>NW_027361714.1:40287500-41010000 GCF_039654945.1 Dendrobates tinctorius
TGTCATGCTCATGTATGCGTTTTTTTGCATATGCGTTTTTTTTTTTAACCATGGAATTTAGGGGTTTGGGTTAGAGTTAGGGTTAGTTAAGGGGGTTTAGGGTTAGGGTTATGGTCAGGGTCAGGGTTAGGGTTGGAGTTTGGGTCAGGGTTAGGGTTAAGTATGGTTTGGTTAAGGGTTAGGGTCAGGGTTAGGGTCAGGATTAGGGTTAAGTATGGTTTTGTTAAGGGTTAGGGTCAGGGTTAGGGTTAGGGTTAGGGTCAGGGTTAGGGTTAGGGTTGGGGTCAGGGTTAGGGTTAGGGTCAGGGTTAGGGTTAAGTATGGTTTTGTTAAGGGTTAGGGTCAGGGTTAGGGTCAGGATTAGGGTTAAGTATGGTTTTGTTAAGGGTCAGGGTTAGGGTTAGGGTTAGGGTTAGGGTCAGGGTTAGGGTTAGGGTCAGGGTTAGGGTTAGGGTCAGGGTTAGGGTTAAGTATGGTTTTGTTAAGGATTAGGGTCAGGGTTAGGGTCAGGATTAGGGTTAAGTATGGTTTGGTTAAGGGTTAGGGTCAGGGTTAGGGTTAGGGTTAGGGTTAGGGTCAGGGTTAGGGTCAGGATTAGGGTTAAGTATGGTTTGGTTAAAGGTTAGGGTCAGGGTTAGGGTTAGGGTTAGGGTCAGGGTTAGGGTTAAGTA
Source organism: Dendrobates tinctorius (assembly GCF_039654945.1). Lineage (NCBI taxonomy): Eukaryota > Metazoa > Chordata > Amphibia > Anura > Dendrobatidae > Dendrobates > Dendrobates tinctorius. The sequence goes on from NW_027361714.1 coordinate 40,288,172, forward strand.
TGGTTTTGTTAAGGGTTAGGGTCAGGGTTAGGGTTAGGGTCAGGGTTAGGGTTAGGGTTAGGGTTAGGGTCAGGGTTAGGGTTAGGGTTAGGGTCAGGGTTAGGGTTAGGGTTAGGGTTAGTTAGGGTTTAGGGTTTGGGTTAGGGTTAAGTATGATTTGGTTAAGGGTTAGGGTCAGGGTTAGGGTTAGGGTTAGGGTCAGGGTTAGGGTTAGGGTCAGGGTTAGGGTTAGTAAAGTCATGGTTTGGGTAGTGTGAGGGGCCACCTAAAAATGTTGGAAAAAAACGCAAACGCGGTAAAAACGCACTAAAAACGCATACAAACGCATAAAAACGCTGCGTTTTTTTCATGCATGCTCATAAAAATGCTTGAAAAAAACGCAGCAGTTGTATGCTTATGTATGCGTTTTTTCAATGCGTTTTTTTGCGGGAAAAACGCGCTGCAAAAAAAAGCAAGTGTGAAACTAGCCTTAGGGTTAGAATTAGGGTTAGGTGTTGTGAATTCGCTTTCTGGCCTCCCTCTGGTTATTACTGAAGGTAGTGGAGCTGGTCAGATCGACAGAGGGGTTGTGAGTTCTCTTTCTGGGCTCCCTCTGGTGGTTACTGGAGGTAATGGAGCTGATCTGATTGACAGAGGCTTGCTCCGGTTCGATGGCAACCTGATGTCTCACTCCCATTTCAGGTGAAGGTAGATGCTTCTGAGAATGGTGCAGGAGCCGTTTTGACCCAAAAAGATCTGGTGACTTCTAAGATGAATCCCTGTGCCTTCTTTTCTCGAAAATTCTCTCCATCTGAATGCAACTATGACGTGGGGAATCAGGAATGGTTGGCCATGAAATGGGCATTTGAAGAGTGGAGACATTGGTTGGAGGGATCTAGACATCAAGTTGTGGTCCTCACCGACCACAAGAATTTGATTTATCTTGAATCAGCCAAATGCTTGAATCCTAGACAGGCTAGGTGGGCCTTGTTTTTCATGCGTTTTAATTTTGTGGTCTCTTTTCATCTGGGCACTTAGAATGTTAAGGCGGATGCCCTTTCTAGGAGTTTCTTTGCGGATTCTCTTGATGTGACCGGGCCTACTACCATTCTAAATGAGGGTGTAGTTTTTTCCGCTATTTCACCTGATTTGAGATGTGCCCTGGAGGAATTTCAAGAGGACAAACCTGAACGTTGCCCTATGGGAAAATTGTATGTCCCTGACCAGTGGAGGAAAAGAGTAGTGTCTGAAATTCATTGCTCCGCGTTGGCTGATCATCCAGGTATTTTTGGTTTCAGAGATTTGGTGAGTCGGTCTTTTTGGTGGCCTGCCTTAACTCGTGATGTCAGGAATGTTGTGCAGTCCTGTGGGACTTGTTCTCGGTCTAAGCCCTGTTCTCGTTCTAGTGGGTTGTTGATGCCCCTGCCCATGGACCCATATCTCAATGGATTTTATTTACGATCTTCCTGTCTCTCAGAGAATGAGTGTTATCTGAGTGATTTGTGATAGATTTTCTAAGATGGTCCATCTTGTACCACTCCCAAAGTTGCCATCTTCTTCTGAGTTGGTGCCCTTGTTTTTACAACATATGGTTCGGTTGCACGGGATTCCAGAGAACATTGTGTCATACAGAGGAGTCCAGTTTGTTTCCAGATTTTGGAGAGCTTTTTGTTCCAAACTGGGAATTCAGTTATCTTTCTCCTCTGCATTTCCTCCTCAGACCAATGGGCAGACTGAGAGAACAAAACAGACTTTGGAGTCCTATTTGAGATGTTTTATATCTGCTGATCAGGATTACTGGGTCTCATTTTTGCCCTTGGCCGAATTCGCGCTAACCAATAGAGCTAGTTCTGCCACTTTGATGTCGCCCTTTTTCTGTAACTTTGGGTTTCATCCTCGATTTTCTTCAGGGCAAGTGGAATCTTTGGCCTGCCCAAGTGTGGACTCTGTGGTAGAGAGAATGCAGCAGATTTGGGACCAAGTGGTGGATAAGTTGTCCCACTCTCAGAAAAAAGCCCAACGGTTTTCCAACCGGCCTAGGACCATTGGTCCCCGGTTTAAAGTGGGTGATATGGTTTGGTTGTCTTCAAAGAATATTCCTATGAAAGTTGCATCTCCAAAATTCAAGCCAAGATTCCATAACGTGTTTCATAAATCTTTGTTGAAGAGGTTTGTGGAGCCAGTAGTTCCTTTGGCAGCGCCTCCTGACCCTGTATTGGTTAAAGGTAATTTGGAGTATGAGGTAGCGAAAATATTGGATTCTCGTTTGGCTAGACGGAGACTCCAGTACTTGGTCAAATGGAAGGGTTATGACCAGGAGGATAATTCTTGGGTCTCTGCTTCTGACTTTCATGCCGAAAGATTGGTTCATGCTTTTCACCGGGCCCATCCTGATCGGCCTGGTGGTGTGGATGAGGGTTCGGTGACCTCTCCTCAAGGGGGGGTACTGTTGTGAATTCGCTTTCTGGCCTCCCTCTGGTTATTACTGAAGGTAGTGGAGCTGGTCAGATCGACAGAGGGGTGCAAGTGCTCTTTCTGGGCTCTCTCTGGTGGTTACTGGAGGTAATGGAGCTGATCTGATTGACAGAGGCTTGCCACCTGATAATGATGATGACGATGGGAGATCTGTGGTTTCCGATTGGGATTTAAAACAGTCGTCTCCCTCTATCCCTTCTGGTGATTTGCTTCCTGTTACTCCTGAGGTCTGATTTCTCCAGCTCTGTCCCTGCATGTTCAGCTAAGTGGTTTATTTGCTATTCTGTTTGCATTTGATCTGGTTTTGTCTTTCTCTTCTTGTTGCGGGTCAGCCAGCTCCGGCTGGGGCTGTGCTGAATCACCGCCCATATGTTACTGCTTGTGCCAGTTTGTTTTATCCCCTGCTAGATTGGTCTCTTTTTGCTCTGCTTTCAGAATATATCAGAGTGCTGATATAGTGGGGGGCGAAGTCTTGTGACTTCAGTGTTTTTTGCATCAGACGTGTTGGACTTTTTGCAGGGTTTTTTGCGTGATTGCAGATAGTGTCTTTCCTTTCCTGTCCTGTCTAGTCAGTGTGGGCCCCATCATTTGCTCAGTCTATTTTCCTGCCTGTGTTTGTGTTTTCATCTTGTCTCACCGACAATATATGTTTGGGGGCTATCTATTCCTTTGGGGTCTGCTCTGGGGCAGTTTAGATTTCCCCTTTCTTGCTTTAAAAAATGATTTTTTTTTTCCACTGCTCTGCGTTATAAACTTTTGTGAAGCACTTGGGGTTTCAAAGTGCTCACTACACATCTAGATAAGTTCCTTAAGGGGTCTAGTTTCCAAAATGGTGTCCCTTGTAGGGGGTTTTCACTGTTTAGGCACACAGGGGCTCTCCAAATGCGACATGGTGTCCGATAATGATTAGAGCTAATTTTCCATTCAAGATGTCAAATGGCGCTCCTCCCTCCGGGCCCTGCTATGCGCCCAAACAGTGGTTTATGACCGCATATGAGGTATCGGTGTACTCAGGAGAAATTGCCCAACAAATTTTAGGATCCATTTTATCCTGTTGCCCATGTGAAAATGAAAAAAATGATGCTAAAAAGAAAATTTTTGTTGGAAAAATTAAAATGTCTATTTTTCCTTCCACGTTGCTTTAGTTCCTGTGAAGCACCTGAAGGGTTAATAATCTTCTTGAATGTAGTTTTGAGTAGCTTGAGGGGTGCAGTTTTTAGAATGGTGTCACTTTTGGTTATTTTCTGCCATATAGACCCCTCAAAGTGACTTCAAATGTGAGGTGGTCTGTAAAAAAATGGTTTTGTAAATTTTGTTGTAAAAATGAGAAATCACTGGTCAACTTTTAACTTTTATAACTTCCTAACAAAAAAAATTGTTTCCAAAATTGTGCTGATGTAAAGTAGTCATGTGGGAAATGTTATTTAGTAACTATTTTGTGTCACATAACTCTCTGGTTTAACAGAATAAAAATTCAAAATTTGAAAATTACGAAATTTTCAAAATTTTTGCCAAATTTCTGATTTTTTCACAAATGAACGCAAAAAATTATCGACTTAAATTTACCACTAACATGAAGCCCAATATGTCATGAAAAAACAAACTCAGAATCACTAGGATGCCTTTAAGCGATCCAAAGTTATTACCTCATAAAGGAACACTGGTTAGAATTGCAAAAAATGGCCTGGTAATTAAGGTCAAAAGAGGCTGGGTCATGAAGGGGTTAAAGTGTGACAAACATGGAAAAGAATAGGAAATCAGGAGGGGGCAAACACTTTTTCACACAACTGTGTGTGTATACATGTGTGTATAAAGTAGAACAGAATAATCATTAAATTCTATGAAAAAATATGAAGTATTAATAATTCAAAATTGTTGTCATATTGACTTTTACCATTATTGGGATCTATTTTAACATGATATAATATTTTGTTTGCATGACATTGTAGAAAAAGTTTGTTTTTTAATAATTATAATATATAATCGGCCATCCCAAATTTTAGCTCAATTTCAATGGGGAGCCTGAAAAAATGCAAATACAATTGTATTTTTCAGTGCAGAATCTCAATATTTTTGCAGATTTCTATTGTGTATTTTGGTATGCACGTCTCCTAAAGGTAAGGTCAGTCTAAGGCTACTTTCACACATCAGGTTTTCGGCGTCAGGCGCGATCCGGCGTCGTGCCGGAACGCCGGATCCGGCAAATGTTTAGTAAAACCGGATGTGACGGATCCGGTTTTCTGCCGGATCCGTCTTTTTCTTGACAGACAAAACCGGATCCGTCTCATCCGGTTCATCCGTTTTTCTATCCGTTTTTCGATGGATTATGCCGGATCCGGTTTCTAAAATTGACCCTTGTGGCCTTCCGAACGGGATTGGCTACTGGAAAACTATATATAGCATGTTCCTACAGCCCTTCTTTGACAGGTTGTAGAGGAGAAAGTGCAGGTTGGAGAGAAGAGCAAGTTACTGGCGAAGATGGATGTTGTCATTGGAAATATTTTGAAGAATTTGGCGGATTTTACAGCGGAGGCAAATCGTTTGAGGGTGATTGTTCTGGAGAAGGAGAGAGCGAGACAGCAGCGCATCAGGCATCATAGACGACGTTTGTGGATCCACCCCATCACAGCCAAGAGAATGACGCGTGGGGTCTATTCTACACTATGCATGGACCTTCGACGAAACCCGGATAAATTTTTTGGATATGTTCGGATGAAAATGGAGAATATTGATTACTTGGTGGAGCGCATTGCACACCTCGTAAGAAAAGCGGACACCTATTGCCGCTTCTCTGTTTCACCCGCAGAGCGTCTGATGGTGACTTTAAGGTAAGCCACATTTATTGGATATGATCGCATCAGAGCACACTTTCACTGCAATCTTGTTGGTGGTAATTTGTATCTCCAAGTGTTATAGGTCAGTTTTGGTATGTAATGCTGTGATTTAAAACTAATTTATTGTTTTTTAATTCCCCACAGATTTCTTGCAACTGGAGAATCCCATTCGTCACTGCATTTCCAGTACAGACTCGGGATTTCCACCATATCTGGAATTGTGAAGTACACATGCCGTGCACTGTGGGACTCCTTAGCTGAAGAGTTTTTACCAGAGCCCACAACAGAGAGGTGGATTGAAATTGCTGACAAGTTTCAACAGATATGTCAGTTTCCAAACTGCTTGGGCGCTGTGGACGGGAAACATATCCGCATTGTAAAGCCAGCTGGATCGGGATCGGAATATTTCAATTACAAGAAATATTTTTCAATTGTCCTCATGGCCATCGCTGACGCGGAATACAAATTTATTGCGGTTGATATTGGGGCCTATGGCCGCTCCAATGACTCTCAAGTTTTCAAACTGTCTGCCATGGGGCGTAAACTGTATGGAAACACCTTCCAGTTCCCACCACCTAGACCGCTGCCGCAAACATCTGGTCCACCTATGCCATTTGTCTGTGTAGGGGATGAAGCCTTCCAGCTGTCAGAACACCTTTTGAAACCGTACTCTAGCAGAGGATTGACAAGACCAAAACGCATTTTTAATTACCGCCTCACAAGAGCAAGAAGAATGGTTGAATGTACCTTTGGTATTCTGACAGCCAAATGGCGGGTCCTATTGACTGCGATCAACCTCAAGACAGAAACTGTGGACGAGGTGATCAAAGCGTGCGTGGTACTCCACAATTTTGTTATCTGCAAGGAACCCATTTCCATTGAGGACACCTCTGAAGAAACCACCTTGCAAGATTACCATGACATTACCACTAGAAGTTCTGTGACGGTTTCAGTAATGAGGGACAATTTTGCACTATACTTTATGTCACCTCAAGGCAGAGTACACTGGCAGGATGACAGAGTGTGAAAGATTTGTGCCCTAACCAAACTTGTGTACCTTCTGTACCAACAGTATATACCTTTGCCAACCAAAGTTGGCTATCTTGTCATGGTCTCTATTTTTAGCTTTAGGCCACAGGTGTGTACCTGGTTGTGTTTTATGCAAAGTATTTCACCTTTTAACAACACAACTTTTTAGGTGAAATACTTTGCTTCAAACACAACCAGGAACACAACTGTGGCAAAAAGCTAAAATTTACCCACAGTTATATACCTAGTTTTGAATACCATTTCACCTTTTAAATACCCTGTATTTAACCTTTTTCGCCGCAGAAAGAAATGACAGACAACCAGTGTAAAATAATTTAACTTTTATTGAAAAATGTTTTTTTTAGTAAACTTTTTTAAAATTTTAATAAACTTGTTTAATAAAACTTTGAAACTATAAAACTGAAACCATAAAACTGGTCATTTTTATTTAAATACACACATTATAATTCTGTGTAGTGTGTGGTGGAAATACTGCTGTAGGGGCTGCGGGACACTTCGACACTGGGAGTGTGGAGAGAGGACTGGGATCGTGGTGGGGAAGGAACAGTTAGAGGTGAAGGTGTGGAAAAAACTACAGAATGGGTGGACATGTGGGAAGCAGAAGAGGTGGTGGGTGGTGGAGTGGAGGGTTGGGCAGGGACTGTAGGAGCAGATGATGTTGATGGCAAGTTGTATGGGGAAGGAGTTTGGTACGGGGCAGGTTGCTGGAAGTGGGGAGATGTCTGGTACGGGGCAGGTTGCTGGAAGTGGGGAGATGTCTGGTACAGGGCAGGTTGCTGGAAGTGGGGAGATGTCTGGTACGGGGCAGGTTGCTGGAAGTGGGGAGATGTCTGGTACTGGGGAGGTTGCTGGTACTGGGGAGTTTGCAGGTACTGTGGAGGTTGCTGGTACTGGTGAGGTTGCTGGTGCTGGGGAGGTTGCTGGTGCTGGGGAGGTTGCTGGTGCTGGGGAGGTGGATGGTGCTGGGGAGGTGGATGGTGCTGGGGAGGTGGATGGTGCTGGGGAGGTGGATGGTATGTAATAGGAGGGGGAGGATGGAAAGTGGCTGGAGGTGGATGGTATGTAATAGGAGGGGGAGGATGGAAAGTGGCTGGAGGGGGTGTAGATGTAATAGGAGGGGGAGGATGGAAAGTGGCTGGAGGGGGTGTAGATGTAATAGGAGGGGGAGGATGGAAAGTGGCTGGAGGGGGTGCAGGTGGAGGAACTACTGTGGTGGGAGGAGGAGGAGGTTGGGAGGTAACTTGCTGGAGAGCAGCGTGGCATGAATGCATTACATGCATCTGCTGGGCAGGAGAGAGCGTTTCCATGCGCTCCACAACAGACCTGAAAAAGGTGTGGTTTGGCGAAGATCTTGCTTCTGAATGCATGGTTTGCAGAAGTGTCTTCACCTCCAGAATGCTGGAGTTGATCTGCTGATAGCCTGCGGAGATTTGCTCTGACAAGACTTTTAGACAGTTCTGGAAAGATGCATTCAGATGCAAGAACTCTGGCGCATAAGTCTTTTCCTGACCCCTCTGCCGCTGCCGCCCAGTACCCGCAGGTGTACTAGAGGTGGCAGGGGCAGAAGGGTGGGGTAAAGGGAAAGCGATCTCCTCACCAGCAGCTTCATGTAATGTAGGCGGCCATGATGCTCCTGTGCTGGTGGATGGGACAGATGGGTCGAATGTGTGGGAAGGCTGGGAAGGTGCAGATGTACCGGGGCGGTCGAAGTGTCCCTCGGTGCCGGTCTCCTCAGGGATCGCCTCAGAAGGGTCCAATCTTGCCGGCTCCCGAGTGCTGCTCACCGTGCTGTGGAATAAAGAGAAAAAAAACAATTAAAATACTGACATGGTATGGCCCTGGCTGAAAAAAAAATGTACATATAACATTTTTTTTCACATGTGGTGTGTAATATTTACCTTCTGGTGACCATTGTTTCCCGGAGGAACGACAGGGCTTTTGCGTACTTGTACTTGCTCCTGCGTCCTCCAGATCCACTCGGGGCCCGCATCTCTTTATTGAACTCCTTCTTGAAACGATCTCTCACAGACCGCCACCGATTCACAATTCTGTTCCCTGAAACGAGAAAGGAGTGGTTAGTATACAACATCAGTGTTTCCCAAACTCCAGTCCTCATGGTCCCCAGGGGTCATGTTTTCAGGATTTCCATAGTAAATAGAAATCCTGAACACATGATCCGTGGGGACCACGAGGACTGGAGTTCGGGAAACACTGGTTTACATCAAGCAACCGGTACTGTATATACTTACGCTCTTTAATCTGGGCCCGAGCTTCGAGGTCCTCCCAGCGGCCCACAAGGAGCGAACAGATTTCCTCCCAGAGTCGTCGGGTAACGATCAGGTCAGCGTGGCGGCGGTCAGCCATATTCCAGAGCGGCTCCCTTTCTCTGACGAGATCGATGAGGCGGTCCACATCAATCCCTCCATCCTCACCGTCAGAGTCGGGAGCACGCTGTGAAGGCTGTTAAAGAAAAAGACAAAAATAACATAATTAGCCTCCACAAAAGAAATGAAATAAAAAGTGCAAAAAAACAAAGCAAAAATATTTATACTTACACGCTGGTGACCGCCGCGTTGCTGTCGCCGACGACCCTGGGAGGCACTGCGAGGACCTCTTGGCCAAGCACCAGATTGGGAAGACTAGAGAAGAAAACAAAAAATGTTATGTCTTTGGATGTAGGCATTTGTTTACTGTGTGTGGTCTGCAGAACATTGTTTTCTATGTGTTGTGTGTAGTGTGATGTTGTGTTTCTGCGTTTGATGCAAAAAACTTACCAATTGTGAGCCCACTCCAGGTGTCTGTCCACCCCTTCCTTCTTCTTCTGGGAGCTCCTCTTCATCTTGTGATTCCTGTTTTGAAATAAAAGGCAATGAATAGACATATATTACAGAGAAGATGGATTTTGGAAATAAAAACTTACCGTCAAACGCTGACGATGCGAGGGAGGGCTCCCAGAAGATGATGTGCTGTCTTCCTGGTGGCCACACTCCATGCCTGTGGGTGGTGTTCCAGCTGCTGCCATTGCTGCTGCTGCTGCTGCTGCATCTATTGGGCGGCTGTTGAATAAAGAGAAACAAAGGGCCAATGAATATCTTGATATTCAATAGCCCTAGTTTGGAGGAATGGGTGATTTGATAATTACCGTCTCTCATCTGCTGCTGGACTCCCCTCCCGTTGTTCAGCATGCTGCTCCAATTGGGGTGGTGCTGATGGTGCTGCTGCAGATGTCTCCTGCCTTCTCCTGCGCCTGGTTGCTGTCTTGGGTGGCATGTTGGGTGTGGCTGTGGGTCCCACTGTCTTGCTTTTATATATGTCTTGTGGGCAGAGCTACTGAGCATGCTCAGACCAAAAAACCGGATCCGGCCGCCGGATCAGGCTTTCGCCGGATCCGGCGCATTGCGGCGCTCATAGGCTTTCATTGTGTGAAAAAGCCGGACGCGCCGGATCCGGCGTGTCCGGCTTTTTCGCCGGAGACAAAAAACGTTACAGTAGACGTTTTTTCCAGACGCCGGATCGCGACACATTGCGACACATTGCCTGATCCGGCGAAAACCGGATGAAACGCATGGCCATCCGGCGCGATCCGGCGCAAATGCAAGTCAATGGGGGGGAAACCGGATCCGGCATTGCATTTCGCCTGATCCGGTTTCTGTCAAAAGCGCCAGATCGCGCCTGACGGCGAAAACCTGATGTGTGAAAGAGGCCTAAGCAACCATTATTTCAAATTGCTCATTAAGGTTATTGTCCAGTAAGTTAATATTGGTGACCTATCCTTAGAATAGATCATCAGTACCAGGTTAGTGGGGTTGCAACACGTGGGCTCCAATGACGATCAGTTGTTTCCTGAGCTTGCCGTGACCAGATGCCTTGAATTGTGGAGCGGCACAGTATACCCCTGTCAAATGTTGCAGATGGGCAGTACACTGCTATGGTCACTATGCAGCTCTGCAACTGATCATATCGGATGACCGCCAGCAGTGGAGACAGTTGATCGGTTGGAGTGCTAGGTGTCACAGGCCCACCGATCTGGTATTGATCACTTATCAGAACAATGGGCCATCAATTTTAAAGTAGAGGACAATCCTTTAAAATAATTAGCTGCTCCGCTGCAAAATCAAATGCGATTTTTCATGTACTCATGTTAAACATTTGGCACGACTTGGACTCTTGGAGTAAATTATAGTTAAACCTGTGTATGGCTCCCTCCACTGAGCTTTTATTACAAAAGTGGCAAGTGTGATATAAAATGGAAAAAAGATCCAACCTTTTTTTTCAACAGAACACTGGTGCAAATACGTTTTAGGCTATGTTCACGTAATCGTATTTTCAGTCTTAGTGCTGTCAATGGGAAAAATTGACGCTACAATGTAATTCAATGGTGCTCAGATGTGTTTAGTGTGCAAAAACTATTACCAGTCTCTTGTGAATTTCTGATGAAACTCGTCTATTCAGTTCTATGAGTGGAGTAAAAAAATCGGATCCCATACAGATTTGTGTCGCATCCTATTTTTACAGATACATTGCCGTAATTAATATAAATGAATGTGCAAAAACAAATGCCATACGGACGCTATACAGATTGCATGCGGATGACAATACAGATGAAAAATAGCTCATTGTTTAAGACTATAAAAAGCTTTGCTTACAATATGTCTGATTTTAGCTAAAGTTTTTTACTTTCTATTTTTCTCCAATTTCCTAATCTTTGTACTGCATGAAAATTGAGTTTTGGCTGTTTCTAGTTAAAATTGGGCATGAGGCCTCATTTGATAAATTTAGAAAAAGAAACTTATCTCTGCTTATTCTTCTATGTAGTGTCTCTTCTTGCAGTCAAAACAGAGCCAATGAACAGCAGTGAAGCTACCACAACAACGGGAGATGGATCGCTTGACACTTTTACTGGGTCAGGTAAAGCAATTTGATGACATATTGCACACACTAAAGAAGCAGAAAATGTGTAATCCAGACTAATACACACATCTTCTAAAATTTCAAGTCTGGCAACAGCCTTGTTAAATTTTGTGAAAGTTTCAAAGTAGAATAGGTCCAAAATGTCATGCCTGCAGATGCCTGCAATTAGTTATCAAGCATAAATTTTCTTTAACAGTTTAGACATTGCAAGGAACTTAAGATTTAGCAAATGCAAGGTTTTTGGTCAGTGGCTCTTGCAGATGTTATTTTCTTACTAATATAGACATTTAGTTATGATGCTTTTGGTTATTATTAATTCAGTGCTCACAATCTTATAGCTGGAAACATGATTCTATGTATATAACGCTGGTAGCATGCCAAACGAGATCTGTTATGTGGATATGCATCATGCGTAATTAAAAAGAAATTCCAATTAATATATAGGTATCCATGGAAACTATAAACATAGCTATTTTACAATTCCTAAATCAGGTATATTAGAAAAAATTCCATTCACCTTGAAAATTGGGCAAAAATAAATCCATTTACCTACTTAAAGAAACACAAAGGCCCGATTCGTTAACGTGATTTCGCCAATGAATTACTTAGAAAAGTCTACATTTTTAATGTGAAATTGCCAAAAAAATTGAGACTCTTGAGGTTTTACAATCAGTTTTGCCAAGCTCCTCTGAAGTGTGTGGAGCTAGGGCAGGATGGGGGCATGAAGCCAAAACTGGTCTAATTCATGAAGAACTGTAGCATACCTTTAGCTAACTTAATCCAGGAAGATTTGTGTCAAAGTGCACGGTGGTGCACACCAACTTTCAGATGCGCCTCATTTATTATGAGGCATTCACTTCTTAATGAATCGGACGCCTCTGACTATAGCACATTCCCTCTTCAAGACCAGCATGAACAATGATGGACTTGATGAATTGGGGCTGAAATGTCACCACTTTGGACCACCCCCAAGTGCTTTATATTTTGGGGACATTTTTAACATTTGAAGTCTGCCTGTGCTATACTATGAACATGAGGCATGTTGTATAGGAAGGAGCTAGGAAGAGTTATATGTAGTATTGTAGTACACTTAAGCTCTCCTTTGGAAATGGCTCACAAGTGGTCAAAATAATTTGGCCTAAATCCTATCCCTTCTGTGCTCCAGTTTGCAGGACAGTCCTGGCAAATCCATCACTGTTGGCAAATATGTGATATGTCTATTTTAATTCATTACTATTTCTCCATAACCATAGGCAAGTTGGTAATTTATAGACTGTGTGAAAGTGCAAAGCACTGAGTGGCTTGGCTCATCTTTAGGCTTGTGTTATATGAAACACTCAAGTAGAAATTAATAGCAAAGTGGTAACGTATTGTTAATTACTGCACAATTTCAGCAAAATTATGCAGCCATTAACAATGAGCAATCAATTTTTCACTTAATTTCTAATTATATAGGGTGTACTGTGTACATGGATACACCTAAATAAAATGGGAATGGTTGGTGATATCAACTTCCTGTTTGTGGTACATTAGTATATGGGAGGGGGAAAACTTTTCAAGATGGGTGGTGACCATGGAGGCCATTTTGAAGTTGGCCATTTTGGATCCAACTTTATTTTTTCCAATGGAAAGAGGGTCATGTGACACATCAAACTTATTGAACATTTCTCAAGAAAAACAATGGTGCACTTGGTTTTAACATAACTTTATTCTTTCATGAGTTATTTACAAGTTTCTCTTTGTTTACAGCCATTGACATGTCAAAGAGGTTAACACGTGAGGAGCGGATAGAAATTGTGTTGATGTCTGGTGAATGCAGTACGCGGGGCATTGCAGCAGATTTCAATGCAAGACACCCTATGCAAGAAAACTGTCATCATTCCCATTTTATTTAGGTGTATCCATATAAATGGCCCACCCAAAAAAGTTTGCCTCATCACTGAACATAATGTTCTGTGTAAACTGAGGGTCCTATTCCAATTTTTGTTTTGCCCATTCTGCAAATTCAGCTCACCAGTCTGGCATCGGTCGAACATCCCTTCGGCAGATATTAGCTATTCACAAATGGCACACGTACAAAATCCAGCTGCTGCAGCATCTCAATGAGGATGATCCAGATATGAGAGAATAAAGTGAAGTAGAATTAAATTCTACTCAAATTTTACAAAAATCCACATTTTGAATTTCACTTCCTCATAGATTCAGGAAAATGGCAGTTGATAGCTGAACTTTTCTGACTCGTAAAAAGTCATCAATATGCTATGTGACACTTGACTCCAGCTCTTCTGCAAAGCATGAGCCATGTGTCAGTGCTCCATTCCTCCTTCATGAAAGAATAGCAGCACATTTGCAGAGGAGCCAGAGAAAATAATTTCTTCATCTCCTACATGGCCTGAATCTGCGTATATTGGACTGCACTGAGATGACATCCGCATGCAGTCTGATGTTTTACTTGCTCCCATAGACTTTTTTGGGTGTGAGTGAGCTGAGTCTTGCTGCCAATTGCAGCATGCTGAGTTTGTTCTTTCATCCTGAATCCGCATAAGAAAATAATGCAGATCTGAGCTGCCCCATAGTATAAACACAGGGCCGAGTGCTATGCGATGTTTTATTGCATAGCACTTGGCCATGTTATATGGTTGTGTGACCCTGGCCTTTTACTCACCCTACTGCACACTTCTCTGGCCCCTCTACATCACCTGTACGGTGTTTGCTGTATCTTCAGATCGATGTCTGTCCCACTGAAATCCCCAGGCCTCTCACACTGGGCCAATACTTCCATCTTTGAAGAAGTCTTGGGGGGGTACTGTTCAAGAGCATAAAATGCCACAGTGTCATGACTTTACGCTCTCAGTTGCAGAACTCTCCTGAGCGCCAGCAATCCCTGAAGTCCCAGCCCAGTGTGAGAGGATTTCAGCATGACTTGGTAAATTGAAAAACAACAAACAAAGCTTTACTCCTCTTTGGGCACTTACTGGGATCTAGCACATGCCTTGTCTTTGGTAACACTGGCAGGAAGTCATCACTATTCAAAGTGGCAGCAGACCTGTTGGGACTCGTGATTGACTTCTATATTGGGTTGTCTACACATCAAGCGCTGCTTAAGTCACCTGACCACATCAACCAACCACAGATCCCAGGGGTCCTGCTGCCACTTTGAACTATGAACACTTAATGCTGGTATAAATGCAGATCATGCAAAACCTGCAATGGATACCGGGAAATGTTGGTAGGTGACCATTTGCCCAAACAGCCCCTTTTAAGCAGAGAAGGCTATCAATGATTGAGAAAGACAACTTACTGTTTTCATAGTCATGAAGCTAGGAAACTAACATTCAACATAAACTGCAATTGTATATCAATTTTTTAAAGGAACATGTCAGGTTGGATAATAATGTTAACCTGCAAATATAGGGTTAATATGCAAGTTAATAGAATTTAAAAGGTGCCCAGGCTCCGTATCGGAAGAGCGCCAAGAAGAAAATTGTCTTTTTTCTCTTGAGAAAAACTGACTTTTGTGATGTAGGCATACCAGCACGCCTTCAGGATTGCTCACTATCTTGTGAGCAATGACTGTAAGCATTCTCTGGCACTTTGAGGGAGAGCCGCCTCTCCAGTGATGCGCTGCCGAGTCTGGTGCCGCACTTTCAGTACAGCAGCCAGGCACCTTTAATAACTATATTAACCTGCAGATTAACCCTATATCTGCAGATTATCAGCATTAACTTACATTATGGGCACGCTTTTACTGCTTTGTTACATGCCACCTGCCTCACAGAGCAGCATGTTCAGTGTGACAGAGGAGCAGTAGGGGGTTTGTCTTCTAAGGCCTAGAAAACAATAGTATCCCTATAGCGAGCACAGTCATCACAATTCAACCAAAACCCATCATAATAAAAAAAATCTTATTTATGAAGCACAGTATATTATTGAGACAGATTTATTGAAACTTCCATTAATAAAAAATATGTATTGCTTATAGTAGAGATTCACATGGCAGTTTACATTTTACCAAAGGTCAAAAAACAAAAGTTGACCTCTACACAATTCATATTGGCAACAAAGACTTTTTCTTTCAGGGTATGTGCACACATTAAGCATTTGCTACAGACATTTCTGCTAAAAAACATGTTTCTTGGCAGGAATCAAAAAGGTAATGTTTCTCCTTGTGGGGAGTGACATGCCAAGCCTGGCATGCCAAATGTGAGGAGGATTTTATGCTCTGCAATGCTCCTTTTGGAAATTAAATTTGCAAATTGCCTGCTCACAGAGGAACAGGACTAGAACTCTGGTGCTATCTATTGGAAGAAGCAATCCTAAAAGTCAATATTAACTATTTAAGGAGCTTTGCCAGATTACTTAGGATAAAAGCCAAACCAGAATCTCAATTTGTAGACATGGTGTTTCAGGGTACTGCCCTTCATCAGTGCAAAGTGTAAGATCTAGTTTGGCTAGGCGAGAGGCTTCTGTAAGGGATCTTGGCGGGAAAACACTGCATAAAAACTGAGAATTGTTTTTTGCATTTATTATATTCATTAGACTAAGTGAAAAAAGCTGCAAAAATACTGAAAGAATTGACAAGTTACTTGAAACTGCTTTCAAATATGCAGGGAAAATATAAGTAACATGTGCAATAGATTAAGATTTAAGAATATCATAAGATGTATAACAAGTGCACAGGTGAAGTGTAATAAATGACCACGGCAATAAATTTAGGCATTGCTTTCATTTTGCTAATGAAAAGTGGAATTTGCTTGTTTTTTATGATTGCTTAAAGCATAACTGTCATTTAGTTTTGAACTAATCATAATGTAGAGCAAGAAATTAGAAAGAAAAACGTTTCAAAAACCTTCTAGAAGATGTCCCACTATGCTGTTTCTGAAGCAAAAAACATATTCAGTTCCACACACTGAATATGGCTTTCTAAGGATGGGGTGGAGTCTACACAGCATGCGATCCTGGCTGAATCCCACGCACTGTGTGTCAGTGTGTCGGCAGTTTTCCTCAGTCACACAATGCACAAGTTCTGTCAGCTGCCAGTTGTCGGCACATAGCTCATCTGCCTATCGGCTGGTTCTTGTGTGCTCAGTGATGTTGGCAGTTTTCTTGTGTGAAGAACAGACACATGGGACAATCAAAGGACATGGCAGAAGGAGCTCAGTAACATTGACAAGTCCCCTCAGTGTTTACCACACTGCTCGATCTGCCTTGTCACCTTGTTTATGTGTGAGTAGTGACATTGGCACTTCTCAGTGTTATTCTGTCAGCTGCCGGCTCCTGTGCTGCCTGTGAGTGATGAAAATTCCAGCAAATGTGCCTCAGTATGATCAATAACACAGAGAAGTGCCGATGTCATTGAGTGCACAGGAATCATCTGACAAGCAAAAGAGCTGTGCGCCAACAACCAAGAGCTGACGGAGCTTGTCTGCTGTGTGATTGAGGTAAACTGTTGATGCGCTGACACAAAATACAAGGGATCCAGCCTTGTACTTTGTGTCAGGAGCGCATGCAGTGCAGGCTCCACCCCCACCTTTATTCAGTGTGTGGCGTTGAATACAGATTTACTTCAGAAATGGCATAGAGGACATCTTCTAGAAGGTTTTTTAAAGGTTTACTTTCAGATTTCATTTACAGTATAATGTATATTTGAAAGATTAAGTGTGCTAAGTAAGAACCTTATATTGACGTTATTAGATCTGACTATCTACGTCCTGATCATCCTGTTAGGAGAAACGCGTTGAGGTTTTCCTTTTCAGCTACAAACCTTGAGTACCCTTTTACTTACTGTTATCATTATTATGTGTTAATATTTTTTCTTGCCACACATGTTGACAATTGTTTGGTGGCATGATTGATACCTTTCATGTGTTTGCTGTATTGTCTTGTTACTCTTGCTAATGGCTATCAGCTATATCAGGGATTCCAAGGGATAGCCGTCGTGGAACGGGGGCACCATTCCGCTGTCCAGTAGGGTGCCAACCTCCACTGACAGGAAGGTTTACAGATACAGGGAACAGTACAGTCAGGTACTCCATTGTTTTGCACATGTCACTTTATTGTCTGTGTCAATAGCACTTTTTTGCACACTAATTCATTGCTGTCTACCCAACTACCTTCATCGGCAACCTCTATATCCTCCTTTCCTGGGTAAGTGAGTGACCGCATGCTGCACCAGTCCAGGGACATTTAGGAGTTTTAGGGTTCAGCCTTTGTTGAGCGGGGGCGCCAATCTCGATTGTGTTTAAGGTGCCAACATCCGCTGTCAGATAGTTTGCAATCAGGGCTCCTTGCAGGGCCATGGCAGGCAGCATGGTTGGTTGATTTTCTGTGTGGTATTGTCTTGGTTTTACATAGATTTAATAAAGGTAATTTTTATCAGGTATAATGTCAATATAAGGCTCTTGTTTAGAACACTTGATTCTTTGACCTTATTTTTCCATATTTGATTAATACTTTTCATATTTGAAAGATTAGTAAAATCACTTGGTCTACATTAATATTAGAGGAAAATTAAAATGACAATTACTCTTTAAGTAATCATACAAACCAAGCAAATCCCACCATTCATTAGCAAAATAAAAGCAATGCCTAACTTTATTTCCATGGTCATTTATTAAATTTCTCCTTTACACGTGTTATACGTCTTTTAAGCTGATATTCTTAAGCCTAAAATAGTAAATTTTAGGGCATCTTCTAGGTGCTTTTTAAAAGGTTTCCTTTCAGATTTAATTTATACTAGCTGAAGAGCCCGGCGCTGCCCAGGCATAGTAGCTAACTGTGGTTCGTTGTAACAAATTATAATTATCCTCCATCCCATAGTCCCATGCCCATATACCCATCATACATATCCACCATCCCATAGGCCCATGCCCAGGGCCGGACTGGGACTAAAATTCAGCCCTGGCATCTGAAGTTACACAGGCCCACTAGTCACATGGTGACTATATAATATCTTTAAAGGATGGAATCTCCAGCGCTGGACTTCAGTTAAAAATACATCATTTATTGTAAATTCTTAAAATCGAACAGAAAAAGTGTGGATAAGGACATACAGGCAGATGGGGTCTCTGGTGGTCTCCAACCAACGCGTTTCGACCTAGAGGGTCTTACTCATGGTTCCATGAGTAAGACCCTCTAGGTCGAAACGCGTTGGTTGGAGACCACCAGAGACCCCATCTGCCTGTATGTCCTTATCCACACTTTTTCTGTTCGATTTTAAGAATTTACAATAAATGATGTATTTTTAACTGAAGTCCAGCGCTGGAGATTCCATCCTTTATTTTGCTTCAGTCAACACCCCTGATCAAGGTGACTCCGTGCGCAGGAGGATTATGGATCGCAACCGAGACTGGTGAGCTGACCTCCCTTCATTTTCCCTATCCTTCTATAATTATATATAATATCTTTGTACACTTGTAGTTTACAAGAAGTGAGAGGAGATTAACACGACTATATAACATGTAGTCATAGCTGTGCCCAGTATTTCAGCTCAGTCTTATTTATTGCTTTTAGGTACAGTACTCCTCCCAAATCTCTGTCCCCTTTTGTATGCATGATTACAGAATTCCTGGCAGAACTGCTCTCTATTGGGCAACCAGACCCCCTGGTCATAGCTGCCCCTATCATACCTCCCAACTTTTGAAGAAGGGAAAGACGGACAAAGACTGCGGCGCGCGCAAATTTTGGCCACGCCCAGCCACACCCATTTCACAACTAGTCACACCCATGTCCACACCTAATCGCACCCATTTAGCACTGCTGATCACACTGACTGGTACTGAGGGCACAGTGGCTGGCATTATGGGCACACTGACTGGCACTAAGGAAGAGAGAAAACAGAGAGAGAGAGAGAAAAAAGAAAACAGAGAGAGCGAGAAAGAAAGGGGAAAGAAAGAACAGTGAGAGACAGAGAAAGAACAGAGAGAGACAGAGAAAGAACAGAGAGAGAAAGAAAGAGGGGAAAGAAAGAAAGAACAGTGAGAGACAGAGAAAGAACAGAGAGAGAAAGAAAGAAGTAAAGAAAAGAAAGAAAGAACAGAGAGAGACAGAGAAAGAACAGAGAGAGAAAGAAAGAAGTAAAGAAAAGAAAGAACAGAGAGAAAGAGAGGAAAGAAAAAGAAAGAAAGAGGGGAAGAAAGAACAGAGAGAGAAAGAAAAAGAGAGAAAGAAATAAAGAAAGATTCTACAAAGATACTATAGCAGCCCGGCTCCCATTGTAGTGCCCACCTGAGCCTCCCGGTGCAGGACCTATCATGATCCGCTCACATGGCCGGCATCCCCGATTCCAAGGCGGTCCTGCTGTCTGCGCTGTCGGAGGAGGACACGGTGATGGATCTGAAGCATTCCTGGTTCCGTCACAATCTCCTCAAGAAATTATCTCATTTCCGGTCAGCTTCCAGCACATCACTTCAGGTGGAACGTCATGTGTGTGTTTTAAAATGCTCCTCGGGGCTCCGCCGTGTACTCCTGTGTCCGTGGGAAAAGCACGCTTTGTATGCTTTGTACACACTTGGCTCCGCTCCGTACACACACGGCTCAGCTCCGTACACCTCGTACACGCGTGGCTCCTCTCCGTACACCTCGTACACGCGCGGCTCCTCTCCGTACACCTCGTACACGCGCGGCTCCGCTCCGTACACCTCGTACACGCGCGGCTCCGCTCCGTACACCTCGTACACACGGCTCCGCTCCGTACACCTCGTACACACGGCTCTGCTCCGTACACATCGTACACGCGCGGCTCCGCTCCATACACCTCGTACACACACGCGGCTCCGCTCCGTACACCTCGTACACACGGCTCCGCTCCGTACACCTCGTACACACTGCTCCGCACACCTCGTACACACGGCTCCGCTCCGTACACCTCGTACACACGGCTCCGCTCCGTACACCTCGTACACACGGCTCCGCTCCGTACACATCGTACACGCGCGGCTCCGCTCCATACACCTCGTACACACACGCGGCTCCGCTCCGTACACCTCGTACACACGGCTCCGCTCCGTACACCTCGTACACACTGCTCCGCTCCGTACACCTCGTACACACGGCTCCGCTCCGTACACCTCGTACACACGGCTCCGCTCCGTACACATCGTACACACACAGCTCCGCTCCGTACACCTCGTACACACACAGCTCCGCTCAGTACACCTCGTACACATGCGGCTCCTCTCCGTACACCTCGCACACACGCGGCTCCGCTCCGTACACATCGTACATGCGCGGCTCCGCTCCATACACCTCGTACACACACGGCTCTGCTCCGTACACCTCGTACACACACAGCTCCGTTCCGTACACCTCATACACACACAGCTCTGCTACATCCACACTGTAAATCCTGACCCCACACATACTTACCTCAACCAGCACCATGACAACAGCAAAGCAGAGTCTTGCAGACGGTAGAGGCAAGGCTGAGCGCACAGGACCTGTGATGAGGTCACAGGAGGGGCGGAGTCAGGGGTGACATGATCGGGGTCTGGACAAAGGCTCCTGATCATGTGACCCACTGACTCCTCCCATGCTACGGCGAGGATGGGGTGCGTGGGGGGCGTGGCGGCTTATCTCCCTGCAGTGCGGGAGGAACTTGGAAACTATCACAGCCATGCCGCAGAGGGCCGGCGGCAGGAGCAACAGTGGCCGCAGCAGCTGGCAAGCGGCCAGATGATCGGGCGCTGCCGCCCGCAGCCCACGTGACAGCGGCCCAGCGGGAAAATGCCCGGTTGGTTACATTACCAATCCGGGCCTGCCCATGCCCATATACCCATCATACATATCCTCCATCCCATAGTCGAGCGCCCATATACCCATCACACATCCTCCATCCCATAGTCCCATGCCCATATACCCATCATACATATCCTTCATCCCATAGTCCCGTGCCCATATACCCATCATACATATCCGCCATCCCATAGTCCCATGCCCATATACCTGTCATACATATCCTCCATCCCATAGTCCAGTGCCCATATACATATCCACCATCCCATAGTCCCGTGCCCATATACCCGTCATACATATCCTCCATCACATAGTCCCGTGCCCATATACCCGTCATACATATCCTCCATCCCATAGTCCCGTGCCATATACATATCCTCTATCCCATAGTCCCGTGCCCATATACCCATCATACATCCTCCATCTCATAGTCAACCATTATGACATTATAATGAGCGGCGGGGCTTGCAACCTATGATGACATCAGCATCGCCATGGCAACCATTGTGACATCATAATGAGGGGCGGGGCTTGATACGCACACACTGTTTCCCCATTATGTAGATAGGGGCATTATGACATCATAATGAGGGGCGGGGCTTGACACACATACTTTTTCCCCAGTATGTAGATAGGGGCAAAATTGTTTGGTAAATTGTATTGCACGGGGTTAAAATTTCGCCTCACAACATAGCTTAGGACGCTCTCGGGGTCCAGACGTGTGACCGTGCCAAATTTTGTGACTGTAACTGCGACGGTGCGGATGCCTATCCCGGACACACACACACACACACACACACATACATACACACACACATACATACATACATACATACACACTTTGAGCTTTATATATTAGATTTAGGGCATCTTCTAGGTGCTTTTTAAAAGGTTTCCTTTCAGATTTAATTTATAAAGTATATTTGAATGATTATTTTAATTACTTGCTCTATATTTTGTATTTAATAAAAATTATGCTTTAAAATGCGAAAGTTATGTTTTAGGTTTTCCTTTGTACCAGTTTTGATACATTACTATATATAGCTCTATAAAAAACCTAAGGTTCTCAATCTTATGGGGATAATGCTGAAAAAGAAACTAATATAACTATACATGAATGTATATCATATCACACGAGAATTATATCATGTATATATTTTGTCTACAATATATCATACATTGCAGGAGCTATACAGTGAAAACAAGTTATCACCTAACCAAAGGATAGGAAATAAGTAGAGATGAAAGGAATGATCCATGCAGGATTAACTTCAAGTCGAATTTCCTGAAATACACATTTAGTCACAAAATCAAATACTCTGCAATTTGATTTGTGTGGAGTGCCCCACAAAAAAGCAAAAAATAGCCACAGTTATGCCACACATTTCTGAAGGCAAAGAGAGAAGGCTAATGATGTCAAGCAAGGTAGCGCTAGGTTCCCCATAAGGCATTGCAGCTATCTAATCATATGGTCTAGCGCAGATAATAAAGGGAGCTATTACAGCCAATAAAAAAAATATAGGTGCTGGCCAAGGATTTTCATTTAATGTACAGTGTAGGGATAAAATGTCAGATGGTACAGCTCTTTCCACCTAGGTATAGAAAAAAGCCTAATCTGATTGTGTTGTACTACTTTTAGTGCTGAAGCAGATTGAAAATAGAGCTTGAAGTCTGAGTCTATGAAGAAGAATAATAATAATAATAATAATTTTATTTCTATAGTGCCAACATATTCCGCAGCACTTTACATTATAGAGGGGACTTCTACAGAAAATAGACATTACTGCATACCAATAATCACATAGATCAAAACAGACACCAAGAGGAAAGAGGACCTGCTCACAAGCTTACAATCTATAAGGAAAAAGGTGAAACACGAAAGGTGGATGGTAACAATTGCTTTTATTGTTCGGACCAGCCATAGTGTAAGAATCGGTGTTCCTGTTGCTGTATGAACCAGGTAACAGTCTAAATATGTAACAGTACAGACACAGAGGGCTATTAAATGCCTAAAGCATGTGAGAACATGATGCGAGGAACCTCGTTATGGTAAAAAATTTTGAATGATAAACAAAGGGATATTTAGGTTAATGCACTGAGGCGATAGGCCAGTCTGAGCAAATGCATTTTTAGGGCACACTTAAAACTGTAGGGATTGGGGATTGATCATATTAACCTGGGTAGTGCATTCCAAAGAATTGGTGCAGCATGTGAAAAGTCTTGGAGACAGGAGTGGGAGTTTCTGATTATTGAGGATGCGCAGACTTTGCAGGAAGATCCAGGCCCGGCTGAGAAATAGAGATTACCGAGTGTCAGGGATTTATTTTTGTCAAGACATTCTTAATCCCATAAATTCCTAATATCACAGGCCAGGAAGGTCATGAGTACCACCCTCTGTGATCTTTGGAGCGAACAGCTCAGCTGAATCCTATTGTCCGTAAAATTAGAATATTGGCCGACTGTCACGTCACGTGTGTCTGGACGCAGCGAGTACCGCAAGGCGAACCCATGACAGGCGTGACCCAGGATACACCGCCTCCAGTAGGACGAATTTAAATAATAAAACGTGCAGCTTGATACACCGCCTCCAACTGGCGAATTTAGGTAATACACATTATATATACAGTAGTCTGGAAACCCCGCCTCCAGTAAGGCGAATTTAAATAATAAAGGGGAAACCTGGGTAACAATAACAATGGTGGGCCCTGCGATAGGGAATAGGGACGTGGAGACCTCCTGTACTCCCCTGAGCTAGTGTCCCTGCACTCCTAACATTCCCTATGCCGGTTCCACACGGGCGACGCACACGTACCTCAAACCCTGACTCGCCCTGCACCTAAACCCTCACTAGGGAATTGGTCGGTGCAGAAACTAATCCCACCACTGCACTAAACACACACAAGGGAAAATGACAATACAGGGGGAACACCACTTAGCTTTGCTCTGTTACCTATGCTCCCCACAAAAGAGCCCACCACCTGTGTGCATCTTCTCCTTCAACCAGATCCATCACCATAACCGGATCCATCACCATAGTGCAGCCTTGGAGCAGAGTCCACCACCAGTTGCAGCTGCCCAGTAAACAGAGTCCCAAAGATGAGTCCAGCTTCTGCCAAAAAGTCCAGCATGCTTGAGTCCAACTTTTCTGCCAATAAGTCCAGCATGCTTGAGTCCAGTTTTCAGCAACCAAGTCCAGCGTGCTGAGTGCAACTCTCACCATAGTCGCCACTCCACCAAGTCATGCAAGCACTTCCTGCTGACACCATAAACTGTGACTCCACCACGCCATGCCAGCCCTTCCTGCAGACCCCATCATTGGACTCCACCAATCCATGCCATCACTCCTTGCAGACTCCATAGCTGACTCAACCCCTCTGGCTGGGCTGCCCAGGACTCTCATTCAACTCCTTCATCACCCAGGCTTGCTTCCCAAATGACGAACTATCAATATCACCAACAATCATCAAACACACCTGAAACTCTTTTATAGA
The DNA here is from genome assembly GCF_039654945.1 of Dendrobates tinctorius. Classification (NCBI taxonomy): domain Eukaryota; kingdom Metazoa; phylum Chordata; class Amphibia; order Anura; family Dendrobatidae; genus Dendrobates; species Dendrobates tinctorius. Next base: position 40,312,644 of record NW_027361714.1, read on the forward strand.
GCCTCACACCTGATTTGTAATACGTGCACATTAAAACTAAAGTGTAATACCACTCACCACCACCGGGGCAACTTAGAACAAACGACACCATGTGTAATAATTCTAATGGCCACCGGGGGCAATCAACCCACTTTGGCACCAAGCCAAAGGAAAAAAAGTTCACTTTGTCCATTTACTTGTCAGATCCACCTTGGATCATGACAACGACAATCAACAGAAAAGGCTGCAGTTGCCTGTTACTGATATTTGCTTTTAGGACATGAATCTACCTAGCTTTTTTCATTCTGCTATTTGTTGCATAGGTGTGTCATCGTCTTTTTGTTTTTTTTTAAGAAATTTCATGTTTTAATTTTTCAATGCCAATTTAATTATTTAATTTATCAACCCTATACCCCACTACAATAATGCATACTGTTGGGGTATGTTCACTTCCGGTTATGAAGCTACATGTAGCTATTTCACACCGTAGCACATTAGTGTTTTTTTAAGGGTTTTAAGTTGAATTTAAAAATCACAGGCCGCACAACAATACTCCTGGCTGTTGCTAAAAATTTCATTCCGTGCAAGAAATTACATAGCAACCTAGTTTTTTGTTAAAAGGGGTGGGGGAGTTTAAAACATAAAAAAAATCTATAACCTAGAAAAGATTATGAAATTAATCATCCAGTTTCACACTCTTTTTTTTTCTTCATACCTATTTTAAAAATACAGTTTAGCAGTGGTACGACACACAACTATACTGTTTTCTGTTGCAGGATTTTAGGTGTTTTCATCTTCTGCAATATGTTTTACCTGGTCCATTTTGGTTAGGGGAAATTAATCTGCTTTTATCCAAAGTTTGCAAACAATTACCATAATTACAGCAAATAGAGACATATGACAGTGGAGGACTGTTTTGCCTTAACAGTTTAAATTGTAAAATGTAAACATTATACTTGTGTTCAAAATGTATGCTAAACTAAAAAAGTGGCAGAGGTGACATACGTGGAAAAAAATCTCACAGAAAAACTGTGGGAGTCGCTAACACCAGCAACACCATCAGCACTTCTGGCAGCAACTATCCTGGCAGTAGTAATACCAAGGACAGGTCACACTTATGCTCCTTTGCCTTTGGCAAATGTATTAGCTTAGAGGAGTAATGAAATATTTGTCACATCACTCATATCATACAGAAGAATGATATTGCCTCTGACAATGACACCATTGACTGAAGTCAGTGTTCTGCATTGTCCACCTCCTTTCGCCACCATAACATTTAATGTTATACATAATGGAATTTTCCAGTTCATCAATGATATCTGTTTATATTCTGTGCCATAGTTCCCTAATCCACAGCACCCTGGTGGATAAGGAACATGATAAACCAGAATAACTTCTTCCAGTTTTTTTTATCAGAAGAGATGTACAGTCAGCCTTTTTATTTGAATGACATAAGAAAATGGAGAACACGATTTTAACACCAAGCTCTGTTGATGGATCTGCAAGCCAGATGGTAGGGGCTTTGGCAGTGGTAGTAGTTCTCTGGCCCACAAGAACAATCGAGGTGGGAAACAGACAGTGAGAAAGGAGCTCAGGCCATTTCCCATACAGAGGCAACTGTCACCTGAATCAGGCATGATGATGATAACATGATAATTCTGTGGCGAACAAGACCTGTGAACCTGACAGACACTGGTGATGAGAGGTTATCAAAAAGTGATGTTGTTGCCCTTGGTGATTCTCAACACTGGCAACATGTAGCTAAAAGAACTTCTGAGGCAAAATCATCTTTTTTGTAGTCAACTCTGGAGCAGATGACTCATGCCGCTTGTACTGTTGGTGGAGGAGGCTCAGCAGAACATGAAACGTCAGTACATGATGGTGACACATGGGATTTCTTTTTACATTCCTGCCAGATGAATCATTGGCAGTCTGCATGCAATCTTGTGGAGTCTACTGCCTTTTGAGAAATTATGGTGTGCATTCAGCCTCACTGGAATATACCCAGCTGCCATTGTTACTCACAGAAAGGGGTGCCATCTTTCTGTTTTCAGGTACAGGATATTTTAGCCCTCTCTCTTGACTGGTCCTTTGAGCTCCAAAGTGAACTGCTTGTAGATACCAAGAAGCAACTATGGCCAAGCACAATATATGAGTTTCATGACTCACTGGGTGAATATTTTTAGCAGCAGTGATAGAATCACAACTGGGACAGGTGTTGATGCCTCAATGTCTGGGAGCTATGTTTCCATCACAATGTGGTGGTTCTTAATTTCCTCCATCACCTTCTTTGAATCCTGCAAAATTGAAATGACATTATCCCCAACAGGTATAGAACACATCATTGATTCCATATACTGCTGTAATTCTTTTTGCTTATGAGAGTTAAAGTGCTGCCAAGCAGTTTAACAGCTTGAACTGTTACTGTGCTACTGTACAAAAACTTCAGCCATTGCCCGACATCCCGTGAACTGCAACTTGGAATGGTCATGAGCAACTATGCATACAACCTTCTAGTTGCCTTAGTCGGTCAGAGTATCTCATGCTCAATGCATTTCCCATGTCCTTATTTTAAATGTGTAATAATTATTTCGCTATGGCTGTGGCCAGGAAAGTGTCAGTTCCTTTCAAATGATCTTATGTGGCAAAATGCACCCTCTTGGCTTGGCAAAAGAAAATGATCTGCCACAGCACCATTTAGTTTAAGATGTTGCAACCTGCTGGAATTCGATCTTTTTTGTATTGCAGCACCTGTACAAGCAGCATAAAGCAGTAGCTAACAACATGCTAGAGACAAACGGAAGGGTGGGTTACTTTGATAGCCAACACTGGCAGCTAATGAGGAATGTGTGTCTTTTTCTATACCCCTTCAAAGAGGTTACAAAAATCATCAGTATTGTCACGTGTGGAATAAATCATGTCATCATCATAAAAAAATGAAAAAACTCACCAGAATGCTAATGGCGATGGAGGAAGCACAGTAGCTTGCATCTGTTCATTGCTGCCTTATTATGGACTCTAAAGGTCCATGTTACATGCTTGAGAGTTTGGAGGAGGAGCAGTAGAGGGTGGATATGAAGGAGACATAGACTTGGCACATGCAGGGGAAATGATGTTGACATTTTGGCCATGAAAACCAAAGTCCTCAGTTGTGTGGGTAATTATGGCAAGCAGTATTCTGGAATGCTTGTGGGATGACTTCAAGCAAAGTGATGACTACTGGATTACCATGGTTTTAGATCTTTGTTGTGTAGCAAAATGGAGGAATTTTTTTCCGGCCTCAGAAAGGAAGAAAGACAGAAAGGAAGTCCAAATAAGCTTATTAGCAGGATAAGATGTGTTACCTACTCTGTGCAACCCAGTAGCTTAGGCTGCAGTAGCAGCTACAGTACATTGGACTGTAGGAACTAGATGTTTAATATGTCAAGCCATTACTTCTTTATTTTGAAAACAGCTAGTCTATTCCTGCTTTCTAAAAAAAGGCTAAAGTTGGACAGCTTGATAAAAAGCCTTTGCATACTACTTTTGTGTATAATCTAATGCTAATTCCATAAAAAAAAAATTTTCTTTCCTAGCTGAGAAACCATTGGTACTTTACATTCAGAGCAGTGCAACTATTTTGTCTCCATAAATAGTGATAATTTTAAGATTCATGAGGACGTGGTTAAAATCATGAAGTCTTCATTTAAAATCATTAGAAAAATACAAAATACAGGAAACAAATACCCTTTGTAATGGAGAAGTAGTAGGGGAGGCACAAAAAATAAGAGGATACCAGACTCGTTTCAAATTCAAGTGCATTCTTAGCCTTGGCTTAATTCTTCAGGACAGGAATTCTTCAAGACTGCATGATTTTAACTGTGTCTTCATGACCTGCGCATCAGAGCCTGGATGAACTTTTTCCTTCTCTGTGTCTAATGAATGCCGTGTGGTGACATGGATCACTGGTTTCTGTGCAGATCAAGCTACATTGAGGGGTGAGCTGATCTGCTCATCTCTAATGATAACACAGTGATAGATGATTTTTCAGAATGGGGAATTTTATCCATGACGGAGCACTTTTTTTTGTTACAAAATGGAATGGCAGGACCATCTATCCTTTCATTCTCTAAGGGGCTGCCAGGAAAAGCCATTACACACTGCAGCCCTGTAGAGAGTCAATCGAGCAGCAGTTAAGCATGCTCACTACCTCTCCATTTTAATGATATTAATGTGCTGATGGATACTGGTTCCTGCTGTCAGCCTCCCCGACAGTCACTTGTGAAATGAATATACCCTTGAATACATACTTATATAACTCTGTATAAAGATATGCATTGTATTGATTGTTTTAGTATCTACCTTTCTGGTAAAGAATGAGAAAAATCTAAGAAGTGACATACTGTCAAACAGTAGAACAAGAAGTGATGGTTTCTAGGAAGATGACTCCACAAAGCAATTAGAAAGGTTATCTTACCCCAGAGAATAGAGATTTCCGCTGAATGACAGACTATTCAAAAATTCTCAAATAGAAATTATGATAGTAAAGGTTTTAATTTTATTTTAATTTGATTATTATGAGTGAGTTGTTAAATGTAGACAAAAAAAGACAAGTTCAAGAAAAATATAGTAGTTAAAAATCTAAAGACAATATAACATAGAATAACATACAAGTATGATACAGATGCTTCTCACAAAATTAGAATATCCTCAAAAAGTAAATTTATTTCAGTTCTTCAATACAAAAAGTGAATCTCATATATAGAATCATTACAAACAGGGTGACATTTCAGTAAGCCAACATTTCGAATTTAAAAATCATTTTTCAAGCTGGTGTTATAAAGTATTCTAATTTACTGAGATAATGACTTTTGGGTTTTTATTGGCTGTAAGCCGTAATCATCAACATTAACAGAAATAAAGACTTGAAATAGATCACTCTGTTTGTAATGACTCTATCTAATATATGAGATTCACTTTTTGTATTGAAGAACTGAAATAAATTAACTTTTTGATGATATTCTAATTTTGTGAGAAGCACTTGTAGTTACAATTAAGTCATTGAAAATAGGTTTGGACTATAATTTGTTTGTTTTATTTTTAATTTAGTAGTTCAATCAAATGCGCTTATTAACAGACCAAAAAAAAGAGTAAAGCAAAATAAAAGAACCGCTGGGTGAAATTAAAATATTGAAGAAAAATGGTTTTATACCATTAGATAGTGTAGCAAATATGAAACCAAAATAATAATCTTTCAATGATTCAGATATTTTTTTTCTTTAAGTTATAGACTATTTCACATAAACAGCAAAATATTACATAATAATAAAGGAAAGAACAAACAATAACTAACCTGGTTTTGCCAATTGTTCCATATTTGCCAAATATCATATTCAAGGGGTCAGCAGTCAAAATGTATTTCTATCTTTCCATTACTTTTAAAAATGTGAATAATTTTTTATCAAATATCTAATTGCATTGTATGTAGTCAGTATAGAGAAAGTCATCACTTGATTATATCATCGAGGTAAACAAAACATAAAATCATTATAGTCTCTTAAAAATGGCATCTGCTCCATACTGATGGCCATGACACCTGCATTGTTGTGAGGCATCTCCAGAGACACTATTGGCCATGGTAGCACATTTAGGCCACATGCTCACATCCAGTATTTGGTGATTTTTTTTACCCCAGTATTTGTAAGCCAAAACCAGGAGTGGGTGATAAATACAGAAGTGGTGAAAATGTTTCTATTATGCTTTCCCTCTGACCGTCCCACTCCTGGTTTTGGCTTACAAATAATGGGGTAAAGAACTCGCCAAATACTCCATGTTTGCACAAGGCCTTAGGCCACACAGGCTGCTAAAGCTAAATGTGCATGAAATGTAGATTAGGAAGGGTCCGGTTAGCATACATTATGCCACTGCCCACTATAATTCCAGATTTAGAGCTGGTGTAATGTTCCCTCCTGAAGACCTCTTCATTTGAGTCTTCCAGTGCCCTAACAATAAAAAGGGAAAAAAAATGAGACTTGATCTACTTCCATAAATAGCAGTGATGTTGTAAGGAGATGAACAAGTGAGAAAACTAGCACAGTTAATGCCTGACAGAGTGTCTGCAAGCGAACAACACCATCTGCTGGTTAAAGATGATAGGAAAAAGGAAAGCCAATTGCATCAGCAGGAACTGAAGAGAGAAGTGCATGTTTCCACAGAGAAAAAATTGGAGGAGACACCAAGTCAGGTGACAGCTGTGGCACAATTAATAAAAGGCCCAGGAGGGCAGTGAAAGTAAGGAGTTGGTGCCTGAAACTGTAGCAGGAAGCATGTGTGGTGCAGCGAAGTTGGCTTATAGTCGCTATTACGAGTGGCCAGACCCAAGTGAAGAAATGAGTGACCAGACCCAAGTGAGGAATCAAGAGATCAGATCCAAGTGGGGAACAGAGTCAACAAACTGGGACCCAAACCAATAGAATAAGAAAGTAACCAGAACCAAGATGAGAGACCAGAGCTAGGAGTTCCAAGCTGAGAGAGTAGAGCTAAAGCTGAGAGAGACAACCAGGCTGTTGAAGAAGGACATTCATGCTAGCTGTGAATTCCAGTAAAGGCGTACGGTACACAAGGGACTGGGGCCTTGCTTTAGGGGAGGAAGATGGCCAGTGTAACTGGTGTCCAAAGTATCTCATTGATAAGGGACTTGGAGCCTAATAGCATTGTGTCATAGGCCTCTGTTCATATTGCCTAGAGAGTGACAGATGGTGGTAACTGGCCTGAAAGTGACAATGACATACCCCAGGTTAAACCAAGACATTATTGATGACAATATATTATTTTTAATAATAAAAGTGTGCAATTAGAATTTTGTTGATATTCTGAATAGCCAAATTGCTGTACTCTATTGTACAATAGCTCACAGTCTTTCCACAATTTGCTTTATTCTGTATATTATGGAATAAGCAAAACTTATACTTGTGTTAATTAAATAAATATTTGTATATTAAGTTACCATTGTGTCCTCATCCTCTGCACTGTTGCATCCACATACTTATCTACAATGGCCTCCTCTTCACTGCAGTCTAAGTATGTGATATGGTCCAGGCAACGCAGTGACATGATGTCTTTGCACCACCTGATGTTCCCTGCATGATCTCAATCTGACAGGCCCCAGAGTTAAAGAGGTGTCCAAGCTTAGGAAAAAAGTCTGCAGTCACTGCTGATAGGTGACAGTGTGTGGTACACACACTGTCACGATTCCCTGGTATTACTAGTGCAAGTGGGCAGTCATGTGACTAAATGTATGTGATTTGCATACTTGTGGTCATGTGCTGACTAGTTTCATCCAGCTTCTCTGAATTTTCTTCCAATGAGAGAACCTGAAATGTTTATTCACATACATAAGGTCAGTTGACTGCCCACTCTCACAGAGATTACCACAGAATCATGGAAGTGTGCCTCTTGAGTGTCTAGATTGACTTTAGACTTTTGTCTCATCAAAACGACAGCCGCTAAGGGGCCTTATTATCTCATAGGAAAAAAGGGTATATCGCCCCCTCAGAGTCCGCAATCTCTGGTGTATTGGCTACTGGAGTAGCTGAGAACCTTGACAACATGATTGGGGCCTGATTTTCCGGTCCCCGGTCACTTAATCACTGTCATTCAAAGAACAAAAGTGATCAAGTAAAACAAAAAGTGTGTCTGCTTTAAATATCATTTCTCTCTCTTCTGACATGATACACTGTATATATGTCAAAGAAAGACATGATGTCCCCAAGCCTACCCCCCCTACCTCCTCCTTCCTCTGGGCCGTCCTGCTCTTTCCCCCAGCCTTACACCTCCTCTTCCTGAAAAAAATATGTTGGGCGCATGTGCAGTGCACTCGCCAAGATCTGCTGTCTGGCACCCTGCAACAGCAGGAATTTTTCATACAGGTTCCCTTTGATAACTGTAATAGACCCTGTGATCACAAGCCAATAGTTAGTAAATCATCCCCATGTCATCCCCTTTAGATTATTTTTTTTTATTTTGTCATTTTGATTTTTTTTCTTTCTTGGCCGTTAGGGTTAGAGTTTGGCTAAGTGTTAGAGTTGGGGTCTTTTCAAAAGTGAAAAAAATTACAACTAATGTTGAGCGCAAGTGCTTGCTACTTGAGTTTGCATCGGGTGCTCAGGTATGCACCGAATATCGACATACCCTGGTAATCCCCGCATGTTTTTTGGCATACCCGAGCACTCAATGCAAACTCGAGAAGTGAGCACTTCCACTCAAAACTAATGATGACATATTCAATAAGATGACCCAATTTTATCAAATTTTGTGAAGCACCTATGTGTTAAAAATCCTCACTATACCCCTGGATAAAATCATCGAGGGGTGTAGTTTCCAAAATGGGGTCACTAATGGGGGATTTCCACTGTTTAGGAACATCAGGGATTCTCGAAGTGTGACAATTCCAACCACATATGGGGTATCATTGTACTCAGGACACATTTTAAAAAATGTTTTGGTTGTAATTTTTTCTTGTTACCCTTATGAAAGCAAAAAATTTGAGTTACAGTAAAATTTTTGCAAAAAAAGTAAAATATTCATTTTTTTCTTTCCATATTCCATTAATTCCTGTGAAGCACCTGAAGTGTTATTAAGCTTCATGAATGTGGTGTAGAGGACTTTGAGGGATGCAGTTTTTAGAATGATGCCAGTTTTGGCTATTTTGTATCATATAGGCCCCCAAAGTCACTTCCAATGTGATGTGGTCCCTAAAAAAAATATTTTGCAAATTTTGTTGGAAAAATGAGAAATTGCTGATCAACTTTGAACTCTTCTAAGTTCCTTTCAAAATAAAATTGTTTAAAAAATGATGCAGATGTAAAATAGACATATGGGAATTGCTATTTATTAATTTTGTGTGGTATAACACTGATTTAAGGACATAAAAAATTAAAGTGTGAAAATTACAAAATTTTCAATTTTGTCAAATATTCAATATTTTCATAAACATATGCAAATCATATCGACCAATATTTACCACTAACATGAAGCATAATTTGTCATGAAAAAATATTCTCAGAATCACTGGGATCCGTTGAAGTGTTCAAGAGTTATTACCATATAAATTGACCTAGGTCAGATTTTAAAAATTTGGTCTGGTCACTCAGGTCAAAATTAGCTCTGTCATTAAGAGGTTAAAGCAGCATGTAGCTTACTAGATTGAGAGGTAGACCTGCAAATACTATCAGGGTTGGGGACTAAAACAGAGATGTCAACAATGAGGGAGCTTGACCTTATAATAAGTTCTCTTAACAAAGCAAATTATGTGTCTGTGATGCTCTGAAGAAGAGAGTAGTACTTATAAGTTATTATTATTATACATTTTATAGCGCCATTTATTCCATGGCGCTTTACATGTGAACGGGACAAATATAAACAAGTACAATAGACATGAGCAAAACAAGGCACACGCAAGTACAGAAGGAGAAAGGACCCTGCCCCCGAGGGCTCACAGTCTACAGGGGATGGGTGAGGATACACTAGGAGAGGGTAAAGTTGGTCATGCGGCGGTTAAGCAGACTGCGGATCGCTGCAGGTTGTAGGCTTAATAGAAGAAGTGGGTCTTCATGTTCCTTTTGGAGGTTTCCATGGTAGGCGAGAGTCTGATGTGTTGGGGCAGAGCGTTCCAGAGTATAGGGGAAGCACGGGAGATGAGAGGGGAGTAGAGAAGGAGATCTTGAGATCTCTTTTTATCATTAAATTTATCTGTACTTCTGAATTTTCTTTTTACACATTTGACTCTAGAAATTTGGGCTAGATGAGAAGTAATTCAGGAGAAGAGACAAAATAAGATGACAACCCTGACTGATGTTTCACATACATGTTGTAGTTTAAAGCTTCCAGAGAATATGTTGCTAATGCAGCAACTGATGAATGATGCCACATTTTTTTCTTGACAGACTATATGTATTGTCTCATGATGAACCAAGAGGTTTTCATCAAGAGAAAATACCACAAAAAGCATTATTTAAAGGGAACCTGTCACATCATTTTTCGCTATCAAACTAGCCCCAATGTGCATCACTAACACGTTTTTAAGCAAAATAGTGCAGTATTCATTTCAAAAAATCTCTTTCAATAGTTATGTTCTACTTATATATGAGTCATATCTGTGGGCTTCCGTTGGTTTCAGTCACAGTGTCGTCATCTTATCCACGCCCTTTGATTGATTTGCGGTACTGACCTGATGTCAGGGGAATCTTCTCTGTAATTCCTTGCTTGTGCAGTGACAAGCAACTGCGCTGCACCAGGGGATGCACACACAGTAAATGAAGCTGGGGACGTACACCCAAGTTCAGTGCGCATGCCCAGGGTGATTCTCGTCACTGCGCAAGCGCAGGATTACAGAGGGGATTTCTGTGACGTCAGGCCAGTACTGCAGATGAATCAAAGGGCATAGGCATGGATAGGATGACGAGACCGTGACTGAAATCAATGCTAGACTACTCCATGACTGAAAGACAAGCTGGAATATAACTATACAAATGCTTTTTTGGAATGATTACTGCGCCATTTTGCTTAAAAATAATGTGTTATTGATGCATATTGCATCACTAACAACACACTAGGACTAGTTTAATAGCAAGAAAAGCTTGTGACAAGGTCCACCTTTCATCACTCCAGTGCCGGTATTCTGAGCTTCTCTGCCAGTTTTAGTTTATTTGCCACTCTAATGTCAATGTGGCAACCAAGACTGGCCTCCATGGTTAACAGTGCTTACATTATTTAAATGATAGCCTTTTTTTCTTGTACTTATGTATAACACTAGCATAGATTTTATATTTTTTTATTTTTTACCATTTACTTTGATGCTTCTATATCCTAGAATAAAACAATGTTTAGAAACAATGCAGTAAGTAAATAATTAGCACCACATTAATAAAACATAGGGTGCACTGCTCAGTTGTCTCTTTTTTTTAATCAAAAAAGCATAAAAATCCATTTCATTGTGAAAAGGCGTACCCGGTCGGGATGATTTCAATCTGTAATGTCTGAGCTTTCTATATGCCAACAGGCCTCAAAATTGATGGGGGCAGAGCAAGACCTGGGCCCGAGTGTTTGACACCTGCCTATGGAAAGAGAGTTTATATTTTTACTTTGCAATTATTTTACATTTACTTTTATACTGTAAGCATAATAGCATTATAACATGTTTGGCAGGGTTTGATGTGTTAGTTTTCAACCTTCAATTTTCTTTCACTTAAAGCTCAGAAAAAAATTAATGGATTTATCTTGAATTAGAACAGTAGCTCTTATGCTAATGTCCCACAATGAGCATTTGGTGCATTTTTCTGCAGTGTATTACATTTCGAGCAAAAGGTATGACATTTCTCTAACCTCATGACCACTGTGCATAAACTGACCTGCTCTGCAGTTTTGTAATTCACAATATGCTAATTTCTCTTGAGAGAAATACTAGCTACTTTTTACATCTATTGATTTTCCCTACAGACTTGTTTGAGATGAGAAATATCTGCAGATAAAATTCACACATGTAAAAAAAAGCATGTAGTCCGCACATGACATTCTTAATGAAATTTTATTAAAGCAACAGGAAGCATCCAAAACAAAGCAGTTTTATGTAAAACATGACATGCCAAAAGGAGACAAAAACTAGAGCTGTAACAATGCGGGGAAAAAAGTGCAGAAATGCTTCAGAAAAATTTTCAACATCAAAAACTCACCAAATACCCAACGTGAAAGCCTATCCTTAAGGCCATGTTGTCTTTGGTGAATTTTTGATGCTGTATATATTTATTGCATCAAAAATGTAATGTAACCATTCCAGAAAGTGAATGGCATATACAGATTTTTTTTAACGCTTCAAAAAAAGACTGTGATGAGTGTTTCAAATTCTGCATCAGATCAATTTCACTTGTGAGTTTTATGTGAGGATTTTCCCCATCGAATTGTCTTACATGCGCAAAATCATCTAATCTGCAGTTTTTTTAACTTCTTAATGACTGCTGATACGCCTCTTGACAGCAGCAATTAAGGATACTTATTCCTTGTGTCTTTTATTACGGCACTGAGAAATTAGGGTATAGTGCCCCCCAGTGTCGGAAAATCTCTGGGTCTCAGCTACCGGTGGTAGCTGAGACTCTGGTGAACATGATCAAGTCTCGTTACGTGATCGCTGTTATTCACTGAATAAGGGCGAACACAAAAAAAAGTGTGCCCGCCGAGATCTGCTGGCCGTCACCTGGCAAAAATAGGAAATTGAGCTTATTGTGAGTTTTTGACAATGTGTTTTTTTTTCGATGTGCAAAAAATATTTAATTTGACAGTTCCAGTAAAGTGGATTTCATTTACAGAAATCTCATTCCCAATGTGTTTTTTTAATGCAATATAAACTGACCTACAGGACATTTTTGAAATTCATAAATATCAATTTTTCTTGTTATTTGTGGATTTTCTCCATAAAATAATCTACAATTCCATTTATTATCAGTAAAGTTTTATCAAGGCTAACTATTAGGAAATTTTAAAAAAGCAGTTTTATTTAAAACATGACATTTCAAATGGAAACAAAAAATGCAAGTAGTCTGATTTAGCTAAATGGTGCAGAAATTCTGCAACATCAAAAATTCACCAAATACTCATCATGAGAACTTAGCCTTATGGTATGTTCAAACTTTGCTTTCTTCTGGAGGTTTTTGAGCAGTTCCCCATCCCAAAAAAGCTTATAAAAACGCTTAGAAAATGCTTGGAAGACTTTTCCAATTCATATATTTTATACAAAGACTTCAAGTTTCCAAAATTGCCAAGCTGTTAATAGAAGTAAGGGGAACATTCTTCAGACATTTTCCACTATGATGTCGCTCCATGCTTTATAGCAAAAGGTAGTGGCAAGCCTAAAAAAATGTTCGGGATATGCCTGGGCATATTTTCAAGTATTTCACACATTTTTAAGCCTCAAAAAATCCTGGCGTATTTTGTGTCAAGACACAACAAAATCGCCCCAACAAGGCTTAATAAACAGTAGAAAAAACGTTAAAAATGTTTAAGACTAACCTAATTGCGTACATTCCCTTACGCCATGTGTGAGAGTTTTTTGAATAAGTCAAAAACTATGGTTTTTGACTGATTCGTGGTCAGTCAAAAATTTGAGGTTTTTGAGGGAAATTTGCCTGAAAAAGCACTGCAAAACCCCAAAACAAACGTAGTAGTAAAAGCAGTATGTTCACACTTAGTAGATAGACAGCAGATTTCTTTTTGTGCAATGTAGAATTTTAGGCTTTTCTCCTAAAGGGAAGACATGAAAGTGAATGTTTTAAGCTTATGTATGCTGCTGGAGAAAATAGCGCAATAGGGTCTTATCGGAGAAACAAATGATTGAAATGATAGTATTGCACTCACCAGATTGAGCCACAAAACATGCTTGTAGAGATATCCGCTGCAGCAGATCCACCGGTCCACTCGTGACCAACCGAAGGAAAAAAATTGGGTAGATTGTGGATTTAATCTACGCTACTGAATGATTCAACGTACAAAACATGTCAATGACGTTGTGGTGTTCCTGATGAAGAAGTCGTGTACTTTGAAACACGTTGAATAAATCTACAATTGAATGGCTATATGTTTTGGACCTTGAATCATTCAGCAGCGCAGATTAAATCCACAATGTACCCAATGTTTTAAGCTTGGCACATTGGGTGCTGCTAACAATCTGTCCTTCGCTTATTTGCATCCAATAATTAAGATTTATTTTCAATTGAAGCCCATATGATTGTGATTGGATTTAATACATGTTTGCTACACTAAAAGTGTCTTCCATTAATCATTTTGAAAGAGAAACATGAGCACTTGGCCTAGCATTACCCTGTATGTTTTCTCTATGGATTTTCTATGATGGGATGGGTTCACCATTATGCTGAATGTATATTTGGCATGCATCTGTCTTGATAGAAACAGATGGTTGTGCGAAAGGAAAAAAACGTCTGCACTAAGTTTGGAGTTAGTCCACATAAGATAAAGATTTAGGATGCCATGTCGAGAAGATGATGAACTGCAGCAAGTCGATGATGCTGAACCCCAGTACCAGCCTTGCATGCTACACCGTTAGTATTCACATATTGATGAGAAATGGATGCTTGTATTGTAAGGTAGAACGCTTTACTAACCAGCAGTGATGGTGACTTTTAGATGAATCCTTTAAATTAACCATCAGATCAGTATATTTTATATACCTTTATATTTTTCTAACAAATACTTGTGAACAGTGAGGTATTACCTATCAGCAGTGTACTTATTTTTAGTGCTTAGGACTTTGAAGCATTCTCCGGCAGAGCAGGCCCCCAAATAATTGCTGTTGCCAACATGTCGATTTAGTTCCATACCAAATACTTCCACACTTTGTAGTCCTATTTTACACAAAAATAACTCATTTTGTCAGCATTTATGATCTATGCTAAAACTGTTAGAGCGTGAATTCAGGTTATTTATGGTACTAAGTTTTGTAAGCGTATTTTATGTTTTACAGTAATAACAAGCAGTGGCTACAGTCCAAGATCAGCACACCAGTACTCGCCTCAGCTTTATCCCTCTAAGTAAGTGACAAGTTCTTTAACTTATGGGACACACTGTATACGGTTGCTTTAAGCAGCGGGACCATTTATATGTGTATGTTTAATTCTTTTGAACTGCTCCTTTTTTCCTTCATTTTCATCAGTATATAAAGAGTTAAAGTCCTATATATCCTGACATGAAAAGTTATGCTTCATCTCTGAAAATCTATAATGTAGTATTAAAACTCAGCATGAGAAGATTGCGGTAAAGTTAAACAGCTGCAAAGAATTTCATGCTCCGTAATGAGACCATGTCATCCTTGACCTTAAACTATAAAACTGCCTGGACCATGATCACCCTGATATTAACAGTGGTACGGTAGTAATAATGATGTTTGTTTTATTCTTTTAAAATTGTAACATGAATTTAAAAAAAAAAATATTTTTCCACATGCAACTTTCATCTATGCAATCTTATGTTACCTTTCTTTTTTATACATGGACGAATCCACATTAAGACGCTGATAGACTTTTATAAGGGCACACTGAACCTACACCAAGCTGGTATCAGAAGAAATGTCCATGGCTCTATAGTACAGAGCCACAAGAACTTTTGATGTCTACATTGAGGCTTTCTAGTCTTAAATGTGTTGAGAAATAAATATGTCGGTAGACAGTTCTTCCTTTTAAGCACTCTGACAATGTAATGATGTATTAAGCACCTCAGCATTATGTTACACAACTTCATTATTGATGAACTTGTGGGATGTGCTTGGCTAACATGAATAAATTGCAGCACTATTTTCATCATTAGCTGTGAAGCTTGTTTTGGCAACTATGTATATTGTGTGCAACCCAAATAAGTCCTTCTTATTAGCAGAAAAGGCTAGGTAACCAGTTCAGTTCTGCCACCACCGCATATAGCACAGGATAGCCCATTGGCTAAGGCAGGTATTTTACATATGTGGTGTATATAGGCATGAAAACTCAACACCGAAAAGGATGATGGATAGAAACTCTTACTGTAATAAGTGAATTTTATTGATCCGGCAAGTGATAGATAAGGTCCTACGTTTCAACTGACACAAGTCTTTATCAAGGAAATCTATTAGAAGAGCCAGAATAGGGTATGTGGGTGCAGCAATGTAAAAACATTGGACCCTATCTATCAATTTCAATATCAATAAAATTCATTTATTACAGAATTTCTATTTTTCATCCTTTTCAGGGCTGAAGTTTTCATGTCTACATTAGGAACTCAGTCCTTTCCTTGAGCAAGCACTCTCCCTATCAGTGTTGTCGGTCTCTTCCTCCTTTATTCACGCACGTGGTGTATGTTGCAACTAAGACTGGAAGATTATAAAGCGTCAACATCTTGTTTTCTTGTCCTGATGGGATAATATTTTAATGGACTTTGAATAAAACAATTTATTTTGTTGGAACTTACACTACTTTTTGTGATGATCAAGGTTGGATTATGACAGATAAAAGCACTAGTAACCTTTTTTTTTCTTTAAGCTGGTTGCTTAAAGTAGTTTTGCCCCTGGTGGCAATTATGGTCATTACACAGTGGTGTTTTTTGTTCCAGTTTGCCCCCTGTGGTGGTTAGCGTTATTACACGGGAATCACCAACAGGTGTGATTGCTCTGGCTCTTACCTATAAAAGAGTGGCAGGTGGTTGCAATCACTGTTGCTGATATTGGTCATTTCAACCATCCTTGGTGGAGGAAGGAGCTAGAGAGAGTTCCTGGCAGCTCAATTAGAGTCCTGGTGTGGAAGGTGCCATAGAGAGGAGTTCCTTGCAGCTCTGACAAAGCTTGGTGAAGGAGCAGCTATTCAGGAGGAAAGCTGCATTCTGGTGCTGGACTCTGTTGCTGGGAGCAAGAGCAACAGAGCAGAGCTAAGTGGTGTTATCCCTGTTTTTGTCTTTCCTTTTGTGCATTTTAGTGCAGTGGTGGGATTAGTTTCTGCACCGTCCATTTCACTAGAAAGGGCTAGGTGCAGGGTGAGCTAGGTTTTTTAGGTTCCTGCTCGACGACAGGTGCGGAGCCTGCATAGGGACTATGAGGAGTGCAGAGATACTGATTCAGGGCAGTGAAGGAGGTCTCCACGTCCCTGTTCTCTATTGCAGGGCCCTCCATTGTATCGGTTTCCCTGGTGTTTCCCTTATTATTTAAATTCGCCCTGCTGGAGGCGGTGTGTCCAGTTACATGTGTACTTCTGAAATTCGCCTGCTGGAGGCGGTGTATCCGGCTGCACGTTATTTTATTTAAATTCACCCTACTGGAGGCGGTGTGTCCAGTCACACGTGACCATCACACTTTTTTTTTCTTTGTATGAGGTTCTTCTTATAAATTCTCAGATTTTGATTCTACAGCATTGATAAAAAAACAGGTTGTCAGGAGCTGAGAGAGAAAGGAGGGAGGTAAGCAGCCAGCTAACTGCTGTATATAAATTGATGGGCTGGAGACAGCTGACTGGTATGGTAAGAGTTAACTACACTTGACACTCGGTACATGCAACAATGCTGGGGTGTAACTATACTCTGGCAGCGTCTGGGCAAGCACTGTTGGTTAAACCCCCATGAAAATCAGCTGTACATAATGAAAAATAAAAGCTCTCATTGCACTACAATCACAGAAGAAATACAAAGGAAATCAATTGCAACCTAGCTTAATTTGATGCTGCCTTACTTATTAACGCAATTTATTTGATAAATAATATAAATGGGATCCTAGTCACTGTGTATTCAAATAGACAAACCACTATTCTCTTCTATTAGTAAGAATACACTTAGAGTACTGATTATTGGGTTGTCTGAATTTGCAGCAGTCAAAATAACAGTGGGTTTATTGGTTTTAGGCATAATGCCCACAAGCATGTTACTGCTCTGTAAAATGTATGAAAGTGCGACACACTAGCATATAGACGTTTTTGTCATTGGGATTTCATACATGTTGCTTTGGTTGCTGTAATACAGAGCTTTTGTTTCCTGGAACACACTTCCTTTGCACATTTGCCAATTGGTACTTTTTTGCTAGCCCTCAAAATCTAGAATAATACATTTTGATTTTTGGTACTGATTTTGTTGCCACTGTTAGAAGTAAATCTAACAGGAAGGAGACCTGTAAGGCTATCATCAGATAAAGGGTTTTTTACGGATTGGGCAAAGATTGCCAAAGGTGGGGAGATGGAATAAAATATTAATAGACTAAATATTCACCTGTAAAAACCCTTCTAGGCTGCTATGGTCCTCTTCACTGGTCGCTGTTTTCCTGAATGCAAAATTAACGTGCCATTTACCATACGTGTACAGTACCTCACATAACATGATGTGATGGCCTTAGTGCTTGGCCTTCTTGTATTTTATTTTATACCATATTATTCATCCCATAATTTGCCTAATTTCAAAATATCTCTTTATCCATTTTATTATGGCCACTAAACAGACAAAACTCAAGATAAAAACAAAATGACTAGTGTTGAGCGATACCGTTCGATACCCAAAAATATCGTATCGGATGGTATCGCCCGATACGAAAAAAATATCGGGTATCGCCGATTCCGATACCGGAAGTCCCATTCAAGTTAATGGGACTTCCAGTATCGGAATTAAAAAAAGCCCTTTATTTCCTTGTTGGCTAATTCTACATAATTGAAAACAAATAAGAATCATGTAGAATGTATTGTGGGAGGTGGAGGAGACATTAAAGGCATAGTGGTTTATTCAAATCACATGACATAGCATTAATTCCAATTTTTTTTTTCAAGACGTTCGGAGTTAAAAAGATATTGACTATGTTAACTTTTTTATATTTTGTCAGATATGTATGTTTCACAACTTCCATGCTCTTCACCTTCTTTTGTACTTCTCCCACACTTTCTCCTTCATGATCCGCAGCAGTAGCATTTTTTTTATCAACTTTTTCTTCACCTTATTCATCTTCTTCTTCTTCACCTTCTTCCCATTATTTTTTTTTTCCATTCTTCATATTCTTCTTATTCAGCTATTATTAATTTTCATATGCTATTTCTTCATCTTCTTCCTATTCTTCTTTTTCTTAATTTTCTTATGGTGACAGGCATTCCTGTAGTACTTATCTACAAAAATTATAAGATTACACCTTACGTTCTGCCTGTCACAAAAGATTTACAACAGGATTTGTCCATGTTCAGTTTGGCCTGCAGCAGCAGGCATTTTCCAGGGGCAGCACGAGGAGGAACGGACTCACCCCCATTTACTGCTTAGTCTTCTTCTGCTTATAATTTTGATATCTTCTATGCTGATTTTTAGTCTTATGCTTAATGTTCTTCTGCTTTCTGTTCTTCTGCTTTTGCTTCTTCTGCTTCTTGTTCTTCTGTCTTTTGTTCTGTATCTTGGTGGTTGTCTTCATGTTCTTTGTCCTCTTGGTCATATTATTTAGGGTCATATTTCTGGTCTTCTTTGGTGTGGTCTTCAGGGTCGTCGTCATCAGGGTCGTCGTCATGGAGATCAATAAGGATTACCAAAGACAATTTCAAAAAGCTTGATCTTGGAAATGTAGCAGAAGGTACAAGAAGGCTGAGAAACTGGCGAGAACCAGCTGACAGTACTGGAACCCGTAGTGGCAGCAGAAGGAACAAGAGCCAATGGCACTACCGAGGACCAACTGACGGTGCTGGACCACGGTTACTAAGCAGAAGGTACCTGTGCTAAAAAGCACTACCAAGGACCAGCAGATGGTGCTGGACCTCGGATACCGAGATGGAGGCACCTAGGCCAAAGGCTGTGACGAGAACCAGCACCCGGGTGGGTAGCAGAAGGTACCCATTCAAAGCAAAGTAGCCAGGCCGCAAGCCGGCCGCAGTTACCGAAACCCACAGTCCTACATGGGCTCCATGTCCCATTGGTACTACGGATCCAGCCTTCAGTGCCAGTTCCCGCAGCCCACATAGGAGTCACCTAAACTGCAGGCACCGTAGAGTCGGCTAACCCGGCCGCAAGACGACAGGACAACGGATTGGTGGCATAGTGACCTTGACACTGCCCGGAACAGCAGGCATGCTGAAAACTGGCTGGGCAACAGGGAGTACCCGTGCCAAAGACACTGCCGAGAACCAGCTGACGGTGCTGGAACCCAGATGGGTAGCAAAAGCTACAAGAGCCAATGGCACTACCGAGGAACAGCTGACGGTGCTGGACCATGGTTACTAGGCAGGAGCTACCTGTGCTAGAAAGCACTACCAAGGACCAGCTGACGGTGCTGGACTTCGGATACCGAGATGGAGGCACCTAGGCCAAAGGCTCTGGCGAGAACCAGCAGACAGTGCTGGAACCCGGGTGGGTAGCAGAAGGTACCCATTCAAAGCAAAGTAGCCAGGCCGCAAGCCGGTCGCAGTTACCGAAACCCACAGTCCTACAGGGGATCCATGTCCCATTGGCCCTACGGATCCAGCCTTCAGTGCCAGTTCCCGCAGCCCAAATAGGAGTCACCTAAACTGCAGGCACCGTAGAGTCAGCTAACCCGGCCGCAAGACGACAGGACAACGGATTGGTGGCATAGTGACCTTGACACTACCCGGAAACAGCTGGCGTGCTGGAACCAGGCTGGGCAACAGGGAGTACCCATGCCAAAGACACTGCCGAGCACCAACTGGCATTGTTGGAGCCCAGGGACAATCATGGTGCAGGCCGAGGCCTACTTGGTGGCAGTTTTAGATTGTTTGTAGGCTACAACAGACTGTGAACATGCTCCAATTAGGCATCTGTCTCCACTCTGTTTCCAGGATTTCACGTGACCACCAACACCGCCAGTTTATGCGTACAGCAGCCGTCTACCCAATCCACACCTGTTCCTGGGTTATTGGGGTTCTGTAATGTCAGCAGATCCCCTGATGAGTGTCTGCCACTGTCTCCTGCTCTGTCCACATTCCCACCGCTTGCAGTGGGAAGGTGGACAGCGCAGGAGACAGTGGCGGACACATATTGGGGGATCTGCTGACGTTACAGAACCCCAGTAACACAGGAACACGTGTGGAATGCGTGGACAGCAACTGTGAGCAGGAACTGACGGTGTTGGAGGTCAGGGGAAATACTAGAGACAGAGTGGAGACAGAGGCCAAATCAGAGAATGTTTAAATCTGAAGTAGTTACAATTTGGAGGCAGCAGCACTTTGCCCTCCACACAGCAGGGGATCAGCTGACGTTACTGACCCCCACTTTCGCATGAACAAGCGTTTATTTCTGTGTGGACAGCACTTCCGAGCAACAACTGACGATGTTGGAGCCCAGGGATAGTCATTTTGTAGGGTAGGCTGAGGCCTACTTGGAGGCAGTTTAAGATAAGACGTTGTTTGAATTTGGAGGAAGCAGCAGTTTGCCCTCCACACAGCAGGGGATCAGCTGACGTTACCGAACCCCACTTTCACATGAACGAGTGTGTTTTTCTGTGTGGACAGCACTTCTGAGCACCAACTGGCGTTGTTGGAGCCCAGGGACAATCATGGTGCAGGCCGAGGCCTACTTGGTGGCAGTTTTTGATTGTTTGTAGGCTACAACAGACTGTCAACGTGCTCCAATTAGGCATCTGTCTCCACTCTGTTTCCAGGATTTCACGTGACCACCAACACCGCCAGTTTATGCGTACAGCAGCCGTCTACCCAATCCACACCTGTTCCTGGGTTACTGGGGTTCTGTAATGGCAGCAGATCCCCTGATGAGTGTCTGCCACTGTCTCCTGCTCTGTCCACATTCCCACCGCTTGCAGTGCAGAGTGCAGAGCTTCCTCCACTGCCTCTACCCACATGGCTGCTTTGAAAAGCACTACCAGCAACACTTGCGGGGGGAATGGAGAACATGATGGCCTGCACAAGTGTTTCTTGGTACTCCTGCATTTTTCGCTCCCGGTTCAACTGTGGTATGAGGCTTTGTAAGTTGTCCCGGTAGCGAGAATCTAGGAGGGTGTACACCCAATAATCAGCCGTGTGGAGAATGTTGGCGATGCGGCGGCCATTTAACAAGCACTGCAGCATGAAATCAACCATGTGCTGCAGACTGCCAACTGGACCGGAAACGCTGTCCCCAGCTTGAGGCAGCATCTCTGCCTGCTCAGCATCACCCCACCCTCACTGTACACACTGACTACTAGAGCCTTGTGTACCTCCCTCCTCTGGAGAGATGTGTTCCTCCTCCTCCATTGACTCCTCGTCATCCTCCTCACTAAGTGTCCCCTGCCTGGGCCTTTGTGTGGAAGCACGTTGCGCAGACTTGCCAGAAGCAGATGGCATTTCTGACTGCTCATCCTCGACCTCTTCAAAAACCTCCTCACTTAGTGCTAGTAAGGTTTTTTGAAGCAGACAGATGAGGGGGACAGTCATGCTGATTAGTGCATCATCTGCACTGGCCATCCGCGTGGAGTCATCGAAGGCACACAAAACTTGGCAGATGTCCCTCATAGTGGCCCACTCAGTGGTGGTGAAGTGTGTCCGGCTCACAGTGCGCCTGATGCAGCTGGTACTCCATTACTGCTGCCTGCTGCTCACACAACCGCTCCAACATATGTAACGTTGAATTCCACCTGGTGGGGAGGTCACATATGATGCGATGTTCTGGCAGGCGGAATCGGCGTTGCAGAGATGCAATGCACGATCTTGCCATGCTGGAACGCCGCAAGTGAGCACACTCTAGGCGAACCTTGTGCAGCAGTGCATCAAGATCCGGATAGTCACTCAGAAAGCTCTGCACGACCAAATTGAGCACATGTGCCAGACATGGTATGTGAGTGAGGTTGCCTAGGCCCAGAGCTGCCACTAGATTTCCGCCATTGTCACTCACTACCAAACCTGGCTGGAGATTCGCTGGCACAAACCACACATCGCTCTCCTGCTTGATGGCATTCCAGAGCTCCTGTGCTGTGTGGCTCCGATTCCCCAAAGAAATTAATTTAAGGACGGCCTGTTGATGTTTGGCCACACCTGTGCTCATACCTGGCCTAACAGGCTCACGCAGTGCTGATTCCGAGGAACTAGAGTAGGAGGAGGACTCAATATGTACAGACTGCATTCCTGCAATCCTTGGAGTTGGCAGAATACATACAGAGCCACTCTCCAGATCTGTACCCGGCTCCACAACATTGACCCAATGGGCAGTGAGGGAAAGGTATCGTCCCTGTCCATGGCTACTGGTCCACGCATCGGTGGTCAGGTGGACCTTGCTACTGACTGCATTTAGTAGCGCATTTTTAATTTTTCCCTCCACATGCTTTTGCAGGGCAGGGACGGCTTGCCTGCTGAAATAAAAGCGGCTGGGCACATTGTATTGTGGAACTGCCAATGACATAAAGTTCCGGAAGGTGTCAGTCTCCACCAGCCTGAATGACAGCATCTCAAGGGCCAGTAGTTTGGCAATGCCGGCATTCAGAGCCAGTGCTCGGGGATGGTTTGCCGAGTATGGCTGCTTTTTCTCCCATGCCTGTGCTACCGATTGCTGGTGAGTGGCCTGGGAGTGTGCTGATGACTGCGAACGTGGTTCAGTGGGTGGAATTTCACTGGGTCTCTGGACAACAGTGGCAGTGGTTCTTCCATGGCGTTCCAGTGAGGAAGCCGAACCAGCTGTGTGTGAGCTGGAGGAAGAGGCCCCAACACGAGCTGAAGAGGTGGTAGGTGCTGCTGAAGGTTGGCCTACATCTTCAGTGTGTCTGTGTAACTCCACCTCGTGCTTGGTACGCACATGTTTCCACATATTTGTGGTATTGAGGTTGCTCACATTTTTCCCTTGTTTCACTTTCTGATGACACAGCTTGCATTTGACAAAGCAAATGTCATCTGCAAATGTGTCAAAAAAAGACCACACACTGCAAGTCCTGGGAGCGCCCGTTTTGTGTTTTGAAAGAGGATTGCTCCTCACGGGTGCCAAAGTGGAGGCTACAGGCAACCAAGTCTGCCCCCGCCCTCTCCCTCCTCTTTTGGCCGTTCGAGGAATCTCTTCCTCAGAGCTGCTCCCACCACCTTCCTGTGGCTGACGCCATGATGGGTCAAGGACCTCATCATCCCCACTCCCCTCTTCAAGCACCGGCTGGTCCTGGGTTGTCTCGCCAGCACCGTACGCACCTGAAATTGGCAACTGAGTCTCATCATCATCAGATGAGCACTGAGGTGTGCTGACAATAGGCACTGGCCCACCCGCCTCTTCAAATTCAGAGGGACAAAGCAGTTGCGCATCACTGCATACTCCCTCTTCTTCACGCTCTAGAATGCTGCTTGGCTGGCCACCTCTTTCCAAGCCAACAGATTCTGAGAACAGAAGTAAAGATTGAGATGGCTCCTGTCCAGGGCTCTCAGACTGCCTGGGCAATTTGGCAGGTGGTGAAGAGACAGATGGTTGCTCTTCAGTGCTCTGGCCTTGGGAGGATGCGGAAGTCATTGAAGTGGATGCGTTAGCTGCCATCCATCCGACAACGGCTTCAATTTGTTCGTCACGCAGCAGTGGGGTACGGCGAGGTCCTACAAAGCTGCGCATGAAGGACTGTTGCCTGGTAAAAGTGGGGGATGCCGGGTCACTGGTGGCCGCAGCAGACACCGAATCCCCACGTCCTCTCCCTGCTGAATCCCCCCGTCCTCTCCCTGCTGAAACTCCACGGCCACGACCACGTGCCTTACTCCCTGCCTTCTTCATCTTGGTAGACTGATAGATAGGCAGAAAAGTAAAAAAAGGGTGGCTTAGTGTTCTTATTCCTGAACACCTGCTAACCAGTATAAGAAACACTAATTTGGCTAAGAGTGTGTGTACTACACTTTAATATGATCTAATGTGGCCTAGACAACTGTAAAGTGGAGTGTTTGGTGAACTTTATTTCCTTTTTTTTGGGGGGGGAGAAAAGGATGTGACCAAAGTTTGAAAGCTATAGTATCACAAACTTTTTGGAGCGATTACAATGCAGGAAGCTAACCTACAATGCAATTGATGAGGCTCCAAAAAATAGGGTGATACTAGTCTGGCTGGCCCTGAAGGGCACAAGCCAGCAAAAAGGCTCCTCTATCTAATCCTATATAGTGTTTGCAACCAACCAATGACGATGGATGCGGTTGGAAGCACACTAATATAGGAGCAAAAATCTGGCTAAATTAGCTGCAAAAAAAGGACTATGTATGAGGCAGTGACGCACGCTGAGTGGACTACAGCTAGTGGTGGCTGTAGAACACACTGCAATGTGAGATGCACTCACACACAGAGAGACCTATCAGACAGCCAAAAACAGTGCAGAGAAATGGGCTATAGCACTGAAAGGCTGCTGAAAGGCTCCGCTGTCCACTCCTTTAGTGTTTGCAACCAACGTATATGGATACGTATGGAAGCACACTATACAGGAGAAAAAAAAAGCAGCAATAAAAGAAAAATGTGTATGAGGCAGAGACACACGCTGGGCGGCCTACAAGCAGACGTGCCTGCAGGACACACTACACAGCGTGGGTCTGCACTCACACAGTCCTTGCAGACAGCTATTAAAACAGCGCTGCTGGGCTACAAAAATGCTACAGTGGTGGATTATGTAGCCTGGGTAGAGCAATAGATATTTTGGATGATCGCTATTTCTAACTGTCCCTCACAGTCTTCAACAGCAGCCTGTCCCTAACTGAATTCACAGCAGAGTGACCAGAAATGGCGGCGGCAGCGGTTTTTATAGTGCATCATGACATCATTTCAGCAGCCAATCACAGCCATGCCAGTAGTTAACATGCCTACATGCCTAACAGGATGTGCCCACACTTCTGAGGATCCCCATTGGCTGAATCAAATCGAGCTGGCTCATAGCATTATGGGAACTTCCGATTCCGGTATTCGATATGAAAAAAGTATCGGAACTAAGTATCGGAATTCCGATACAGCTAATATCGGCCGATACCCGATACTTGCGGTATCGGAATGCTCAACACTAAAAATGACCAAATACCCTGCAGTAAACTAAAAAACAGCAATAGTGCATGAAAGTAACATGGGGTAATTAGTTCACTTATTGTTGATCAAAAAAACATAAAAGCCATCTCACCGCATTAAGGTGACCCTATTCGGGACCTCTAGAATTAAAACCTTACCATATGTCAAATGACGTAAATGTGAATAAGGGCCAAGAAGGACCGAGACCCTGACTAATGTACACCCAGTCATGGGGAGTTATATAAAAGTAATGTGCAGCTCTAACAAAAGGGAGGCTACAGTCTTATTTGCACAGAGTATAAAAATCTGAACCAAAAATCCAAGGAGATGAACTGGAATATAAGTTAGTATGCATGCAGCACATGAGCACATTTGCATACTGGCCACTAAACAGAGAAAACCTAAGATAAAAACAAAATGAGCAACTACCCTGCAATAAATAAATAAATAGCAATAGCGTATGAAAATAATATAGGGTATGTAGTTAACATAATTTTAATAAAAAAAACATAAAAGCCATCCCACCACGTCAAGGTGATCCTATTCAGGAAGGTCTCAACCTCTAGTATTAAAACCTTACCATATTTCAAATGATGTACATGTTATTTTCATACTAATGGTTAGGACTGTATTGAACAGGGTCACCTAGACGTGGTGGGATGACTTTTACTATTTTTTTATCAAATTTATGTGAACTTATTACTCTATATCATTATCATGCACTATTAGTATCTCTTTATTTACTGCAGGGCATTTGTTACATTTTCTGTAATCAGAAAGTAGTGCCAATATGACCAAAGGAACATAAATGATCTTTTTTAACCCTATTATGCCTTAGAAAGATCTTATGTTTGGTTACATCTTTTTTATTTATTCATCCCAGACGTGTTTTTGTTAGTGGTACAATTAACTTCATCAAAGGGATACAAAATATTACAGAGCATTTTTGGTGGGAACTCTGAAGTTGGCCATACCACTAAAAAAAAGGTGCTGAGAAGAATAAAAAAATAATGATGTAACAAGAAAAGTATCACAAAAAAACAAACAAACAAGGGAAATCAGTCATCAGATTGTTATATAAAAAAAACTTGCTTTCTAGCAAAAAGGATGTATGTTTAAAAAGTTGCAAGCTTTAAAACATGGCTTGGACTCTGAAAATGAGTCAAACAGCCAGAGAAGACACAAAGTGCACAAAAACATGAAACAAGTGATAAGTGGAAATTATGAATACTGTAATGTAATTAAAGATACGAAATACCACATAGGGAATATTGTGTATTATATAACATGTTATGCGATATTTATTTATCATTAATTTCATTATTCATAGTTGCTACTTAGCATTTGTTTCGTGTTTTTGGTCACTATGTGTCCTCTCCTACTGTTTGACTCCTTTTCAGTGTGCAATCCATGTTTTCCACTTTGTAACTTTTTTATTGGGCATTATTTTTGCTATAAATAAAATGTTGTATACTTTTTTTTATATACAAATCTGTTTAATGACTTTTGTTTTCTTGAGATTTTGAATTTGGTTTATGCTCCCTTTGGTCACCACATGTGCAGTGTCAAAGTGTTAGCTTATCAACATTTATAAGGGTGTTTGTCTTCATAGACCTTTTCTGTTGGTCAGATCTTACATTGTTGATAAAGAATGAACATTCTAATTACAAAACTCACTAAGTCTATGATTGTTTTGCTGCAGTTTTCTTTTTCCTGCATAAGTTCTATGCTTCAATATTAGACTTTTATTTTATCTGTTCAATTCAATTTGCTGCTTTAAACAAAGGGAGATAAAGCAGCCTTCTATGATAAAATAGAACAAAATTATGATAAGGGAAACAAGCTAACAAATATCATATATGCTATATATTAAAACGAAATTCATCTTATTTTGTTTTTTTTATTTTGACGTTAGACCCTATCCACATATTCTCTCAACACCTGCAGCTCAGACTATGTCAGCCTATGCAGGTCAGACCCAGTACTCTGGAATGCAGCAACCTACAGTTTACACAGCATACTCACAAACTGGACAGCCTTACAGTTTACCAACATATGGTATGTTTTTTTTCCTTGCACTACGCTGTGTGTGTTCGGTTTTGAGCCCTCTTCATGCATTACGTAACTGCTATTAAGAAATATTTCTATTCATCTGGTGCAGATCTAGGAGTAATGCTTCCCGGTATCAAGACAGAAGGTGGTCTCCCTCAAACTCAGTCTCCATTGCAGAGTGGTTGCCTCAGTTACAGTCCCGGATTTTCTACACCTCAACCAGGCCAAACACCTTATTCCTACCAAATGCCAGGTATAGAATTGATGTCTTTTAAAATGTGATAGATCATAGATAAATATAAAAACCATATAAAAAGTGAATATTCACCATCTAATATTATTTTCATAAATTATTAAATATTATTTTAGTATCTGACTAAGGACTTGTATTTCACATATATTGCCCATTCTGGATATTCTCCTACAACTCTAGTTTGCGCCGTTTCTTTGTTAACAGTTTAAAAATATATAAAGTTATTTCACATAAATGACACAGTTCAATACATGGAGAAAGGTATTATCAATGGTCATGCATTTCCATGAGGAATAAAAAAGAAATAGCCGAATGCAGTATACATAGTTCTTCATAGTAGGAGTACTTTGGAGTTGACAGTTGATCTATGCATATAATAACTGATCACAAGAGATGTGACCATTGACTGAGGATGACAGCAAGTTTCTCACTTTTGCTTTTTTTTAAAGAAGTTGTACAGATTTGATATCCTTTTTTAAGTTTGACAGATCTTTTTGTTTGTCTTTTACCTAAAATAATTCATTATCAAATAATTATTTCACTCCAAAATAATTAGTCATATTACCTTTTTTTTTTTACAGGTTCTAGTTTTACCCCATCTTCAAGTATTTATGCAAATAACTCCGTAACCAACTCAACAAACTTTAGCAATCCTCAGCAGGTAAGAAAAACTACTGTTTGTTTAAAAAATTGATGTGTAAAATTAGCACAATACCTATAATACCTAATGGGCACCTCCTTACCAGAGGTTTTCCAAGAATGTGATAAAATGGCCTCCTCTACATAATTCAAACTGCAGCCTCTCCTAGTCATGTGTCAAGACAGGTTGCAGTTCGAAGAAACACAACCAGTGACTTGTATCTCAACTGACAGAAGTGTGGGATCACACATACCTCACTCAGTGAGGAGGATTATGACATTAGATTAAATTAATCTTCTCCTTTCTGACAGAGCACAAAGGATTTTTTCTCAATCCCCTGTCCTCCATGAGCCATGAGTCAGCAAGATTTATTTCTTATCATGTCATAGCCTTGCTCTGACAGCTCATTGAGGTATGTGTTTTTATAATACATCTCTTCTGTCAGTTGAGACACAGGTCTCAAGTTGTGTTTCTTCAGACTGCAACCTATCTTGACTTGTTAATAGGATGGGCTGCAGTTTGAATCATGTGATTGAGGCATTTAATAACATTCTTAAAGATCTCCTTTAAAATAAACTCTCCAATAATATGTCTTTTTTCTCATGAAATTAAACCACTAATGTGATTTGCTAATCGTGAGCAACATTATTTGTAACTTTTTTTGCATAAGTCCTTATAAAAACTTTCTATTCAAATCAGATTTCAGCCTTCTGTAAGAGGCACTATATATCTTTGAGATACCTTTGTTCAATAACATATTTTACTAAACTAATGCATACCTCACTATATGTTAATATATTTTTTTGGCATATGTTGGATCTGTATGGCAATTATCATACTTTCGGAGCCGGTCATCTGAGCTTTGGGGTAACATATGCCAATCAAAGAGTTTGTAAATCCACCATTATCCTGTAATTGTTAGAGGGCTGGCTGATCCATATACAGTATGTGTATAGGTTTCCTTGCAGTGATTTCACTTCAGTATTTTAATTTGGGGATTTGTACCACAAATCATCAACCATTGTACAGTATGTAAAAGAGAGTCTGAAAGAAACAAATCCAATATTCAGCATGTCTCTGTAATATTAAAAGCACACATGGAAAGAAGATACGTTGACTTCCTTTTATTCTTAGGAAAAATTGTTTGGAATTGAAGTCATGGAAGAAAATAACTTGATATATGGTTTTAAGGTTAAAGTGACAGATGCCATCTCTAAATAACTATCAGCCATTTTCTGGATTTGAGGGTGACTCTCAGCTGGATAACTTCTTATTTCCTAAATTTACCGGTGAATGTATTATGCTTCTAACCTTCTTCCAGTGTCACTTTTATTAACACTTACGGATGAAATTATTAGGTTTTATTTGCTAAAATAGTTTTGCAATTTAATTCATTAATTGACATGATATTTCCGATGTGAGAGATTTGCTTTCAACAGGCAGGTCTCCATTTGGTAATATTATACAAGATACACATATGGGGAAAAATGTATGCATGAGATGGATGAAAAGGCTAAGAGTATGCCTTTTTAGAATACCTCATAGCCACCTGTGGACTTGGCTTTCAGGAATGTTCTGTAATGATAGGCTACAGCACAGCACTGAATGTGACTAATATTTTAAGACCAAGCATTTTGAAAGCGATTTTCTTTGGTTCTGTGCTAATTCAATGTTAAATGTACCTGAAGTAACAGGATATCGGCATCAACCTACTGTTAAGTGCTAATTAATCCTTCCTCCTGCCAAATCTCAAATAATCATTTTACTACTTCACTTAATAAATTGTTCCTACTGTTCTAGGATTATCCCTCTTACACAGCTTTCGGCCAAAACCAATATGCACAGTATTACTCAGCATCAACATATTCAGCCTACATGACCCCAAATAACACGGTGGACGGCACCTCATCATCATCAACATATCAGTTACAGGATTCGCTCTCTGGCCTGACTACCCAACCAGGTACAGATCTTCATACAGGTAATCTGCAGATAGAATTTCTCTAAATTTACTAGCAGATTTATATATATTATATACTTTATATCAAGCTGCAATTTTGACTTTCATAGAAGATACATGTTGGCTTTGATTAAACAAACTTTTTATTCTTCTATAGTAATATTCAATGTGAAAAGGTTGGGCTAAGCAACTTATTAGTTATTAGTGAAAATAAAATACCTAGTCATATATATTATTTAGCACTAAGATGGCATTAAACATGAGTGCCCAATAGGAGTCCACAGGTCACACTTGCCACACTGGTATTCACTGTGAAATGTATATTTCACCAGATCAGCACAGACATTGTCAGATCATCTTTGTAATGGTGCAGTAGCTCACCTCTCTGGTTATTTAGTTCCTGGTTGCCACTGTCCTCCTGTCCTTGTGGGGTCATGGTAAGTACTGACCTCTTAAATGGTCTACGAGAAAGAAATTTCAAATTGATCTAAGTCTAGCCAAAGCTCAAATGTGTTTCAAAAGGATTTTTATTGTCCTTTCATCATCTCAATTGTCCTGAGTAACAAGGTATTTTTGAGTTCCTAGTCTTCTACATTGTGACTACATTGTGGCTCCAAGGGGGAATTTTTCTCCTTGCTGACAATACCAAGCTGGCATAAGGAAGCGTAAGCTATGCAATGCTCCTCTGGGAACTTAAATATGTAAATGGCCATTTCAGAAATGGCTACTTCCATAGTCTTCTACAGGGTATTTTCTATTGTATCCTTTGGTTTTGAATAGCTTGATTTCCTGACCTCAGTCACTTGTCTGCTGCCTGTTCTGACTTCTTTATGATCTAAGCTAATGACTGAACTTCATCGGCCTCAACATTGCTCCATGTGAGCTCTGCAGTTTAGTTCTTTTGCTTGTTTATGTGTTGGCCATTGCTAACTGAAACTACTTTCTTACAGCAAAGTCCACACCCTCTACTTGAGTCTAAGGCTAATTTCCCACTATGAGTATTTGGTGATTTTTTTTTGCTCTGCATATTTTCTAAAAAATGCAAGTAACCTATTTTACTTAATTGGTGCAGGAATGGTGAAGAAATTTTGTAACATTAAAACTCATCAAAAGATCATCATGGGAATATAGCCTAAAGCCCCCGTTATATTTAGCGATGCACCAGCGATCCCGACCACGATATGACCCGGTCAGGATCGCTGGTGTATCACTAAATGGTCGCTAGTGAGCTGCCAAACAAGCAGATCTCAGTAGCGATGCAGCAGCGGTCGGCGGTCGATACTTGTCAGATGCGGCGATGATGACCATCTTCCGCCCACGTCCATGGTTCGCTCGTCGGTGCCAGCAGGAAGCCAACGACGAGAAATGGACCAGGCCGATCTCGCGCGATCAGCGATAGCCAGCGGGGGGAGCCGGTCGGAGCTAAGTGTCACATGTAGCGAGATTGCTACCGATATCGCTGCTGCGTCACAAAATCGGTGACGCTTTAGCAATATCGCTTTGTGCAAAGCCCCCTTAAGATAGAATAGCACACAATCTCCCTAAATTCTGCTATCTAGTTTGGCCCTAAGCCAAACGTTAGTGACCTGGATAGTCCACCTATCCAGTTAGCCATTGTTATGATATTTAGAATAGGACCCAATATATTTCTCATGTCATCCAAAATAGGAACTGTGGATGAACAGGATAAACAAAAAAAAGAAGATGAGAATTACAGAGCCCTGCAATATTACCGAGAAAAGTAAAAAAGTTTACACACTGCGGTTATATTAAAACCTTTGTTAGCTGCATTATCTTCTCAGTGCTTTCCTTACTATCTCTACAATCACTGCTGTTCAGGTTTGAGCATGTTACTTCAGTTCCTTTGTGACTTTGGTGGGAGAAGAAATGGCTGCCCCACTTTTTTTGCATAAAAGAGAAGTGCACAATGGTTTAAATAGATTATTTTTTGTCGTCCGAGGGTGGGTCTGGGACCGATATGTCTAGAAAACTTTGTGCACAATATGGAGAAAGTGTTTTGTCATAACAAATAAGTGTGTATGAATGGATAGAAAAGCAAGGAAGATTGCACAAATGTCAGCCATGAAGAAAGAGCCGGACGCCTGTCCACGACTGATAACAGCATTGACTATTAAAGCATCCTCCCTATAGACTTGATCTTGTCCCATCTGATCTGTTTGTTCCTCTGAATGAAGCTTTACGAGGATGAAAATTCATGTGTGATGAAGGAGGTAAAACAGCGGTGCATTCGTAGCTTATAGCTCAGCCTTCAATATTTTTTAATGAGGAAATTTGAAAGTTTGTTGACAGTTTCATAAAATATAATTAAGGGCAGTGAAATTTTGTTAAAAAATATGATATATTTATATTTTCTGAAGATGATTTAAATTAATTCTACAGCCAAAATGCAGATTATTTTGAACTTTGTTCACTGCAATTCTACAATAGTTTTCAATCACTGTTGAGGAGACATTATATAAGTAACCATTTGGGATATTTAGAAAAGAGTGGTAAACAATTTTCACTGATGTAACTGCATTGTTAAAAAGGTTACAAAACATACAAAAGATAAAATGAAAAAAACCCTGCTATAATTAAATAACTAGAATGCAAAAGTGCATTTGAATCATACAGAGTTCTTAGTATTACTGTATTTGATCAAACATAGCATAAAAGCCGTCCCACCGTCGACAAGGTGACTCTGTGGTCGGGGCGGTCCTACACTGTCTAATATTAATAACCTTGTCATGTGTCAAAGTTGACGTCTGTGTGAATAAGGGCAGACAAGGACCGGGTTCCAACCAGCATGCATGTGTACCAACTCAAACCAAGCTCAATTTTTGTGTTTTTTCATTATTAAAAAGGTTGTCTCATGACTGACTGACAGCTATCTAACCATATCACCCATCACATCACATCACCCATGACTGTCATTACATGTCTCAAACTGAGATACCTCTTCTGAACTTGTATGATTTGCTCTTTTTCTCCTAGTATGTTGCTGCCTGCTTATGATTGGTTATGTGTATACATGGGAAAAAGTACACGCCTCCGTGAAAAAATCTCTTGTCATGCTTCTTTGTTTCAACATGGCCCTGGTTTTCTATGTTAACACTGTGACATTGCTATGGGGACACAGTGGTTGTCAATTTTATATGGAAAATAAAGTTCAAAATATGGCACATTTCTTAAAAATGTCTTATCACAGCCCCCCGAAGATGGAGGTCATTACGAGTAAGGTAACTTGGCACTCAACTTAAGGGTCCACAGAAGAAAATTTTATTATGCAGTCTGCAAAATGTTTCGACCTACATGGCCTTCATCAGTCCACTGCTTAAAAGTATTGTGGAGAAATGGGGAACAAGCGTGAGTTCCTACTGTAATGGAAAACTTGCAGGTGAGCTGTCCGGCTCCCTAGTATCATATATTACTTCAGAATAGTTGTAGGAAGAACCTGTTACGTTGAAAAGGAGGCTTGTTACCAGTTTCTCTGTAGTTATATTAGTTGCCGTGTGGTAGTATAGCATGTCCTTATGAGGCATGGGAGGTCAGTGGTGATGGGCATCAGGCTGGACGTGGATTTCGCCGCTTGTCTTATCACAGAGTCACCTACAAGTTTTACATTACAGTAGGAACTCACGCTTGTTCCCCATTTCTCCACAACACTTTTAAGCAGTCGGACTGATGAAGGCCATGTAGGCCGAAACATTTTGCAGACTGCATAATACAATTTTCTTCTATGGACTCTTAAGTTGAGTGCCAAGTTACTTTTCACTATTGAGCTTTGGTTTGCACTGCAGGAGTGCCACACTATATTATACACGGTTATGGGTAAGGTAGCCTGTCCATTTAT
Organism: Dendrobates tinctorius; assembly: GCF_039654945.1. Classification (NCBI taxonomy): domain Eukaryota; kingdom Metazoa; phylum Chordata; class Amphibia; order Anura; family Dendrobatidae; genus Dendrobates; species Dendrobates tinctorius. The sequence goes on from NW_027361714.1 coordinate 40,346,824, forward strand.
TTATTTATGAATCCATATGGTGGTACACAGTTAGCTTTGTGAAGAGTTCTCCTTGCTCCCTTTATTTGGGTATACCTTTCTTGGCAAGGCAGTACCAACACTCAGTATATACTTTTATATTTAGCACCCTAATTGTTACTGGTGGTTACATAAGCTCAGGCTTGGCCTGTGTACTCTATCTTTAGCATTGCCAAGCCGATGTATGCGGATGCCTCCGCATGCTTCCTTTTGATGGTGCGGCGACCTGCGCGAACGCAACTTGTTGGATTTTGTTGCTGTCACCGCACCAACAAAACGACGCATGCAGAGGTATCCTCATACGTCGACATGGCCTGTGTACCTAATGCTAAAGAATATGATATGCAGGCCTCATGCCGACGTAGGCGGAGCTGAATGGAGGAGGTGCGGCAGTGGGAAGAGCTTCACGGAGGAAGTCCGCATCCCTTTGCAGCTCTGCCATATGCTAGTGTGAAACTTGCCTTACTCTTAACCCCACCCTATCTATACTTTTCTTTGTGCATTTATTGGCACTCGTCTGACACCGTGTGCCTTTTGTATTGTATTTCTATGCTTTATATATGTTCTGTATTTATGATTGTTAATAAAATTACATATTTTTTCTATAATCTGGTTTATACTCCTAGTTTTCCATTGGATATATATCTGTTTTGAAGTTTCCAGTATCCAGTTACATTTATGGTCATATAGTTATGGGGTATGCATATATCGCTATATGATGTTTTCTGTTTGGAAAATTTAAATTTTGGTAGTTATTCTAAAGTTTGTAGGATTTTCCTATTCCTGGGAAAGGGGATAACTTTCTGGGGGCTGTGACCTCAACCGATTCCGAGAATTGCTCTGAAAAGCCCCATGTGAATGATGCTTTGGTAAATCATTTGCACTGCTGCTCCATTCATTCTTATGAGTGTGCCAAAGACAAGCCATGTGCAGCACTCAGACTTCTCCAGTGGTCCCTTTAAGAATGAATGGTGCTGCAGTGCATATGATTGACAACCGCACCATTCTGAGATAACTTACAAACTTGAGAAGTTTTAGTTTCTGCATATAAGTGACAGCCACTGTGACTCAATAACAATGTCGGGCATGGGGATCCCTTAAAATTGTGAGGTGTGGTATCAGATAGACTACACTATTAGGATTTTTTTTGCATTGAGAAGTTAAAATACAGCTGCTGTAGAATAAGCAAAATGAGGCACAATACAGCTACAAGCAAATAGTCGTTCTTGTCTGGACTACTGAAAAGTATGAATTCTGGAAGTATAAATGTATACTTGGACTATGTTTAATGGTATGCATTGTGGCCTCATTAAAAGCATAGTTTGAGTTTACAATTATATCTCTATACACACACAATATGTAGAAAAAAAGGATTGAGAATTCTACACCTTACACCTGCAGAAGCTTTTATGGCATCCCATTTCAAATCCATAGGCAGTATGGAGTTGATCCCCTCCTCCTTTGCAGCTAAAACATTATGTACTCTTCTGGGATGGATTTGTACAAGATTTTGAAGTGTGTCTGTGGGAATTTTCATCACATTCAGAAGAGCATGTGTGAGATCAGACACTGATGATGAATGAGAGGGTCATTCAAAACTGTTCAATAGTGTTGAGGTCACAGTGTGCTGAAACATTTAAATTTTGTTTCATTGTTACCATGGGTCCTAAGCCAAAACCACAAAAACAACCACATAGTGTTATCTATACACCGCCACATTATTACTCAATACAGTCAGGCAGGTAAGGTTCTCCTAGAATTCACTGAACATAAACTCTTCAGATTGCCAAATGGTGAAACATGAAAACGTGAAACATTTTGCAGATAACATTTCCATTACTCCAGAGTCTAGTGGCAGAGTACCTTAGACCACTCCATCCGACACTTAGCTTTGTGCTTGGTGATGTTAGGGTGGTATACAGAAGCTTGGCAATGCCATAAAGCTCCCATTGCAACATTTTGTGCCAATGTAAGTGTCAGAGGAGGTCTCGAACTCTGCAGATCTTGAGGCAGCAGAGGGTTGGTAAGTTTTATGCACTATGTACCCCAGAACTCAGTTATCCCACTCTGTAGCTTTACATGGTCTGCCACTTTGTGGATAATTTTCTATGGTTCCCAAATACTTCCACTTTTCAATAATATCACTCACAGTTGATCTTGGAATACTTAGGAGGGAATACATTCCGCAAACTGATATATTACCACGATGGCACCCTATTACAAGACCATTGTGGAATTCAGTGAGCTCCTTAGAAAGAGAAATTCCTTCATAAATAATAGTGAAGGCATACTGCATGACTTTGCTGTTGGCACATACCAATGTGACAGAAGGAGAAATCTTAAAAGTAAAGCTCTGTCCCAATACTTATATGCATACTGTATAGAGTATATTTATTTTTACCCACTTAACTTCACAGTGCTTTACAGAAATCAGTGTGTGTATATAGATGGATAGTGTGTGTATATATATCTAATATATAAAGCTCAAAGTGTGTATGTATCTATGTATGTATGTGTGTATGTATGTGTGTGTGTGTCCGGGATAGGCATCCGCACCGTCGCAGCTACAGCCACAGAATTTGGCACAGTCACATGTCTGGACCCCGAGAGCATCCTAAGCTATGTTTTGAGGCAAAATTTTAACCTCGCGCTTTCCAATTCACCAAACAATTTTGCCCCTATCTACATACTGGGGGAAAAAGTGTGTGCGCGTCAATCCCTGCCCCTCATTATGATGTCATAATGCCCCTATTTGCATACTGGGGAAACAGTGTGCGCGTATCAAGCCCCACCCCTCATTATGATGTCACAATGGTTGCCATGGCGACGCTGATGTCATAGGTTGCAAGCCCCGCCGCTCATTATGATGTCATAATGGTTGGCTATGGGATGGATGATGTGTGATGGGTATATGGGCACGGGCCTATGGGATGGAGGATATGTATGACGGGTATATGGGCATGGGACTATGGGATGGAGGATATGTATGATGGGTATATGGGCAATGGACTGTGGGATGGAGGATATGTGATGGGTATATGGGCACGGGACTATGGGATGGCGGATATGTATGATGGGTATATGGGCACGGGACTATGGGATGGAGGAGGATATGTATGATGGGTATATGGGCACTGGACTATGGGATGGAGGATGTGTGATGGGTATATGGGCACGGGACTATGGGATGGCGAATATGTATGATGGGTATATATGGGCACGGGACTATGGGATGGAGGATATGTATGATGGGTATATGGGCACGGGACTATGGGATGGAGGATATGTATGACGGGTATATGGGCACGGGACTATAGGATGGCGGATATGTATGATGGGTATATATGGGCACGGGACTATGGGATGGAGGATATGTATGATGGGTATATGGGCATGGGACTATGAGATGAAGGATGTATGATGGGTATATGGACACTCGACTATGGGATGGAGGATATGTATCATGGGTATATGGGCACGGGCCTATGGGATGGTGGATATGTATGATGGGTATATGGGCATGGGACTATGGGATGGAGGATGTGTAATGGGTATATGGGCACGGGACTATGGGATGGAGGATGTGTGATGGGTATATGGGCACTGGACTATGGGATGGAGGATGTGTAATGGGTATATGGGCACGTGACTATGGGATGGAGGATGTGTAATGGGTATATGGACATGGGACTATGGGATGGAGGATATGTATTATGGGTATATGGGCAAGGGACTATGGAATGGAGGATAATTATAATTTGACCACAGTTAGTTACTATATATATAAAATTGAATGTATGTGTGTATCACCAATTAATCACGAAGCATCTTTCATTTCACCAGAGCTGTTTAAAACAAGCTGAGCTGTGATTAGTTGCTATGAGCAACAGTTTTCCCACTCCACGACAACACCTCAGCAGGCACTGGCCGGGTGGGAGAAATCAAGCATCCCCGGGAACATAAGCTCCCAGCCATTGTCTGCTCCCCAGAAAGGAGCAGAGAACACATGACAGAAATGAATCCCCCCTCCTGTGCCCATATACCCATCAAACATCCTCCATCCCATAGGCACATCTTCCCTCTTAAAGGGATCCTCAGTATGGAAGTTAGGGCAAATCCCTCAGTGCTCTGATTCTGACCCCAGGCTTCTATTAAAGGGATCATTGGTATGGAAGTCAGGGCAAATCCATCCAGTGCTTTGGCTTTGACCCCAGGCCTCTCTTAAAGGGGTCCTCAATATGGAAGTTAGGACCATTCCACTCAGCGCTTTGGTTCTGACCCCAGGGTGTCTTAAAGGGATCTATGGTATGGAAGTTAGGGCAATTCCACTAAGCACTCTGGTTCTGACCCCATGCCTCTCTTAAAGGTATCCCCCTTATGGAAGTTAGGGCAATTGCACTCAGCATTCTGGTTCTCACCCCAGGCTCTTTTAAAGGGATCCCCGGTATGTAAGTCAGGGCAATTGCCTTCAAATGCTCTGGTACTGACCCCAGGCTCTCTTAAAGGAATCTTATGTATGGAAGTTAGGGCAAATCCCTCAGCGCGCTGATTCTGACCCCAGGATACTATTAAAGGGATCATTGGTATGCAAGTCAGGGCAAATCCACTCAGCGCTCTGGTTCTGATCCAAGGCTCTTTTAAAGTGATCCCTGGAATGGAAGTTAGGGCAATTCCACTCAGCGCTCTGATTCTGACCCCAGGCTCCTCTTAAAGGGATCCCGGTATGGAAGTGAGGGCAAATCCAAACTGCGCTTTGGTACTGACCCCAGGCCTCTCTTAAAGGGATTTCCGGTATGGAAGGTAGGGTAAATCCCTCAGCGCTCTGATTCTCACCCCAGGCTTCTATTAAAGGGATCATTGGTATGGAAGTCAGGGCAAATCCACTCAGCACTCTGTTTCTGACGCCAGGCCTCTCTTAAAGGGATCCCCGGTATGGAAGTTAGGACTCTTCCACTCAGCGCTCTGGTTCTGACACCAGGCTGATGGGATGATGTGGGATATTAGGGGTAGTAGTCCAGTGACTCTTTTTGATGGGATGATGTGGGATATTAGGGGTAGTAGTTCGGAGGCTCTGGCTGATGAGATGATGTGGGATATTAGTGGTAGTAGTCCGGTGGCTCTGGCTGATGGATGATGTGGGATATTAGGGGTAGTAGTCCGAAGGCTCTGGCTGATGGGATGATGTGGGATATTAGGGGTAGTAGTCCAGTGGCTCTGATGGGATGATGTGGGATATTAGTGGTAGTAGTCCGGTGGCTCTGGCTGACGGATGATGTGGGATATTAGGGGTAGTAGTCCGGAGGCTCTGGCTGATGGGATGATGTGGGATATTAGGGGTAGTAGTCTGGTGGCTCTGGCTGATGTGATGATGTGAGATATTAGTGGTAGTTGTCCGGTGGCTCTGGCTGAGAGGACAATGTGGGATATTAGGGGTAGTAGTCTGGTGGCTCTGGCTGACGGATGATGTGGGATATTAGGGGTAGCAGTCCGAAGGCTCTGGCTGATGTGATGATGTGGGATATTAGCGGTTGTAGTCCGGTGGCTCTGCCTGGATGATGTGGGATATTAGAGGTAGTAGTCTGGTGGCTATGGTTGACGGGATGATGTGGGATATTAGGGGTAGTAGTCTGGTGGCTCTGGCTGATGTGATGATGTGGGATATTAGGGGTAGTAGTCCGGTGGCTCTGCCTGGACGATGTGGGATATTAGAGGTAGTAGTCTGGTGGCTATGGTTGACGGGATGATGTGGGATATTAGGGGTAGTAGTCCGGTAGCTCTGGCTGACGGGATGATGTGGGATATTATAGTGAACGTGGTTATGCGGAGTGAGCGGTGCTCTACACTTAGCTTTATATACACTCACTGGCCACTTTATTAGGTACACCTGTCCAACTGTGTGTTAAGACTTAATTTCTAATCAGCCAATCACATGGCGGCAACTCAGTGCATTTAGGCATGTAGACATGGTCAAGACAATCTCCTGCAGTTCAAACCGAGCATCAGTATGGGGAAGAAAGGTGATTTGAGTGCCTTTGAACGTGGCATGATTGTTGGTGCCAGAAGGGCTGGTCTGAGAATTTCAGAAACTGCTGATCTACTGGGATTTTCACGCACAACCATCTCTAGGGTTTACAGAGAATGGTCCGAAAAAGAAAAAAAATCCAGTGAGCGGCAGTTCTGTGGCCGGAAATGCCTTGTTGATGCCAGAGGTCAGAGGAGAATGGGCAGACTGGTTCGAGCTGATAGAAAGGCAACAGTGACTCAAATTGCCACCCGTTACAACCAAGGTAGGCAGAAGAGCATCTCTGAACGCACAGTGCGTCGAACTTTGAGGCAGATGGGCTACAGCAGCAGAAGACCACACCGGGTACCACTCCTCTCAGCTAAGAACAGGAAACTGAGGCTACAATTTGCACAAGCTCATCGAAATTGGACAGTAGAAGATTGGAAAAACGTTGCCTGGTCTGATGAGTCTCGATTTCTGCTGCGACATTCGGATGGTAGGGTCAGAATTTGGCGTAAACAACATGAAAGCATGGATCCATCCTGCCTTGTATCAACGGTTCAGGCTGGTGGTGGTGGTGTCATGGTGTGGGGAATTTTTTCTGGGCACTCTTTGGGCCCCTTGGTACCAATTGAGCATCGTTGCAACGCCACAGCCTACCTGAGTATTGTTGCTGACCATGTCCATCCCTTTATGACCACAATGTACCCAACATCTGATGGCTACTTTCAGCAGGATAATGCGCCATGTCATAAAGCTCGAATCATCTCAGATTGGTTTCTTGAACATGACAATGAGTTCACTGTACTCAAATGGCCTCCTCAGTCACCAGATCTCAATCCAATAGAGCATCTTTGGGATGTGGTGGAACGGGAGATTCGCATCAGGGATGTGCAGCCGACAAATCTGCGCCAACTGTGTGATGCCATCATGTCAATATGGTCCAAAATCTCTGAGGAATGCTTCCAGCACCTTGTTGAATCTCTGCCACGAAGAATTGAGGCAGTTCTGAAGGCAAAAGGGGGTCCAACCCCTTACTAGCATGGTGTACCTAATAAAGTGGCCAGTGAGTGTATATATATAGATATAATCATTATAATTTGCTATGCCCAGGCAACACCAGGCTCTTCAGCTAGTAGATAGATAGATAGATAGATAGATTGAAAGATAGATAGATAGATACAAATATACACATATGAACACAAACTTACTATACTGTATGGACATAGGTTTTGGGACACATGCTTTTATAGTTGAAATCAAGCTTTCCATTCATTTTATTTTATTATTGTATGTATACAACATACAAAACTTTGATTAATTTGTGTGTTGAAAATTTTTGAAGAGAGAAGAATAATGTTCCCACTGGAAAAAAAAGACTGTAAACCGTGTAATATTTCTGAGGAAATATCTGAACACGCATTCATGCTTACAAAAGGTTAATGCAAATCAGTATTAGGAAAACCAGACAGTTAAAAGTCCAGTTGTTCAAAAACCATGCAGTGCTGACTTATGCAATTCTAAAATAGATGCATACCTTGCGTTCAACAGGACAGCTGCTCATTCTGAATTAGAGATAAGCTTAATGAAATAAAGTTGGTTCTGAAGAAAGAAATAGTGAAGTGAAGGGCACAACAGTTGAGGTTCACTTACAAAGTGGCTGGGCACAACCCCAAGAATATTAGTGCTAGGAACACTGAACATTAATCCACAGCTACATCACAAATTTATATTTGCGACGCACAAACATCTTCCAAAATAAAGTACATAGCAAACTATAGATAAGACTAAGTATTGTTAAAAAATGTAATAAATGGTTGACATATGGATCTGTGTATTTGTTCTATATACAAGTAATATAAGTTGCTTAAAGTCATATGGAATCGGGTTTTTTTTACAGAATATCACTGCCTCCAACCTTCTGGATTTCTGCTTGCCAGTGGAGGTGCCCTTATGTTTGATTGACAGTTTGGACCAGCAGCATGTTTATGCTGCTATTCTGGACTACATGTTTGCCTCTGCAGCAAGAGAGGAGAGCAGGGACACTATATCTTTCCAAGATCCAGAAATTTGGTCAGGTTCAGACTAGCGTTTACAAGCTCTATAGCTAAGAGCTCAAGCACTGTGCTACTTAATTACAGACCATAGACAATGAGTAGTACACAATAAAATAAAAAATCCCTACTCTCAATTCTTGATAATGGAGAGGGGTTTTTTTCTATTACATTACAAGAGTGCATGTTTTACAAGTTCTTTGTAATTTTAGTAATTACTATGCAATGCCAAAACACTTTTTAACTGACCCTAAAGGTGACTATGGAACTTTTATAACTGTAGACCCTGACTCCTCCTTTTCCATGGTCATTTGGCTTGTCAGGGTTTTAAAAGGGTGGTCTGAAGGAGAAAGTAAATTTTATCTAAATCACTATCTATTTGATGGCATAATCTAAGCTATTTTCTTATATACTTGCTTTAAAAATTCCCCACTGCACTATTTAACTGCTAGTATTTTTTTTCCTTCTTTTCTGATGACGATTCATTTGAGAGCCCCCAGTGCATTCTGGAATACTCAAATGATGAGTCATCAGAGCAGAAGGCAGAGTCTGCAATCCCTGTTACAGCTTCTGTCCTTGCCCCCTCTCTGAAATCAAGCCTTGTCAGTGATGATCTTTCTTTACACTGTGAACTGTGAAATGTGCACAGTGACAGCGCACGCTCTTTTGCCGGCTTAGATCTGAAGTAATGAGCTGGCAAGATAGCGATCTTACAATACCCAGCAAAGACCAGTGATGTCCCTTGCAGCGGCGCTGCTGATTTCCTGCACACCAGGTATTGTAACACAGCTGTGTTGCTGGCTCATTTCTTCAGATTTGAGTTGATAAGAGAGTGGGCTCTGTCACTGTGCATATTGCACAGTGTTTAGAAAGAGTGGGGACTAGCCCTGCCCCTGAAACCAGTGTCACTGATGATGCTTCCTTTCAGTGAGGGAGCAGAGGCTGTGGCAGTGACCGCAGCCCATTACTCCTGCTTTGGGGTCACTTTGTTTGAGTATCCCCAGATGCACTAGGGGCTCTCAAATCGACATCCGGAAGGAAAAAAAAAACTATATAGGTGAGCAGTTAGACAGTTTAGTTGGGGAAGAGTAGGGAATTTTTAAAGTCTTTTTCCATTCCCAGAAAACAATAATTTATATTTGACATTACTGATTTTACTTAGAGAATACAATTGTTGAGGTGCTATGCCAGATACAGTCATATGTTACAGTTTGGGCATCGCTATTAATGTTAACCTTTTTTCTTTATAACAATTTTGGTTTTTGTAACAGCTATTTCAGTTTCATATATCAAATAACTGATGGACTCAGTTAGATTTCTGGATTCAAATTAGGTTTATTGTACTAACAGAAAATGTGCAATCTGCATTTAAACAAAATTTGACAGGTGCAAAAGTATGGGCACCTCAACATAAAAGTGACATTAATATTTCATAGATCCTCCTTTTGCAAAAATAACAGCCTCTAGTCGCTTCCTGTAGCTATTAATGAGTTCCTGGATCCTGGATGAAGGTATTTGTGACCATTCCTGTTTACAAAACAATTCCAGTTCAGTTAAGTTTGATTGTCGCCAAGCATGGACAGCCCGCTTCAAATCATCCCACAGATGTTCAATGATATTCAGGTCTGGGGACTGGGATGGCCATTCCAGAACATTGTATTTGTTCCTCTGCATGAATGCCTGAGTAGATTTGGAGTGGTGTTTTGGATCATTGTCTTGATGAAATATCCATCCCCTGCGTAACTTCAACTTCGTCACTGATTCTTGCACATTATTGTCAAGAATCTGCTGATACTGAGTTGAATCCATGCGACCCTCAACTTTAACAAGATTCCCGGTGCCGGCATTGGCCACACAGCCCCAAAGCATGATGGAACCTCCACCAAATTTTACTGTGGGTAGCAAGTGTTTTTCTTGGAATGCTGTGTTTTTTAGCCTCCATGCATAACACCTTTTTGTATGACCAAACAACTCAATCTTTGTTTCATCAGTCCACAGGACCTTCTTCCAAAATATAACTGGCTTGTCCAAATGTGCTTTTGCATACCTCAGGCGACTCTGTTTGTGGCGTGCTTGCAGAAACGGCTTCTTTCGCATCCCTCTCCCATACAGCTTCTCCTTGTACAAAGTGCGCTGTATTGTTGACCGATGCACAGTGACACCATCTGCAGCAAGATGATGCTGCAGGTCTTTGGAGGTGGTCTGTGGATTGTCCTTGACTGTTCTCACCATTCTTCTTCTCTGCCTTTCTGATATTTTTCTTGGCCTGCCACTTTTAGGCTTAACAAGAACTGTACCTGTGTTCTTCCATTTCCTTGCTATGTTCCTCACAGTGGAAACTGACAGGTTAAATCTCTGAGACAACTTTTTGTATCCTTCCCCTGAAAAGCTATGTTGAATAATCTTTGTTTTCAGATAATTTGAAAGTTGTTTTGAGGAGCCCATGATGCCACTCTTCATAGGAGAATCAAATAGGAGAACTACTTGCAAGTGGCCACCTTAAATACCTTTTCTCATGATTTGATACACCTGGCTATGAAGTTCAAAGCTCAATGAGGTTTCAAAACCAATTTAATGCTTCAGGAAGTCAGTAAAAAGTAGTTAGGAGTGTCCAAATCAAGAAAATGATAAGGGTGCCCATACTTTTGCACTGGTCAAATTTTGTTTAAATGCAGATTGCACATTTTCTGTTAGTACAATAAACCTCATTTGAATCCAGAAATATAACTGAGTCCATCAGTTATTAGATATATGAAACTGAAATAGCTGTTGCAAAAACCTAGATTGTTATAAAGAAAAAAGGTTAACATTAATAGGGGTGCCCAAACTTTAACATATGACTGTAATATGGCCCACTTTAAAATAAGGCCCTACAGAAGATCACTTCAACTTCAAAAGGACTAGCGCAGGAACCAATTATTTCCCTAATACATGCATAAATAAAAAATGTAATAGTCAGCTAATCATAATACATACTGTATATATTCTCACTTCAGTGCTGGGAAGTTCTCTATCATTGGGGAAGAAGTGTGGAAGCATGCAAAAACTTTCAGCAGCTATGAAGTTAGCCTTAACGTTGCAAGATGATTTTGTTTTAATTTTTTTTCTTTACATTTAAAAAATACTGTAAATTTTAAGACATTGAACTAAACCTACCTTGGTTAATAATACATAATATTCTAGTTTATCTTTTCACTCGAGAAAAAAAAATGCTCCCTAATTTTTCTTGTAAGATCCTGCTCTATCCAGTGGTCTGCAACGCCGCGTTAGGCAGCGTCACAACAGAAATGGTACGGAACAGCTGCCTCTTCTATAGTGCCCTTTTGGCTTGTAATGATTTGCTTTTTTTCCAACAGCCCAAGAAGCAGATGTGGTAAAGTGTGATCAGTATATGTTTGAAAACTATAAAAAAAAAATGATGCCAGAAGTGGTCAAAGGGATTGTAAAAAATCTTGGAGTCTTGATTATAGGAGAGGAAATGGATTTATGGACAGCTGGGGAATGAAGAAATAAGGGATTCTGCCATTCAGAAAAACACAAAGGTTATTGTAAATTTCTCAAGTCAATCGGTATTTAGTCCCCAAACAAAAAACCCCATTAAATATACGTATGAATTCACTGCTCCTGGTTCCTTTCTATTTCTATTTATATACGAGAAAGGATTTTCTAATTTTTCCCACATGCCATTTAAAAGGTGAAACTGGGATTTGCATGTAAGAACGTCATGTTTGTTTTTAAGTAGGACGCTGTGCAGTGTTTCGTACAGAGTCACCGAGGCACATTTAAAGTGCACTGTGCAATTGTAAAACCCTATTGCACTGCAGAACAGGATGAAACTGCATTTTATTATGGGAGAAAACATGTATAAACAACGTGATCTAGTAAATAATTCCTAGCATATAGTAAATGTACATTTTGTTGGGTGTAGTGTCTGGCATATTTTGATTAGCACATAGAAACATAGTGTTATGGGCTATATTCCAAGCAGCCATATGCGACCTACTATGCCAGGCATTAACCGAAATGATGTAAGCCCAACAACTCTTAATACACTAATTGTACCTGCGCTAAAGGTACTATGACCCTTTAAGTTTTGTGATATGAACATGCGAAACAATAAAACTCATAAACATAAAGCCAGAAACATTTTCTATGAGCCTATTTAAAGAGGTTATACATTTTAATATTTTATTCATTCCTAAATTTCAGCTTCACAGTAGGTTGAGATTCCGTTTCTAGTTTTATCACTGTTTCTGTATCTGGAAAAATGTTGAAGCATAGACTTGCATATCTTTTGTGACTAATTCGTAAGTCATATTTGCTGATCTTTTGAGATACAAAAATGTTTCTGCTCGATCGTTAAAAGCGGAGAATAATAGCATAGTAAAGTAAAATATGTTAAATTAAAAAAAAAAACCTGTATAACCTGGTCTCTGACACCTTGCACCGCAGTGAAAGTCTCACGGTGCTAGCAGGGATCTTCCCAAGGTCATCGCAGTTCAGCCCAACTGGGAATGCAGCCTCAGTGACTAGAGGTAACCTCAGTGACATCAACACCGGTGACAGCAGCTGCGCTCGCAGCAGCTCATTCCTCAGTGGTTCTCAGCCTGGACGGTCACATCTTGGCACCATCCAGGTTGAAAACTGTTTATCCCCCAGGCATGGATTATGGTGTGGAACAGAACGACAGTCAGGTGAGGGATATTGTTGTATTTTATTTTACTTTTATTGCAGGAGAATGAGGGCTTCGTTGGAATTAGGCGTTAGGTTAGTATAACTGTGTTTGTCATTTTTAAATAAATATGGAAACTGTTTTGTTTTATCTCTAATAAAATACTTTATTCTTGCTGTGTCTTTATTTACCATACAACTATAGGATTAGTAATGGATAGGTGTCTTATAGACTCCTCTACATTACTAAGCTGTGGGCTTGATGTCACCGGACAATACAAAGGAAACATCAATCTCACAAATATGAACCCAACTTGCCAGTGCTACAGGGCAAGTGGGAAGAGTCAGGCAACGTGCCAGAATTGGCGCATCTAGTAGATGCGCCTTTTCAGGGCTGCTGCCAGCTGTTATTATTTGGCTGTGGAGACAAAAATCCATGGCCCCTTACCAGCCTGAGAATACCAGCCCACAGCAATCTGCTTTAGCAAGGCTGGTTGTCAAAGAATGGGGGGCCCCACATCGTTTTTTTAATTATTTATTTAAATAATTAAAAAATACGGCTTGGGGACCCCTCTATTCTTGATAACCAGCCTTGTTGAAGCTGACAGCTGAAGGTTGAAGCCCCCAGCTGTGAGTTTTGCTTGGCTGGTTATCAAAAATACAGCCAGCTTTTTATTTTAGTTACTTATTTACAGCGCATGAGCCATCTAATAAATACACCCATCAGCCTCTCCTGCTCTTGCTTTTATTAGCAACAGCAGTCATTGGATGATGGGAGTGTTACAGCTCTGGCAAAAATTAAGAGACCACCACATCAAATCCCTGTCATGGACGGCCCATTCTCCAGACCTGAACCCCATTGAAAAACCTCTGGAACGTAATCAAGAGGATGATGGATAGTCACAAGCCATCAAACAAAGAACTGCTTTTGCGCCAGAAGCAGTGGAAAGACTGGTGGCAAGCATGCCAAGATGCAAGAAAGCTGTTTTTAAAAATCATGGTTATTCCACAAAATATTAATTTCTGAACTCTTCTGGAGTTAAAACATTAGTATTGTTGTTTATAAATGATTATGGACTTGTTTTCTTTGCATTATTTGAGGTATGAAAGCACTGTTTTGCTTTTTGCTTTTAATAGTGACCATTTCTCCTTTTCAGAAAAAAAAAACAAAATTTACTCCTTGGGAATTCTGAGACATGGTATCAGAAGTTTGTAGACTAAAAGAAACAATTTACCTTTTACTAAAAAATATACCTATAAAGAGAAAAATCACAGAAACTGAACATTTGGAAGTGGTCTCTTAATTTTTGTCAGCGCTGTAGTCCCATCTGCTGACACCACTGGAAAATAATCAAAATAACCAAAAGGGTGTAAACTGCTTACAGAAATAGTACGGTCTTGCTCTCCTAGGACGGCGTGCCAACCCAATGCGCGTTTCAGCTTGTTACCTTCGAAGGTAGTGGAGTACACTTCTGTTATGAAATGAGTCACCGTAGGAGGCAAAAGCAGAAATACATGCTAAGTCCAGAAAACCAGAGAAGTTGGCAACTATCAGATTGCAGACCCCTGAACCTATCAACACAACTAGCAGTAGCCGTGGGGGGTTCCTACGATGCCCTAGACCCCTCGATCACAGCCGGAGAAATACATAGGCCTAAAGAAAGAAAGGGGAAATCTAAACTGCCCCAGAGCAGACCCCAAAGCAATAGGCAGCCCCCAACATATAATGACGGTGAAGCAAGATGAAAATACTAACACAGACAGAAAGATAGACTGAGCAAAGATGGGGCCCCAAAACTACCTAGATAGGAAAGGACAGGAAGGCTGCTGTCTGCAATCTGCCAAAACCCTATCAAAGACATAAGCCAACCAGCTGATATGAAAGAGGCCCTGAAGCAGCTAGGCTTCAAAAACTGAATCAGCACTCAGGTATTTTCAGAAGACAGAGCTAATTGAATTCAGCACACCCCAGCAGGGAATGGCAGAAATCCAGAAAAACAAAGTCAAAACACAAAAGCAAAAGGCAGAGCAGCAAACTTAGCTTTGGAGGAGCAGGAATTCAGACTGGTCTCCAAGGATCCCACAGAGAAATCACCCGCAGGGCAGAAGGGCGTCGGCAGCCTTATATCCAGTCCGTAACTCCACTCAGCCAGTCATCATAATCAGCCTCAGGTGTTTGACAATCAGGCTCACTACCTTTCTTCACCAGAAAAGGGAGTTCCTCGGGCCTCAGTAATGAAGGGGAAAATAAACTCACAACAGTACCTCCCCCTTGAGGAGGGGTCACCGAACCCTCAACTACGCCACCAGGGCGATCAGGGTGAGCCCGATGAAAGGCACGCACCAATCGTTTGGCGGGAATCCAGTACTTTCTCTACCTCATACTCCATGTTACCTTCAACCAATACAGGGTCTGGAGGTGCCACCCCCGGAACAACAGGTTCAACAAACCTCTTCAACAAAGATTTATGGAACACATTATGGATTTTAAATGTGACAGGAAGAGCCAAACGAAAAGAGACTGGATTAATAATCTCCACAATCTTGTAAGGTCCAATAAATCTAGGCTTAAACTTAGGAGAAGCCACCTTCATAGCAATATTTTTTGATGATAACCACACCATATCACCTACCTTAAACTGGGGACCAATGGTCCTATGTCGGTTGGAAAACCGCTGGGCCTTCTACTGGGAGAGAGACAACTTATTCACCACTTGGTCCCAGATCTGGTGCATTCTCTCCACCACAGTGTCAACACCTGGGCAGGCAGAGGGCTCCACCTGCCCTGAAGAAAATCAAGGATGAAACCCAAAGTTACAAAAAAAAGGTGACATCAAAGTGGCAGAACTAGCTCTATTATTCAAAGCAAATTTGGCCAAGGGCAAAAATGAAACCCAATCATCCTGATCAGCAGAAATAAAACATCTCAAATATGACTCCAAGGTTTGGTTTGTTCTCTCTGTCTGCCCATTGGTCTGAGGGTGAAAAGCAGAGGAGAAGGACAACTGAATTCCCAGCCTGGAACAGAAAGTTCTCCAAAATCTAGACACAAACTGGACTCCTCTGTCAGATACAATGTTCTCAGGAATCCCGTGCAAACGAACCACCTGTTGTAAAAACAGGGGCACCAACTCAGAGGAAGATGGCAACTTAGGGAGTGGTATAAGATGAACCATCTTAGAGAACCTATCTCAAATCACCCAAATAACAGTCATCCTCTGAGAGACAGGCATATCAGAGATGAAATCCATTGAAATATGGGTCCATGGCCTCTTGGGGACAGGCAAAGGCATCAACAACCCACTAGAGCGAGAACACGATTTAGACCGGGAGCACGTCCCACAGGACAGCACAAAATTCCTGACATCACGAGACAAGGAGGGCCACCAAAAAAACCGACTCACCAGATCTCTAGTACCAAAAATACCTGGATGACCAGCCAAAGCAGAGCAATGAACTTCAGAGATCACTCTCTTCTTCCACTGGTCAGGAACATACAACTTTCCACTGGGACAACGCTCAGGTTTGTCCTCTTGGAACTCTTCCAGAGCACGTCTCAAATCGGGCGAGATGGCAGAAAGAACTACCCCTTCGCCTAAGATGGTAGCAGGCTTGGTCACCACAGGAGAATCAGCAAGGAAGCTCCTAGAGAGGGCGTCTGCCTTGACATTCTTTGTTCCAGGAAGAAAAGAAACCACAAAATCAAAACGTGTAAAAAACAAGGCCCACCTAGCCTGTCTAGGGTTCAAGCGCTTAGCCGACTCTAGGTAAATCAAATTCTTGTGGTCAGTGAGGACCACGACTTGATGCTTAGCTCCCTCCAACCAATGTCTCCACTCCTCAAATGCCCATTTCATGGCCAACAGTTCCCTATTCCCCACATCATAGTTACGTTCAGATGGAGATAACTTTCGGGAAAAGAAAGCACATGGATTCATTTTAGATGTTACAGGATCCTTTTGGGACAAAACAGCTCCTGCACCAATCTCAGAAGCATCCACCTCTACCTGGAATGGAAGTGAGACATCAGGTTGCCGCAAAACCGGGGCGGAGGTGAATCTTCGCTTCAGCTCCTGAAAGGAAGAAACAGCCTCTGGAGACCAATTTAACACATCAGCACCCTTTTTAGTCAAATCAGTCAATGGCTTGGCAATACTAGAAAATTTTGCTATAAATTTCCGATAAAAATTAGCAAAACCCAAAAACTTCTGGAGGGCCTTCAAAGAAGTGGGCTGAACCCAATCGTGAATGGCATGTACCTTGGCCGGGTCCATTTCAATAGTTGACGGGGACAAAATAAATCCCAAAAATGAAATCCTCTGTACTCCAAAAAGGCATTTAGATCCCTTGACATACAGGGAATTCTCCCTCAAGATCCGGAACACAGTCCGAATATGTTCCACATGAGAATCCAAATCCTTGGAGAAGATCAAAATATCATCCAGATAGATAATCAAAAATGTATCGACAAAATCTCGGAAAATATCGTTCATGATGCACTGGAAGACAGAAGGGGCATTAGTGAGCCCAAAAGGCATCACCAGGTACTCAAAATGTCCCTCCGGAGTATTAAACGCCGTCTTCCATTCATCCCCATGCTTAATGCGAATAAGATTATACGCCCCCCTGAGGTCAAGCTTGGTAAACCAGCAAGCACCTTTAACTCTGGAGAATAGATCAGAAATCAGGGGTAACGGATACTGATATTTAACAGTAATTTTGTTGAGGGCACGATAATCAATACAAGGTCTTAATGAACCATCCTTTTTGGCTACAAAAAAAAACCCGGCACCTAAGGGTGACGAGGATGGTCTAATATGACCCTTCTCCAACGCCTCCTTAATATAGGATCGCATAGCCTCATGCTCGGGTACAGATAAATTGAAGAGCCGACCCTTGGGAAATTTACACCCCGGGCTCAGTTCAATTGCACAGTCATAACTCCTATGAGGAGGCAGAGACGCAGACTCATTCTCACTAAATACATCATAAAAGTCCGCCAAATAATCAGGAACATCATGCGACTGAGGAGAGGTGGAAAACACCGGAGCCTCACTAAAGGCACACTGACAACCCCAACTCACCACAGACACAGATTTCCAATCCAAAACTGGATTATGAATCTGTAACCAGGGAAACCCCAGAACAATAGTATCATGCAGATTATGCAACACCAGAAATCTGCAATTTTCTTGATGGTCTGGGGCGATCCGCATTACCACCTGGGTCCAAAACTGGGGTTTATTTTTAGCCAAAGGAGTAGCATCAATTCCCCTCAAAGGGATAGGCGTCTGCAGAGGTGTCATCGGAAATCCACAACGTTTAGCAAAATCCAAGTCCATTAGGTTTAGGGCTGCTCCCGAATCCACAAAAACCTTGGCGGAAAATGTGGACAGGGAGCAGATCAGAGTAATAGCCAGAAGAAACTTAGGTTGAACACCCCCAACAGAAAACGTGTGTGCAAAGCGTTTCTCTCGTTTGGGACAGACAGAAATAATATGCGAGGCATCGCCACAGAAAAAACACAATTTATTACGCCTTCTGAACTCCTGACGCTGCTCTCTGGAAAAAACTCTATCACATTGCATAGGTTCAGACATTTGTTCAACAGGTGGCAACACCTCTCGTGCGGCTTTGCGTTCGCGCAAACGCCGATCAACCTGAATGGCTAATGACATAGAATCGTCAAGACCAGAGGGAACAGGAAATCCCACCATAGTATCTTTTACGGCTTCTGACAACCCCTTCCGAAAGAGAGCAGCCAAGGCATTATCATTCCAGGTAGTAAGTACTGCCCACTTTCGGAATTTTTGACAGTACAATTCTGCAGAATCACGACCCTGGCTCAATGCCAGCAGGGTCTTTTCAGCCTGATCAATGGCATAAAGTTCGTCATACAACAACCCCAAAGCTTGAAAGAATGCGTTCACATTAGTCAGAATAGGATCATCTGGTTTCAAAGAAAATGCCCAATCCTGGGGATCGCCACGCAGCAAAGAGATGACAATTTTAACCTGCTGCACGGAGCTCCCTGACGAGTTAGGCTTCAAGGCAAAAAATAATTTACAATTATTTTTGAAATTCAAAAATTTAGACCGATCCCCAAAAAATACATCAGGTGTAGGAATCTTTGGTTCAGCAGCCTGTGAATGAGCAAGGTAGGCGGAAATTCCCCGCACTTCCGCAGCGAGCTGCTCCACACGATCAGACAATTGCTTTATCTCCATTGAGAGAAAAAAAAATTCCCCCTACGGCCTCAGAGATATAGAGGAAAAAATATACACACTTTTTTTTTTTTTTTACAATTCTTTCCTGCTATTGAGTACCCTAGAATCTGCGGTGAGGCGGGTGATTCTGTTATGAAATGAGTCACCGTAGGAGGCAAAAGCAGAAATACATGCTAAGTCCAGAAAACCAGAGAAGTTGGCAACTATCAGATTGCAGACCCCTGAACCTATCAATACAACTAGCAGTAGCCGTGGGGGGTTCCTACGATGCCCTAGACCCCTCGATCACAGCCGGAGAAATACATAGGCCTAAAGAAAGAAAGGGGAAATCTAAACTGCCCCAGAGCAGACCCCAAAGCAATAGGCAGCCCCCAACATATAATGACGGTGAAGCAAGATGAAAATACTAACACAGACAGAAAGATAGACTGAGCAAAGGTGGGGCCCCAAAACTACCTAGATAGGAAAGGACAGGAAGGCTGCTGTCTGCAATCTGCCAAAACCCTATCAAAGACATAAGCCAACCAGCTGATATGAAAAAGGCCCTGAAGCAGCTAGGCTTCAAAAACTAAATCAGCACTCAGGTATTTTCAGAAGACAGAGCTAAATGAATTCAGCACACCCCAGCAGGGAATGGCAGAAATCCAGAAAAACAAAGCAAAAACAAAGTCAAAACACAAAAGCAAAAGGCAGAGCAGCAAACTTAGCTTTGGAGGAGCAGGAATTCAGACTGGTCTCCAAGGATCCCACAGAGAAATCACCCGCAGGGCAGAAGGGCATCGGCAGCCTTATATCCAGTCCGTAACTCCACTCAGCCAGTCATCATAATCAGCCTCAGGTGTTTGACAATCAGGCTCACCACCTTTCTTCACCAGAAGAGGGAGTTCCTCGGGCCTCAGTAATGAAGGAGAAAATGAACTCACAACACACTTCTATTTATTCAGGTGTCTCCTCTCTCCATCTAGTAGCTGTGCTTTTCCAATGTATCCACATATCATGAGTGTTTTATGCACTTTTATTCTTATCACTTTTGTGTGTAATAACATCACCACCTTACTGAGTTTATAACTTTCATGAAACGTTATCAGTAAGCACTTTACTGCAGGCATATTATTGTGTATATTGAGCATGACACTTGTATTGTTATTTTATCACTATTTTATCATTTTTTACATTGTGAATTGCAATTTTTGGCCTAATTCTATCTGTATATTCTATTTTTTCTGGGCCATTAATTTACATGTGGATGTGTGGACGCATTTTTAATTAATTGTTCTTGTATACTTTGTTTTCTTTTGTTCCCATTATTGTCTTTCTGATTTTATAATAATTATTCAATAAAATATTTAAATTATTATTATTATTATTATTATATCTTTTGGACTTTCTGATCCGTTTTTCTCTCTTCTTTATATTTTCCTTTGGTATTTTGCAATTGGTCCGTGATTAATTTTCACACTGTCTTTCTCTTTTGGTTGCAAGGTTCACACTTTTTATCCACTTATATATAATTTTTATTTTCACATTATCTTCACCTTGCTTCTATTAGTATTCCTTTGTTTTATCGTTTTTGCTGACACCAGTGACCGGAGTAAACTTTATATCTCTGATCACAGCTGAGCGCTCACGCTGTCATTTGACAGCGTGGGAACCGTGGCTCTCTGACCAGCGGGAATGATTTCACAGCCGATCAGAAGCAGTTTTTGCCACACTGTCATGCACATGACAGCATGACGAAAACACCTGGTGTTCAGGCAGCTGAACCCGTACAGTTACACAGACTTCCTGGTGAAGTCCATGTTCGGTACTGATGCCGAACTTTACTTTTTGGGAACACACATCTCTAATTCTTGGCACTGACCCAGCATGATGGTCCCTTGCCTCTGGTTTGTTCCTTTCACCAGGAGCCTTTCCATGGAAGCAATCCAGTGGACCCCATTATAAGTCCAGATCCCTTTACTGTGATTAAAGGCTAAGGGCTGGTGTTGCTCTGAAATCTGCCAGACAGAATCTCCTTGTGTCAAGTATGTCCAAGGTAGTCCTTTTTGAGCCTGAGGCCTCTGACAGAAGTGACAAAAAATGTTACTTGATAAAGTAATCTATAAAATAAAGAGTAAAAAAATCTTTTCTGGGTCTGTACCAGGTCAACATTTTACATTCTTAAGACACGTATCCTTGGTTTCTTTAAATATTTATATATTTACATGACAAACTACTTTTTTGTGATATCTGATCCATTGTTCACTACAGTATTGAGAATGTCCTTAGTGCTGCTGTTATGTTAACTGTCTAGACTTGGGTTCAAATTCTACTCCTTAATATAAAAAATGTCTATGTTTATGAATACATTGTTCAAGGAATAATCAACATTTAGGTAAAATATCAATGTCAAAATCAGAGAGTATAATTAATGAAAGTGAGCTGCAATACTATTAAAGACCACAACAACACAATGTGTGAAGAGGTTCTGGTTCCTGTGTGCTGAAACTCCTTCAATCAGAAGAATGGGTGGGGGTTTTGAGGCCGCTACCCTACTGATCTGATATTGTTGACTTATCCTAAGGTTAGGTCATCGATATTAAAGCCTTAAAACAAAATTGTACTAGTTTATCATGTATATTAGTTGATATATCACAAGATGGGGAACTGTAGTACTGATTGTTTTATCTAAAATGTGTTTCCCTTTTTTTCTAGGGGATTTTGACACAGTACAGAGTCCCTCAACGCCTATCAAAGATCTTGATGACAGGACGTGTAGAAGTGCTGGGTCAAAGTCTCGGGGAAGAGGAAGAAAAAATAATCCGTCACCTCCACCTGACAGCGATTTGGAAGTAAGAAAGTATTTATGAATACACTGAAATTTCTATTGCTTATGAAGTTTCTGTTTTAGCTGAGGTGTACGAGCATGGCTGTCAAACAAATATCCCTGTTCAGGTCTTTAAGCCTGTAGTCAGGGTATTTGCTGTCTGGCTCAAGAATAAGGAATAGGTTATTTTTTAGTTGTACATACCGTATTTATTTTTATAGACCGTTGTTGCCAAGATTTAGAAAATTCCAAGTTTACTTTCAGCTATGAAGATTCTGTGCTGGCTACTGTCCCAGATACTATTGAATATGGATTTACACGTGCATTTGAGTAGTTTGGTATTAGGGGTTTTGAGCTGTTTTAGCATGCCAAAATAACTGTCCTGTGCTTCATTGAATGTAGGAGTTTATTTCAAAGGGAGTTACTGATTTAGTAGATGTGGAAGTGTGCCGTGCTTCTTATAAAAAAATTCTACGCATAAAGCACCCTTTCTACTCACATCACATTGAGCGTACTAATAGGTACATTTCTTGCTGTTTCATCAATACCCTTACCATGGCATACCATAGGATAGTACAAAGTGCCAATATTCTGGTATATGGACACCATACTAAAACGGTCTCCAGATATTTACCCCTATGCTCTCAGGCTGTAGTCAACATGCAATTCAAACCCTTTCCAAAACTAGTCTGATTATGTTGTAGAGGTTACGGAATAATTTTTTCCCAAAAAAATATGAAATCCTATTCCATTTTAAAAGCCACCCAACTTAGACCTCTCCAGTTTGGAATTTTATCATTTACATTTTTGCTGCCATGTTCCCGGAGAATCCCTCTTCTGGGAAGTAAGATGAATTCTTGATAAATCAAAAACTTGTGAGCATCCTAACAAATATTTTGAATATTTTCTGGAACCTGTTCATCCTCAATGCTATTTCCCCAGAACTTAGAATGGAACATTTCCTTGTTATCACCACTTTTTTTTTTTTTTTTTGCTCATCTTATTTAATATTTTCCTTCCTGCACTTTCCCCATAAATTGAAATTATAAGGCTGTGCGCATACGTTGCATTTTTGTGATGCACATTTGTCACAAAACTCGAAAGGTCTCCTGATGTCAGCAACGTGAATGAGAATCCTGAAGTCTCATGCACACGTTGCGTAGGCCGGGTTCACATAGCGTTAACCAGCCCTATCAACGCATACCATTGACGGGCTGCGTTAACGCTATACGCTGATGATTCATCAGCGCTAGCTGTGACGGAGCCTCAGACGCTGCAGGCCGCGTCCGAGGCTCCGTCAGTGCTTAACGGCACATCGTGAACGTGTGCCGCTTTACGGCATACGTCGCGATGCGCTAGTTAATGGGGGGGCTATGGCAGCGTTAACAGACTGTGTTACACCGCGTTATACCGTGGTGTAATGCAGTCCATTAAATGGACTGTCATAGCGCAGTATGAATCCAGCCTTATTTGTGACTTGCAGATTTACATCTGCAGCATGTCCATTCTTTGAGCTTTTGTTGCAGATTTCACCAATATGAATTAGTGGAGAAACATCTGCAACAAAAGCTCATGTAAAAAAATTTGCCAAGTTGCATTTTTCCTGCCAAAAGAAATTATTCTAGCAAATACTTACAAAGTGCACATAGCCTTGCAGTTCATTGTTTCTTCAGGTAGCTTTATAAATACTTTAGGTACACTAATTAATCGGCATGTTTAGTTCCTTGATATGCACAAATGCACATACAGTTAGCACATTTATGGTTATAGATGAAAAATAATGAAGCTTTGGTATAGTAACAATCCTGAGTGAATGAATGGATATTTTTTCTCCTTGTGTTAGATTATACTGATGAAGCAGTGTAACTGATGTAACTTTTGTGATGAGCATCTGTACTACACAAATAGACATTAGCTATATCTGTGTGAAAATCCAATATTTGATTGTTCTCCTACATATTTTATTAACCATGGTAAATTATAATATCCACTGATTGAAATATCTAAAAGTACTCAAGTAGACCATGTATCAATATACCAATATATCAATAGAGAATTTTGAGCCACCGTTAAACAAAAAGTATCTAAACTTTGCTTTTTATCATTTTGACCAGCATGGAAAGTTAGAAAACTTTGCAAATTATTTTATTATATTTGTCTTCATTCCTGAAAAAAAAAAATATATAAGTTGCTTAAGCACCCTTGCTTTTGCAGTCTATTTTACTCCATTTAGCTGTACTCATTTGCAGTACAGATGATGACAGTGAAAGGGTCAGCACTCTGGGTTTAAGCTGCTGCTGGAGATGTGTCATGCTGTGATGGCCTTCGGTAAGAAAGAAGGGCCTCAAACTGTCCATGGAACTGAGACTCTAACTATTCCTCTCCCTGGGGTACTCTTTGTTAGGAATCTGTGTCCTGCCATACATATGCAGAGATCCAGATCCGCTCATTTGTCTCCAGAGGCTAAGTCCTTTCAGCCAGCTTCTGAGCATGGTCGTGGAATGAGTTCCCATTGGAGTTCAGGAGTCAGGTGCTCAGGTCCTGCTCCTGATTCCATTGGTTCAGCTCAGGGCTCTGGAGATTTGCGGCAGGTCCCGTACGCTATAAAAAGTGCGCATGGCCATTCCGCCATGCGCTAGTATTTTCATACTGCTGCTGTATGTATGGTGATGGATGCTTGGACTGGTGACTGACTTATTATGAAACCCCTTCCCTCTGATATTACGATTGTGTGAGTGATTGGGCAGCCACCAGTATCAGCGCCAGCGCGCCTAGCTCCATCTTAGTCAGCACCTTAGCGTCTGCATTGCGCCAGCCGTTTGGAGCGTCTTGCCTGCGCTCTCGCCACGCTGCAGTTGCAGCCTATACCCGCGTCCGCAGTTGCGACGCCTCGTGTCTTATCAAACGGTAGGTCTAGAGGGAGTAGTCCTGCTGCCTAAGGCTACTTCTGTGACTGTAAATACCGTGACACTTTCGCTGAGACTCTGTGAGTCTAAAAACAGACTCAGCGTTATTACACATGTATGTATGCTTGCAGCTCTGTGGGTGAGACAGAGTTTGTGTATACTTGCAGCGCTGTGAGTAAAACTGAGCTCGCTCCAGCATTACTTTATATGTCTTTATGCTTGCAGCTCTGTGTGTTCAACAGAGCTTGCTTTCTGCATCTGGGTCTCGTCCAAACCCTGGGCACTTCACCGCCTGATAGCTCTGCAACCGTCTAGCAGCAATTTCACCAACTACCGCACGGTGGACCCCGAGCGGTCGGCGCACTTTATTTATAATTTTATTTAGTGCGTTCCACCGCTCATAACATAATACTAGCGCCAGGGTCTGGCTAGAGATGGCAGACCAGCAGCAGCTGTTACAGGTCGTGCGACAGCTCGAGGCTCGTCTGGCTACCCTTGAGAGGTCTCTCGCAGCTGCGCAGGCCACAGATGCTGCTGTTCAGGCACTCACAGAGGCGGTAGGGCGTATGTCCATGTCCGTCCCTGCGCCGACAGTTACCTGCCTCCCATTGCCCGATAAATATTCTGGGGATGGCGCCTCCTGCAGGGGTTTCATCAGCCAGTGCTCGATACACCTGGAGCTGCTGGCTGCTCAATTCCCCATGGAGCGGGCTAAGGTGGCCTTTATTGTCTCCCTACTGTCGGGCAAGGTGCTGGAATGGGCTGCGCCTCTGTGGGAACGTGGTGATCCTGAGATTCGGACCGCTGCCAACTTGCTTACAGCCATCAGGCAAGTTTTTCTCGGTCCTCGGGTCACTCACGACACGTCTCTGCAATTACTCGCCCTAACCCAGGGGTCACTCTCGGTCAGCCAGTATGCTGTTCGTTTTCGGACACTGGCGTCCGAGTTGGAATGGTCCGACAGGGCCTTAATCCCCGTCTTTTGGCGAGATCTAGCAGAGCACGTGAAGGATGCTCTCTCTACTAGAGAGATCCCCACCAGTTTAGAGGAGCTAATTTCCGTCTCCTCACGGATTGACCTCCGTTTTTCGGAGTGCGGTATGGAGCAGGCGCACTCCAAGCGCAAATCCGTTTCAGCTCCCAAATTTTTTGGACCTCTTGAGCTGGCGGAGCCAGAGGTTCTACCTCCTGAGCCCATGGAGATATCTTGTACCAACCTTAATTCAGACTCCGACCAGGAATCCATTTGCGGTTGTCACCATGTTTGTGCGGTTTCTTCGGAAGCCGTCTCCCCGCAAAAGGTGGAGTCTGAACCGGTCATCGAGACTTTTGTGCCTCCTCATCTCAGGGCTCAGGTGCTCGCCTGGGCACATGCGCCCAACACGCACCATCATCGGGGCTATATGCAGGTCTCAAAGCTACTGGCTGGTGCGTATTGGTGGCCCCATAGAGCTCGGGACATTAAAAAATTTATTCAGGCTTGCACCCTTTGTGCTCAGCCTAACCATCCCAGGTAGAGTGTGGTGACATCTGCCGACACGCGGCGGCGTGCCTCGGTCATTCCCGCTCCTGCCATCTCCCAGGTGTCCCTCTTGAAACCTGGTGACCTCGATTCCACTGATGTCTTCCTCGTGTCTCGGGTGACTGTAACACCTACCTGGACACCAAGCTCGTCCTCGGACGAGTTTGAGCCCTGTGCCAACGTAGGGCACGGGTCAGTCGCTCGGAAGGTTCAGGGAGGAGGGGGCCTTAGGAGGGGGGTAATGTTAGGAATCTGTGTCCTGCCATACATATGCAGAGATCCAGATCCTCACATTTGTCTCCAGAGGCTAAGTCCTTTCAGCCAGCTTTTGAGCATGCTCGTGGAATGAGTTCCCATTGAGTTCAGGAGTCAGGTGCTCAGGTCCTGCTTCTTATTCCATTGGTTCAGCTCAGGGCTGTGGATATTTCCGGCAGGTCCCGTACGCTATAAAAAGTGCGCATGGCCATTCCGCCATGTGCTAATATTTTCATACTGCTGCTGTATGTATGGTGATGGATGCTTGGACTGGTGACTGACTTATTATGAAACCCCTTCCCTCTGATATTATGATTGTGTGAGTGATTGGGCAGCCGCCAGTAGCAGCGCCAGCGCACCTAGCTCCATCTTAGTCAGCAGCTTAGCGTCTGCATTGCGCCAGCTGTTTGGAACGTCTTGCCTGCGGCTCTCGCCGCGCTGCAGTTGCAGCCTATACCCGCGTCCGCAGTTGCGACGCCTCGTGTCTTATCAAACGGTAGGTCTAGAGGGAGTAGTCTTGCTGCCTAAGGCTACTTCTGTGACTGTAAATACCGTGACACTTTCGCTGAGACTCTGTGAGTCTATAAACAGACTCAGCGTTATTACACATGTATGTATGCTTGCAGCTCTGTGGGTGAGACAGAGTTTGTATGTGCTTGCAGCTCTGTGAGTGAAACAGAGCTTGTGTATGCTTGCAGCTCTGTGAGTAAAACTGAGCTCGCTCCAGTATTACTTTATATGTCTTTATGCTTGCAGCTCTGTGTGTTCAACAGAGCTTGCTTTCTGCATCTGGGCCTCGTCCAAACCCTGTGCACATCACCACCTGATAGCTCTGCAACCGTCTAGCAGCGGTTTCACCAACTGCCGCACGTTGGACCCCGAGCTGTGAACGCACTTTATTTATAATTTTATTTAGTGCGTTCCACCGCTCATAACACTCTTGAAGGTAGAGAGTCCTGGGTCTCCGACCTTGCTAGGCTACCTTTAAACCTTAATTTGTCCCCTCCCCCATGAGGCATGGGACATAAAAGTAAAGTAAACAAGACAAAACAGGGATAGCAGAAACCTCTATCATACAAAAGCAAAAAAACAACAACATGGAGGAATAAAAACTAAATGGGAACAGGGACCAGGAAATAACCACACACATACTACAGCAAACGACAGAACACTACTACAATAGCTCTACTCCAACCACTTTAGCACTCAGTACAGGAAAATTAATCTTTCACCGGCAGGGACAAACCACCCAGAGCCAGTATATATAGAGGGAGTAAATGATAAGCAGTTTCAGCTGAGAACAACTAGTTTGTATGGTCTAGGCCAGCGTAGAAAGAGTCCTTAACCCTCTCAGTACCAAAGGAAACTAAATCCATTTAAAATAGGACATGAATCACACCATCTTTAAAAACCTGTGATTCATTACCTGACGCGAACATCTAACGCCGGGTCTTCCAAGGGGATTTAACAAGCTCATGACAAGATGGTTCTGAAAAGCACACCACTCATAGAGTGAAGTCAGATGCTGAATCTTTCACTGCCATGATCAGTACGCCAAATCAGAATGTTTTGATATCAATACAGCTGAAGACAGGCAAACAGAATGGGGAAATGTAACGTTCCATGCAGAACAAAAGCATTTTTAAAAAATGAAACATTAGCTACTCTTTGAACAGCACCAAGTGGTATACAATACAACTGCCTCATTGTAAATGCTGTGCAACAAACACTGTTTACCATTTGTTGCAAATTCAGTAGAAATTCTACTTAATTTCTACAAAACTTACTTTGTGACTTTGAAAGGATCATTTAGAAATTGAAATGTCTTCCCAAGTGTAGCTGTGCTCAAAGAAAACAAATAGGTAACCGAATGGCGACAGGAGCTCAGTCCCATATCCTATACAACTGCATGTTCTTACTTTTAATACAAATGGAAGGATAAAGTTGCCAAGATGCATAATGTGACTTAGTAAACAGAATAGGTTGTGAGGGAACAGTTCCATATATTAGTCAACTTGCAGAAAACTTGCCAATATTGTTCCAAATTCACTTGCTATTTTACATAACAGTAAAATAATGTAAATAATACAATACAAGTGCAATATTAAAGGCAAAAGTGGACAGTGTACAGTACTAGCAACCTCATTATATATTACATGTGCTTCCTGTATCTTAGCCACACTAAAGGTACATGTATTTAAAGGAGGAACCTTCTCATCTCAACTTTCTTTTTTCATATAGAGTATAAGAGTTAGAATTACAAAGCAATTTGATTCTTAAAAGGAAAATTGTGACCAGTTGACATGTTTTACTTAGCCAACAAATGTCACACATCCCAGCATTTAAAGTGGCCGAAGAGGAACACTTGAGGTGGTTATGCGCTAAAGCAAACACTATTTTTAACGCTTGCTGCCCTAAAATAGTAGTGGAACTTAATGTGGTCTGTGTACTAAAGCTGTTGCATTCTTAGACAGTTAATACACTGTAATACAGTTGGTCAGTCAGTACCTTTCCACTGTATTCGCATGTATAAACGGCAGTATGTTTGGACGCAAACATACATAGTCAAGTGTTTTAGTTTAAAGACAATCCTTGGTCTGATCACAATTGCTACAAAGATCAGCTAATTTCTAGGGGCCTATTTCATGCAATCTTCAGCTTAACAGGTTTTCACTGCTATATGTTTCACTTGCAATGAAAAAATAAATGGTCATCTATGCTTTATATGGATTGGCATTGTCCATCCAAGCTTTTAGATAGCAGCTGGCGACTCTAAATCGCAGTTAGTGAGGCATCTCAGATGAACAACACCTCAAGAAGCTCCATGCACTATATTAAGGAAGTTATCAACATATCTTTGAACACAGACACACAAAATATTTAAAGAATTAGCAAATAATTAAACTAATTCATTAATTAGTGTGATATATTTACAAGAATTAATCTTTTATAAATTTGACAGTTTCAAGAATTGTCCTGTATATATGCTGACTCGATAGGGATGAAATCAAAGCGTTTATATCTACCATCATTGTGAAACTTTTGCTTCTTCCTCAAGTTACAGGAACTGTACTTCTTGAGACAATCCAACACAATCCCAGTTCACATCTCCCATGTCCTTATTTCCAGATCTCTTTGATAAAACTATGGCTGAACAAAACTTAACTGATAGATTGGATCTGATCACCAATGATCCCGGAGCTGGTCAAGTTTTAAAGTAGTTGTCCAGGACTAGAGATGAGCGAACATCATTGGCTCCCTCCTTATTCGTCAAGCTATAGCACTTACCGAAGAAGCTGCATCGGGAACCTGAATACCTGGAGCGCTCGAGTCCCAATATTCAGCTGTTCAAAGCCGCATCTGCATGTGTCGTGGCTGTGTGACAGTCACAACACATGCATGGAGAGCAAGCTTCTTCAGTAATCTATATCCAGGACTAAGGCTAGTTTCACACTTGCTTTTTTTTGCAGCGCGTTTTTCCCGCAAAAAAACGCATTGAAAAAACGCATACATAAGCATACAACTGCTGCGTTTTTTTCAAGCATTTTTATGAGCATGCATGGAAAAAAACGCAGCGTTTTTATGCGTTTGTATGCGTTTTTAGCGCGTTTTTACCGCGTTTGCGTTTTTTTCCAACATTTTTAGGTGGCCCCTCACACTACCCAAACCATGACTTTACTAACCCTAACCCTGACCCTAACCCTAACCCTAACCCTAACCCTGACCCTAACCCTAACCCTAACCCTGACCCTAACCCTTAACCAAATCATACTTAACCCTAACCCAAACCCTAAACCCTAACTAACCCTAACCCTAACCCTAACCCTGACCCTAACCCTAACCCTAACCCTGACCCTAACCCTAACCCTAACCCTAACCCTGACCCTAACCCTAACCCTAACCCTGACCCTAACCCTTAACAAAACCATACTTAACCCTAACCCTGACCCTAACCCTAACCCTAACCCTAACCCTGACCCTAACCCTTAACCAAACCATACTTAACCCTAATCCTGACCCTAACCCTGACCCTAACCCTAACCCTAACCCTAACCCTGACCCTAACCCTTAACAAAACCATACTTAACCCTAATCCTGACCCTAACCCTGACCCTAACCCTTAACAAAACCATACTTAACCCTAACCCTGACCCTAACCCTAACCCTGACCCTAACCCTAACCCTAACCCTAACCCTAACCCTGACCCTAACCCTTAACCAAACCATACTTAACCCTAATCCTGACCCTAACCCTGACCCTAATCCTTAACAAAACCATACTTAACCCTAACCCTGACCCTAACCCTAACCCTGACCCTAACCCTAACCCTAACCCTGACCCTAACCCTAACCCTAACCCTAACCCTGACCCTAACCCTTAACAAAACCATACTTAACCCTAATCCTGACCCTAACCCTGACCCTAACCCTTAACCAAACCATACTTAACCCTAACCCTGACCCAAAACCCAACCCTAACCCTGACCCTGACCCTAACCCTAACCCTAAACCCCCTTAACTAACCCTAACTCTAACCCAAACCCCTAAATTCCATGGTTAAAAAAAAAAAACGCATATGCAAAAAAACGCTTACATGAGCATGCCAGTGCGCACATATGCGCATCCATAGGCTATAATGGCCATTTTTAGCGCAAAACGTGCGCATATGTGCGCATGCGCTTTTTTGCAGGGCCAAAAAATGCAACATGATGCGTCTGGAAAATCCAATCGCACACCCCAAAAAAACGCAGCGCATGAAAATCGCATACATGCGCTTACAAGCGCGCAGGTATGCGCACCCATGTTAAATATAGGGGAAAAAACGCATGCGCAGGTTAGCGTTTTTTTCCAGCGCTAAAAAACGCAAATGTGAAACCAGCCTCATATCCTTAGTAGTGGTCATCAATATTTGTGAGGATTTGAGAAACAGTAGTCCTACATTTGAATTATAACTGCTTTGGCAGCGGCTGGATATAACCAATGCTGATGGTGTTGTTGTCAGAGGCTAGATCATCCAGCTGTGAAGTTTCATATATTCCACTCCCACTGCTTCCTTCCCACTAATACACTTGCTGGAGGCAATGAATGCCAAGTGTGACCTGCATTTGGTACTACAAGTGCTTGGACGGTTGCTACCAGCAGTGCAGGCGGTACAGTGGCTCCTATGTTTTTTTGCTGTTATATTTTTTTTCTCATGCAGCTACATCCATTGCCAGTTCACTTTTTCTCATAATATATATATTTGGACAGAAGAAATGTTTTTTTGTAAATTATGTAAATGTTAACCACAGTTAACTAAACCTGAAAAAATCAAAGAGAAATACTAGCTCGAATACACATGATGGATGGCCAAAAAGGGCTAATGCCATAGTAGCCTGCCTTTAAAGATCAGTGTCAGAAAATGTGTTTTCAATTTCACAATTTGAACAGTTGTGCAAAAACAGGCCTGCACAGTTAAATGTCTCAATGTAGTATAATAATTTTTCAGATTTATGTTTAAGCAGATTAATTCTTCCGGATCAAAAACAACGCCATAACAACAAATGACAGGTTTGTTTTGCTATGTGCAGGTAGCTTTTGAAGACAGATTTTCTAATTTCGACCTCTTTGTAGAACACATGGTGCTTTCATTCATGCCACATTGGTGTCCCACTTTTGTTGCAGTCTCGTGAGAATAAATAAATAAAATGTCAAGAAATCTAGAACTTTCACATTTTGTGGTGTCAGCACTTTCTTCTGATGCTTAGGAACACTGCAAGGAGACTTAGAATATGTGTGACATTTAGACATCTTGAGAACGCACTCATATACTAGTTCTGTACAGTACACAAAGCATCCGAGCTAAAACCAATCAGCAGCAAACAAGAGCTTGTACTGTAGCTTACTGTGTAATTGGCTACTTCCAACCCTTACAGCCAATAGCATGTCATCATGGAGCCTACATCATCGCCCATACCTGATACAATGGTGTATTCTTTCTCTCTAAACACAACGAATCTGAGCTAAATACTTCTGCAGGGTTTTTCAAAGATTTTGTAGATCTGTGAAAAAAATCCTGAATGCAAATTGAAAAGTTTGCGAATTTATGGATCCTGAAATGCAAATACACAAACTATTACTGCTTCTATGTGTATATAATACTGTATAATATATATGTATATTTTTTATAATATACACTTTGTGAGGTAGACGGTTGCAATTTAACTTTTCAAATGCGGAGATTTTTCCTTAGCTTATTTTAAAGATTAAAATAAAAAAGGCAAAATTAACGCAAAAAATATAGCTTGTGGCTGGTTTGACTAGCAAGGCAGGACGCTGATTTCTAAGACAGACAAGTCTTGTTTTCAGCATTTTTCTTCAGTGGCATAATTAGGACAAACTGCCCTCCTATTTGTAATTTGTCAACAAGAAAAACTACGTGATTATTTTATTTCTCTTACTGAGAGCAATCAGTCATAGATTCAGGGGCATAAATAGAATTCATGGGTCCCCATAGCAGAATTTCTAATTGCCCCCATACATCTCCAAAAAAAAAAAGAAAAATCACATATTTGTTGGGGTCATAGAAGAGCATATTTCACAACTTTGCAGCCTTTAAAAAGTTTTTTTTTAACTCCTGCTGAAGTTCTAGATTTCTCTTTCATTGCCCCCATAAAGTTTGATGTCCCCAAGCAAAGTAAAATACTCCCATGTTGAATTCCTCCACATTAGCTTCCACATGCATAGCATTATGGCAAAGCCCACCTCAACTCCCAAAGCAAAGTATGGTGACCCCAACACAATATGATCTCCCAGTGGTGACCTACAGACAGTCCTCCATGCAGTATTATGGACCTACAATTATTATAATGGCCTGCACTAGCCCTCCATGCAATATAATGTCCGCCACAAGGCATGAAGGATCCCACATAAACCTTCACTCTATAATTGCTTGCATGCAGTATAATGGCTCCCCTATAGCCCTCTAAATATTATGATAGACCCCACATAGCCCTCCAAATATTACAATGAGCCCCACATGGCCTTCCATATAGTATAATGGGCCCCATATAGTGCTCCATATAGTATGATGCACTCCTCATAATCCTCCATATGATATAATGGTCTTCTATAGAATATAATCCACTGCCCATAGTCCTCCATAGAATATAATGTTCTCACCATCGTCCTGCATTTAATATAATGCACTCTACATGATCCTCCATATAATATAAGGCAACCCTTATGGTCCTCCATATAATATAATGCATTCTTCATGGTCTTTTATTTAAATATAATGCACTCCCCATGGTCCTCCCTAGAATATAAGGCACTACTCATGGTCCTCCATAGAATATAATGCTCTCCTCATGGTTTGGTCCTTCATACAATATAATGTACTCTCCATGGTCCTCCATACAATATAATGCACTCCCCCATGGTCCTTCATACTCTTTCATGGCCAGCAGTCACTGATTTAACAAAAAAAGACAATATTCACCTCTCCTTATTTCACTCGTTGCTCCAGACTCCTGAATGTGTAATGTGAAGCATCGCACATTTCAGAACAGTGGGCTCGCTGTAATGATGTCATCGTGCTCGCCAGCCTGAGATGTCAAATGCCAAGGAAGAATGATGGAGAGGAAGTGTCAACTAATGCTCCATCCTCAATCATCATTGCTCGCGATGGCGATAATGGGTGGAGGGGCGCCGCCAAAACTGGTGGTTTGTCACTGCATGGAATAAATAAAAGTTGTTATATTGCAGTGCTGCTCATCAGTATATCACAGATCAAGCAGTTCATAGTCACACTCAGTGACTACGCATGTCCTGTACCTTCCGATCACTTGAATCTTGGCATTAGGGCTCATGCAGACAAGCATTTGAAAAATCGTCCAAGTTTCTTCCAAAGAACTCAGACGATTTTCTTTTACTTTTCATCCATGTACCATCTGTATTTCCTTTTTTTTACATCCATGTGACATCCGTGTGTAATACATGTGAGATCCGTTTTCATGCAACTATATTTTTAGAAATGTATCCATAAAAATCAGATGCCACTCAGATATTCTGTTTGGAATCTCTTTTTTTTTTTTTTACTTATCCATAGACTCAAATGGATGAATCCCTTGGATATATTCAGAAGTGGTGCAATTTTTTTTTTTTCTTACGGACAGTTGAATCGAGAAAAATCATTCATCCCCAACAGCCCAATTGAATAATATGTGCTAGTGGGCTGTCCGTGTGCTATTTGATTAAAAATTAGACAGCACACATCCGATTTATAAACTTGTTTGCATGATCCCTAATTCACAGACTGAGACTACCACATTAATTTTTAATGTCTTTAGCACTGATATAGTATATCACACTCTGGTTTAGGCTTTATATAAGGATGAGCTGTAGAAAAGGTCTACATGCAGAAAAAAATGGCATTTACACTAGTTAAAAATAATCCATAATTATGTCGACAGTTTCTGTTTGAATCAGTTAAGAAACCGGTCCAAGGAATAAAGAATATTTTAAAATGACTTAGATTATTTAAAAAAAAAGTATTAACAATCAAACAAATTCAGCAATTTTTTTTCTTTTTATGTGCTCATCTGGTTCCCTCGGGTCTCTACCGCCTAGTCTCATCTAGACATACCAGAAATTGACAGTCAATAATTCGATGGGATTGGTCACGGTTGTAATAATTTCAACTTGTATTTCAACTTCATTGACATTTTAAGAACTCTGTCAAATGACACAAGTTCTTGAAATCGCCGTTTGTGAAATATAAAAATATGTTTTTTATGTATTTTCCACATACAGGTGCTTCTCACAAAATTAGAATATCATCAAAAAGTTAATTTATTTCAGTTCTTCAATGCAAAAAGTTAAACTCATATTATATAGTCATTTCTAACAGAGTGATCTATTTCAAGTGTTTATTTCTGGTAATGATTATGGCTTACAGCCAATAAAAACCCAAAAGTCAATTTCTCAGTAAATTAGAATACTTTATAACACCAGTATGAAAAAATGATTTTAAAATCCAAAATGTTGGCCTTCTGAAATGTATGTTCAGAAAATGCATTCAATGTGGCGTGGCATGGAATGCGATCAGCCTGTGGCACTGCTGAGGTGTTATGGAAGCCCAGGTTGCTTTGATAGCTGCCTTCAGCTCATCTCCATTGTTGTGTCTGGTGTCTCTCATCTTCCTTTTGACAATACACCATAGATTCTCTATGGGTTTAGCGTTAGGCGAGTTTGCTGGCCAATCAAGCACAGTGATTCTGTTGTTTTTAAACCAGGTATTGGTACTTTGGGCAGTGTGGACAGGTGCCAACCAAGTCCTGCTGGAGAATGACATTTCCATCTCCAAAAAGCTTGTCAGCAGAGGGAAGCATGAAGTGCTCTAAAATTTCCGGACAGACGGCTGTGCTGACTTTGGTCTTGATAAAACCCAGTGGACCTACACCAGCAGATGACATGGCTTCCCAAACCATCACAGATTGTGGAAACTTCAAACTAGACCTCAAGCAACTTGGATTGTGGCCTCTCCACTCTTCCTCCAGACTCTGGGACCTTGATTTCCAAATGAAATGCACAATTTACTTTTCTTGTGGCGTGTGTCAATGACTGCCTTCTGGACATCTGTCAAGTCAGCAGTCTTCCCCATGATTGTGGAGCCTACTGAAACAGACTAAGAGAACGTTTTAAATGCTTAGGAAACTTTTGCAAGTGTTTTTCTTTTAAAATGTTTCTAATTTACTGAGATAATGACTTTTGGGTTTTCATTGGCTGTAAACCATAATCATTAACAGAAATAAACACTTGATATAGATCACTCTGTTTGTAATGACTCTATATAATATTAGAGTTTGACTTCTTCTATTGAAGAACTGAAATAAAGTAATTTTTTGATGATGATCAAATTTTGTGAGAAGCACCTGTATGTTACAAAAAGAAGTAATTTAACCCCTAACATCAGTCAAGTGCTTGTGGAATGTTAAATTATCTTATTCCTCTTAACTTGTCACAGAAGGTTTTCTCACTTAAGATGGTGCATTATTTGTCAAGTCAGACTTGGCAACACCTGTATGTAATATGTTATATATCACTTTATGCACTATATGTTCTGCCATCTAATATACCTGTTTTGTATGTTTATTTCTAGCGAGTTTTCGTTTGGGATCTGGATGAAACAATAATCATTTTTCATTCGCTGCTAACTGGGACATTTGCACAAAAGTATGGAAAGGTAAGAAAATCTCCTATTGATAGAATATTTTAAGACTTGTCACTAAATATTTTACATAATATGTTAATGAATTTGATCCAAAATTTGTATGATCTTTCAAAGAATGCTTATGAAAAAGGTAATAAAAAATATAAATAGTCTGGCAGAGAGATCTTCACTATTGTTATTGCATTCATTTTAACAGTAATTATATTTTAAAGGGGTATTCCCATGATTCGCTATGACTTTTTCCTCATGTGCTGCCATTGCAAGACTTTAACCCCTTTCTGACATATGACATACTATCTCATCCATGTACCCTGGGACTTAATTCCGAAGGATGGGATAGTACGTTATAGCGATCAGCAGCGCCCCCCGGGGGGAGCGCCGTTGATCGCGGCCGGGTGTCAGCTGATTATCACAGCTGACACCTGGCACTATGTGTCAGGGGCGGTCACGGACTGCCCCTGACACGTTAACCCCTGGCACACTGCGATCAAACATGATCGCAGTGTACCGGGGTTTGGAGAAGCATTGGCAGGAAGGGGGCTCCCTCCATGCTTCCCTGAGACCCCCAGGGCAGCGCGATGTACTGCGCTGCTCTGGGGGCCTCTTTCCCTGCAGGGAGGCAGCTTCCTCAGTGCCTGCAGAGAGCAGGCACGAGGAAGCCTGCTGCAGCGCCTGTCAGATTGCTGATCTGACACAGTGCTGTGCAATGTGTCAGATCAGCGATCTGACACATGACAGTGATGTCCCCCCCCGGGACAATGTAATAAGGTAAAAAAAAAAAAAGTGTAAAAATAATTTATAAAAAAATGCTAAATAAAAAAAAAAATATTCCCTAATAAATTCATTTTTTGGATATATATAAAAAAACAATAAAAGTACACATATTTTGTATCGCTGCGTCTGTAACTACCCGCCCTATAAAACTGTCCCACTAGTTAACCCCTTTAGTGAACCCCTTAAAAAATAAAAATAAAAAACAAGCAAAAAGCAATGCTTTATCATCATTCGGCCGAACAAAAAGTGCAATGACGCGTGATCAAAAAGACGGATATAAATAACCATGGTAACGCTGAAAGCGACATCTTGTCCCGCTAAAAACGAGCCACCATACAGCATCATCAGTGAAAAAATAAAAAAGGTATAGCTCGCAGAATAAAGCGATGCAAAAATGATTATTTTTTATATAAAATTGTTTTCATTGCATAAAAAGTGCCAAAACTTAAAAAAAGACATAAATGAGGTATCGCTGTAATCATACTGACCCTAAGAATAAAATTGCTATATCAATTTTTCCACATGCGGAACGGTGTAAATGCACCCCTCAAAAGAAATTTATGAAATGCTGGTTTTTGTTCTGCGTCCCAAAAATCAGAATAAAAAGTGATCAAAAAGGTGCCCGAAAATGGTACCAATAAAAACATCAACTCGTCCCGCAAAAAATAAGACCTCACATGACTCTGTGGATCAAAATATAAAAAAATTATAGCTCTCAAAACATGGTGATGGAAAAACTATTTTTATAATAAAAAGCGTCTTTTAGCGTGCGACAGCTGCCAAACATAAAAACCCGCCACAAATAGTAAATCAAACCCCCCTTTATCACCCCCTAAGTTAGGGAAAAATAATAAAATTAAAAAAATGTACGGTATTTATTTCCATTTTCCCATTAGGCTTAGGGTTAGGGCTAGGGTTAGAGCTAGGGTTAGGGCTAGGATTAGAGTTAGGGCTAGGGTAAGGTTGTGTGCACACGATGCGGATTCTGCTGCGGATTTTTCTTGCACAGATTTGGTTAAATCCGCAGGTCAAATGACCTGAGTTTTACCTGTATATTTAGTGCGGACTAGCCTGCGGTTTTCCCCTGCGTTTTGACACCTGGTAAAGGAGCAGGTGACAAACCTCTGCGGATTCCGCACAAAGAAGTGACATGCTGCAGATTTAAAACCGCAGCAAATCCGCTTGGAAAAATCTGCAGCATGTGCACTGCAATTTTCATTTGCCATTGAATATAAAGATACTGTACAATGCAGCAGAAACTGCTGCAGATCTGCAGGGCCAAATCTGTTGCGGATCCGCAGCAGAATCTGCAATGTGTGCACATATCCTTAGGGTTAGGGCTAGGGTTAGGGCTGAGATTAGGGTTAGGGGTGTGCTGGGGTTAGGGTTAAAGTTAGAATTGGGGGGATTCCACAGTTTGGGCACATCAGGGGATCTGCAAACACAACGTGGCGTCTGATCTCTATTCCAGCCAATTCTGTGTTCAAAAAGTCAAATGGTGCTCCTTCCCTTCCAAGCTCTGCCATACGCCCAAACAGTGGTTTACCCCTACATATGGGGTATCAGCCTACTCAGGACAAATTTCACAACAAATTTTGGGGTCAAATTTCTCCTGTTACCCTTGGGAAAATAAAAAATTGGAGGAAAAATATAATTTTTGTAGGAAAAAACATGATTTTTTACTTTTATGGCTCTACTTTATAAACTTCTGTGAAGCACTTTGGGGTTCAAAGTGCTCACCACACATCTAGATAAGTTCCTTGGGGGGGTCAAGTTTCCAAAATAGGGTCACATGTGGGTGGTTTCCACAGTATAGGCACATCAAGGGTCTCCAAAATCAACATGACACGCGCATTTCATCAAAGTGTGCATTCCAAAACATCACTACTTCCCTTCCGAGCTCCAACGTGTGCCCATACAGTAGTTTTCTCCCACATATGGGGTATCAGCGTACTCAGGACAAATTGGACAACAACTTTTGGGGTCCAATTTCTCCTGTTACCCTTGGTAAAATAAAAATTTTGGGGACTAAATGATCATGTTTGTGGAAAAAATATGATTTTTTTTGTTTTCACTGCTGGGCGTTATAAACTTCTGTCAAGCACTTGGGGGTTCAAAGTGCTCACCACACATTTACATAAGTTCCTTGGGTGGTCTAGTTTCCAAAATTGGGTCATTTGTGGGGGGTTTCCACTGTTTTGGCACATCAGGGGCTTTCCAAATTCGACATGGCTTCTGATCTCAATTCCAGCCAAAAAAGTCAATTGGCGCTACTTCCCTTCCGAGCTCTGCCATGTGCCCAAATAGTCATTTACCCCCACCTGTGGGGTATCAGCGTAGACAGGACAAATTGCACAATAACTTTTAGTGTCCTGTTACCCTTGGGAAAATAAAAATTGGGGGTGAAAAGATCATTTTTGTGAAAAAAAATATGATTTTTTAATTGTACGGCTGTACGTTATAAACTACTGTAAAGCCCTTGGGGGCTCAAAGTTCTCACCACACATCTAGATAAGATCCTTAAGAGGTCTAGTTTCCAAAATGGTGTCATTTGTGGGGGGTTTCCACTGTTTTGGCACATCAGGGGCTTTCCAAACACGACATGGCGTCCGTTCTCAATTCCAGCCAAAAAAGTCAAATGGAGCTGCCATTTTTTGTGAAAAAAGTTAAATGATCATTTTTTTTAAAACATTCAAAAAATTCCTGTGAAGCACCTGAAGGGTTAATAAACTTCTTGAATGTGGTTTTGATCACCTTGAGGGGTGCAGTTTTTAGAATTGTGTCACTTTTGGGTATTTTCTTTCATATATACCCCTCAAAGTGACTTCAAATCTGATGTGGTCCCTAAAAATAAAATGGTGTTGTAAAAATGAGAAATCGCTGGTCAACTTTTAACCCTTATAACTTCCTAACAAAAAAATATTGGTTCCCAAATTGTGCTGATGTAAAGTAAACATGTGGGTAATGTTACTTATTAAGTTTTTTGTGTGCCATATCTGTGTGATTTAAGGGCATAAAAATTCAAAGTTGGAAAATAGCGAAATTTTTTGAAAATTTTCACCAAATTTCCTTTTTTTTCACAAATAAACGCAAGTTATATGAATCAAATTTTACCACTGACAAGAAGTTCAATATGTCTCAAGAAAACAATGTCAGAATAACGGGGATCCATGGAAGCATTCCAGAGTTATGACCTCCTAAAATGACAATGGTCATAATTGTAAAAATTGGCCCGGTCATTAACGTGCAAACCACTCTTTGGGGTAAAGGAGTTAAGTATCCATGTATATTACATTAACTAGCTAACTATCACTATATCAGTGGTCATAACCATGGATACCTATGGTTCTCAACTACTTTGACATTGATGACCCACCCAATCTTCAGCTCAAATAAGAAGGAGCTGATCAGAAGTAAACAGTAGCATCCAATAAAGTTTTAAGGAGTGGTGATGTTCAGCTTCTCAGGTTGTTTAATATCTGGATGCTGATTAGGAGAGGTGCCTGTTGTTAAGCCACCACCGTTATGATATTGATTACCTATCCTATTCTTAGTAGTGGAAATTACAGTGTGCATTATATAGACCAGAAGTGCATTTGTAATGTTGCTGTCTTCAGAGCTGAAATATTCCTTGCTTGTTCAGCTTTTCACTTGTTTTTTTTTTTTTTTAATCTAAGTAATATGTTCTAGGTTGGAAGACGTCTTTATAGGACTTTTAAATAGGCAGGAAAATATATGTACAATGGCAAAAAATATTACATGAATCACACCGTAAACAAAACAATTGTTATGCATTTTAATGCATTTTGAGATGCCAGAAAAAAAACAACTGTGTGAACAAGGCCCTGGTCTATCTAATAGCTCCAACTAAAGTGTGAATACAGGGTTTGATATTTAATCATAAGTTGTAATCTGCTTAACTCTATTTCAACATCCTGGTCATCCAGCTAGAAAAGCCTTGCCAGTTTTTGACGAACCCTACGAATGATACTTTATCCACTGTCATGTATGCTATGATGGAATGCCTGGAAGTGCAGCTCTTGGCAGAGGGACTGTGGTATGTTTCTGGAATGATGGCCCTCAGAACTCCAGAGACACTCTTCTAGGAGGCCAGCAGTGTTAGACACCTGCTGTTTTGCGTGGTGTGTCTGTGTGTAATTTGGCTATTTAATTTCAACTTGGACAGTCTGCATTGTGTCCAAGTAAAATAAATATAAACTTTTCATCACATAGGGAGTATACCATATTTATTGTGTAAAGTTATAGATCATATAAAGCAGAAACTGTGCTTCTTGCATTAGCGGAGTAGCAGAGTAACGTTACCATGGTAAATATTATGGGAATGAAATATCATAGTTTCTAAGATAACAATTTTTAGTTGGTACCGAGGAACTACTAGTTGCTTTGCTGCATGAGGTACTGTGGCTTTTTCTGGATATAATGCTTCTATAAGAAACTAGTATTGTCTACTAAATTCCATATGAATCAGGCTCCGAAAACGTTAAGGGGCACAGTGGTAAAGTATAAACCATAGTGTTATGAATGTCACATTATAGAAATGTATGGAGTAGATTCATTAGAGAGCATTGACCATGAGCCTTGTTGTATTTGACTTTTCAGTCTGCCCCAAAACTAATATTCAATTTCACTCTACTTTTTTTTCTTAACCCCCTTCACTCACCAAGCGTTTTTCCACTTTCATGACCAGGCCAAATTTTACGATTCTGACCTGTGTCAATTTATATGATAATAACGCTAGAACGTTTCCATGGATCCCACTGATACTAAGATTGTGGTAGTGGTAACATTTCTTTGATATGAATTGTGTTTAACCCCTTTCCGACATGGGGCGTAAATGTATGCTGATGTCGTACTCCCTCCCTTTGATGTGGGCACCGGCGCTTATCCCACATCTTTCCTGGCACATGTCAGCTGTTTTGAACAGCTGACATGTGCCTCTAACAGCCACTGGTGGAATCATGATCAACCTGCGGCTATTAACCCGTTAAATGGCGCTGTCAAACACTGACATTTAACATGTGCTTCCGGAAATCACGCTGGAAATCCACCATCGGTAATCTCTGCCATGTGATCACGGGTCACCGATGGGTTGACATGACAACCAGAGGTCTCCTGCAGACCTCTATGGATGTCTTGGCCGGATTGTTGTGAGCACCGCCCGGTGGTCGGCGCTTATAGCAAGTGCTATGTTTCTTCTGTAGGAGAAGATACTGGGACTAAGTACCTTGCTTTA
The DNA here is from genome assembly GCF_039654945.1 of Dendrobates tinctorius. NCBI lineage: Eukaryota > Metazoa > Chordata > Amphibia > Anura > Dendrobatidae > Dendrobates > Dendrobates tinctorius. The sequence goes on from NW_027361714.1 coordinate 40,389,528, forward strand.
TCGCCTTTATCCGCCCTCCATCTGTACCCCACCCAGGGAGTAGTTGTGCACTATAGTACAACAACCAGATTATTGCAGTATATTTTTACTGTGCTTAATTAGTCCCATCAACTAATGATTTTTTCATTCTGCTTCTTAAAGATCGCAGTAAGACTCTGCTTACATTCATCCTGCGCTCTGTGCTCAATGCTTACATCGGGTTTTCTGTTGAATTCTCTGAAATACGTGATTCAGATGGAACCTCCTGCAGAAGATTCCCTATAATGAGGCATATGGAGGAACAGTTGACACCATCTGACCTATGATCTGGCGGTGTTAGTCTTTTAAGGTGTGCATAAAAGCACATCAACCACAGTTTTGTGCACCTTTGGAAAGGATACCACTATACAGAGGTCAGACTGAGTCCAGAGTAACTCTGTTGCCTCATTACAGTGAATGGATCCCTCGGGGGTTTCATCTGAATTACGCTACTCAAAGATTTAGATGGAAACCCTTATGTAAATGTTCAGCGTAGAGTGCCGGATAAACGTGATCCCAAACATTATGTAAAATGTTCCCAATAACAGCTTCAAATCAATCCACAAAAAAAGCAATTCCTGACTCAAGTCCATCCTCTTTCAATGGAAATATAGGGGGTTTCCACGTTACTAATAGTACAAAGGCTCTGGAAAAGTGAAATAGTTCCTCACTCCCCCAAAAAATCCAGTGAATTCTTTGCTCGCAAATCCAAGTGCCCCCTCCCTTCGGAATCCCAGTGTGCCTAAACCATATTTACTGTCAACATGTTTGGCATTTCTGTAGTGATGAGAGCCTGGCTAATTTTCGGGTGCATGTCTACACAAGCATGAGCTAGGCACTCTTATGTAAAAAGCACTACAATGTACTGGTCAATACAAAAGCAGTTTGCAATTTTCACTCTACAAGATCCACTGGTGTTTGTTTCTGGAAAACACCAAAGGAGTCAAAATGCAGTGGCAACTTTAAATTCCCAAAGGTGTATAATTTCCAAAATAAGGTCACTTGAAGGGGGAATCTGGTCTTCTAGCATTGAGGGGCTTTGTATATGGAGTCGGCAAACTATTCTAGAATAATCTATGCTCCAAGAGGCAAATAGTTCTCCATCCTTCCGTGTCTCGCCATTTGATTGAGCAGTACTGTACAGTCACAAATGGAATATTTCTACATTCTGCAGAAATTGTGGGATAAATTTTGGTACAATTTTTACCCATTTCCTAGTGTGAAAATGTAAAATCTGGGGCTAAAATAACATTTTGATGGTAAAAATATAAGTATTTTTTTCTTCACAGCCCAATGATATAAAATTATGTGACACACCTCGATTATTATTATACACTCATCATAGTGCTCCATATAGTATAATACACCGCCAGTCATCCATGTAGTACAATTTACTTCCCATAGTATAATGTACCCCATAGTTCTTCATATAGTATAATGTATTCCCCATAGTCCTCGATATAGTATAATGCAGCCACCCTCAGAGGGGGTAGTGCAGATGTATGGTTCTGATCTGTCTTTTCATCAGGACTTAACTGCGCATGAACCATTGCTGGGAATGAAGACACTTGCGTGAGATTTAATCCAGGAGAGGCTGGTCACTCAGACAAGACTGACCTGTCAGTCAGGGAGCTTCAGATAAGTGCAGAACCTCGTTTGCAAAGGATTACAAAAAAGATATCGATTTAATCTGAATTATGGTGGCCTAACATAGATTTGTTACGTTTATTTTACAAAAACTTGCTGACTTGTCCCCTTTAGATGTTGAGTCAGCAAGTTTTTGTAAAATAAACATAACAAATCTATGTTTAACATATGGAGGACTATGAGGAGTGTATTATATTGAGGACTGAGTGTATTTTAATATATGGAGGGCTAAAAGGAGTGTGTTTGTCATGATCCATGCTGGATCATGACAGATAAAATGCACTAGTAACCTTTTTTTTTCCATAAGCTGTGATGCTTAAAGATGGTTTTGCCCCCGGTGGTCATTAGGGCCATTAGGGTCATTCCACTGTGGTGGTTTCAGTTCTAATTTTGCCCCGGTGGCTATTAGGATCATTGCACTCTGGTTTCTTTAGTTTAGTGCATGTGATCATAAAGCAGGTGTGATTGCTCTGGCTCTGCTATAAATGAGTGTCAGGTGTGGCAATCACTGTTGGTGATAGTGGTCATTTCCAAACATCCTTGGTGGAGGAAGGAGCTAGAGAGAGTTCCTTGCAGCACAGTCAGAGTCCTGGTGTGGAAGGAGTCACAGAGGGGATTTCCTTGAAGCTCTGACAGAGCTTGGTGGCAGCTATTCAGGAGGAAAGCTGCATTCTGGTGGTGGACTCTGTTGCTGGGAGCAAGAGCAACAGAGCAAAGCTAAGTGGTGCTCCCCTGTTTGTATTTTTCCCTGGTGTGTATTAGTACAGTGGTGGGGCCAGTACCTGCTCCACCGAGCTCCCTAGAAAGGGATAGGTGTAGGGCGAGCTAGGGTTCTTAGGTTCCTGATCGGCGCCTGGTGCGGAACCGGCCTAGGGATCGTTAGGAGTGTGGATACACTGACTCAGCGGAGTGCAGGAGATCTCCACTTCCCCATTCCCTATCGCAGGGCCCACCATTGTAACTGTTTCCCCTTACCCCACGTGTCGTGTCTTGTTGTTTTAGTTACCGGCCTGCGGGTCGTGCCTCACAGGACGGGTCCACGTGACAGTATTATACTATATGGAGGACTGTTATGAATGAGTCACCGTAGGAGGCAAAAACAGAAATGCTAGCTAAGTCCAGAAAACCAGAGAAGTTGGCAGCTATCGGATTGCAGACCCCTGAACCTATCAACAACAACTAGCAGTAGCCGTGGGGGGTTCCTACGATGCCCTAGACCCCTCGATCACAGCCGAAGAACTGCCTAGCCTAAAGACAGAAAGGGAAATCTAAACTGCCCCAGAGCAGACCCCAAAGCAATAGGCAGCCCCCAACATATAATGACGGTGAAGCAAGAAGAAAAAACACTAACGCAGATAGAAAGATAGACTGAGCAAATGATGGGGCCCAAGCTAACTAGATAGGACAGGATAGGAAGGCTGCTGTCTGCAATCTGTGAAAAACCTTATCAAAATAAGAGCCAACAGACTGACAGGGAAAAAGGCCCTGAAGACGTTAGGCTTCAAAAAGACTATGTCAGTAGTCAGGTATTTTCTGAAGACAGAGCAAACTGACAAAAAGGAATTCAGCTCACCCCAGCAGGGAATGGCAGAATCCAGAAAAGCAAGGCAAACTAAAACCAAAACACAAATGCAAAAAGGCAAAGCAGAAAACTTAGCTTTTGAGGAGCAGGAATCAGACTGGTCTCCTAGAATTCCACAAAGAAATCACCAGCGAGGCTGAAGGGCATCGGCTGCCTTATATCCAGTCAGAGATCACTGTCGCCCAGTCATCCTCTCCCAGCTCAGGTGCTTGGTAATCAGCCTCACTACCTTCCTTCACCAGAAGAGGGAGTTCATCAGACCTCAATGGTGAAGGGGAAAATGAATTCATAACAGTACCTCCCCCTTGAGGAGGGGTCACCGAACCATCATCCATGCCACCAGGGCGATCAGGGTGAGCCCGATGAAAGGCACGCACCAATCTTTTGGCATGAATATCAGAGGCAGAGACCCAGGAATTATCCTCCTGACCATAACCCTTCCACTTAACCAAATACTGGAGTCTCCGTCTAGCCAGACGGGAATCCAGTATCTTCTCTACCTCATATTCCATGCTACGTTCAACCAATACAGGGTCCGGAGTTGCCACCCCAGGAACTACTGGTTCACTAAACCTCTTCAACAAGGACTTATGAAACACATTATGGATTTTAAATGTGACAGGAAGAGCCAACCGAAAAGAGACCGGATTAATGATCTCCAAAATCTTGTAAGGCCCAATAAATCTAATCTTAAACTTAGCAGAAGCTACCTTCATAGCGATATTTTTTGATGATAACCAAACCATATCACCAACCTTAAACTAGGGACCAACGGTCCTATGTTGGTTGGAAAACCACTGGGCCTTTTCCTGGGAGAGAGACAACTTATCCACCACTTGGTCCCAGATCTGGTGCATTCTCTCCACCACAGTGTCAACACCTGGGCAGGCCGAAGGCTCCACCTGCCCTGAAGAAAATCGAGGATGAAACCCAAAGTTACAAAAAAAGGTGACATCAAAGTGGCAGAACTAGCTCTATTATTTAAAGCAAATTCGGACAAGGGCAAAAATGAAACCCAATCATCCTGATCAGCGGAAATAAAACATCTCAAATACGACTCCAAGGTCTGGTTTGTTCTCTCCGTCTGCCCATTCATCTGAGGGTGAAACACAGAGGAGAAGGACAACTGAATTCCCAGCTTGGAGCAGAACGTCCTCCAAAATCTAGACACAAACTGAACTCCTCTGTCAGATACAATGTTCTCAGGAATCCCGTGCAAGCGAACCACCTGTTGCAAAAACAGGGGCACCAACTCAGAAGAAAATACCGGGATGACCAGCCAATGCAGAGCAATGAACTTCAGACATCACTCTCTTCTTCCACTGGTCAGGAACATACAACTTTCCACTGGGACAATGCTCAGGTTTGTCCTCCTGGAACTCTTCCAGAGCACATCTCAAATCGGGCGAGATGGCAGAAAGAACTACCCCCTCGCCTAAGATGGTAGCAGGCTTGGTCACCACAGGAGAATCAGCAAAGAAGTTCCTAGAAAGAGCGTCAGCCTTGACATTCTTAGTGCCAGGAAGAAAAGAGACCACAAAATCAAAACGTGTAAAAAAACAAGGCCCATCTAGCCTGTCTAGGGTTCAAGCGTTTGGCCGACTCCAGGTAAATCAAATTCTTGTGGTCAGTGAGGACCATGACTTGATGTTTAGCTCCCTCCAACCAATGTCTCCACTCCTCAAATGCCCATTTCATGGCCAACAGTTCCCGATTCCCCACATCATAGTTACGTTCAGATGGGGAGAACTTTCGGGAAAAGAAAGCACAGGGATTCATTTTAGATGTTACAGGATCCTTTTGGGACAAAACAGCTCCTGCACCAATCTCAGAAGCGTCCACATCTACCTGGAACGGGAGTGAGACATCAGGTTGCCGCAAAACCGGGGCAGAAGTGAATCTTCGCTTCAGTTCCTGAAAGGAAGAAACAGCCTCCGGAGACCAATTCAACACATCAGCACCCTTCTTAGTCAGATCAGTCAATGGCTTGGCAATACTAGAAAATTTTGCTATAAATTTCCGATAAAAATTAGCAAAACCTAAAAACTTCTGAAGGGCCTTCAAAGAAGTGAGCTGAACCCAATCATAAATGGCCTGTACCTTGGCCGGATCCATTTCAATAGTTGACGGAGACAAAATAAATCCCAAAAATGAAATCCTCTGTACCCCAAAAAGGCATTTCGATCCTTTGACATACAGGGAATTCTCCCTCAAGATCCGGAACACCGTCCGAACATGTTCCACATGAGAATCCCAATCCTTGGAGAAGATCAAAATATCATCCAGATAGATAATCAAAAATTTATCCACAAAGTCTCGGAAAATGTCGTTCATGAAGCACTGGAAGACAGAAGGGGCATTAGTGAGCCCAAAAGGCATCACCAGGTACTCAAAATGTCCCTCTGGAGTATTAAACGCCGTCTTCCATTCATCCCCATGCTTAATGCGGATAAGATTATACGCCCCCCTGAGGTCAAGCTTGGTAAACCAGCAAGCACCTTTAACTCTGGAGAATAGATCAGAAATCAGGGGTAACGGATACTGATATTTAATAGTAATTTTGTTGAGGGCACGATAATCAATACAAGGCCTTAATGAACCATCCTTTTTGGCCACGAAAAAAACCCAGCACCTAATGGTGAAGAGGATGGTCTAATATGACCCTTCTCCAACGCCTCCTTAATATAGGATAGCATAGCCTCATGCTCGGGTACAGATAAATTGAAGAGCCGACCCTTGCGAAATTTACACACCGGGCTCAGTTCAATTGCACAGTCATAACTCATATGAGGAGGCAAAGGCGCAGACTCATTCTCACTAAATACATCATAAAAGTCCGCCAAATAGTCAGGAACATCATGCGACTGAGGAGAGGTGGAAAAAACCGGAGCCTCACTAAGGGCACACCGACAACCCCAACTCACCACAGACACAGATTTCCAGTCCAAAACTGGATTATGAATTTGCAACCAGGGAAACCCCAGAACAATGGTATCATGCGAATTATGCAACACCAAAAATCTGCAATTTTTCTTGTTGGTTTGGGGCGACCCGCATTACCACCTGGGCCCAAAACTGAGGTTTATTTTTCGCCAAATGAGTAGCATCAATCCCCCTCAAAGGGATAGGTGTCCGCAGAGGTGTCATAGGAAATCCACAACATTTAGCAAAATCCAAGTCCATTAGGTTCAGGGCTGCTCCCGAATCCACAAAAGCCTTGGCGGAAAATGTGGACAGGGAGCAGATCAGAGTAATTGCCAGAAGAAACTTAGGTTGAACACCATCCACAGAAATCGTGCAAAACGTTTCTCTCGTTTAGGACAGACAGAAATAATATGCGAGGCATCTCCACAAAAAAACACAGCTTATTACGCTTTCTGAACTCCTGACGTTGCTCCCTGGACAAAACTCTATCACATTGCATAGGTTCAGACACTTGTTCAACAGGTGGCCACACCTCTCGTGCAGTCCTGCGTTCACGTAAACACCGATCAACCTGAATGGCTAATGACATAGAATCGTCCAGACCAGAGGGAACAGGAAATCCCACCATAGTATCTTTTACGGCTTCTGACAAATCCTTCCGAAAGAGAGCTGCCAAGGCATTATCATTCCAGGCAGTAAGGACCGCCCACTTTCGGAATTTTTGACAGTACAATTCTGCAGAATCTCGACCCTGGCTCAATGCCAACAGGGTCTTTTCAGCCTGATCAATAGCATTAGGTTCGTCATACAACAACCCCAAGGCTTGAAAAAATGCGTTCACATTAGTCAGACTAGGATCATCAGGTTTCCAAGAAAACGCCCAATCCTGGGGATCGCCACGCAGCAAAGAGATGACAATTTTAACCTGCTGCGCGGAGCTCCCTGACGAGTTAGGTTTCAAGGCAAAAAATAATTTACAATTATTTTTGAAATTCAAAAATTTAGACCGATCCCCAAAAAACACATCAGGAGTAGGGATCTTTGGTTCAGCAGCATGTGAATGAGCAAGGTAGGCGGAAATTCCCTGCACTTCCGCAGCGAGCTGCTCCACACGATCAGACAATTGCTTTATCTCCATTGAGAGAAAAGAAAATTCCCCCTACGGCCTCAGAGATATAGAGGAAAAAATATACACAATTTTTTTTTTTTAATTCTTTCCTGCTATTGAGTACCCTAGGATCTGCGTAAGGCTGGCGATTCTGTTATGAATGAGTCACCGTAGGAGGCAAAAACAGAAATGCTAGCTAAGTCCAGAAAACCAGAGAATTTGGCAGCTATCGGATTGCAGACCCCTGAACCTAACAACAACTAGCAGTAGCCGTGGGGGGTTCCTACGATGCCCTAGACCCCTCGATCACAGCCGGAGAACTGCCTAGCCTAAAGACAGAAAGGGAAATCTAAACTGCCCCAGAGCAGACCCCAAAGCAATAGGCAGCCCCCAACATATAATGATGGTGAAGCAAGAAGAAAAAACACTAACACAGATAGAAAGATAGACTGAGCAAATGATGGGGCCCAAGCTAACTAGATAGGACAGGATAGGAAGGCTGCTGTCTGCAATCTGCGAAAAACCCTATCAAAATAAGAGCCAACAGACTGACAGGGAAAAAGGCCCTGAAGACGTTAGGCTTCAAAAAGACTATATCAGTAGTCAGGTATTTTCTGAAGACAGAGCAAACTGACAAAAAGGAATTCAGCTCACCCCAGCAGGGAATGGCAGAATCCAGAAAAGCAAGGCAAACTAAAACCAAAACACAAATGCAAAAAGGCAAAGCAGAAAACTTAGCTTTTGAGGAGCAGGAATCAGACTGGTCTCCTAGAATTCCACAGAGAAATCACCAGCGAGGCTGAAGGGCGTCGGCTGCCTTATATCTAGTCAGAGATCCCCGTCGCCCAGTCATCCTCTCCCAGCTCAGGTGCTTGGTAATCAGCCTCACTACCTTCCTTCACCAGAAGAGGGAGTTCATCAGACCTCAATGGTGAAGGGGAAAATGAACTCATAACAGAGGACTATGAGGAGTGTATTATCCTATATGGAGGGCTATGAGGAGTGTATTATACTATATGGAGGACTATGTGGAGTGTATTATACTATATGGAGGACTGAGGAGTGTATTATACTATATGGAGGACTATGGGGCACATTATATTATATAGAGGAGTATGGGGTGTAAACTGTAGATGTGCTGCTGATAACATGATACTGTGTGGTGATCTGTTAGTGATCCATTTGTGATTGTTCTGTCCCCATCATTCTTTCTTAGATGGTGGAAAGAGGCCAGGAAACAAGTGTTGAACAACTTCAATATTGTCGATCACACTCATTTAGCGGCCTGAACTCAGCGCATGTAAATACAATCAAAATTCTTCTGTGTGATGTGCAATATGTTAGCATTTGGGGCCCCATTTTAAACTTTGCCTAGGGCCCCACTTTGCCTAAATCAGGCCCTGCTGCTGTGTGAGTCATCTGTGGTCACAGCAGCAGCAATACCTCCCCCATCCCTTTTCCAATATCTCCCTCCACCCTCTCCCTCCCTTCCAATTGAATTTTTAGAGCATTTTTTTGAACTTTTTTCGCGTGCGCGGCATCCTGCACAGAGCATGCATGCTCTACTATGTCATCAATGCTCTGATCAGTATCGCTGCTGATCAGAGACTGCACCACAGGACATTTTCTTTTTTTAGCTAGTAAGTTTTTTTGTTTTTTTTAGAACAAAATAATAATAGTAGTTAGTACAGCGTAGTTTTAGATGTAGCAAGGTAGCGTAGCCGGCGTCTCAGTGTTAGTGATGACCAATAGGGTTTTTTTTTAGAAAAAAATAATTGTAGTTAGTACAGCATAGTTTTAGATGTAGCAAGGTAGTGTAGCCATCGTCACAGTGTTAGTGATGACAGATTTACTTTTAGAGAAAAAAAAATCATACAATGTAGTTTTATAGGTAGAGTGTTAGTATAGCCAGCATCAGTGTTTGGTGACATTCAATCTTGTTTTAGATCTGAAAATGAAAGAATAAAGAATGAAAAAAACATATAGAGTAGTTTTATAGGTTAGGGAGGTAGCATTTTTTTATTTTTTGCATAAAAAACCTGCTATCACCGTGTAATTTCTAGTGCATTAGGGGAGCGTACGTCACATTGTTGGTGATGTTCATTTTTCTTTTTGTTAAGAAAAATAATTAGGTGCATCGAATAAATGTTTAACAAGCGCATTGGGGGAGCGTACATCACATTGTTGGTAACGTTCATTTTTCTTTTGTAAATAAAGAATTAGTTGCATTGGCTAAATTTATAAGGAAGGCATTAGTGTAGTGAATGTCTATTTTTTACACAAACTTATTTTTTTACATCTGATTTTTCTTTTCGTTTTTTTCTTTTTTCGTCTACATTTTTTCTCTTGACTTTTTTTTCCCTCTGTTTTGTTATAATAAAAAGTAACCTATACACAAGCCCCACACATTACATATGTACAAACACCACTTACATACACATCCCCGAGGTTTGGGGGGGTAAGTGGGAAAATTCTGTGGGATTGCTGCACCCACTGCTGGATAAGGGTTATCACCTCTACATTGATAACTTTTACACCAGCATCCTGCTCTTCAAGACCCTCTCTGCCAGAGGTACAGTTGCTTGTGGCACTGTGCAAAAAAATCAGCGATGCCTTCCTAAGCCGCTAATTGGGCAATCCCGGAGAAAAGATGAAAGCAGAGCCCAATGCAGCGACAACATGCTGTTGGTCAAGTATAAGGACAAAAGGCATGTCCTTATCTTGACCACAATACACCGTGAAAACAGCTCACTTGTCACTATTCGTGCGACCACAACACTAGTCCCAAAGCCAGATTGTGTCTTGGATTACAATCGGTACATGGGGGGTGTCGATCTCTCAGATCAGGTCCACCAAGTATACAGTGCTATGCAAAAATCCAAAGTATTGTATAAAAAATTGACCGTGCACATTGTACAGATGGCACTGTACAATGCTTTTGTGCTGTTCCAATCTGCATGCAATACGAGGACCTTCCTTCAGTTTCAGGAGGAAGTCATCAAGGCTCTAATGTTTGGCACTCAGGGAGGTGAGGGTCCCAGTAATTCTGAATCTGATAGTGCCCGTATTGTCCCATGTCAACATTTCCCAGGACAGGTTCCTGAAGCAGCGAGGACAAGACGATCAGAAAAACGGTGCAGAGTATGCTCCAAGAGGGGAATCTGAAAGGACACGGCTTACCATTGTGAGACCTGCCCTGAGAAGCCTGGTTTTTGCATTAGGATTGTTTCAAAGCATGCCACATGTCCACAAATTAATAAAATTAGTTTATACCCTGTTGACACAACACACTTTTATAATCTAATGTACCCTGCACATCTTACACATAACACTATATTATAAATTCATACACCAGTAAAACCAAAAGCATTGTAATCAATGCTATAAAACTATGCCTCTAGATAAATTCCTCCAGGAGTGTAGTTTCCAAAAGAGGGTCACTTGTGAAGTATTTCTACTGTTTAGATACATCCGGAGCTCTGCAAAAGCAACATGACGCCCTCAGACCATTCCATCAAAGTCTGCAATCCAAAATGTCACTCCTTCCATTCTGAACCCAAACAGTGGATTTCCTAAACATATGAGTAATGTAATACGCGGGAGAAACTGCACAACAACTTTTTCAGTCTATTTTCTCCGATTAACCTTAGGAAAATAAAAAAATCAGGGCTAAAAGATCATTTTTGTGGAAAAAATGTTTGTTTTTTTTTACGACTCAACTTTATAATTTTCTGTGAGGCACCTGAAGGGTCACGGTGCTCACCACATAGCTAAATAAATTCCTTGGGGGACTAGTTTCCAAAACTTAGTCACTTTTAGGAGATTTCCACTATATAGTCACATCAGGGGCTCTGCAAACGCAACATAACGCCCTCAGACCATTCCATCAAAGTCTGCAATCCAAAACCTCACTCCTTCCATTCCGAGCCCAGCTGTGCGCCAATCAGTGGTTTTCCCCCACATATGGGGAATCGGCGTACTCAGGAGAAATTGCACAACAACTTTATTGGTCCATTTTCTCATTTTACACTTTTGAAAATAAAAAAATTGTTGCTAAATTATCATTTTTGGGGAAAAAATGTGATATTTTTTATTTTCACGGCCCTACGTTCTAAACTTCTGTGAAGCACCTGGGGGTCCAAAGTGCCCAACACACAGCTACATAAGTTTCTTGAAGGGTCTATTTTCCAAAATAGGGTCACTTGTGGGGGTTTTCCAATGTTTAGGCACATCAGAGGCTCTTTAAACGTGACATGGCATCCACTCTCAATTCCTGCCAATTTTTCATTCAAAAAGTCACATGATGTTCCTTCCCTTCTGAGCCCTTTCCGTGTGCCCAAACAGTGGTTTTCCCCCATATATGGGGTATCGGTCTACTTAGGAGAAATTGCGCAACAAAATTAGTCATCCATTTTTTCTTTCACACTTTTGAAAATAAAAGAAAATTGTTGCTAAAATATAATTTGGGGGTAAAAATATGATTTTTTTATTTTTACGGCTCTACGTTCTAAACTTCTGTGAAGCACCTGGTGGTTTAAAGTGCTCACCACACAGCTAAATAAGTTCTTTGAAGGGTCTAGTTTCCAAAATGAGGTCACTTGTGGGAATTTTCCAAAGTTTTGGCACATCAAGGGCTCTTCAAACGTGACATGGTGTCAGCTCACAATTCCAGCCAATTTTCCATTCAAAAAGTCAAAAGGTGCTCCTTCCCCCACATATGGGGTATCAGCGTACTTAGGAGAAATTGCACAACAACTTCAGTGGTCCATTTTCTCATTTTACACTTGTGAAAATAAAAAAATTGTTGCTTAAAAATAATTTTTGGGAAAAAATCTGATATTTTATTTTCATAGCTCTGCGTTCTAAACTTCTGTGAAGCGCTTGGGGGTCCAAATTGCTCACCACACAGCTACATAAATTCCCTGATCAGTCTAGTTTCCAAAATGGGGTCACTTGTGAGGGTTTTACAATGTTTAGGCACATCAGGGGCTCTTCAAACGTGACATGGCGTCTACTCTCAATTCCAGCCAATTTTCTGTTCAAAAAGTCAAAGGGGTCTCTTTCCCTTCTGAGCCCTGCAGTGCACCCAAACAGTGGTTTTCCCCCACATATGGGGTATTGGCGTACTCGGGAGAAATTACACAACTTTAGTGGTCCATTTTCTCCTTTTACCCTTGTGAAATTGTTGCTAAAATTCATTCTTGTGACTAAAAAGTTAAATTTTCATTTTTTCTTTCCACATTACATCTGCTCCTGTGGAGCTCCTGAAGGGTTAATAAACTTCTTGAATGTGGTTTTGAGCACCTTAAGGGGGTGCAGTTTTTATAATGGTGTCACTTTTGGATATTTTCTTTGATATAAGTCCCTCAAACTGACTTCAAGTGTGATGTGGTTTTTCAAAAAAATTGTTTTTATAAAATTTCACGAAACAATCACTGACCTCATGGAGACCAGTCAGAGGAAACACTGCGGCAGCCGGCAAAGGCGCTCAATCAGTGAAATCCTAGGTGCAATGCTCCCTGGGAAATATGAATATGCAAATAAAGTCTGTGGAGCATCATTTAAGAGACTCAAACATGGGACTAGCCAGATCTTCCTCCAGAGAAGGACCCAGTCAAGGGGTGGCTCCTTTCAGAAACCACCATTACCACCATATTAAGTGGCTCTTTAAGTCAATATCCAACTCTTTATGAGTTTACAGATATGACAAGGGAAATACCAAGGCCAGGTATCCATCCACAGACAGCTGTTTCGGGGTGTTGCCCCTCATCAGTGTGGAGTAGGATTCTGGCTAGATGGGAGCAATGCCTAGTAGATCAACATCACGAAACTTTGCAAAATTTGTTGAAAAAATGAAATTCGACGGTCAACTTTTAACTCTTATAACTTCCTAATAAAAAAAATTTTGGTTCCAAAATTGTGCTGATGTAAAGTATAGATGTGGGAAATGTTATTTATTAACTATTTTGTGTGATATTACTCTCTGAATTAAGGGCATAAAAATTAAAATTTGAAAATTGCAATATTTTCAAAATTTTCACCAAATTTCCCTTTTTTCACAAATATATGCAAGTCATATCAAAGAAATTCACCCGATACCATAAAGTACAGTTTGTCACGAGAAAATACTCTAAGAATCACTGGTATCTGTTGAAGCGTTCCAGAGTTATTATCTCATAAAGTGATAGTGGTCAGAATTGTAAAAATTGGCCCGTCATGAAGGTGAAAACAGGCTTCGTCTCAAAGGGGTTAAATCAATGTACCCTTGTCCTATATAAAGTAGTTGTGGATCGATTTCAGGTTATGTGGCCCTTTAAGAACTCAATCCTTTTTTAACTGGATTAACCTAGTATCTGGAGAAGATTTTAAAGTTTCATGTATTAAGGCTTTGCAGAAAAGCATCTGGTGTGAGTAAGGGTGATGTCATTGGATGAACTGGTTTTTTGTTTGACAGAGAAAGAAGTTCTGAGCACATGTTATTTGAATTTAGGAAAACTCAAATTAATCTTGAATTGTGGTAAACTTCATGGTGCATGGTGTTTCTTCTTCTGTGTGAGTTACAGGGAAGCATGACTAAACACCTAATTTATGTTCATCATTAAACAGTATAAACCACATCCTAACATTTTAGTCTGTCCAGCTGATCATAGTTTTTCCCCACTCATGCAATTTGTGCAAATTTTACCATTAGGAAATTGTGCAACACACCCAACTGCTATGATGCTTACTCTGAATAATAGTAATCTCAACAAACACAGCAGCACTTGTATACACTCTACACAAGCAACCAGCACCAGGAGAAATGTGCACAAAAGCACTACTCCCATTATGGATGATGATGGTGTAAACCGCAAAAAAAAATTGTGCCCTCAATTATAAAAAATTTTCTGTAGGACCCCTCATCCGGAATAACAAATCAATACTGAAATGCCCAATACTTATAAAAGTCCTCCATACAAATTATATAAATATTTGAAGATTAGATACAGAGAGATTTATTAATTTCTTTGGTCAAAACGGGGTACATTTTTATTTACCTTATATTACTGTGTGGCAAAAGCAGATGTTATAAACATAAGTTCTGGTATGTCATACATCCTAAAAATTTCCGTGTATGATATATATCTTAGGCAACTTAAAATATAGTATTCATTAAAATGAATGTCCTTTATTTATAATATTAATGCAAAGACTGGCGCATTGACTGAGATGACACCATAAGGCTTCCACACGTCTATTATTAGATATCTACTGAAGTGACAAATTTTAACACTGGTATGTGACCTGTCATTGATGATGATTTTCACAGATGTGATTGCATGAATTGGATCATTCAGATTTATCCAAACCTAAAGGCAAGGACGTTTTCATTATCTGAACATTTTCCAAAAAACAGACCAAAAACCTGTTTATGTCCATTCAACCATACAGCAAATGCTTTTTCCAGATTTAGAGTGCTGGTTCTTTTTTGTTCTTTAACCCTTTTACCCAGGGCCGGCTCCAAGTTTTAGTGGGCAATGGGCGAAAGAGTCTCAGTGGGTCCCTTTAACACATAGCACAATTCATTATGGACAGATTCGGCAGAGAAATATAGGTATAGTACAATGCCAAAGATTTTACTTACTTCTTACATTACGTGAGTGATATCTATTGTAAATTCTACAATATCTCAGAAACTGGACAGTATAGTCCTCCACACAGTATTAGGGGCACCACATAGTGCTCCATATAGAATAATGAGTTCCATATATCATGCCATAATAATAATAATTCTATTTCTATAGCGCCGACATATTCCGCAGCACTTTACATTTCAGAGGGGACTTGTACAGACAATAGACATTACTGCATAGCAATAAACACATATATCAACAGATACCAAGAGGAATGATGGCCCTGCTCGCAAGCTTACAATCTATGAGGGAATAGGGGAAACATAAAAGATGGATGGTAACAATTGATTTCATTGTTCGGACTAGCCATAATGTAAAAAAATGGGGTGTTCTTGTAGTGCTGCATAAACCAGTTATCAGCCTAAGTATGTAACAGTACAGACACAGTGGGCTATTAAATGCATAAAGCGTATGAGAACATGATACGAGGAACCTGATTATGGTAAAAATTTTGAATGGGCAACACAGGGATAGTAAGGTTAATGTGATGAGGCGGTAGGCCAGTCTGAAGAAATACGTTTTTAGGGCACACTTAATACTGTGGGTATTGGGGATTAATCAAATTAACTTGGGTAGTGCGTTCCAAAAATTAGTGCAACACATAAGTGTTATGCGGGGCTTAGGTCAAAGGAGGCTGACATACCCGGGGCCCCTGCGGAGTCCCTCAAACTAGGGAAAACCCTGTCTGACCCTCAACCCAGGGTTTTTGCTAATGGTGCAAATGCCTGAGCCTCCAACCTTTCCTTATCTCCTGCTCAGCCCTAAGCTGAACCCTCCACCCAGTGAGCTGTCAAACCACCAAAGCCCACACAGTAATGACAGACAGGGAGAACTTAAACCACACCGCGCCGCAAACACACAGGACAATACTGTAATGTGAACAGGGCAAAACAAAGCACAAATATAGGAAGGCGAAAAGGTAACAACGGATCATACGACACCAGATATGAATTTCTCTCTCCAACACCACCTCTCCAGACCGGAACCACTTGGCATAAAGCACAAGCTATAATCGGCGACGCCCACAGGCCAGCATGACTATTTAAAGACCGTGGGCGTGACCAAACATCCCACCTGATTTCCAGCTAGATTAACCCCAGATAACCTGAGTAAAATCAAGCCGGCGCCACTGAGGCTATAGTGGACAGAGATGGAACTACTGCTGCCTGCCGGACGCTGTGGTGTGAATAGCGTCCGACATGACAGTACCCCGTCTTCTACGAGGGACCCCAGGGCCCTCAAGACTCATAGGACCCGGCTTGTCCAGATGACGGCGGTGAAAGGAACTGACCAGCCGATCCGCATGTATGTCCGAGGCTGGTACCCAAGACCTCTCCTCCGGACCATACCAACACTTGTGTACCAAATACTGAAGAGAACGGCGCAGTACTCGAGAGTCCACCACCTTGGAGACTTCAAACTCTAAATCGCCATCCACCATGACTGGAGGTGGCATTGGCGTCGTATCCACAGAGCCCACCACCTTTTTCAATAAAGACCTGTGAAACACGTTGTGTATCCTGTATACCGCAGGAAGTTCCAACCGATAAGCAACCGGGTTAATGATGGCAGCAATCTTAAAAGGGCCAATAAACCTTGGACCCAAATTTCAATGATGGAATTTTGAGTTTTACGTTTTTAGTAGCTACCACACCCAATCACCCACACACAGGTCCGGACCTGGCACGCGTCTAGTGTCAGCCACACGTTTGTACCTTGCACTCATGCTCAGCAATCGCTGTTTCACACTCCTCCAGACCGATGATAGTTGAACTCCTAACCGGTCCTCCTCTGGGATGCCCCCAGAGCCCCCCTGACGCAAGGTACAAAATTGAGGATGGTGCCCATAAACACAAAAGAACGGAGACTCTCCTGATGATTCTTGGGGGTGATTATTTAATGCGAACTCGGCCAAGGGAAGGAACGTTGACCACTCCTCTTGGTTGTCAGACACAAAACATTGCAAATACTGCTCCAGATTTTGGTTCATGCGCTCAGTTTGACCATTTGACTGCGGATGAAACGCCGACGAATGAGACAACTTGATCCCCAATCGTGAGCAAAAAGCTTTCCAAAACTTCGCCACAAACTGGGTACCCCTATCAGACACTATGTCCGATGGAACTCCGTGCAGTCTGACCACCTCCTGCACAAAGACCTGAGCCAACGTCTTCGCGTTGGGCAAGGAAGGCAACGACACAAAATGCGCCATCTTCGAAAATCAATCAACCACCACCAGGATGACCGTGTTCCCCGCCGAGGCAGGCAAGTCCGTGATAAAGTCCATGGAGATTTCTGTCCATGGCCTACTAGGTATCCTCAGAGGCTGTAGAGTGCCAGCAGGATGGGTTTGGCGACTTGGCCCTGGCGCACGTGATGCAAGCTGTCACGTACGAAACCACGTCCTGCCGGATTTTTGGCCACCAGAAGCGGCGCGATACCAGTTCCAAGGTGCCCCTAACCCCTGGATGACCGGCCAGGACCAAGTCGTGGTGTTCCCCCAACACTTTAAGACGAAGATGAAGGGTACGAACGACTTATTAGCGGGAAGTCCTGGTGGTACCTCCTCCTGGGCCTCGGCAATCTCCGCCTCTACTTCAGTCGTGAGAGCCAAAACCACTACACCTTCCTGGAGGATGGGTACTGGATCTTCCCGAGGTTCTCCCCCCGGAAAACACCTGGACAAGGCATCCGCCTTGGTGTTTTTAGCCCCAGGACGGTAAGTCACCAGAAAGTTAAAACGTGTAAAAAACAATGCCCAGCGAGCCTGCCTGGGAGGCAGACGCTTGGCCGACTCCAGATAGAGCAGGTTTTTATGGTCTGTGATGACTGTGACCTGGTGGGCCGCCCCCTCCAAGAAGTGTCGCCATTCCTCAAAAGCCAATTTGATGGCCAACAACTCCCTGTTGCCGATGTCGTAATTCCGTTCGGCAGGCGACAGCTTTTGGAGAAGTAGGCGCATGGACGCATATTGCTCAAGGACGAGCCCTGTGACAGTACTGCCCCCACTCCCACCTCAGACGCATCGACCTCCACCGTAAAAGGTTTAGATACGTCCGGTTGCACCAGAATGGGGGCTGAAGCAAAACGGTTCTTCAGAAGCTCAAATGCACGCACCGCATCCTCAGACCAGATAGCGAGATTGGTACCTTTTTTCGTCATGTCCGTGAGCGGTTTGGCTATAGTAAAGAAATTCTTAATAAACTTCCTATAATAGTTGGCAAACCCAAGGAACTGCTGGAGCGCTTTTAGATTATCAGGCCGTTCCCATCGCAGCACCGCTTGCACCTTCGCGGCGTCCATTTTAAACCTTGCGGCGTACACAATATATCCCAAAAAAGGCAACTCCTGAACAAAAAATACGCATTTTTCAAGCTTAGCATAGAGATTATTCTCACGGAGCAACTGTAACACCTGCCTGACATGCTCTAAATGAGTGTCCTGGTCGCTCGAATAAATGAGGATATCATCCAGGTACACAATCACAAATTTCCCCAGCACATGAGCGAATACATCGTTTATGAAATGTTGGAACACAGCAGGCGCGGTTGTCAACCCAAATGGCATAACTAGGCTTTCAAAATGACCCTCAGGGGTATTAAATGCCGTCTTCCACTCATCCCCCTGACGGACCTTTATGAGGTTATATGCCCCCCTGAGGTCAAGTTTGGAAAACCACTTCGCACCAGCCACCTGGTTGAACAAATCAGGGATCAGAGGCATCGGGTAGGGATCACGGACCGTAATCTGGTTTAACTCCCGGAAATCCAGACACGGGCGTAACCCCCCATCTTTTTTCTTAATGAAGAAAAACCCTGCTGCTACAGGTGAGGATGAAGGCCGGATGTGCCCTTTACTTAAACTCTCCGCAATGTAGTCTTTAAGAGCTTGTCTCTCCGAACCAGAAATACTAAACATCCTCGCCTTTGGCAATTTAGCCCCGGGTTTTAACCTAATCTGACAGTCATAGGCTCGATGTGGAAGTAATTCTGAGCAACCCCTCTCAGAGAATACGTCCAGAAAATCCAGCAATGCCTCCGGAAGGCTGGACTTCACGTCGGACACACATGTGGCCAAGCAATTTTCCTGGCAGAAACTGCTCCACTGGACTATGTCCTGGGTTCTCCAGTCAATCACCGGGTTGTGCTTGGACAACCATGGGAAACCCAGGACCATTTGTGCTGGGAGATTATTGAGTATCCTACATATAACCCACTCAGAATGTAGGACCCCAATGTGGAGTTTAACCTCAGCTACAAACTCAGTAATCTCCCCCTGTGGGAGGGGAGCGGCATTAATGGTAACCACGCGAATAGGATGAGGGAGTTTTTCGATCTTGAAACCTGCCATGCGTGCAAACTCCTCATCCATGAGATTGGTGGTGGAACCGCTATCCACAAACACTGATATTGGTAGCTCTCTGCCCGCAATAATAACCCTGGCAGGGAGCAGACATTGAGATACCATCATGGAGGATATGCATACGCTCAGTTGGGCCTCCTCCATACCCTCTGAGCTTACAAGTTTTCCGCCGGTGCGACTTTCTTTGGTAGCACAGGACAAGCATTTACATAATGATCTCTTTTACCACAGTAAAAACATGCTCCATGCTTCCTGACCCCAGGAACACGATGCTTAACATGTGATACCCCAGCGATTTGCATAGGTTCTGTGGGCTCACCTGCAGCAACCACACTGGCACCTCTGCTTTCCCCCAGGGGCAGCGTCTCCTGCACCCCTTGACGCAAATGGCGATCAATACGAATAACCAAACTCATGGCAGACTCTAACGATGCAGGAGTCTCATACATTAGGAGGGCCTGTTTAACTCTTTCTGAAACCCCATGAATAAACTGACTCCGCAGCGCTGGGTCGTTCCACTGTGTGTCTACTGCCCAACGGCGAAATTCTGAACAATAGTCTTCCGCCATACGTTCCCCCTGACGGAGGGCGCGGATTTTAGATTCCGCCAAAGCCAATCTGTCGGGATCATCATAAATGAGCCCGAGTGCTGAAAAAACATTCTCAACCGAATGAAACGTAGCAGAGTCGGCTGGTAAGGAAAACGCCCATGCTTGAGGGTCCCCACTCAGTAATGATAACACCAGACCCACCCGCTGAGCCTCACTACCTGAGGAGACTGGGCGCATGCGAAAGTATAACTTGCAAGCCTCCCGAAAGATGACAAATTTGCTGCGTTCCCCAGAAAATCGTTCAGGCAGTGGAATCTTAGGCTCTGCACCTGCACCTGCAGAAGCCGCTTGCACATTAGCTACAACGAGGCCCTGCTGCTGAACTGCCCCCTTCAACTCGGTGACCTGTAAGGACAGCGCCGCCAACTGGCGGTTTATGGAAGTCATGGAATCCATGGAAAAATGTTAGGCCGATTATAATGTTATGCGGGGCTTAGGTCAAAGGAGGCTGACATACCCGGGGCCCCTGCTGAGTCCCTCAAACTAGGGAAAACCCTGTCTGACCCTCAACCCAGGGTTTTTGGTAATGGTGCAAATGCCTGAGCCTCCAACCTTTCCTTATCTCCTGCTCAGCCCTAAGCTGAACCCTCCACCCTCCACCCAGTGAGTTGTCAAACCACCAAAGCCCACACAGTAATGACAGACAGGGAGAACTTAAACCACACCGCGCCGCAAACACACAGGACAATACTGTAATGTGAACAGGGCAAAACAAAGCACAAATATAGGAAGGCGAAAAGGTAACAACGGATCATATGACACCAGATATGAATTTCTCTCTCCAACACCACCTCTCCAGACCGGAACCACTTGGCATAAAGCACAAGCTATAATCGGCGATGCCCACAGGCCAGCACAACTATTTAAAGACCATGGGCGTGGCCAAACATCCCACCTGATTTCCAGCTAGATTAACCCCAGATAACCTAAGTAAAATCAAGCCGGTGCCACTGAGGCTATAGTGGACGGAGATGGAACTACCGCTGCCTGCCGGACGCTGTGGTGTCCGACATGACAATAAGTCTTTGAGGCGGAAGTGGGAGGTTCTGATTATTGAGGATGTTAACTTCAGGTCATTAGCAGAATGGAGGGCACAGGTAGGGTGGTAGACTGAGGCGATGGAGGAGATGTATGGTGGTGCTGAGCCATGGAGTGTTTGTGGGTGAGGGTAATACGTTTATACTGAATTCTGGAGTGGATGAGTAACCAGTGTTATGACTGGTATAAGGTAGAGGCATTGGTGTAACAGTTGGTGAGGAATATGATCCTGGCTGCAGCATTCAAGACAGATTGAAGAGTTTGGTAAGAGAGAAACCAATTAGTAGAGTTACAATAGTCAAGACGAGAATGAATAAGAGAAACAGGAAGAGTTTTTGCAGAGTCAAAAGTAAGAAAAGGTCAAATTCTAGAAATGTTTTTGAAGTGCAGATAACAAGAGCAAGTCAGTGATCGCATGTGGGGGGTGAATGAAATCTCTGAATCAAGTATGACCCCAAACAGTGGGCATGTTGCTGGGGAGTAATGGTAGAACCACACACAGAAATGGCAATGTCAGGCATGGGTAGGTTAGTAGAGGGAGGAAACACTAGGAGTTCAGTTTTTGACAATTTCAGTTTCAGATAGAGGGAGGAAATGATGTTGGACACAGCGGTAAGACAATCACTGGTGTTTTCTAGAAAGGCAGGAGTGATGTAGGGAGAGGAGGTGTATAATTGAGTGTCAACAGCATAGAGATGGTACTGGAAACCAAATCTACTGATTCTTTGTCCAATAGGGGCAGTATGCAAAGAGAAGAGGAGGGGCCTAGGACTGATCCTTGAGGAACCCCAACAGTAAGGGGAAGATGAGAGGAGGGGGATCCAGCAAAAGATACAGTGAAGGAGTGGTCAGAGAGATAGGAGTAGAATCAGGAGAGAATAGTGTCCTTGAGGCCAATAGAGCAGAGCATAATAAGGAGGAGCTGATGATCCAAAGTGTTGAATGCTGCAGAGAGATCCAGGAGAATTAGCATGGAGTAGTGACCATTCGATTTAGCAGTTAGTAGATCATTAGAGACTTTAGTGAGGGCAGTTTCCGTAGAGTGTAAAGAGCAGAAACTGGATTGAAGAGTGTCGAGAAGAGAGTTATCTGAGAGATAGCGGATAAGATGGGAGTGGACCAGGCATTCGAGGAGTTTAAAGATGAAGGGAAGATTAGAGACAGGTCTGTAGTTAGCGGCACAGTTTTGGTCGAGGGATTTTTTTAAGTAATGGATGTATTATGATATGCTTAAATGAGGAGGGAAAGATACCAGAAGTGAGAGAGAGGTTGAATATTTTTTGTTAGGTGAGTGGTGACAGCAGGGGAAAGGGGCTGGAGGTGATGTGATGGAATGCAAGGAGCCTGATCACTTCTTCTGTGACTGCTTCAAAATCAGAGAGTGAGCTAGATGCAATGGGGGAGGGAGGACAGTGCATGGTATGAGTGGATTGGGAGAAAATTTCCTGTTGGATATGATCAATTTTTTCTTTGAAGTAATTGGCCAGATTGTCAGCACAGAGATCCGTTGTTGGGGTCTGCATTCTTGGGTTGAGTAGGATATGAAAAGTGTCAAAGAGACCTTTAGGGTTATTGGATAGTGAAGTGATGAGGGTGTTGAAATAGTTTTTTTTTGTAGAGGTGAAGGGCAGTGTTGTATGTTTTGAGCATAAACTTATAATGGATGATATTTTCGGGGAGATTGGATTTTCTCCACAGACGTTCGCTGCATCTGGAGCACCGCTGTAGGAACCGTGTTTGCAGTGTGTGCCAGGGTTGTCGCCATGTATGCCACGTTGTTCTATGTATAGGAGGTACGGTTTCATCAAGGGCACTTTGCTGTGTTTCATTATTCTTCAGTGCAGAATCAGGACATGAGAGGGAGGAGATAGGGGCCAATGATGACTGCAAGTTCTTCATAAGTTTATGGGTTTTAATGGCCTGTATATTTCTATAAGTGTGGATAGTGGGGGTGACCTGAGTGGGATGGCAGTTCTTAATCAAGAATGAAAGAAGGATGTGGTCAGAGAGCGTGAGAGGTGAGTTTGTAGAATCATACACTGAGCAAAGCCGGGAGAAGACCATGTTGAGGGAGTTTCCATCTTCATGCATAGGAGAGGTAGTAAGCTGCTAAAGTCTGAAGGAGGAGGTTAGAGATAAAATATGGGTATCAGATGAGTGAGGGGAAAAGCAATGGGGATGTTGAAGTCACCCATGATGTGGGTGGGGATGGCATAGGAGAGAAAATGTGGAATCCAGGTGCAAAGGAATCCAGGAACTGATGGGAGGGGCCCGGAGGACAAAACACCACCACCACTCGCATGGAGAAGGGGATATAGAGTCTGACAGCTTGGACCTCAAAAGAAGGGAAGATAAGTGAGTGTACTTGAAGGATAACCTTATAGGAACATTTGGGTGAAAGGAGCAGACCAGCGCCTCCACCTGCTCTGTTGTCTGGTCTTGGGGTGTGAGAGAAGTGTAGTACACAGTATTATGGGCACCACATTTTGCTCCATACAGTATAATGAGCCACATGTATTGCTCCATACAGTATTTTGGGCACCACATAGTGCTCCATACTGAATAATGAGCCCCACATATTGCTTCATACAGTATTATGGGAACCACATGTTGCTCCATACAAAATAATGAGCCCCATATATTGCTCCATAGAGGATCATGGACCCCATATAATGCACCATACAGTATAATGAGCCACATGTATTGCTCCATACAGTATAATGAGTCCATTGTAATACTACACACACTATATGATGGGCCCCATATATTGCTCCATACAGAATGGGCCCCATATAATGATTTATACAGAATAGGCCCCAAAAAATGCTACATACAGTATATGAAGGGCCCCATATAATGTTCCAGTATATGAGGGGCCCCAAATATGACTCCAAGCAGAATGGACTGTATATAATGCTCCACATACAGTATAATGGGCCTTATATGATGCTTCATATATAATGGGCCCCATATGATGGTCCAGTATATTAAGGGTCCCATGTATTGCTCTGTATATGATGCTCCAGTGTATGATGGGCCCCATATAATGATCCTTATATGATGCTCCAGTACTGTATATGATAGACCCCATTTATTGCTACAAACAAAAAAAAATGAAATACCTCTCCTTGCTGGCCACTGCTTTGCTCCACAATCCTCAGTGTTGGCATCTTCTGTCTGTCTGAGAGGCCACACTAGTCACGTCATTGAGTCCATTGACCTGAATGTCACAGTCAGAAAACTGATGACAGATGATGCCACAGTGGTGGAACAGGGAGAGGTAAGTGTTGCAAGTAACGGGACCCTGAGCAAGTGGGAGGGCTCACTTGTGGGCTTTGGCACAGGGCCCCACTAGTGTACTGGTGACCATGATGGCGAGCGGGCCCCCCATGCTGATGCCATTAAAAGTTGATCAGTGACTTCTCCATTTTTTTTTTGCTTTTTTGTGGATTGATTTGAAGCTTTTATTGGGAACATTTTACATAATGTTTGGGATCTCATGTATCTGGCTCTCTACACTGAGCACTTACTTTGGTGAGGTTTCCTTCTAGATCTGTGAGTGACATTATTCAGAATAAACCCCCGATAGATCCATTCACTATAATGAGGCAGCAGAGTTACTCTGGAC
The DNA here is from genome assembly GCF_039654945.1 of Dendrobates tinctorius. Taxonomy (NCBI): domain Eukaryota; kingdom Metazoa; phylum Chordata; class Amphibia; order Anura; family Dendrobatidae; genus Dendrobates; species Dendrobates tinctorius. The sequence continues at coordinate 40,414,120 of NW_027361714.1, forward strand.
TCCATCTGGCCTCTGTTCAGCCTTGTCATTCTGTTCAAAAGTTCACCAAACTGTGTCCGAGAGCAGTTTTATGCACACCTAAAAAGACGAACACCACCAGATCACAGTGCCTCCATCTGCCTCATTCTAGGGAATCTTCCGCTGGTGGTTCGGTATGAATCACGTATTTCAGAGATTAACACAGAAACCCTGGTGTTAACACTCAGTGTAGAGCGCAGGTTTAACGTGCGCCGAGCCTTAGTACGATCTTTGGGAGGCAGAATGAACTGAAGAATTTGAAGAATTGGTTTTATTTATTTTTTTACGCCGTTCCTTGTTCAGTATAAGTGATTAGATGACTTTATTCTTTGAGTCGGTGCGATTACAGCGATAACCGATTTATAACGGGTTTTCATTTTTGGTTGCTGACACACACTAAAAGACTCTTTTCATTTTAAAAACTAGTTTTTGTATCACTAGTTTGAGAGCTATAATTTTTCCATATTTAGGCCCACATAGTCATATGAGGTCTTGTTTTTTGCTGGACGAGTTGACGTTTTCATTGGGTTCATTTTCAGAGACATGACATTTTTTGATTACTTTCTATTCTGATTTTTGTGAGGCAGAATGAACAAAACCCAGCAATTCAGGATTTTCTTTTAATTTTTTTTGTTCCATGTGTGGTAAAATTGCTAAAACAGATTTATTATTCAGGTCCAAATGATCACAGTGGTACCACATTTATATAGTTTTTGGTGTTTTGGTGCTTGTACACAATAAAAACTATTTTATAGAAAAATAATTTTTGCATTGCTTTATTCTGAGAGCTATAACTTTTTTATTTTTCTGCTGATGGAATGTTTGATGTCTTCTTTTTTTGCGGGACAAGATTACATTTACAGCGGTACCATGTTTATCTATATTTGCGTTTTTGTTAGCATTTTATTCCACTTTTTGTTCGACGGTAAAATGATAAAGCATTTTTTTTGCCTTGCTTTTTATTTTTTTTAAGATGTTTCACTAAAGGGGTTAACAAGTGGGACAGTTTTATAGGTAGGGTTCCGGACGCAACAATACCAAATGTGTACTTTTACTGTTTATATTTTTTTTTCTAAAAATATTTATTTATGGGTATAATATATTTTTATTTATTTTTTTTAAAGATTTTTATAATTAATTAAAAACTTCTTTGTTTTACTTACTTTTTTACTTTGTCCCACTGGGGAACTTTCATTTTTTGCAGGCTGATCGCTTGTATAGCGTAGAGATGCAGGAGCATTCCCATGCTATGCATTGACAGACAAAGTTGCTTCATCATGCTCTGAGTATGATGAAGCAACGTTGCTAGCTTTGGTGACTTGGATGTTGTCATGACAGCGATTCGGACCCTGCAATGATGTCGCAGTATGAGATCACTCGAGGCACTGAGTACCAGGTGTAAGCTGTCAGATTCAGCTGACACCCGGCCTCTGTACTCGCAAAATTGCCAGGACATATCCATGCAGCACAGGTCAAAAAGTTCCAGGTCACAGAAATGTATGGATATGTGTCATGTAGGAAAGGGGTTAGGGTGTGTACACGCGTTGCGGATTTTGATCTGGATCCGCAGCGTTTTTGGAAGCGCGGAATTTCATCAAATCTGCAGTGTAGCGCACAAACAATGTTAGTGAATGATAAATTAAGAATTGCTGTGCAACATGCTGTAGAAAAATCCACTTAGATTTGCAGCGTTTTTTCCGCAGCATGTCAATTCTTTTTGCGGATCCGCACCAGCGATTTCTAGTCTGGCATATATTCTCTCTCTCTATCTATCTCTCTCAGCACAGGGGAGAAAATTCACAAACCAAATCCATTCCCAGTACCAAATCCGCACATCAAAAGCGCATTAAAATCCGCAAGAAATCCGCATTAATTCCATATGGAAACCGAAAGCGTTTTGCACTAAGTTTTCTGCCAAGAGATGCGGATTCTCTACAGAAAATTCTGCAGGCTAATCTGCAACATGTGCGCATACCCTTACAGTTTGAAGGTGAAGTCGAACTTCGCTGTGCTCTCTGAAGAGCTGGGGTTCCCCTTCTTTTTTCCACCAAACCACATTTGAGATGTCATGATTTAATCTAAAATGTAAAGTAACAGTCAGATCCAGCTGTGACAAAAATGTGACTCATTGCCTAAATGATAACGAAAAACATAAAACTAAAGCAATTTATAAAGCAGATGTTCTTTTCACTGGAGTATATATACTGTGTGTGTGTATATATATATATATATATATATATAATCCAGGTGAAAAAGTCCGCTTTATTTAGCAATCCACATTAAAACTTCATGGCCGGGAGGCTGGAGGGAGGAGTGAGCAATGTCTGACGACGGCCGTTTCGTGCTTACTAGAAAAATGGCATATTTATCTTCTGCACTAAAGTTACAAGTATTTTAATTTTGAAATGTAAAATGTTTTGAAATATCTCATGTTATACTTGCTATACTAAAAAAATATATATATATTCAGGTTAGAAGGAACCTGACACCATGATAATGTCACCCAATCTGCAGGCATCATGATAAAGAACAGGTGGAGCTTAGTAGATTAATTATATTGTTTTTGAGAAACAATTTGATGTAACCTTTTAAACCTCTGCTCTTTCTATGATCTTTAGTCCAGCGGATTGTCCTATCTGTGATGGACAGCATCTTTAGGCAAATTTATACAAGTAAAGCTGTCTTTCACTGATTGGGATTTCTGGTCTAGTTGACTGTCCTGTCAGTGACAGACAGCTTTCCTTGTATAAGTGTACACTCCGTCACTGATGGGACCGTCTACTGGATCGAAAATCACAGAAAAACAGAAGATTGAATGACTAAATGCAGGTTATACTAAATCTTTTCTTATAAAATGTATATATCAGTCTATTCAGCTCCCCTGTTATATAACATGTTGTCTATAGACTGGACGGCATTTTCATGTTGACCGATTCCGTTTAAAGGGAATCACCAGAAGACTAAAATGGAAATTAACAAGCAAGACTTATTTTGCATCCCAAATGAACTAAGGGATGATAACTATCGTATAAGTATTGAATTTGCCATTTATCCTTGGCTCTACACGAGAAGGACTGGAATATTTGCCCTGGGTGAACAAAAGTCTAGTATGGTTCCTGAAACTGCTGCCAGACACAGTTGCTTGACTCTTTGGAGAACAAAACCCTTGATCTTTTGCTCTCCAAACATCATCTGGGGAGTTCCCTATAGGCGCCAAATTGTTGACTGGGCCAGACGATACGCAGATGTGCACAATAATGCCACAACTATTAAATGCATATCTCTTGACTTCCATTTAATTATTAATTTCTTTAATGACGTTGACAGTTTAATCTCAACCATCATAGTTCATCTGATCAACAAGACGATTAGTCATTGGCATCCATGACTCCAGATGATTATTTGGAAACATTATAACACCCATGAAAGCAGCCAACAAGCAATCTAAATGAGCCATTAGTTTGGCATGTGATGAATAATTACACCTACGGAAATATCTTCTGATAATGCCCTGACCATCACAAAGTAACACTTGACTCCAGCATTGCCTTATCTCCTTTGCAGTCATATGAAGTGGATCACAATTTGGAGATGTAATATAAGATTGAGTACAAATCTTTTCTCAGTGGGGAGTGGGGTTCAATAAACTTTGGTTGATGAGGCAGCACATGTGTTGGAAGTCTAGCATCATCTGTTAAGTTTATGCAGGACATTCCAATTCCCTATTTAACAGTTTTTTCACCACCCTGTGACATTGATCTCTTGTTGGCATGTGTCAGTTAATCTTAGTTTAAGATTTTGCATATAATAGAAACTTGAGTTTCAGCTTTTCTGTGAACACATAGGAAAGCAAACATTTTTTAACTGCAGTAGTGTAAAACACAAAAATCACAGTGTGATCTTTATTTTTCTAAACCACCCGCAGATTAGGTTTTTTAGTGAAATTTAGGAACTTTCTGTTGTTTGCAATAAAGCAATCAAACAGTTGAACAATCAAACCGTTTATAAAGCACAGAACAATTAATATAACAAGTGATTTCTCCAACTCAAAATGCAGTCTGAGAATTAATCAACCCTTTCATGGCAAGCATCAATAATAATTAGCAGCTCGCCATTTGCCTGATGCATAGCCAGACATGAGCTTCTAGTTACATCCCTGAGGAATCTCAAATCATTCCTAAGTGTCAATGGCTTCCACTTCACTAATATTCTTCAGTTATTATAAGACTGGTTTAAAAAGTTAGGAGAAGACATCATTATTACCTTGCACATAAAAAGGTAAAGGATGCAAAAAGATAGTACAGGAATTGAATGTTTCTAGACACACAATTGGAAATATGTTTTGCAAGTTCAAAGTTTAAAGAACACTACCTAGACATGGCAGATAGGGGAATTGATCACCAGCCATCGCCACAAAAATGACTAAGTGACTGAAAAATAACTGTAGCAAGATTTCGTGGCACCAGGTACAGAGGATTTCAGTTAGCACAGTACGATACATACTAAATACTGAAGGTCTCCATGCCAGAACTCTAAGAAATACACCTCTACTGAAGCAAAAGCATAAAAAAGTCATCTCATATATGCTCAACAACATATAAATAATGGTATTTTGCTCTATGGAGCAATGAAACAGAACCTAATTTTTTAAGGTCTTTCAATAAGCAGTATGTCTGAAGAAAGAACAATGAAGCATACACTGTAAAGTATACCCTGCTCACAGTGAAATATGGAGGTGGCTCTGTAATAGTTTGTAACTCCATTGCTTTCTCTAGCACTAGAAACTTGCAGTGTGTAGATGGCAAGATGGATTCAATCAAATATCATGAAATCCTATGAGATAATCTCCTATAAGAGAGTTAAAACTAGAGCAACCTTGGATTTTCAAATGAATATGGACAATAAGCATACTTAATAGTCCATCAAGGTGTGGTTTCAGAAGACGTCCAGGAAAATTCTTTGGTGGAATTTTAATGCAGGCAGTTGGAACATGCAAATCAAATCCAAGGGTGCTCTACAGAGAACTAAAGACACTTGACATGAAGGTATTAAATAATTCTGAAGACAGAAAAAATGAAAACAAGGTAATTGTGGGTGCTGCCAGGTCCAGAGGAAACAGGGAGACCAAGATATTAGAAAGAGGGGAATATTATTGACAATGCATTTCAGAGTTGTAATTCCATCATCAGGTATCTCATAAATACATTATTATTAAAATTCCCCACCTTTCTAAACTCCTGGTCACCCTGTTTCCTCGGAACTTGCTAGCACCTGCACACACCGGGTTTTCCATTCTTTTTTTTTCTCTCCTCAAGTTGCGATTCTGACTGGGTAAGGGTCAGCCGAGGAGCAGCAGCCACATCCTATCATTTCTCAATCCCTATGTAGTGTTGTTCTTGCAATTTGCATAACTTTAGAAGAAAAGTGGCTTCCTTGAATCCCACTGATTTCATACATGTAGTGCCCCTGCTTCTTATTCGTGAATAATTCTGCAGTAGTCAGTAAAGTGGCATTTTGTGTAGAATTCAGAGAAATCATGCTAGATGTTAGTTGTATTGCGCTATCAAAATTGTTCTTGTATGATTGGTTTATTGCAAACAGCAAAGAGTGTAAATTTTGCTAAGAATTTATATAGCGTCAACAAATTCCACAGCACTTTACCATTAAGCGAGAATCTGTACAGAAAATAAAGACATCACAAAGTAGCGCATAATTCAACAGTTACAGGGGTAGTGAGGGCCCTGCTCGCAAGCTCACAATTTATAAGGAAATAGAGGGACACAATAGGTAAAAATTGCTTGTCATGTATGTGTCATGATCCATTTTTGGATCTGTGGCAGATCCGGGCTCTCATATTAAAACTTTTTTCCTTTCAGGCCATCGGGGGTTAATATTAGTTTTTGCCCCTGGTGGCCGCTGGTGTTACTGCATCATTAGTTGGTCTTCTGGTGAGTTTTTCCCCCCGGTGGCCGCTGGTGTTACTGCATTGTGATTAATTATCTATGCAGGCCGAAACCACTCCCACCTTCCTACATAAGCTCCCCAGGTGCACCAACTAACTGTTGGTGATATTGTTTCTCTTTGGAGACCAACCAAGCTGGATTTCAGGAGCTAACAGTCTCTGTGGCTCTTCAGTTGTCTGCTGTTTTCAAGTGGCTAACTCTGCTATCCTGGAGCATTGCCACAGAGCAAGCTAAGTCTTGTCTTTCAGTTTATTTTACTCCGAGGTGTCTGTATTACCCTTTCCCTGGTTTTTGGTGCAGTTTACTTTATTCCCTGTCTCACGTTCTGGGGAGGGGGTTGGGTGTCTAGCTCAGGGCTGAACAGGAGATAGGGACACGTCGGAGACTTTGGCCTCACTACCTTTAAGTTTACCGCCAAGTTAAGGAAAGTCAGGGCACCGCCTTAGTCTTAGGGGTAGTTCAGGGGCCCTGGTTCCACATCCCCTGTTTTCCCCTTACTGCCCTGTGACAGTTTGGTACAGCCATTATTATAATAAATAGGTGATTTCAAATATGATGTATGATCCAGTCATCAGCCAGTATCTGTCTAAGTGCAGTTACCAAGTGATATTGGGTGCATCGAGGATGTAGAGCAGATGAGTAGGAGGAAACAGAGTCTGGGGAAAATTTATAAAGAGGAAACAATGAAGATTTTGGCTTATCTCCGCACTTCACTAATTGATCTAAAGGCATGTATTTTTAATTCATGCTTAAAAACATGGAGACTAGGTATTAGTCTGATTAACCGGGGTAGTGAAATCCCGAAAACTGGTGCAGCACGAGAGAAGTCTCCCGAGACAGATTTGGGAGTTTTAGATTATGTAGGATGTTAGTCTTAGATCAGTTGTGGAGTGGAAATCGAGTGTATCTGCAGTGAGGGTTAAATGCAGCTGTATGTATCATTAATTTTGGTTAAATAACTCATTTACTAAATAGCAACATATTAATATTAATGTAGGCTTACCCTTAGTTAAATGGGTTATCTTAAGGGTTTGTTCATATGTGACAGGAAAGTGTTTTGGATTCGGTCATAAGTTTTGTTGCATATCAGCGACAAAATTCACAAGTGTTGCGTGCAAATTTTAAAGCGGATTTACTTCAGCTTTCACCCTAGGCATTAAAAACTGTTCACAGCATGTGTATGCAGTTTTTGTGACTTCATGTTTGTAATATATGTTTCCACATGTATTATTGTCATATATGGATATAGGGACACTAACAGATACTATTAGACTAGGTTACTTTGAATATTCACATATTCAACCCAACAATCTTGAAAAGGGAAGGGTAATGCTCTGAATCTGGACTACAGCCAAATATTTTTTTAATGGTGACATCCAGTTTTAGTTTCATTATATCAGCTAGAAACTTTCTTTTACTTCATCAAAGGTCTATTGAACACATAATGGCTGTTTTTTATATTTGCTTTTTTGTTTTTATTATATAATAATCTAGCTAAACTGTTGTTTTATATATTCTGTACATAATTTATAAATCTAATTGGGCATCAACCTCTCCCTTAAAATTTTCATCTAACTCTACCCTAATTATCTGGTGCTATATTTCTTCATTTTGGTTGTTAGTTTTGACACTCACTTTTTATCTTTATTAGGACATCTGTCACCTTCCTGCTACTAATGTTTTATGATGTGTGCTTAGCAGTAAATATTCAATAGTATTGTATTAAACAGACATAAGTTAAAATCAAGAGTGCAGCCAGTGGCAGGAAGAACATTGTGCCAACGCTAGTGTTGACATAAGTCTGGAAACCACAGTACCGGCTTCTAAAGTATAGAGATTTCAAAGAAAAGGCAAAAGACAAATGTGTTCAAAACCCTGATGTGAATTATTTTAGTCAAGTTACATATCTCATTGAGACTTTGTAATACTTCATGTTTTAAAGGATTCACCAACAGCTGTGACTCTTGGACTGCGGATGGAAGAAATGATTTTCAATCTCGCCGATGCACACTTATTTTTTAATGATTTGGAGGTAAGCCAGAATCTTTGGTGTATGTGTTGCTAAATTTGGGCTGGGAGTGCTCTCCAAACAGCTGTTGCTTTCTCACTTCATGAGTGCAGATATAAAACTAAAGTGTTTACCAAAGTCTTTTATATGTATTTAGGCTTTGATAAGCCCAATAAGAAAATTTCCCACAAGTGAGTTCCTAATGCTACATATCGGAATGTGTTGTTTTTGGAAGCCAGTAGACCTGGTAGTCTGTTAGCATTGCTTTAGTCAAAATTGCAGAACAAATGTCACTAAAAACTGGATAAATGTACAAGTAACCCAATAGATGATTTAAAAATAGAGCCAATAATTATGCCGTAAAGGTTTAAAATCTTGCAGTGCCGCAAGGTCCCCCTGCTCAAGAAGGCACATGTGCAGACCTATCTGACCCAAAGAACACCATCCCCACTGTCAAGCATGGAGGCGGAAACATTATGTTTTGGGGATGTTTCTCTGCCAAGGGTACAGGGCTACTTCACCGCATTAATGGGAGAATGGATGGATCCATGTGCCGCAAAATCCTGCGTGACAACCTCCTTCCCTCTGCCAGAACATTAAATTTGGGTCGTGGCTGGGTCTTCCAGCAAGACAATGACCCAAAACATACAGCCAAGGCAACAAAGGAGTGACTAAAAAAGAAACACATGAAGGTCATGGAGTGGCCTAGCCAGTCTCCAAACCTTTATCCCATAGAAGACGTATGGAGGGAGTTGAAACTCTGAGTTGCCAAGCAACAGCCCCCAAATTTTAATGATTTTGAGATGATCTGCAAAGAGGATTGGACCAAAATTAATTCTGACATGTGCACAAACCTCATTATCAACTTCAAAAAATGTCTGACTGTTGTGCTTGCCACCAAGGGTTTTGCCACCAAGTATTAAGTCTTGTTTGCAAGAGGGATCAAATACTTATTTCTCATTGCAAAATGCAAATAACTTTATATAATTTATACTATGTGAATTATGGAGGTGGCTCAGTAATGGTTTGCAACTCAATGTGATATTCTGTCTCTCAATGTTAAAATTAACCTACCCTTAAAAATATAGACTGTTCATGTCTTAGTCAGTGGGGAAACTTTGTGAATATATAAATATCACCTGTTCAAGCTATAATAATGTAATTCAAGAAGCAAAACCACAACTGTTATAATGCAGATGAACAAAATTAAACTATTAACATTGCACAAATATATTCTACGTAAAGTATAATTTCTATATGCTTTGGAAATATGTTGAACTACTTATCTTCTGTCATGTCTTCAGAAACTGCATTCCAATTTCTGCTTCTTGCCTGTTTATACTCAGTCTACAAGAGCTATTTGGAGAGCTTTTGTGGGGTCATCATACTGTTTGGAGGAATGTTTATGGGGCCATCATACTATTCTGAGCACTGTGTGTGGGCCACCATGCTATTTAAGGGATGTTCAAGGGCCATTATATTGTGTGGAGGGCTGTGGGGGAGCCATTATTCTGTGTGGAGGGTTGTGGGGGGCCATTACACTGACTGGAGAGCTATGTGGGGGGCCATTATACTGTTTGGAGTTCTAGTGGGTGCCATTATAGAGTGTGTGAATACTAATGGGCTTCTATACAAGCAGAATTACTTTGTAATGTCTGCAGAATTGTAGCATATTCTCTTTTTTGCTCCTGCCAAATATTTTTTTTGGGGCCCCAATTAGGACTTTTGCTATGGGTCCCCATGATTTCTATGTACTCCCCTGTACCCCACATCAAAAATTAGTGCATCTAGTTTTTTGAATGAACGTAATTAGAGTTAAGGGCAGCAGCGAGTCTTCTAGGCATGAAATGAATCATTTGATGACATAACGACATATTACAACATCTATATTTTTCCATTCATCAAGGATGACCTCTGATAGAGCCCGGATACCGGATGAAGAGTGATGATCACCTTGTCTATTCAGAAATCCACATAGGGGTTTGATTGCTTTCAGATCAGGAAACATTTTAGGCCACTGAATCACTTTCATCCTGTTTTTCTTTAAAAATGCAACTGAGGCCTTAGATGTGTTGTTTGGATTATGGCCATGTTGTTAAAAGTTCACAACTGCCAAGGGCATGGAGTTATGGTAACATCTTCTCTTTTAAAATGGTGCAGTACAATTCTTTGACTTCATTATGCCATCAGTGAAATGTAGCTCCTTGACACCTTCATCACTCATGCAGCCCCACATAATGACACTGCCACCACCATGTTTCACTGTAGACCAAATGTATTTTTCTTTGTACTTCTCTCCTTTGCGATGACATAGAATTTTGAAACCATCAATTCCGAAAACATTTATCTTGGTTTCATCACTCCAGAGTGTTCTCCAGTAGTCTTCATATTTTTCAGAAAGGGCGCTAGCAAATTGTAGCTGGGATTTTTTGCTCATGGGCTATAGGAGAGGCTTTCTTTTTAGGCAACATGTATGCTTGCCATTCATCTGCAGTGTTCACCATATAGTATCACAAGAAACACTCACCTCAGTTTTGCTTTCTATTACTTAAGGTAACTGCACTGAACTTGCATGTTGATATTCTTCAACCCTTCTCATCAGAAGACTCTCCTGTTAATTTCTGTAGTCGTCCATATTCTCTCTATGTCTGCAGGACACCTGATTAATGAATAATAGACTTAAACTGGAGTCACACATAGCAACTTACCTGCGATCCCGACAACGATATCAACCTGTCAGGATCGCTGGTAAGTCGCTATGTGATCGCTGGTGAGCTGTCAAACAGACAGCTTCACCAGCGATTAGCACAGCGATGCCGAGCGTGCGGCATCGCTGTGTTCGTTAGCGCTGATGCCATATTCATGTCAAAAATAGAATTAAAATAAAATATATTGTTATTCTCACCTTCCGACGTCCCGCGCAGCATTCCCGCCTCTCTCCACGCTCCGGTCCCAGTAATCCATTGCGAGAATTACCATGATGACGTCCGCTCTCGCGGGATCGCGAAGTCTCGTGGTCATTCTTGCAAAGGATTACTGGGACTGGGAGCGTGGAGAGAGGCGGGAAGACTGTGCGGGACGCCGGAAGGTGATAATAACAATATTTTTTATTTTTTTTATTATTTTACAGCTGATCGCTGGTCTCCCGCCTGTCACACGCAGCGATGCATGCTGGCCAGCGGGAGATCAGCGACGAAAAAAATGTCCAGAGGTTTCTTGCAGCGATCAGCGATACCGGCAGGGGGGCCGGTCGCTGATCGCTGTCACAAATAGTGATCTCGCTGGTGAGATCGCAGTTGTGTCACAAAAGTTGTGACTCAGCAGCGATCTCACTAGCAAGATTGCTATGTGTGACGGGGCCTTTACCTGTGGTTGAATTCATGTTATTTTAGAATTTGTAAGGAAAATCAGTTTTTCGGGTGAGCAAAATAACAAATCTTGTTTGCAATCAATGGCCCACATTTATAGTATGGTATTCCGTACAGAATGTTGATTCTGAAAATAAACTAAAGGGGTTTGCTGTCAAATATGTTGAGGTTTACTCCTTTATGCTGAGAACTGTGTATGTATGTATCTAAGTGTGTGTCTATATATATTTATATATACTCTCAATACGCTTCTGGATAATCCAAATGCTCTCTAGAAAACTTCAGACAGCCCCGGACATGTACTGGCTTAAGCAGGGGGACATGTCTGGAACTGCAGGATCTGAGTCTCTGGTGACATAGTGTGTTACCGATGGTAGCCTTTGCTATGGTGGTCTCAGCTCTATGCAGGTCATTCACTAGGTCCCTCGAGTGGTTCTGGGATTTTTGCTCACCCTTCTTATGATCATTTTGACATCATGGGGTGAGATCTTGTGTGGAGCCCCAGATCGAGGGAGATTATGAGTGGTCTTGTATGTCTTCCATTTTCTTATTATTGCTCCCACAGATGATTTCATCACATCAACCTGCTTGCCTATTGCAGATTCAGTCATCCCAGCCTGGTGCAGGGCTACAATTTTATTTCTGGTGTCCTTCGACAGCTCTGTGGTCTTCACCATAGTGGAGTTTGGAGTGTGATTGTTTGATGTTGTGGACAGGTGTCTTTTATACTGATAACAAGTTCAAACAGGTGCGATTACTACAGGTAATAAGTGGAGGACAGAGGAGCCTGTTAAAGAAGAAGTTAGGAGCCAGAAATCCTGCATGTTTTTAGGTGACCAAATACTTATTTTCCACCATAATTTGCAAAATAAATCTTGCCAAATCAGACAAGGTGATATTCTCGATTTATTTTCTCATTTTAACTCTCATAGTTGTGGTCTACCTATGATGTCAATTACAGGCCTCTCTCATCTTTTTAAGTGGGACAACTTGCACAATTAGTGGCTGACTAAATATTTTTTCCTACTGTATGTATATGTATAGATATATACAAACAGAGAAAAAGAGAGATCACATAAATGCAAATAAATACGATCTCTCTCTTTCTGTGCAAGTGTGGGCCGGACAAAAATGTTTGCATCATCATCTTAATATTTGGTTGCAAACCCTTTGGAATAAGTAACTGCATTAAATCGGTTCCTATAACTTTGAACAAGGCTCTTACACCTATCTACTGGAATTTTGCACCACTCATCTTTTACAAACTGCTCCAGGTCTCACATATTTGAATGGTGAGTTCTCCCATCAGCAATTTTAGTATCTCTTCACAGGTCTTCAATGGGATTTAGATGCAGTCTAATTGCTGACCACTTCAAAGCTCTCCAGAGCTTTGTTTCCATCCATTTCTGGGTGCTTCTTGAAATATGTTGTATCATTGTTCTGCTCGAAGACCCATGACCTAGGATGCAAATCCAGCTTTTTGACAGTGGGCACTGCAATGCAACCCAAAATTCTTTGGTAATCTTCAGATTTCCTGATGCCTTGCATGCAGTCAAGGAAACTAGTGCCAGAGGCAACTGTTATGATTAGGTCACCAAGGAGGATAGCTGGGGAATAAGCTAGGCAACCAGAAAACCAGAAAGGTTGGTAACTAAGCGGATTGCAGACCCCTAAAACTAACAACACAACTAGAATTAGCTGTGGGACGTACCTACGATGCCCTAGACGCCTCTGCACAGCCAAAGAGTTAGCTAAGCCTAAAGCAAGAAAGGGGAAAGCCCTAAATTGCCCCGGAGTAGAACCCCAAAGGAATAGATAGCCTCCAAACATATATTGCCGGTGAAACAAGATGAGGCACAAACACAGGCAGAAAATAGAGTAAGCAAATGGTGGGACCCAAACTTTCTAGAAAGAACAGGACAGGAAAGATACTGTCTGTAATCACGCAAAAAACCCTAAGAAAAATCCAACATGTCTGATATGCAAAAATACTGAGGCCACATGACCTTTCCCCCACTAGATCAGCATTCTGGTGTGAACTGGAAGCAAAGCAAAAGATATTGATATAACAGGGGACTAGCAATACTGAGCAGACTGACATATGCTGTGGTATATGGAACGGGGTCCAGCACTGGTCCCAGCAGGGAACAATGCTGAACCCACACAGCAAAGCAGAAAGCAGAGAAAGGAAAAAACTGGATCAAATGCAAAAAGATTCCAGTAAACAAATAACTTATCTGAGCGATGCAGGACCAAGCAGGGGGCAAGCGGACTTCAAAATGCACAGGAAGAAAACCAAATCACCAACAACAACTGAGGGAAGTTGGCTGACTTAAATCTTCCCAGTCTATAACACCTGACCTCCAATCATCCTCTTCAGGTGATTGACTTCTGTCAACCCAAACCAACTCCATTATCCGCAGTAACCACCAGAGGGAGCCCAAACTCAGAAGTCAGGTCAAGAGTGTTCACAACAGGCAGCAAAATAACGCCAATCATCTTTGTACCTCCACCATATTTGACTATAGATACTGTGCTCTTTTCTTTTTAGGCATCATTCTGCTTCATTTGGTAAACAGTAGAATGATGTGCTTTACCAAAAAGGTATTACCTTGATCCCCTCTATCCACAAGATGATTTCTCAGAAGGATTGTGGTTTACTCACGTACATTTCGTCAACCTGCAGTCTAGCTTTTTTATATCTCTGTATCAGCAGTGGGCTCCTCCTGTGTCTCCTACCATAACATTTCATTTCATTCAAATATTGACAAATAATTAGCGCTTTCATTAATGCACGCTGAGCCTGCAAGACAGCTTGTTTCTTTTAAACTTGATTATGTTTGCTTATCCACAATCTGAACTATACTGTGTTGCAACCTTTCAGCAATTTTTCTCTGCCATACATGTTCAGGGAGATGAGCCACAGTGCCATGGGTTGTACACTTCTTGATTATGTTACACACTGAAGACAAAGGAACATTAAGATTTCTGGAGATGGACTTGTAACCTTGATATTGTTGATATTGCTCAATAATTTTGGTGCAAAGTCGCCAGACCATTCTGTTCTCCTCTTTCTTTTCTCCATGCTTAGTGTGACACACATAGACATACAATCCTATTAACTTGTAGATATGGAGTTTATCTGAAAGTTAATAACTTTATTAACCTGCATGGTACCTGCATTTAGCTGAAAACTGCAGGGAGAAAATTAACTTTTTTCCCCCTCAGTGTTCGAGTTTCAGTCACAGGGGCAGTGGTGATGCTGGTTCAGTCACCGTTCTGAGCATACAGAGTGGCTGCTTTAACTGCACCCTAGGCCCTTACTTACACTTACTCTGCATTGGGGCTGACTGCCAGTCAGGGCTGGGGGCCATGGTTACAGCCCCAATTACGTACACTCAGAACGTTGACTGAACTCGTGCCAGCCCTGTGACTGAAACTTGAATGCTGGGAGGAGAATTAGCCTCATGCTACGGGGAGAAAATTAAGTTAAGTGCCGGCACCGGGCAGGTTAATAACGCTATTAACCTGCAGATTAACCCTTTATCTGCAGGTTAATAGCGTTTTTCTGGTGGCAGGTTCCCTTTTAGATGTAGCTTAAAGCTAGTAAACAAGAGCCAACGGAAACATGGGCACAGGCAAAAGCTTAATGTATGAATGTTAAATGTCTTCAAGACTGCATGACCTGTGCACTTGCAACTGATTATCAGAAGGATTTATGGTTTTATACATACTTTTGGTAGTAAATAAAATAAGGAATATGGCAGCTCGCTAGGTAGGCGATGAAAATTTTTGCTAGAACATAGTTAAAGAAGTTTCCAACGGAAAACCCCTGAAACATTCAAAAAAGTTATTTTGTACAAATTATACTTTACTGGATCTGAGGTATTCAACTAATTAAAAAAAACTTTGATATTAGTCTTTAAAATCTTGTCTGAACTTTAAAGGGAAGCTGTCAGTTGTAAATTACTTGTTGTTAAAAAATGTTTTGTGGTATTTAAAAAAAAATTGGCATTTTTTCATATCACACTCTATATTACAATTAAAAAATAATTGCCATTCACACTGACCACTGGGATTTTTAGAATCTAACATGCTGCTGTTTCAGGAAACAACACATGTACATAGAGATGATGATTGGACAATGATCAGACCCAACCCTACTATTTTTATTGAAATGTCTAATGAGACTGTGCATATGCTGTTGTGAAGAGCAAGAGTGCAGGGTCAACTGCTACATAATGAATCATAATTAGTGATGAGCGAGTATACTCGTTGCTGGGGTTTTCCCGAGCATGCTCGGATGTCCTCCAAGTATTTTGGGTGCTTGGAGATTTAGTTTTCATCGCCTCAGCTGCATGATTTGCGACTGCTATACAGCTTGAACACATGCGTGGAATGCTTGTTTGTTAGGGAATCTCCACATGTATTCAGCCTGTCTACAAGTCGCAAATCATGCAGCTGAGGCGTTGAAAACTATATCTCCGAGCACGCCAAAATACTCGGAGGTCACCCGAGCATGCTCGGGAAAACCCAAGCAGCGAGTATACTCACTCATCACTAATCATAATTGGTGGATACTGTGCTATCAGCAGTGTATAGGGGTATTATATTATCTGTTATTGTAATTGTGCCGCTTATAAGATGGAGCCTTGCTGTAAATGTTTCCTGAAGGATAGGAAGTATTAACCTAAAAAATCCCCAGTGGCCAGTGACAAAATCAAATTTTTTCATTAAAGATAATGATATGGGAAAAAACATTGCCAACATTTTTTTTTTTTAAAAGGCAAGTAACACAAAAACCTGATTTAAACAATGAATCATTTTCTGACCTTAGTTTCCTTTTAATGTAATACAATCTACATGTGTATTCCCGCCCTTTAAAAATGTGCATAGCATTCTTTTTTTTAATAAGCAAATCACATTTAAGACATTTTACATGCAACAGATGTAGATTATTATGTAGTAGATAGTTTGGCATTAGTTGGCTTGCCATATCCCTGCAGTTCTCATAAAACAAGAATGCCACATTTTACCCATTCACCAAAAAGTTATTATGAGGCTAAAGAAAGATTGTTATTAAAGTTATGTGATGCCCTTGGGATGTTACAATTCATCCGATGTGGATCTATATGACTGAAACAATACGACTTTTTGGGGAGTTTAGTAATTTGTTATAGCTTTTTGATATACTTTTTGAGTATTTTTTTTATTTTAAATAACAAAAATGTTTTTATTCAGCTGTTACCATGATGTAGAAACATAAAAACCCCATAGAAAACAAAAACAAACTAAAGATAGTTATAATAGTGTGAATTTACTTTAATAAGATGAGTAGGAAGAAAATGTGGATATTGGTGCCATCTACTGGGCAAAACTTATTATACACAGTCAAAGTCAACCTACTGTTCATTTTTATTTATACAGTACAATGCTTAAAAAATATAGGCAAGTGGAAAAGAAATGATGCAAAGTAAGAATTCATTCAAAAATAGAAGTGTTAACCCCTTTCCTACATTGGATGTCCATGTGACCTGGGAGCTCCCCCCGAGCGCAGCTGATCGCGGCCGGGTGTCAGCTGATTATCACAGCTGACACCCGACACTATGTGTCAGGGGCGGTCATAGACCGCCCCCGCCACATTAACCCCTGGCACACTGCGATCAAACATGACAGTGATGTCCCCCCCCGGGACAATATAATAAAGAAAAAAAAAAAAACACGTGTAAAAAAATTTTTAAAAAAATCACAAAATAAATAAATAAATTAAAAAAAAATATTCCCTAAAAAATTATTTTTTTCTAAATAAAAAAAACAACAAAAAGTACACATATTTAGTATCGCCGTGTCTGCAATGACTCACCCTATAAAACTATCCCACTAGTTAACCCCTTTAGTGAACCCTTTAAAAAAAAACAAAGCAAAAAACAATGCTTTATTATCATACCGACGAACAAAAAGTACAATGACGCGCGATCAAAAGACGGATATGAATAAACATGGTACCGCAGAAAACATCATCGTGTCCCTCAAAAAAACGAGCCACCATACAGCATCATCAGGGAAAAAATAAAAAAGTTATAGCTTGCAGAATAAAGCGATGCAAAAATTGTTATTTTTTATATAAAATTGTTTTTATTGCATAAAAGCGACAAAACGTAAAAAAACAACATAAATGAGGTATTGCTGTAATCGTACTGACCCGAAGAATAAAAGCGCTTTGTCAATTTTACCACACGTGGAACGGTGTAAACGCACCCCCCAAAAGATATTCATAAAACACTGGTTTTTGTTCATTCTGCGTCCCAAAAATGTTGTAAAAAGGAGAAATCGATGGTCAACTTTATTATAACTTCCTAACAAAAAAAAATTTTGGCTCCAAAATTGTGCTGATGTAAAGTAAACATGTAGAAAATGTTACTTATTAAATTTTTTGAGTGCCATATCTCTGTGATTTAAGGGCATAAAAATTCAAAGTTGGAAAATTGCTAAATTTTCAAAATTTTTGCCAAATTTCCAGTTTTTTCAAAAATAAACGCAAGTTATATCAATGAAATTTTACCACTGACATGAAGTACAATATGTCACGAAAAAAGAATGCCAGAATCACCAGGATCCATGGAAGCGTTCCAGAGTTATTACCTCATAAAGGGACAGTGGTCAGAATTGTAAAAATTGGCCTTGGCATTAACATGCAAACCACCCTTGGGGGTAAAGGGATTGATAGCTTTAATTTTTATCATTTAGCAAAAGATGAGTATATGATCCCCATGAGGTCCAATATGGTGTCTGTGATAGAGGCTGCTTTGGAGGTGGATGTGGACCCTTTAACCTCTGAGCCCCTATGCAGGTTGCGCCTATAATCGGTATTACATGACGGATAATGAATTTGCCTGCATTTTTTAGCATTGAAGATGCTTTTAATCCTGACCAAATCCCCATTTTTATTTTCTGAAATGCAGCCCCAAACATTAAACAAACCTCCACCATGCTTCATTAAAGCCTGCAGACAGTCATTATTGTACCAGCGAAAAACAAACAACTTTTTTTTGCAATCAAATATTCTAAGTTTTATCTCATCCATCCAGAGCACTTACTGACATAATTGTGAACCATGGTTTGTATGTTTTAATGTATATTTGAATCACCTGGCCCTGGTTCTTTATTGAATGTATGGTTTTGGGAAACAATTCCTACATGAAGGCTACTTCTGGCCAGACTTCTCACTGTTGTTGGGTGCAGCTGGATCCCACTTGTTGCTGCCAGTTCTGAACTAATGGCACTGCTGGACACCATTTTTTTGGTGTTTCATCAAAATAACACATCTTGAAACCACAGTCTGCTTCAAAATCTTAACCTGGGAATGACCTTGCCGATGCCATATAATGCTTCACATGTTGTTGCTATGCTTAGTCTTGCCATGTGTATGATCTGTGACATGAGACTGTCTTTTACAACCGCACCTTTGTTTCGTAATTTGACTGCTCCTCACCTAGCTTTAAGCCTCCTACACAGCTGTTTCTGCTTCAGTCAATGACTGTGTTTCAACTTACATATGAACTTGATGTCAACTTTTTGTTTGGTACAATTAAGTCATACACCTGATTATAATACTACAAAATTCTGATCATTTTTTTCTGCAAGTGTGCTTTGATTAGAGTAATTGATCTCATTTTGAAGGCAAAGGGTGGTCACAACAAACCTTGATTTTCATGATTCTTTTTATTGATTTTGTTAATTGATAAAAATAAACTATGTACACCTATTGTTGCTTTGTCATGTTGGTACCACACTGCTTTATATTAATTTTCTCCCCTTTTTTATTAGGAATGTGATCAGGTCCATGTTGATGACGTCTCTTCAGATGATAATGGCCAAGACTTAAGGTATTTTGCTGTTCAGATTAGAGCAATGAAATATTTATTAAAATAATAAATGGCCCAAAAAAAGATTTTCTTATCACCTATGGTAATGTAAAAGTGTCCTGAAAACTGTCACAGTTGATTTATTACATGTTGAACACTTAATAGACCTGAGGTTTTAGCTTTCAAAGGGGCATGGCAGGGAAATTATGTGACTTGATTTTTTGCATCTGCCGAACATTTTCACATCAGTTTGCAATGGCAATCACTTTGCGGTTCTGGCTTGATGCTAATGCCATTAACCTGCCAAAATAACTTTATTTACATGCAGTTTTGCTGCAGCGACATAATGGTGCAAGTCTCTGGTTCCCCTTTATCCTCCCATGAGAAAATACCCGTATGAGACTTCACATTACCTTTAATCTGCAGCATATTTTATTAAATTAATAAATACATTCTGTGTCAGATTGCTTTTTCTCTGTAAGCAAGTTACTTCAAAATTTTTGCCCTTTGAGAAAAATTGAATATGTTTTTTGAGTTGTGGTAATATTTATGTGTGATATTGTATCGTCATACTTCCCTAATTTTTTAGGGAACAGTTTTAATTGTTTATATTTTTTCTTTTACTATTCTAAAGATAAAAATGTGCCAGGAACAAGTTGTTATTTGCTACAAAGTGATATACTTTTAGCATACTTTATTTAGAATAAAACATAACATTTTTAGTAGTGTTGAGCATTCCGATACTGCAAATATCGGGTATCGGCCGATATTCGCTGTATCGGAATTCCGATACCGAGTACTGATATTTTTTCAATATCGGATACCGGTATCGGAAGTCCCCATAATGCAATGAGCCACTGTTGTGGCTGTGATTGGCTGTTGAAATGATGTCATCATGTTGCGCGGTCTGTGCCGGCTGCCGGTGGTCTGTGCGGGTCTGCCGGGGGTCTTGTGTGTGTGCAGGCATCGTCCGATGGGACTACAAGTCCCATTGGGCAATGCCTGCTTCAATGACAGTGATTGACACATTAGCCAATGATGGGACAGTAGTAGTCCCATCATCCGGCTAATGTGTTGAATGTAAAAAAAAAAAAAAAACATACTACATACATACTACATATATACTACATTCATACAACATACATACATACCACATACATGCTACATATATACGACATTCATACAACATACATACATACTACATACATGCTACATATATACTACATTCATACAACACACATATATACTACATACTACATACATGCTACATATATACTACATTCATACAACATACATACATACTACAAACATGCTACATATATACTTTATTCATACAACATACATATATACTACATACATACTTCATATATACTACATTCATACAACATACATACATACTACATACATGCTACATATATACTACATTCATACAACATACATACATACTACATACATACTACATATATACTACATTCATACAACATACATACATACATACTACATGTATACTACATTCATACAACATACATACATACTACATACATACAACATGAATTCATGCTACATACTACATACATGCTACATATATACTACATTCATACAACATACATACATACTACATACATGCTACATATATACTACATTCATACAACATACATACATACTACATACATACTACATATATGCTACATTCATACAACATACATACATACTACATACATGCTACATATATACTACATTCATACAACAAACATACATACTGCATAATACATACATACTACATATATACTACATTCATAAAACATACATACATACTACATACATGCTACATATATACTACATTCATACAACATACATATATACTACATACATACTTCATATATACTACATTCATACAACATACATACATACTACATACATGCTACATATATACTACATTCATACAACATACATACATACATACTACATATATACTACATTCATACAACATACATACATACTACATGTATACTACATTCATACAACATACATACATACTACATATATACTACATTCATACAACATACATATATACTACATACTACATACATACTACATGTATACTACATTCATACAACATACATACATACTACATACATATTACATATATACTACATTCATACAACATACATACATACATGCTACATATATACTACATTCATACAACATACATATATACTACATACATGCTTCATATACACTACATTCATACAACAAACATACATACTGCATAATACATACATATTACATATACACTACATTCATACAACATACGTACATACATACTACATACATGCTACATATATACTACATTCATACAACATACATACATACTACATACATGCTACATATATACTACATTCATGCAACATACATACATATTACATACTGTACATGCTACATATATACTACATTCATACAACATACATATATACTACATACATGCTTCATATATACTACATTCATACAACATACATACATACTACATACATACAACATGCTACAGACATACAACATACTACATACTGCATACATACTACATACATACTGCATACAATACATTCATACATTTTTACAATACATGCATAGACATACAGTACATATAACATAGAGTACATACTCACCATCACTTGTCACTTTAATCCCCGAAGCCAGTGTCATCTATGAAAAAATATGAAAATAACAAACAAGCCATATACTCCCTGATCCGCAGAAATCCACGAGGGTCCCACGCCGATTTCCCGTGGAGAACAGCAGCATCAGCTGATGCGACCGCTCTCTAGGGGCTTCAATAATCCAATGATGGGAGGTAGGTATCCTTCCGCACTGTATTCCTCCGCCACTGTAAAAAAATAGTCCCTAGTCTCACTTTATGGCAAAAGCTGCGTGGGAACTTTCTCACACAGCAATGCCAAAAGTGAGACTAGGGACTATTTTTTTTACAGTGGCGGAGGAATACAGTGCGGAAGGATACCTACCTGCCATCATTGGATTCCTGCAGCCCCTAGAGAACGGTCGCATCAGCTGATGCTGCTGTTCTCCATGGCAAATCGGCGTGGGACCCTCGTGGATTTCTGTGGATCAGGAAGTATATTGGTTGTTTGTTATTTTCTAATTTTTTATAGATGACACTGGCTTCGGGGATCAAAGTGACAAGTGATGGTGAGTACGTACTCTATGTTATATGTACTGTATGTCTATGTATGTATTGTATGAATGTATTGTATGCAGTATGTATGTAGTATGTATGCAGTATGTAGTATGTATGTTGTATGTCTGTAGCATGTTGTATGTATGTAGTATGTATGTAGTATGTACTATGTATGTATGTTGTATGAATGTAGTATATATGAAGCATGTATGTAGTATGTAGTATGTATGTATGTTGTATGAATGTAGCATATGTAGTATGTATGTAGTATGTATGTAGTATGCAGTATGTATGTATGTTGTATGAATGTTGTATACATGTAGTATGTATGTAGTATATATGTATGTTGTATGAATGTAGTATATATGTAGCATGTATATAGTATGTAGTATGTATGTTGTATGAATGTAGTATATATGTAGCATGTATGTAGTATGTATGTATGTTGTATGAATGTAGTATATATGTAGCATGTATATAGTATGTAGTATGTATGTTGTATGAATGTAGTATATATGTAGCATGTATGTAGTATGTATGTATGTTGTATGAATGTGGTATGTACTGTATGTAGCATGTATGTAGTATGCATGTATGTTGTATGAATGTAGTATGTATGTAGCATGTATGTAGTATGTATGTATGCATGTTGTATGAATGTAGTATATATGTGGTATGTATGTAGTATATATGTATGTTGTATGAATGTAGTATATATGTAGCATGCATGTAGTATGTATGTATGTTGTATGAATGTAGTATATATGTAGCATGTATGTAGTATGTATGTATGTTGTATGAATGTAGATTATATGTAGCATGTATGTAGTATGTATGTATGTTGTATGAATGTAGTATATATGTAGTATGTATGTAGTATGTATGTTGTATGAATGTAGTATATATGTAGTATGTATGTAGTATGTATGTTGTATGAATGTAGTATATATGTAGTATGTATGTAGTATGGGTTTTTTTACATTCAACACATTAGCCGGATGATGGGACTACTACTGTCCCATCATTGGCTAATGTGTCAATCACTGTCATTGTAGCAGGCATCTCCCAATGGGACTTGTAGTCCCATCAGACGACGCCTGCACACACACAAGACCCCCGGCAGGCCCGCACAGACCACCGGCAGCCGGCACCGGCCCCCGGCAGCCAGCACAGACCACCAACAGCCGTCACAGGCTCCCCGAGAGGCCCGTACAGACCACCGGCAGTCGGCACAGGCCCCCGGCAGCCGGCACAGACCACCGACAGTTGGCACAGGCCCCTGAGAGGCCCGTACAGACCACCGACAGCCGGCACAGGCCCCTGACAGGCCGGTACAGACCCCCGAGAGGCCCGTACAGACCACCGGCAGCTGGCACAGGCCCCCGACAGCCGGCACAGACCCCCGAGAGGCCCGTACAGACCACCGGCAGCCAGAACAGTCCCCCGACAGTCGGCACAAACCCCGAGAGGCCCGTACAGACCACCGGCAGCCGGCACAGGCCCCCGACAGTCGGCACAGACCCCCGAGAGGCCCGCACAGACCACACCCACACACACAGACACGCACAGTGTCCGCCCACGCACCGCCCACACTCTTCCCCCCTCCCGAACATCATGTACAAGGCAAGAAAGGGTTTTTTTTATTCCGATATTTCTGTCCCATTGACTTGAATGGGACTTCCGGTATCGGAATCGGCGATACCAATACTTTTTGGGGTATCGGACCGATCCAATCCGATCCGATATTTCTGAATATCGGATGGTAACGCTCAACACTAATTCTTAGTTTAAAATGTTTTCATACTGTAACATTATCTTCTCAGAGTTCTTATTTTCCTTTCAGGTGTTGTTCATTATATCTTTATTTTAACAAATGTGTTGGGGACAAGACTATGAGGCAGATGCTAATATATGAGTATTGTGGTTTCTCATCCTGCACTTGTTAACTTTTGCCACAGATTACACAGCTCTACTGTGCTCTAAAAGTCTGCTATTGGAGGAGCTTGTGACCTGACCTGTCCATCTGCCTTCACCAGTTTTTGTTCGGAAAAAATTGAGAGACAGATCTAGACAAATCTGGACAGGTCTGGACTCCTTTAACTATGCCTGGAACTTCAAGAAGAACTCCCATGAAGAATTTATTTAAATAAATCTGTGTTCATGTTTATATAATGGAGTGTGAATATGTTAATATGCTCACTTACCACAGCCTTCTCCGGGATCCTACATCGGTTTACTACTCTTCTCAGTGATATCAGCACTCTTCAGATGATCTGACTTTAGCTGGAAGTCTCATTGGCAATGAAAGCCTAACGAGCCTCGTTTTTATGCACCATAAGCTTGCATTGTAAAAGCTACGTAGAGCACAATGTGATGAGGAGAGTCTGAAGATTGGAGATGTCATTGAGAAGTGGAGAAGAACGGCAGTGGACACCAGAGAATGCAGAGGTAGATGAATATATTCATACACACACACTACGTCAAATTCACATGTACACGGATTTATTAAAAAAACCTTCATGGGAGGCAGTGGCGTAACTACAAAGTTATGGGCCCTGGTGTGAACTTTCAAATGTGGCCCCCCATGCCAATATATTTTCCGCCCAAATTCACATTTTCCCTATTCATTTGGCACACTGTAGTTTTGCTGCAAGGTTGTATAGCCTGACCTAATACTGCCCTGTTATCACTGAGAAAAATGATTTTATAACTTACATGTCCCTATGCTAACTAGGGTGATGTCTTCGGAAGTGCAGACACTCTGGGCGTTCATGTCCTCCCTCGTTCCAATTCTAAGCGCACTCCTCGCATTTGAAATCTGTGTGCTGTTTCATCCTGGTATGACGCTGCAGCATGTCATTTCTGGTTCTGTGCAGTGTGGGGGTCTATTGAGTGTACTAGATGCCTCCGGAGATTGTTCACTGCACATTCTGAAGCTGGCGAGTACACCAAATATTCCCCCACAATGCACATGACCGGAAATGACGGGGACACGCTTCATACGAGGAAGAAACAGCACACAGATTTCAAACACCGTCAGTGCACTTCAAATTGGAGTGAGGGAGGACATGAATGCCCAGAGCTGAGCGCAGAGGTATCAACTTTTTCCAGCACCCAGGGTAAGAATTCAGTTTGGCGCCCCCTCCCAAAGTAAATATACAATTTGCACACTTAGTCATGTACTGATGAGCTGCTCTCCCTAACGCTCTCAATGATCAGTGAAAAACTGAGAGAAGCAGAAAGAGAAGCTCGTTGTCACAGGACCTTAAGTATGAAAATCACATATGAGTGAAGTGTCCATGTGATGACTACTGGAACCTGCAGAGCTGAATCCTGACATTGCAGCTTCTGAATTCTCAACGAATGCACTGCCCACTTTTAGGATTTTCCCTTGCCGATGGACAGTCCTGTCAGCACAAGTATGTGATTTGTATACTTCTGGCCACATTCCGACTAGATGTGCCCGGCCTTGCTCAGTTCATTTTCGTTGAGTGGGGCCACACATGTCTAGTCAGCACATGACTGCATGTATGTAAATCGCCAATACCAGAGAATCCTGAAAGCATGCAGTGACCACTGTGAGAATTCAGAAGTCTGCAGTCACATAGAATGACTGCAAAATACAAGGTGCAATTATGGGCGCACTCAGCTGTGCACAATAGCAACATCAATGAATTTTTTATGTTTGTTATGTCCTGTGTTCCCATCCACCCCCATGTGTATTGTATTGTATGGTGTCTATGTATGTCCGGTTTTTGTGTGTTTCTGTACTCCCAGGAGTGGCGCGCACGTTTATTTATGTACTAGCAGTAAGTCATGCTGGTGGTGGTAATATGCGCGCAGGTTCAGTGCGCCCCAAACAAGCTAGTTTGCGTTCCACTGGACGCAGGCGTGGTGGGGCTGATATTCTTGGCCCTTACGGGCTCTTATAATACTTGCGTGCTGCGGCAAGACTGCCGGCTTGTATTTGTTTTGCGCTTACACAGGGCATGTGCGGTTGCCATGGGCCCTGCTCACATGACCGGGATGCTGGTTTATACACTTCCTGCTTTTGCTGACTCATAGAGGGGATGTTCACAGAGTGTGGTAACGCCCCGACTGACTTCTGCATGGTATTTAAAGCCCCCTAGATCACTGTGTGTCACTTCCCCTGACGAAGCCGTACAGGTTACGGCGATACGCGTGGGGTAATGGTCCTGGGTATGGCATCCGTGTATCTGTATTTTCATTGCGGCTATTGATCATTTTTATGGCAGTTTTTGATACTATGTGTTTTGGCACCACTGATATGTGGAGGGTTTAACTTTTTCCCCCTTTCTTGCTATCTGGGCTTATTAGGGTCCTGGTATGAAAATTATATAACATGGATTTTTGTGTGTGGTTGCTCCAATCCATCTATGGGCTGGGCTTTGTCTAGGGTTATATAGTCCTCATGAGCCTAGGAATAGGGAGGGATACTGCTATAGTGCCACAGTGTTGCTGAATCATATGCTCACGTTATATGTGCTTATATGTATGATATTTATGTGTTGATATGTGTTATGGGTACTATGGATGCCATAGTTTTGTGATTTTATCATGTTTTTATTGTGTATACTCTTTTGTATCTATAAAAATTACTTATTTCAGTCTTAATTATAATTGGTGCAGTGTGCGCTTTTTTGCAGTGGTGCTTTCTCTCTTTTTTTTTTTTCCTATAGAATGACTGCAGACTCAGCACAAACCTGAACAACACCTTTTATGTTCCTAACATAAATAAAAACATGAGAATTAGTCAGTTTCACAAATAACATTTACATCTAGGTACCTTATAGATGACGTCTCTGGAGTCATTCCCCTTCTTTTCTTCATCTTGTCTAGACTCCATGATGAGTTTTCTCATCCGCAGCTCATCTCTGCAGACTTCCATCTTCTCATTATAATGCACCTGAAAAAAAAATTGCCCCTCACTATATTGTCTGCACAAAATTTGACCCCCACACTGTCCCTCTTATGGTACATGCTCTTTACACTGACCTCTCCTTTCCATACTGGCCCCTCTACACACTGTCCTCTCACAGTGTATCCTCCCTATAGGGCCCAGTCTCTATTCTGTACTCTGTCATCACACTCCCCCCTCCTTGGTATACTGTCCCCTCCTGGTTGTACCCTTACACTCTCTCCCCATGCTATGCCCCTACTACTCAGTTTCTATTCTGTGACCACTAACTTTCCCTCCCATACTGTCTCCTCACACTATTCCCCTCCCTCCTTATACTGTCTCCTCTCCCATCCCCCATACTGTCTGCTTGTATACTTACCCCCATCACTTTCTATACTGCCTACTTACACATACCCCCACTGTGTCTGCACACATCCTATCAGCCTCACTCCCCATACTCTGTCCACATACATTTTTCACATCACTTCTCATTCTGTGTCCACATACATTCCCTCGTTCGCTCCTCATACTTTCTACACCCATCCCCCTATAGTGTTTCCTCATACATGCCCCCATTCCCCCATACTGTTTCCTCATACATGCCCCCATTCTCCTGTACTGTTTCCTCATACATGCCCTGCATCTCTCCCTTTGCTCCTCATTTTGTGTCATCAAATCTCTGCCACACATTAAATCCACCATCCCCTTCACACACTCACACACATACACACTAAATGCCCCCATTCCCACTCCCAATCTCCCCACACCCTTTAAATCTCCCCCCAGTGCACTTAATCTTTGATGTCTTCAGCTCCACTGGAGCATTTACCATCCATCTGCATCTCTGCAGTGCTGGCAAGTCATGTCAGTAGCGGGATCACATGACATGAACTGCTGGCATCGCTCTGACCCGACCAGAGCTTCAATTGATTCAATTTATTTGCTATTTGTACTCGCATCTGTAAGATGCGAGTAAAATTGAACACAGGGAGCCAGTGCATTGCAGCTTCTCTGTGCCTGCTGTAAGTTTGACAGCTGGCACAGAGAACGGCCGACTCCCAGTCTGGCGAGCAGCAGAATGCCGCCGCAAGGGGAGACAATGCGGACCGCCACGTGCGATTGCGCCCCCTGCCAGCTGCGCCCAGGGCACATTCCTGGCTGCCCCCCCAGATACGCCCCTGGCTAGGCGGGCCCCTAAGTACTTCAGGCCCCATCGCAGCTGCGACCCCTGTGACCTCGGTAGTTATGTCCCTGATGGGAGGGCTTCTTTCAGTCTCAGTCTTTAATTATCATGGTATCTCAAATCTATCTGCCAAATTCTGATCTTTGTCTTTGTCTGCTCCAAGTTTTTGATGCTTCTTTTTATGCTCCAATTCAAAAACAATAAATGACCATGTTCTAGCTTATTCGCTCATTTCTGTTTTTACACTTCACTTTTTGTCATTTGCTTCTGTGCAAATTCAGCAAAGTGGTGGCTGCTGGCCGACATTTTTCTGAGCTACAAAAGACTTTCACAATATATACAGTGAAGGAAATAATTATTTGATCCCTTGCTGATTTTGTAATTTTGGCCTCTGACAAAGACAGGAACAGTCTATAATTTTAAGGGTAGGTTAATTTTAACATGGAGAGATAGAATATCAAAAATAAGATCCAGAAAATCACATTGTATAAATTATATGCATTTATTTTCATATTGCAGTGAGAAATAAATGTTTGATCCCGCTAGCAAACAAGCCTTAATACTTGGTGGCAAAATGTTTTTGTAGTTGATGATGATGTTTGCGCACATGTCAGGAGAAATTTTAGTCCACTCCTCTTTGCAGATCATTAAGATTTTGAGTCTGTCACTTGGCAACTCGGAGCTTCAACTTCCTTGATTAATTTTCTATGGGATTAAGGTCTGGAGACTGGCTAGGTCACTCCATGACCTTAATAATTATTTCCTGCACTGTTTACATATAAAAAAAACTTATAAACACCTCTCCTGATCCTTTGCTCCTCACTGCCACTCATCTGGTACTTGTCACACCTTTGGATCAATGCCGGCAGTGGTGAAATCCCCTGGCCATTGGCGCCAGACCAACTTTTCAAGGTTTGCTAGGCCCGAGAGAGTTCTGTGCATGCACCCTCAAAGATCGTGGTGTCAAGCTATTGCAGCGCAGTATAGTGCAACCTCCACCAAGGGGTACTGGTGAGGGAAGAGAGGTTGCACAAACAGCA
This sequence comes from Dendrobates tinctorius, assembly GCF_039654945.1. Lineage (NCBI taxonomy): Eukaryota > Metazoa > Chordata > Amphibia > Anura > Dendrobatidae > Dendrobates > Dendrobates tinctorius. Next base: position 40,443,676 of record NW_027361714.1, read on the forward strand.
TAGCAACACTGAGCAGCAGCACAAGCGCCACCAGGTGGCAAAAGAGTGGTCAGACAAGCCGAGTCAGCAACAGTCAGCAGCAGAAGTACCAGAGGTCACAGCAGTAAATGTGGTCAAAAACAAGCCAGGGGGTCAGCAACGGTCAGAAGCGGATGAGACAAAGACAAAAGACAGAAGCAGGTCTGAATGCAAGCCAAGTCAAAACCACGGAGTCAACAAACTTACATTGAAACACTGAGTCAGGACAGACAGAGGGAATACACGGACAAGGGGCAAGTCAGGGATCACAGCAGGACTAATCAGGATATATCAGAGTCAGATACACACCGAAAGCAGAACTATAGCTGACACCGCCTGCAGTCTGCAGCTGAGCTAAATAGCAACCCTGAGACAAAACTGAGCCTGAGAAAAGTTAACCCCTGAAATGACCAAACAGGGAACATGGAAAGAAAGGACTCAAAACCCGGTCTGGATCATGGCACGTGGCCCATGTAAAGGGTTATGTTGTCACCCCATGCACCACAATCTATCCGGGCACATGGCACACACGCAGAACTCTCCTGGGCCAGGTAAATTCAGTAGCTTTGGCCTGGGTAATCACTGCAGTCAATGCCAATCCAAAGATGTGAAGACGACCAAATTAGTGGCATTGAGTAGTGAAGAGATCCCACAGCATAATAAGTAGTTTAAATTTGCAAATCCCATAAGAACAGGAGAATTCAAATTTTGCCTGATCCTCTCATCTCTACTCTTCCATTTAGTGAATTTAATGTGTTTTTTTCTTTGTTTTGGAGACGTTCCCTTGTCATTCTCTAATTTTCAACATGTACATTAAAGGGAATCGGTCACCTCATTTTTGGCCTATGAGATGCTGCCACTGCCATCAGGGGCTTATCTACAGCATTCTGTAATTCTGTAGATAAGCCCCCAATGTGCCCTGATGTAACCTGAAAGATAAGAAAAATAAGTTAGATTATACTCACCCCGGTCCGATGGGTGACGTCCTCCTTCTTACTTTTTTTTACTATTGAGGGCAGAGTACTGCAGTGCACAGGCACCGCAACAGGTCAGAGAAGTCCGGCACCTGTGTACTGCAGTACTTTACTCTGCCCTCAATAGGGCAGATAAAGTACGCCTGCGCAGGAGCCATGGCAGAAGTAAGGAGGAGGACGTCATCGCTAGATGGGAGGTGCCGGACCGCAACACCCACCGCACAGGACCACGCCCCCGATGAGTATAATATAACTCATTTTTCTTATCTTTCAGGTTACATCGGGTGCTTATCTATAGCATTACAGAATGCTGTAGATAAGCCCCTGATGGCGGTGGCCGCATCTCATAGGCCAAAAATGAGGTGACAGATTCCCTTTTAGATGATAACATCATGTACTGTATGTAAAACTCCTGTTGCATTCTGATAAATTACTACTACATCATGCAGATCATGCAGCTACGGTGACAGAAACTAAATTTCCGAGCACATCCAAATACTCGGAGATAGCCCGAGCATGCTCGGGAAATCTCAGTTAATGAGCATACTCGCTCATCACTACTAACTATATGTGTGAATTTTTACCTTTACATATTTTAAATAATCTTTTCTTTCCCAGTTCCTACAGTTTTGCCACTGATGGCTTCCGGGCAGCAGCAAGCAGTACAACGCTCTGCTTGCCGACTGGTGTTAGAGGCGGTGTAGATTGGATGAGAAAATTGGCTTTCCGATACAGACGAGTAAAAGAGTTGTACAATACTTACAAGAACAATGTAGGAGGTAGTTTACATTTTATTATTTGGATCACACTGACATGTCTACTTATTATCCACATGTATTTCTGCAGGGAGTTTATATATATTGTTACTTAGTAGTTTTTGTAATGAGAAAATTAGTCAACTTGACACAATAGTTTTATTCCCACTTGGCTAAGATCACACTAATTCTTTATTAGGCAGTAATGTGAACTTCACATTGACACAAACATATTTTTTCTATCGCTGTAATATATTTTACAGAAAAAACCACTTCTAATGGTTTATTTACAACAGTTCTGAAATTAACTGGCCATTTTCAGCAAGATCACAGAAGATGAAAAAGATGCAGTTGAGGATTGTTTGCTCAGTCTGTTACCCAAATTTTCACTTCTAGACGTATATTGTCATATTTACTAACAAATGAAATGCAAAATTCTGGATATTAAAGCCCTGTACCTACAAACTGGCAGAGCTTCTCCCAAAATGCCCACTTTTGGGCATCCTTTTGCAAAAACCCACCATTATTGTAGCCCAATACGCAGGATTGTACCTGCAAAATTGGGACTTTAGACAATTATATATTGAAAATATTGTTGTAGCAGGGAGAATGTCAATTCCAGGAAAATCTGGGCTCATACTGGATCCTGTCATTAAATTAGGCCCATGACAATCGGAGCAAACAGTGATGTTCATTACATGATTGACCAATGTTAAAATATGTTCAGGTTAGAGCTACTGAGATTAAAGTAAATTGTAGACCTATATATTTAAAATAAAAACATAGGCTGTCAATAATCGATCGAATCCTACTAAACGCAAAGCTCTTATTACATAATTAAATTAATATTGCATTGAGAGTTCTCCTCTTGATCATATGACTGGTTGCTTTGCATGCTGGTGTGTATTGCACAAAGGTATCATTCAGTTATAGACTTTTGCATATAATAAATCAGTAACTTTCCTATAATGAGAGGTTCTATATCATTTTGTAAAAAATTGGGGGAAAATTTAATGGAAGAAAACATTTCACATTTCCATGAAAGCAGTATTTAATCTATGATTTCCTGCCTGTTTGTGCTGAAGGACTTTTTGGCCCAGCTAAGAGAGAAGCCTGGCTTCAATTGCGAGCAGATCTTGAAGTCCTGACAGACTCCTGGCTCTCAAATGCACTTAAATCACTATCACTCATTAGCACAAGGTAAGCCGAAATGTATGCTTATATTTCATCACTAAATGCACAGTTATACTGTCACTTTAGACTTGTTTTTGTAATTCATTTCTTTGCCAACCTAATTTAAAGCAGATACAAATGTGGTCAAAGTACACAATAGTAGGCAGTGTTCTCACTCCATTACTGCGCATAATCTTTGTGTCCAAATGTGGCCTGAGAAGGTGTCACCTTAACAGCTATTCCATACTGTACCCTGCTCAATTCACACATACAAAGAAGAAATGACTTTGGGAATATGTTCCTGGTCAGGTTCATATGCTCCTCAACATTAAAATTGCAACATTAAAGCAAACCTGTCACCAGGTTTGGCCGATACGAGTTGCTGCCATCACCTTTCAGGGCTTATCTACAGCATTCTATAATGCTGTGGATAAGGCCCAATCTGACCTGCAAGAGAAGAAAAATAACTTTTCCTGCAGCGCAGTCCAGTCCGATGTGTATCACTAGCCTTGGTCCGGTGCCTCCCATCTTCTTGCCATGCCGCTCTCCTGCTTGCTTCATGTGGATGACGCGTTCCTGCGTCATCCACACAGGCTCCCTGGCATTGCGCTCCTGCACAGGCATACTTATCTTCCCTGTTGAGGGCAGAGCAAAGTACTGCAGTGCACAGGCACCTGGAAAGGTCAGAAAAGCCCAGCGCCTGTGCACAGCAGGAATTTGCTCTGACCTCATCAGGGCAGATAAGTACACCTGCACAAATGCATCCCTATGTATCGATGACATAGAAAAGCAGACTTGTCTCTATACTATTTGACAAAACAGCACAAAAATATTCTGTCTTATGATTAATAGGAGAGAACTAAACTGCATCAGTCCAGTCATTGAGTCAATTTATGCTCTGAGGGATGGGAGCAGGCTAAAAGAAGTGGAGATGCACTCCCCTCATAAAAACATTTGATTCATTAATTGTGTTCCGTTAAGTGTCTGATATTTTCAATGAGAAAAATGTCAGAATATTATCTTTCCATTTTAGCTAATGAGTTAGAGTGCTTTCACATTGCATTCTGCGTCACTGTGGGGGCATATGTTCAAAATCCCCCACAAAACGGGGTCCGGACGTATGCTCTGACATGGCCAATAGACTGCAATGGTGACGGGCTACTCTGCTGGGAACTTTTTTCAGGAGTGTAAACCTACATAAGACGGACACTCAAACACAGTCTACTTCATCTGAGTGTGCACCTCCTGTAGGTGTACACTCCAGAAAAAAGCGCACAACAGTGCTCACGTTTGCTTTACCGTCACCATTGTAGTCTATTGGCCCCATTGGCGCATACTTCTGGACCTTGTTTTGCAGGGGATTTTGGACTCATGCCCAACGGTGACACAGAATGCAATGTGAAAGCACCCTTAGTGACTCTGGCCCTACAGTATGCTGCTGATACTGTACATAAAGCATTATTTGATTACAGATCTGCTTTAAGGCTTTATTTTACTATGTCCAGTGTTAAATAATGAATCAGTTGACAGAGTGTGCAATATTATCTTTTTTCCTATGTTTTTTTCCCAACAGAAGTAATAGTGTAAATGTCTTGGTGACAACAACGCAACTTATTCCAGCACTTTCCAAAGTCTTGCTGTATAGTCTAGGAGGAGTATTTCCAATTGAAAACATCTATAGTGCAACTAAAATAGGTAAGAGATTCTATTTATTTTACAAGAAATATGCTACAGAGAATGTTACTTTCAATATAATGTATGTAGAATGCGATGACTTACTAGAAAAACTCTGTTTCCGTATGCACAATCCTCTTTATATTTTCTGGCATAGCAGTTTGATTCACATATTTTTCTCCAAATGTAATGCACACAGGCCCAGATACTTTTAATATAACTGACCTTATGCAAATTACGAAAAGTGTTTTGTTTGTATTGAATTTAATAATATGTTACAGATATCATAAAAGTCTATGGGGTCTGAATATCATCAATGTACCTCCCAGACTGAGCTTCAAAGTAGCATGTGAAGCTACTTCTGACATCTTTAAGTGATTATTTCTGTTTTAACTGATTTGTTGGTGATCTCTTTTTGTGGCACTTATTAATATATAACTATTACAGGATCTGGAGCGCACCAGGGAGGGACGTGGGGGTACTCGGTACCGGGCCCATCAACTTGAATGGGAGACGGTGTCACAGCGGCGGCGACCCAGTCCGTGGCCCTGGGGCATCCAGTAAATAAAATAGGGGAAAGATGTGTGATGTTGAAGTGTGGTAAAAATGAAGATAAAGTTTATAGATGATTAAATACGTGACTCCACCTGTGGTATTCTGGTCAGAGGCGACCAGCACTGCGGTGTTGTTCCCCTGAGACTGCTGGTGTGTCGCAGCTGAGGTGAAAGTAGCTCTCCACAGGTAGAGCAATAGTCCCAGGGCAAATATATTTGATTAATAGTTAAGATGGCGGTGGATGTTGGGGTGCAAAGAAATGAGGGAAGGACACAGAGAGGTGCAGTTTCCTTACCTTTTACTGGCAATTGGTTGTAATCCGGAGTACCACATACAGGTGATGGATTGAGTCCGGCTCGCCTGGAGGCATTCAGGGGAGCCACCCTGCCAGGTGGGGGTTTGAGACCTTCCTTCTGTGCTTTGTGTGCATGTCTCTGCTGTTTGTAACTAAGCTGTGACCCTCTATTTCATGATGGTTTCTCTAACTTGTACAGCTGACAGCGTGAGCCTATTCCACGGGTACCGTCCTTTTCACTGTCAGCCCCGGGCTCCTGATCCGCTGCCGTGCCCTCAGGTGTTCAATCTCGCTCAGGAACTTACAGTCCCCTGTACTTCCAGATTCAGCGGTCAGGACATACAGCTCCTGTCCACTCAGGACTCTGGCGTCCCTTTCTCTCTATTAGCGCTTCGCTCTGGGGTCTGCTATATGCAGTTTTTAGCTTCCCCAGAGCCTCTCTGTTTCTGCTCTTGTTCTTTCCCTCTTCACAGATCAGCTTCCCCTCACCAACTGACTGGATCTTCCAGAAAGATCTTTTTACCTCAGGTTTTAACTGTCTTGTAATTTGCTCACAGATGCTCTTGTTTCCATGACAACTCCCTCAGCTGACTTCTAGCTGACTCACCAACCCCATTTGCTGGCCAGAATTTATAAGGCAGCTCCTTTTTCTGACCTTCAGCAGGAATTGTGATTTAATCTATGATACCTGGCATGGGGGCCCCCTTCTGCCTCCAAGCATGACTTCACCTCTTAGAGGGAGGCAATGTCACTGTGACAACCAGACTCTGGGGTGTCACAGATCCCCTCTTGCACTTGTTACTCCAGCCTTCCTCATGGACTGTACAGCTTTTCTGTTCTTAAAATGGCTGCTGATGGAGACGCATGTGACCAGACTCATGTGCAGTGCTTTTCAATTGGAGGAACCTGATGGATAGGTCTGGTCACATGCCCCTCCATCAGCAGCCATTTTGAAAACCATGCAATCTGTTAGGAACACTACAGTTACAAATGGAAGAGGATAATCTGTACTACTTGTATATTAGTAAGTGTCACAAAATCATGTCTCTAATAAATATGTTAAAATAAAGTGGCTAGCCCATTTAGCATGTATCTGGGCTGGTGGTTACTCGGTACGGGTCTTTCAGGCTCTCCAATGTCAATGATGATGGAAGTTCAGATGCAGGGGGAAGATGTTAGGAAAGTTGTAGGGAAAAGGGGATTCGTGATGCCACCTGTGGTATTCGGCAATGCCGGTGTTAAGCCGACGCTGCTCTGCAGATCCTCTGGGGCGGTGTTAGGGCAGCGGGGATGTTAAAGTTCTCCACAGGTAGAGCTGTATCCCAGGGCAATTGAGCCAGTGACGGTGATGTTGAGTGCGGCTTATGGCAGCAGAGATGTAAAAAGACAAAGAACACAGTTGGGTGCAGTTTCAGGGTTTTTACTAACAAGTTTCTGGTTACTTGATGACCCGCTTGGTACTGTGTCCTCCGGGTGAGGGATCCAGCCAACTCCCAGGTAGATTGGGTTAACCTTTTCAGGACTCCTCTTTGTGTTAACCTTTCTAGGCCGTCTCTCTGTGTTGTTCACTCCTCTCGCTCCTGCCCTGTGCCTTCGCACACAGTGTCCCCAAGCCGGCAGCCACGGATCTCACCGGGCGACAGGGGTCAGGCCCCGGGATCCTCTACAGCCACCTTTGCTAGGAATGTGTATGGTTGTGGCCGAGGCACTAAGTCACCTCAGCCTCCGGCTTTCTAGCTGAGCCTTATAGTACTCCACTAGTCTGAGGGGCCGGCTTCCTCACTGCGGCCTGGTCCTCCCTTTCAGGATGCGGGTCCCGCGGTTGGCTTAACGCATGATCCGTGCCCCAAGGACCCCTTCTCTTCTCTTAGGAGCTTCCCTCTGAATGTTTCTCTCAATGACTGAGACTCTCACTGCGTCAGTCCTGCTCCTCCGCTATCCTGTCACTGACTGACTATTCTCTGGAAAGATCTATTTACCTCAGAGCTAACTCCTCCCACCAACAGTCACCTTCCTCAATCTGATTGGATGCCTAGCTATCACTCCACTTCTAAACTCCTCTCAATCGACCTACCATTCCCACCTGCCTTCCACCATCCTTTCCTGGCCAGTCTGGTCTGTATTGGTTGCAAGTGATAGGAGTCCTGTGTGGTGTTCCCTCCTTACCTGAGTGTGGGATACCACACCTCTGGATGAGGTGCAGCACCTCTGTGGTGACTGGACCCTCAGGGGCGCCACATATCCACTTTAAGAGAAGCGGAGTCAATAGGAAAGTGGATCAAGACCCACCAAGTTAAGTACTGCTTCATTTGTGGTGGTTCTTCTCTGGGCAGGTACAAAACTTGAGCTTTGGCCATAATATTTCAGTAAGAAAACCTCAGAGGCTGATATTATAGTATATGCTACCTTTGAGAATTATATCACTTTAAATGTAATGTCTCTTCTAAGAAACATTAGATCAAAGATTTCTGTTTTGCTTCGGCTTCCTTTATCTAGGGCAGACAGTTGCACTAATTAAAATTGTGTTTTTCCTAATTTTTGAACTATGTTCTGGCACATGTTAGGATTCACCAGTCAAATTTGTTTAAATCTTAGAGTAAAGATGGCGTTGCCCTCCCTTATTTTAGAAGGTATTTTGTAGTAATTCATCTCCAGATTCTTTGGAGTGGAGAGAATTAGCTATTGTAGGGCAACTGGTTGATATAGCTGAGGAGACTGCCAAATCCATTTTTGAGTTACTGGAATCCAGGCGCTTAGTTTTGTGTAGTTGTAAATCATGACCTATTTTTAAGCTACTGGATGTAACATGGAAATTTTATAAAAATATTCTTGGGCTTAAATGTTCTCTTGATTGTACTCCTTTGTGGAAACATTACTGTTTAAAGGAGTTTTTGTGAATTCTGAATATAACTTAGTGGAAAAGACATTTCCTACATTACTGAAGCATCAGGGAGCAGGTTATCATCATATCGCGTTGTTGTATGGACCTCTCCATAAAGCCTCTAAGCTCTGAAATCTTACAAATTGTCATACCTTATACAGTATAGTAGTGGTCAGTACAGTTTGTACAGCAGAGTCATTTTTCATCTCCAGAATCACTGTTTCTTCTGTAGTCTAAAGATCAAATGGACTGCTAGGTCCTCTTTCTCTCACACTTGTAAAGTGCAAGCTCTCATGGTTAGCTGTTCTCTATGTCTCCTCTACTATTTTCTGAGCAGTTACAAACTTTCCAGCATTGAGATTAGCAAAAATGTAATCGCCGAGAATCAAATGTTTGAGGAAAAATGAGCAGTCAGTGAATTTAAATTTAAAAAGATCCGCTCATATCTTGCACTAAGCATAGACAAGAATAGACAAGTTAAGCCTACAATCTTCTCACTGTATTCTTTATCTAATATGGGCTCCACACAAAGAAATGAGGTTATTAATGGATGTCTGAGGGTTGTTCTGCTGCACTGAATACACTTGTACATGCAAATTGTCAAGAGCTGCTGCTGTTAGCACCCTTTGCAATTGCCAATCTATGACATGCCAGATAGGCTCGAGAGACAAATAAGGAGATGCTGTAGGCCATAGTAGCACAATTAGGTTATACAGGCTCATCACATTAGCACAAGAAACATGCAGCCTGGAATTATTGTGTTGAAAAACTGCTCCTGTGACACTTTAGAGAAATGGCCGTACCACTGGTTCCAGGATCGATCCATTCTGTTCTGCAAGAGAAGATGGATGCAAAATACCAAGCTTAAGGTGTCAAACAGTTTTCTATAATACAATAGCAAGGCCAAAAAGAGGTTTCATTTCCGCGCTGCCAGGAATACCAGTGGATATTCCAGAGAAAGAATCAGGATCCAGCATAATGGAACGCGAATTTCATAGTACAGTACAGCAAACTTCTGCCTCAGGACAAACTACCATTCCGTGTGGTTTGTCCTGTGGAAGAGGTTTGTTATACTTTGAAAAGTGTCAACAATAAATTGCATTCCTTTATCCTGATTCTTTCTCTGGAATATCCTTTGGTATTTGTGACAGTGTGGAAATTAAACCCCTTTTTTTCCTTGCTGTTTTATTGATGACAGCCGTGCGGGTCTGCAACAGCCATATCAAGCACGTTGTAAGTTGTGGTTTCACAACCCAACCAGGTGAGCATTTCCCTGTACCCTAATATCCTAGTCACCTGGAGGATAAGACACTATTGCACCATTGTTTTTTTTCCAGCTTCTCCACATTAAACCATGTCTATACAAATTATAAGATGACATTTGCATGAAACTAGGTTACGAGCCAGGTGTCCAGCTTCAGGTCTTCCACTGACCAAATGCACCCTCTCTCAAAGGTTATTATGATGTGGAGAAAGAATGCAATGGAAGCTGGAATCTAGTCTAGCCTGTTTATTGATAGTCCTGCCCTGCCTTGGGTGTAATTATAGCCTTAGATTGTTCTTGAAATTACATGGGCAAAACCAAGAATAGACATTCACGATAAAAGCTACACCAATCCAACTTCTGGGATTATGGTATAGAGTGGCAATCTATGGTAACCAGATGCCTCCAGTCTTCATTACAGATACACTAACAGCTTAAAATTACATTGAGTTGGTTGTGGACTTAGGGTTATAGCCATTTCTCCAAAGTGTCACAGGAGCCATCTTTCAACACCGCAACATGCGGCCACATGTTGTTGGTGCTCCTCTCAGCAGCCTGCATGGCCTAAACTTGCTGCCATGGCCTGCAGCATATCTGAATTTGCTTCCCATTGCACACATCTGTAATGTTAATGATCAGCAACTGCAAAAGGACCTGCCAGTAAGGGACCTTACAAAAAAAGGCGTAAGATGAACAATAAAATTACAATATTTTATTACAAATAATTTAAAAGACAAACAATGTTAAAAAGTGCCAATATAGTGCAAGATGATGAGCCAAAGAAAATAAGTGGCACCACCAGATGGCAGACAATAGCAAGAAGTAATGCTCAAAGATTGAAAATACACAGATAAGTACCAACATAAATAAGACTTGCATCCAGAGACTAGAAAAAAAACATATTGTGTATTGACTATATTCCCATAACCCTCAAAATTACGGCTAAAGTGCCTGCAATACACATTGGATAGAACACTGCAGCATAGATGTGAAGACCATAGTATCCTACATTGATGTATTGAATGTAATAAACATATCTTACCTCACCATGCAATGGTGAATTTCCCCTACACGCGTTTTGGTGGCGTGCACTCCCCCTGACAACCTTTCTCCACCAATTATACATTTTGTCACTAAATTAATTCCATATTTTCATCATTTTCATGTCTATGAATCCCTTGATTTAAATATTTCCATAACTCTTGCTTCTTGCAATTGTAGGGTAAAGGAGTGTTTGTTCTGTGTGTGTGTATTATATTTACTTATTCATTTGTATGTGTTCTCTTTGTGATGATTTTAATTCCTATATTGGTTTGTTGCTAGTGAAGAGTGAACATGCTCGGATAAGATGTTATCCAAGCACGCTTGTGTGCTAACCGAGTGACTTTGGCGTGCTCAAAAAATATGTTCAAGTCACCGAAACTACATGTTTGCCAACTGTTCGACAGCCGTAACACGTGCAAAAATTGCCTAACATACAGGACATATAGTTAGTTTTTCTACCATGTACAGTCCACAATTCAATAAGATAACGGACATTGTCAAAAAATATTTACCTATTTTACACAATGATAATAAACTTGGTCAAATTCTGGACAATACCCAGATACGATACATAGCCAGGAAAGCTCCTGCTTTGAGCGATATCTTATCCCCCAGTCTTTTTATCAGTAATAGGAGAACTAAAAATAATACTTGGTTGTCATATAAAGGCTTTTCCAAATGTGGACATCATCCCTGTAAAGTCTGCAACTATGTGGTTAAAACCAGCAGATTTACTTCTAGTGTTACTGGCATATCATACCCTATTCAGTCTCACATAAATTGTAATTCAGAAGGAGTAATATATGTTATTGAATGCGTTTTTTGTAACCTACAATATGTAGGCTGCACAATAGGACCTCTTAAAAAGAGAATTAGGAAACACTTGTCAGAAGCTACTAGTAGCAATTATAATATTTCAGCAGTTTCTTATCATTGTAAAACTGTTCATGGAGGTAAAACTGATAGTCTCAAAATTATAGCAATAGAGAAAGTCTATAGATCTACTAGGGGAGGTGATTTCAGGAGAAAATTATTAAATCGTGAATCCTTTTGGATTTTTAAATTAAATACAAGAGTACCATTAGGTCTGAACAAACGACTTGATTTAATATTGCAATTAGATTGATATTTTCTTCTGTATATTTACATTCTACTTAGTCCTATTCAATTCTGGTTATTCTGATAATTTTTGTGATTGTTATTATATTCTTATGATATCTTTTTATTAGGTTTTTTTTTTTTTTTTTTTTTTTCCTGTTTTTCCGACTAGTTTTTGTTTCAGCTCCACATTAGGCTGAGTGTTTGCAAGAGTTAACTGGTAGGGATACTCCCTATTTTCATTAATTCTTTTGTCCAACACCTGTGATTTACTAGTTTTTGTACTATTTGTAGTCGTCAGTATTGGTCTAGTGTGAACCATGAGTAAGACCCTCTAGGTCGAAACGCGTTGGTTGGAGACCACCAGAGACCCCATCTGCCTGTATGTCCTTATCCACACTTTTTCTGTTCGATTTTAAGAATTTACAATAAATGATGTATTTTTAACTGAAGTCCAGCGCTGGAGATTCCATCCTTTATTTTGCTTCAGTCAACACCCCTGATCAAGGTGACTCCGTGCGCAGGAGGATTATGGATCGCAACCGAGACTGGTGAGCTGACATTCCCTTCATTTTCCCTATCCTTCTATAATTATATTTATGATCTAGTCCTGCTCCCTTACTCTATAATTGTTGTGGACGCTTGTAAACACTAATTCTATGGACATGGATTTGGACAGAAATAGGCAGCATATCTTTGCAGCCATTTTTGACTCTACAGATGATGTTACTAATGTGAGCAGTGGGGTCTCTCAGGTAGAGTCTTTAGAAAACCTTTTTAATAAACTGGAAAATCGGAAAAATAAGGAAACCAGATTATGGTGGGACATGACCTCTCTAAAATCTTATCTGACGAAAAAACTTATCCCTAGGGGATTGAGACTGAATAAAAGACCTACCTTCATCTACTCAGACACTTTCAGATTAGAGTGGGAGCAGATTCTTACACAAAGTTCTTTCAAATTAATGGAGTTGATTATTAAATATGAGGAACTGGAGATGACTTGTGTTAAAGAAGAGATCACTAAGATGCAGACTTCTCTGAACAAACACAATAATGTGAAAGACTTTGACAAATTTAATTCAAGAATGGAAAAAAATCTTTCCAAACTGGAAGAATATATTGCAGATATAAAACGCAGTAAATTCACAAGAGACAAACGCGACTTTGAATTGAACCAGGTCTATTCCTGGAAGAAAAGCCGTCCTTTTCAAGAAGGTAAAAAACGATATCAGCATGGTTTTTCAGGCTTTCACCATAGAGATCGCAGGGTCAGCTTCACCAGGTCTCATGATTCAACAGCGTCTTCCAGTTCTAATCTGAATACGTCAGAAGAGTTCTTAGATGCTTCCTTCAATACTAATCATTCTGAGGATATCCGTAGTGATGGAATTATCGTAAGGAGATCAAAAAACGACGGAGAAGAGCGGGGAGGAAACATAAAAAGAAACTACCACTTCAGAAACCGGAGGAGATATCAACATGCCCTGTAATAAATCTTTCAAGCTATATCCTATCAGAAGCTCATATGACTCTCTTGAGCAAAGGCTTGGGATTTAGTCCAGTCAACAAATTTGATATTTATCAGACTCTTCTAGATGTGAATAAGTTTGCCAGAAATTTAACTTTGAAATGTCATTTTGACTACCAGTCCACCTCTTCAGAGACCTTGTCACTGTCTGGATCTACAAACATTCCTGAGTTAATTTTTCCCTATGGAAATTTTTCTTTTAAAGATCTTATAGGCTATTCCACTCTTAGAGACTTACAATCACATTCCTTACCAAAAAATAGGACTTTAAATGATCTCTTTAAAATGCCCAATCCAGGGTTTTATCCAGTTCAGTCCAGACCTGCTATTCTAGATATATTCCAAGAACTAATAGAGAAAGATTTAGTGGAGCTTGATAAAATAACAGAAATGACATATGACAATTTAACAGCACAAGAGAGAGCAGCTATGAAAGAGTTAAAAGATAATGCTGACATTCTGGTGAGACAGGCAGATAAAGGGGGTGGAGTAGTCGTGCTTAATGCTGGCCTGTATTATTCAGAAAATCTGCGCATTTTGAATGATTCTGCTACCTATTCCAAGATTTCTAGTGATCCCACGTCTAAATTTCAGTGTGATTTGTCAAAATTATTAAACGATGGTTTAGTCACAGGGGCCATAACACAGAAAATTTATGATTATGTTAATATCAAGAACCCTGTGATTCCCATTTATCATGCGTTTCCTAAAATCCACAAGGATTTGTTCCCCCCCCCCTTTAGAACTATAATTTCGGGGATAGGGTCTTTTTCAGAGAAATTGGCAGAGTGGGTTGATCATTACCTACAACCTTTGGTCATTGATCTTCCAGGATATATCAGAGACACCAAAATGTTAATCTCTGCCTTGGATGATTATCATTGGTCACCAGAATATTCATGGATTACCTGTGATGTGGTGGGTTTATACCCGTCCATACCACATAATGTGATTATCTCTAGTCTCACATTCTTTTTGGACAAATATAGCACATATGTGATAGAAATTCAATCCTTCATTGTGGATGCAGTTTCCTTTCTTCTCTCACATAATTATTTTTCATTTGATGGAATTTTTTTCTTACAAAAACAAGGAGTAAGTATGGGGGGTAAATGTTCCCCAGCCTTAGCTAATATTACAGTAGCTGTTTGGGAAGAGAAATATATCTTATGTAACAATAATCCCTTTTCACAAAATATACAACTATATGGCCGCTTTATAGATGACCTGATTTTGATTTGGAAGGGAGACATCTCAGGGATTAGTGATTTCATTAGCTATATTAATATGAATGATTTTAATCTTTCATTTACATTTACAGTGTCGGATTTTTCTATCAGTTATCTGGATGTGACTTTGTCTGTGAATCCTGACAGCCAAAAGGTCTGCGTTTTTCCTTTCAGAAAACCCACAGATACAAATTCAATTTTACAAGCTTATTCTTGTCACCCCAAGCACGTGGTTAAAAACATTCCAGTGGGAGAATTAATTAGGTTAAAAAGAAATTGCAGTTCACCTATAACATTTGCTAAAGAATCAAACAAAACCCTCTCTAGACTTAAGGACAGAGGATATGCTAATTGGATGCTAAGGAAAGCTGATGATATTGTCAGCAGGATTGATACACACCCTGCTGAATGAATCTCCTTTGAGCCTTGTACACACTGGAGTTACTGCTAGCAAGAAAAAGAATCGCACACGGGCCCCCTGTAATAATTATGACCGTCCTATAGTTAGTTTTTCTACCATGTACAGTCCACAATTCAATAAGATAACGGACATTGTCAAAAAATATTTACCTATTTTACACAATGATAATAAACTTGGTCAAATTCTGGACAATACCCAGATACGATACATAGCCAGGAAAGCTCCTGCTTTGAGCGATAACTTATCCCCCAGTCTTTTTATCAGTAATAGAAGAACTAAAAATAATACTTGGTTGTCATATAAAGGCTTTTCCAAATGTGGACATCATCCCTGTAAAGTCTGCAACTATGTGGTTAAAACCAGCAGATTTACTTCTAGTGTTACTGGCATATCATACCCTATTCAGTCTCACATAAATTGTAATTCAGAAGGAGTAATATATGTTATTGAATGCGTTTTTTGTAACCTACAATATGTAGGCTGCACAATAGGACCTCTTAAAAAGAGAATTAGGAAACACTTGTCAGAAGCTACTAGTAGCAATTATAATATTTCAGCAGTTTCTTATCATTGTAAAACTGTTCATGGAGGTAAAACTGATAGTCTCAAAATTATAGCAATAGAGAAAGTCTATAGATCTACTAGGGGAGGTGATTTCAGGAGAAAATTATTAAATCGTGAATCCTTTTGGATTTTTAAATTAAATACAAGAGTACCATTAGGTCTGAACAAACGACTTGATTTAATATTGCAATTAGATTGATATTTTCTTCTGTATATTTACATTCTACTTAGTCCTATTCAATTCTGGTTATTCTGATAATTTTTGTGATTGTTATTATATTCTTATGATATCTTTTTATTAGGTTTTTTTTTTTTTTTTTTTTTTTTTCCTGTTTTTCCGACTAGTTTTTGTTTCAGCTCCACATTAGGCTGAGTGTTTGCAAGAGTTAACTGGTAGGGATACTCCCTATTTTCATTAATTCTTTTGTCCAACACCTGTGATTTACTAGTTTTTGTACTATTTGTAGTCGTCAGTATTGGTCTAGTGTGAACCATGAGTAAGACCCTCTAGGTCGAAACGCGTTGGTTGGAGACCACCAGAGACCCCATCTGCCTGTATGTCCTTATCCACACTTTTTCTGTTCGATTTTAAGAATTTACAATAAATGATGTATTTTTAACTGAAGTCCAGCGCTGGAGATTCCATCCTTTAACATACAGGAGATCGCTTCATGTGTTGCGGCTGTCTATTAGCCATGAGACATGCAGCCGCAAGAACTCGTAAATATTTTTCAAGCACGCTGAAGTCACTCGGTTAGCACACGAGCATGTTCCGATATCACCTTATCTGAGCTAGTTTGCTCACCACTATTACCAATAGTGTACATACCTAAAAATACCTTTAAAAAACTATTTTTTGTGTACGGAGCTATCCATTTATTAAAAAAGCACTAGACTATACATAATTGGAATAATAATTGTGACAACTGATGATCCAAAAACTTCAAATGAGGAATCCTTTAGATAGCAATCACATGATGACAGAGGAGCTAGATGAGGAAGTAAGCCTTGCATTGTTTTTTCAGGCAAAGAAATCTGTTTTCAGCGTATAATGTCCAGATTTGGCTCCCATGTTACTTATGTTGTGGTGGGTGATGCCCAAGATGAGGAGCATGCTGCTAATCAGGTAACTGAAACTTGCTCTCATTTATCTTTCAGGGAAAGAAAGTTGCTTTGAACGCATAATACAAAGGTTTGGCAGAAAAGTAGTATATGTTGTAATTGGGGATGGTGTAGAAGAAGAACAGGCAGCAAAAAAGGTAAAATATGTTCCAGTGTGCCATGAAAATGTGTGCTCACCTGTCTGTGTATTTTTCTGTATAGTGTAGGTCAATTTACATGTTTGATTTTTCATTTTTAACCCTTTAAGGACACGGCGATTCTTCATTTTCGTGCTTTTGTTTTTAACTCCCCTTATTCCAAGATCCATCGCTTTTTTATTTTTCCTTTGACATAGCTTTACTTTGGAAAGACACCTTTCATGCTGTCCTAAGATATAATGGAGAGTGGCAAAAAAAAATTCCAAGTGTTGCAAAATTCCAAATAAAAGGTGCAACTCCGCAATTTTTATTTTTTATTTACAGTATTCATTTTACTGCAAAAATGATTTTGCAATGTAATTCTCCTGGTCAGTATGATTACGCAGATACCAAACATGCATAGGTTTTGTTTTCTTTAAGTGGTGAAAAAAAATTCGGAAATATGTAACCCCAAAAAATGTTTACTTCTGACGCCACTTTCTGAGAGCTGTAATGTTTTCAATTTTCAGGATATGGGGATGTGTGAGGGTTTCTTTTTTACACCCCAATGTTTTCATCACCTCTTATGGCATTTCCTTTCTTGCTGCGGCGCCTGAAATAACACAATTATAGCATTTTGATTTTTTTTCTCCTTATGCTGTTTACCGATCAGATTAATCTAATATTTGAAGCTGAATGTGTATGTATGTCCGGGATTGGCATCTGCACCGTTGCAGCTGCAGCCACAAAATATTGCACAGTCACACGTCTGGACCCCGAGAGCATCATAGGCTATGTTGTGAAGCGAAATTTTAACCCCGCGCGTTCCAATTCACCAAACAATTTTGTCCCTATGTACATAATGGGAAAAAAGTGTATGTTTGTATGTATGTGTGTATGGTCGGGATTGGCATCTGCACCGTCGCAGCTACAGCCACAAAATAATGCATAGTCACATTTATGGATCCCGAGAGCGTCATACCCTATGTTGTGAGGCAAAATTTTAACCCTGCGCGTTCCAATTCACCAAACAATTTTGCCCCTATCTACATAATGGGGAAAAAGTGAAAGGAAAGTGTTGGAGGCAAATTGACAGCTGCCAGATGGGAACAAGGGGGACTAAAAGAATGAGAGCGATGGCACCAAAGCGTATATAATGTACAGTTGCTAAGGTGGGGCCCTGACATGGGATACTCACCACACACGGGGATATGAACACACACACAAAATGTGCCACACACTACCATGTGCTTCAACACATATACCACCCTCAGCACACATTTCACCACACATACACCAACCTCGCCACATAAAAGTCGAAACATTAAAGTCGCCACTCAAAACTCGCCACGTGCAAAACTCGCCACATGCAAAACTAGGCTCACGCAAAACTCGCCACATGTGCAAAACTCACCTCATGGAAAACTCGCCACATGCAAAACTTGCACACGCGGAAAAATTGCCACATGCACAAAAGTTGCAACACATGCAAAAGTTGCCTCACACAAAAATTGCACATACTCAAAAAGCACCACACATAAAACTCGCCACGCGCAAAACTCGCCATGTGCAAAACTTGCTGCACACAACTTGCTACACCAACCTGTCACATGCAACTCGACACACAAAAAGTTGCTACACGCATGTCGCCACACAAAACTCGTCTCACAAAACTCGCTATATGCATGTCGCCACACGCAACTCAACACACACAACTTGACACATGAAACTCGCCCTAAAACACACACAAGTCTGGTATCATCCTTCAAAAATAAAAATCTGATTAATAAGCAGACAAACTACAAGAGCAACAAATGTAGCATATAGGAAATACGGCAGCTGTCAGTCACATGACCTGTCTAATAAGTAGAAGATTACTTCACATTACTTGGCCAATTTAGTTAAATCTGTGTGGAATATCTCTGGTGTTGAAATATATGTTGTGAAATGCTTCTATTAGCTTAGTTTTTGCCTTTTAATAATTACATTTCTATCTATTTGTTTTGTGGTTTTTGTGTGCAGAATAAATTTTTGTTAACACATTCTATTTTGCTAACAGCAATTATTAACTCGGGTGAAGCCAGGTAGTACAGCTTAGTTTACTTTATATTTTGATAGATTTGACTTTTACGAATGCAGCAATACCAAATGTGTGTTTTTTATTTTTTTCTATTTCTTATTTTTAATGTGTTAAGAGGGGGTTATTTGACCTAATTTTTTATATTTTTCATATTTTTTAAAACGTTTCTTTTTTTTCACTGCACTGCATTTAATAGTCCAGTTAGGAGACGTAAAGCTGCGATCATGCGCTGCTACATATAGCTAAAATCATGGTCTCCTACGAACTTTAGCTGAACATTGGCTTTCACACGAATACCGTGATTACAGACACATGGGTCTTCAGCAGACCTCTGGCTGTCATGCCAACCCATCGGCGTCCTGCAATCTGACCTCGGGCAGTTCGCTGAGCAGTTAAGAGTAGAGATGAGCGACTTTGCCTCCGGGAGGGTCAAGTCAGGTTTCGGACCACTCGACTTTACCAAAAATCGAGTTGAATGAAATTGGCCAACTATCGGCAAAAGTCAGAGGTCCGACCGAAACCCGACCCCAATGCAAGTCAATGGGGAATAAAAGTCGGCAGTGAGTGGAAGACAATAGACACACCTACAGTGCCCATTTCAATGGCAACAACATCAATTCTTATTACTTAAGCTTGTCAACCTTAATTTACTTTATAATAATAGTAATGCATTGAAAACTGGGGGTAATTTAGCTAAAGTTGTGGGGGGGTGCAGCCCAGTTCGGGAGGAGGAAATACTGGCATATGTTGAGGTGTAGGCTGGACGTTCAACAGCTTCAAAAGGAGGAATTGGAGAAGTCAGAGGAAGAGGAGGACAAAGCGAGCCATTTTGCTGGCAACCTATGTGTCATCAGGGAAAGGTGGTACAAAATCCTTTGAAACCCAGGCATGGTTCATTTTAAATGATGGTGAGATCACCTACATTTTGGCTCATCAGCTGGGTCCTTCTTTCTGTCAGGATTGATCCAGCAGCACTGAAGACTCTTTCTGATAGCACACTACCAGCAGGGCAAGCAAGCTCCTGTAAGGCATATTGTGTCAATTCAGGCCAGGTGTCCAGTTTACAGGCCCAGTAGTCAAAGGCGAATGAACTGTGAGGGAGAACATCGATAGGGGTGGAGAGGTAATTTTGAACCATAGTTGACAACTGCTGTCTCCTGTCTGCTACAATCGATTCAGTATTACCAGTCATGTGAGCGGTACTCGAGAAATCAGTCGACAACAAGGTCATGAAACCCCTGTCTCCAACGCTACTTAGGCTGTGTGCACCACGAACACCTCTTCCATGTTGCCCAGTACAGCTCATGGTATAACCTGCACCGTTGCTGTGTGCTGGGAATGCCTCTAACAAATGGTTTACCAGAGTTGCTTGTTTCTTCGCCAATATTAGCTCTAGGTTCTCCTGTGGCATGATGTTCTGTAATTTGCTTTTATAGCGTGGATCGAAGATGCTGGCCAAGTAGTCGTCAAACGTCATAATTTTGGCAATGCGGGGGTCCCTTTTTAGAATCGAGAAATACAGCAAAAAAAGCCAATTTTTGTCAAAAATGACACATATCTCTCACCCCAAAACTTTATATATCTATACAGCAATAAGTGAGGTTAAAAAATATCTTTTAATATGTAACTTAAAAGCACCAAAACAATAATGTCACGAATAGTGATTAAAAGGATGCCATTTGATGGGTAATCCCTAGAAAAAAATGGGAACCACCCAACCGCATCAATCAGGATATAAAACGTTGCTAATATATCATGTCAGGCAACAGTTTGTATAAAGGATACAGCATTTAACAGTTAGCACACAATGCCATAGCCAATTGCATATATGTATATTGTGTTTGGCTAAACCAAAAAAGGTTTATAGCCACGAGATACAAGAAGGTGAGATATATAAAATAGGAACAATCTCACCGGTTTTTGCAGATGGCCAGGAGTCTCCAGGGATACTCTGTATACACACAGGGAGGTAGCGATGGGAAGACAATACCCCGTCAAATCCCTCAAAAACTAACCATCATCTGATCCCCAGACTCCTGCCCTTACAAGGGCAGTCCACAGCTCACCCTATATTGCACATGCCCTGCACTTTCCCTTAGAAGAGCGTCCCAACGCATTTCATCCAAGTAAATCTTCAGGGGACTAGCTTGTTACAAAGTGCCATAGTGCTAAAGCTCAAAACATGGATCCTTCCACTATCAATGCTGTCTGCTGTCTGCAGAGAGTGGAGGACAGAGGGCATATTTATATGGTAAGATGACAAACCATCAACACCTGATGCCACAATCAACATGTCACACAAACACTCACTCCCATATCTGATAAATCAAACGTCCGTCATTAAGCGGTTCAGCATCTGTGGAACGCACGCCGAAATCGGCGCTAACTCCGCCCACACCAGCATCACAAGCATCAGGCAAATCAAAGGGAAGAAAGATGCCCCACTTCCGGTTGGACCACCAAGATGGAGAAGTGCCCCACTTCCGGTGACGTTTATCTGGAGGCGGATCGCCTCAGATGCAAATGCCACACTTCCGGTGACGTTTTTAGAGGTGAACCGCCACAGATGCAAATGCCACACTTCCGGTCAGCGGACATACTGCAACAATGCCCCACTCCTGGTAACATTTCATCTGCGGCGTCGCCTGATAATCATGTCAACGAACAAAGCGCTTGACCGGCGCTAACTCCGCCCACACCAGCGTCACAGGTATCAGTCAAATCAAAGGGAAGAAAGATGCCCCACTTCCGGTTGGACCACTAAGATGGAGAAGTGCCCCACTTCCGGTGACGTTTATCTGGAGGCGGATCGCCTCAGATGCAAATGCCACACTTCCGGTGACGTTTTTAGAGGCGAACCGCCACAGATGCAAATGCCACACTTCCGGTCAGCGGACATATTGCAATAATGCCCCACTTCCGGTAACATTTCATCTGCGGCGTCGCCTGATAATCCTGTCAAGCGCTTGATCGGCGCAACCACAACAAGGGAGAGACGCACATCACTGCAGGAGCCCAAAAATAGATAAAACCAAAAATGAACTCCTTTCCAAAAGACGTCACAAGGGCACATAAATAGGAGACAGTGGTCCAGCTAGCATCAAATGCAGAAGGGTAATTAATAGGAAGTAAAGTGTAACATGACAAGTCATAGAAGTTAAATGGCAACAGGAGATACATATATAAATGTATACATATATATATACACATGCAAAACCTGAAAATAGGTGACTAATTAGTGATTTAGGCTTAATAACGTTCCTACATATAGATCAAAAAAGGAAAGGCGGAAAAAAGGAGGAATTCAAATAAAACAATTATAATTAATTTGTTCATTGAGGCCCTTAGGTGCCACCGTGTCCAAATAAAAAATCCACTTTGCCTCACGTTGCAACAGCAACTGGTCCCAGTTGCCCCCTCTCTGTGGCTTAAAGACCCTGTCAATGGCAGTAAAGCTGAGATGCGCGATCTGACCTTGATGTGCACCATGAACATGTCTAGCAATCGGCGTGTCCCTTTTATGTGTTACATCTCCCACATGTTCGCCAATCCTCCTCCTAAATTCACGGATGGTTTTGCCGACATATTCCAGTCCGCATTTACAAGTGACCTTATAAATGACACCCTTGGTGCTACAATTCATGAAATATTTAATAGAGTAATTCTTCCCAGTCACATTACTCACAAAATCCCTACTTACCCCAATGTGTGAACAAGCCACACAATGACCACATTTAAAACAACCTATGACATCACTGTGGAGCCATGTTCTATTCACAGGGGTGGAAAAATGGCTTCGCGCTAGTCTGTCATTCAACGACCGTGCTTTTCTGTATGTGATCATAGGGGAATCACTCAAGTAGGGGGAGAGGTCACTGTCCATCTGTAGGATCGACCAATGCTTCCTGATGATGTTCCTCACAGGAATTGCTCCATTATCATAAGTTGTAATAAATCTAAGGGTATCATTCTCCATAGGTTTCTTATTATTAGTGTTCAATAGTTCAGAGCGCATACGACTCTTAGCTCCTTGGTAGGCCTGTTTTAACACCTTTTTGGGATAACCCCTATTCAGGAATCTATCCCTTAAGTCCCTAGCTTGGGACTCAAACGTCCACATATCAGAGCAGTTCCTCCGAATTCTGAGATATTGTCTCTTAGGAATGGCTCTCTTTAAATGTTGGGGGTTGTGGCTCCCCCAATGTAGTAGGGAATTAGTAGAAGCAGGTTTTCTATACGTTGATGTCCCCACTTCTCCTTTCTCATTTTTCTCAATCGGGATATCAAGGAACGACAATCTTGTTGTCTCGAAAACGGCGGTAAAAAACAGGCCTATATCATTGTGATTAAGACCAGCCACAAATTCATCAAATTCATCAGCTGAGCCACCCCACACAATGAATATATCATCTATGTACCGTGTCCATAACTCAGGGACACGGCACATAGGAGAAGCTTCATCTAGTTCACCACCAAAAACCAAAGTCTCTTCCCACCAGCCGAGGAGGAGATTCGCATAAGCCGGTGCACAGGGGCTCCCCATAGCGGTCCCCCTCAGCTGGTGGTAAACCTTATGGTTGAAAACAAAGAAGTTTCTGGTTAAACAAAACCGAAGGAGCTCCAGTATGAAAAGGTTATGCTTTTGGAATTGACAACCCCTATTGTTCAAAAAATATCTAGCCGCTTGCAAACCATGTACATGCGGAATAGATGAATACAGCGCCTCAACATCTATACTTGCCAGAGAAGCTTTTGGATCTACAGTAAGCCCCTCTAAACGACGGAGGAGGTCCGGTGTGTCCTTAACAAACGACTGTAACGAGGAAACAAAAGGGATAAAATCTGATCCAGATAAATCCCTACATTCTGACAGAGACTGCCAACTCCTGATACAATTGGCCTACCCTTAAGAGGACTAAACCCCTTATAAATTTTGGGTAAGCAATAGAAGGTGGCAGTGACTGGATGCTCAGGGAATAAAAATTCAAATTCAGTCTTATTAATGATCTTTTTACTCAGAGCCTCTGATAGAATCTGTCGCAATTCTTCTCAGTAAACATTCATAGGGTTATGTGCCAGAACTTCATGTGTCACTGTCAGAAAGCATAGTGTCACACATCTGTTGATAATGATCCACCCCCAGGATGACAACATTGCCACCCTTATCAGAGGGTTTGATCACAATGCTGTCATCCCATTCCAGATGCGCAATTGCATCCATTTCCTCCTTAGAACAGTTAAAGTGGCAATAAAATTGATCGCGCGAAAGTTTAATCAAATCCTGAGTTACTAAATTAGAAAACACATCAATTGCAGATAAATCACCAGTAGGTGGAGGCATTTTTGTGCTTCTATTTCTCAGCTCCGTAAAAGGTCCCTGACCCAAAGTGTTGGGATTAATCTCAGAAAGAGAATTGAGTAACCTAACATCAGGTAACATATCATCAGGAATACCTAATTCTGAGCTCATACGAGAATCTTGTTTCTGAAAAAACTTTTTCCACCTAACTCTATGTAAGAATAGGTTAAGATCCATAACTGACCTAAATAAATCAAAATCTGTATTGGGAACAAATGAAAGACCCTTACTCAGAACAGATTTTTCAGCATGATCAATGCTCCTTTCTGAGAGGTTAATAATTTGAATGTCCTGGGTACGGGATAAATCATTCGGTACGGGATTAATCACTTCTTGATTTGTGGTGGTCTGTTTCTGAGTGCATAAACTTGATCCAAAAAATGACCACTAGGTGTATTTTCAGATCTATCAGACGATCCTCGTGAGCCTCTACCCCTGCCCCGCCCTCTATTTCTCCCTCTTACAGAGCGATTCCTGCTCTCGGATTCAGAAAAATCAGTATCCGTAGAGGAGAGTTCTGTATCTCTATCAGGGGCACTCATACGTGGGGTCAAAACTAAGTAAGCTTTATTATCTTTGAAATCTTGGACGTCACGCAAATACTGTTTGTGTTTTCTCTCTTTGAGATGATACTGGAATCGTTCAATATGTGTCTGAAGTTTAATCTCCTTCACCCCATAATCTGCTTCAGTAGAGAACTTTTTAGTGACCTCAATATGTTCCCTTAATTTGTCATTCAACAAACCAAGGGTAACCTTTTCTTCATCTAATAATAATTGCATGAAGCGTAAGGAGCTCTCCGTGGCCTCTCGTTCCCATTTATGTACAAAAGCTGGGTTTTTATGCCTGTTCCCAGCGGTTAAATTAATTCTCAAGCCGCGAGGAACAATCTTAGCCTTAAGATAGCTTTCAAGGCTTTGAACTTCCCACCAGGAAGTGATTTGGTCCCTATATACCCGCTGAAGTTCCTTCAAGGCAACATTGAATGTAGGAAGATATTTCTTTTGGGTAAATGTATTTTCAGAGAAAACCTCCTTAGCCTTTTTAGGATCCGCAAGAGATAATCACACATGTGGGCCAATGTTCCAGGTGTCAATGATGCACTGCCAGCGGTGAGTGGAGGAGCACTTTCTGCCAAATCCACATCCCTCCAGTCACGCACAAACCCTGTACCTGACCTTGGCAAGCCAACTGTTATGATTGAGTCACAGTAGGAGGCAAAAACAGAAATGCTAGCTAAGTCCAGAAAACCAGAGAAGTTGGCAGCTATCGGATTGCAGACCCCTGAACCTATCAACACAACTAGCAGTAGCCGTGGGGGGTTCCTACGATGCCCTAGACCCCTCAAACTAAACTGCCCCAGAGCAGACCCCAAAGCAAAAGGCAGCCCCCAACATATGACGGTGAAGCAAGATGAAAACACTAACACAGGCAGAAAGATAAACTGAGCAAAGACGGGGCCCAATCTAGCTAGATAGGAAAGGACAGGAAGGCTGCTGTCTGCAATCCGTGAAAAAACCCTATGAAAATAAGAGCCAACAGACTGACAGTGAAAAAGGCCCTGAAGACGCTAGGCTTCAAAATAGCTATGTCAGTACTCAGGAATATTCTGAAGACAGAGCTACAGGCAAAAGGAGATTCAGCTCACCCCAGCAGGGAATGGCAGAATCCAGAAAAGCAAGGAAAACAAAAAACAAAACACTAATGCAAACAGGCAAAGCAAAAAAACTTAGCTTAGAGGAGCAGGAATCAGACTGGTGTCCTAGAAGTCCACAGAGAAATCACCCGCAGGGCAGAAGGGCGTCGGCAGCCTTATATCCAGTCCGTGACTCCACTCAGCCAGTCATCCTCATCAGGTTCAGGTGCCTGATAATCAGGCTCATTACCTTCCTTCACCAGAATAGGGAGTTCACCAGACCTCAGTGACGAAGGGGAAAATGAACTCACAACAGCCAACATTTTCTCTTGCCCCCTGAGAAGCATCCTCATCCCCAAAATTATCGTCCCCTCATCCTCCTCCTCCTCTTTCTCTACTTCCTCCTCCTCATTAAGGACAGTTCCCTGAGCATACAATCCTGACTGTCATCAAGGCTTCCCTCCTCCTCCTCCTCTGCTGCGGACACCTGATCCTTAAATTGCATCAAAGTTTGCATGAGCAGACGCATAAATGTGATGCTCATGCTTATGATGGCATCGTCTGAGCTTACCAACCGTGTGCATTCCTCAAAACACTGAAGAACTTTACAGAGGTCTTTCAGCTTTGACCACTGCACACCCGACAACTCGATGTCTGCCCTCAAACTGCCTGCCCATGAATCCTCCCACAAATGCATTACAGTCTGCCTCTGTTCGCACAGCCTCTCAACCATGTGCATGGTGGAGTTCTACCTTGTTGCAACATCTATGATTAGGCGGTGCTTGGGGAGGTGGAGCAATCGCTGCAGCCTCTGCATATGACTGGAGTCTACGGGCGAGTGACGGATGTGTGAGCACAGTCTTCGTACCTTATGGAGCAGGGCTGGTAACTCTGGATAATTATTTATGAAGCACTGCACCACCCGATTGAAGGTGTGAGCCAGGCAAGGTATGTGTCTGAGTTTTGCCAGGGCTATGGCCACCACAAAATTACGTCCGTTATCACTGACTACCTTGCCTGGCTCAAGATGTAGACTGCCCAGCCATGACTCAGGTTCTCGCTGCATTTAGTCGGCCAGTACCTCCGCGGTGAGTCTGTTGTCGCCCTAAGACATCATCTTTAAAACAGCCTGCTGACGCTTACCACTAGCTGTTCGACAGTGCGACACCTCGTGTGCAACACTGGCAGCTGCGGATGGAGTGCTCGTGCGACTGCGCTCTGTCGACGAGCTTTCGCTTCTGGAGGAGGAGGAGGCGGAGGGTCGAATGCCTACAGCCAACTGTTGCCTATACTGTGGGCTAGGCAGCACTGTCCCCCTGCCGCTGGCCCCTGTGGACCCTGCATCCATCACATTCACCCAGTGTGCAGTGATGGACACGTAACGGCCCTGGCCATGCCTACTGGACCATGCATCTTTTATGAGGTGCACCTTTCCACTCACTGATTGTTTGAGTCCCTGGACAATGCGGTCTTTCACATGCAGGTTGAGGGCAGGGATGGCTTTTCTAGAAAAGAAGTGCAGACTGGGTAGGTCATATTGTGGGGCAGCATAGGCCATGAGCTCTTGGAATGCTGCGCTTTCAACCAAATGGAAGGGCATCATCTCTAATGAGATCAGTTTGGCATTGTAGGTGTTGAAAGCCAGTGTACTCGGATGAGAGGATGAGTACTTTCTGGTCCTACTCAGAGTCTCTGCTAGGGTGAGCTGGACTTGAGAGCTGCATATGATGGAACTAGCGGTGGACATGGTGGACTGAGAGGGGGTTGGTGATGAGGGTGGTAATGGCCTAGATGTTGTCTTGGAAAAACATTGTGATTCCCTGACTGCTTTAGCCTTGCGACAAAACCTCAACATTTCTTGCTGTCGGTGTGCTAACCGGTGGGCTTACAGTGGGGGGAAGCGATGTAGCGTTGCTGGCTACCTTCAGTCAGAGCAGGTGCACGTGTGCTACCTTAGATTTTGTAGTCCGTCCACGCTTGCAAGTGCATGGTGATTAAATGTCTAAGCATGCAACTGGTATTCAAATTTTGGAGATTTTTCCCTCGGCTAAAGGTCCTTCCACACTTCTTACAGATAACCTTTGCCTCATCATCAGGATTTTGGTCAAAAAAGTGCCACACTGCACTCTTCCTACTATGGGAAAAAATTTTGGGGGGCTTGCACGCTGTGCTAATTTGACCGTCTGGCCAAGCTGTCCTGCAACTCCTTTTGTTTTCTTAAAATGTTTTCGGACTGCTACGGGCCTGTCAGATAACCGCAGCTGTGATGTTGATGCCTGCTGCGGATGCTCCTCCTTTTCTGAGCTATTGCCAGCAGCACCCTCTTCCCCAAATGGATGCCAATCCGGGTCAACAACTGGGTCATCCATCACCTCCTCTTCAATTTCATCTGCACCTTCCTCTGTGTCACCGTGTAAGGTGGTATAGCATGCGGGAAGGGGCACCTGAGTTTCATCAGGGTCAGAATCTGGTTCAGTAGACTGCGAGGGCAAAGCAGTGCTCTGGGTGAATGTACCAGCAGAATCATATAGCACTGGCTGTGCATCAGTGCACTCCATGTCATATTCATCTTGGACTGGGGAATTCAGGATTTCACTTGACAACTTAGCATGGTATGTGAAAGAGTTCCAGTAATCTGAAGTGTGGCCTGCCGCATCCTTCACTTTTGGTGGGGGTGAAGGACACAAGGAAAGGTGTTGTTCCTGACCAGGAACCTGCACTGACGACTCAGTGCTTGCAGTTTTGAAACCTCAGAAGAGGAGGCGATAGAGCTGGAGGCTGTTTCGGCAATGTAAGCCAAAACCTGTTCCTGATGCTCCGGCTCTAAAAGCGGTTTACCTACTCCCAGAAAAAGGAGTCTTCCAGGCCTTCTGGAGCTAGACTTAGATGCAGGCTCAACACCTTCTGCCTTAGGTGCTATTATGCTTTTGGCACTACCAGCAGATGTACCACCACCACCATCAGTACTAGCTGGCCCCCTTCGCCCACGTCCGCGGCCTCTGCCACCATACTTCCTCATGTTTGAGAAATTATATAAAAAATACCAGCAGTTATATAGTACTGTATGAGGAGCATACAGCTGTATATGGTGTAGGGAAAAATATAAATCTCCATATATATTTCCAGAGTCACACACAGACGCTCACTCAGTATGGATTTGACCGTAATGCAAACAGCAGATATACGGTACTGCATGAGGAGCGTACAGCTGTATACAGTGTAGGGGAAAATTTAACTCACCGTATTTATTTCCGGAGTCACACACAGATAGTCAGCATGTGTTTGTCCGTGATACCAGCCAGTACACGGTAGTGTGTGAGGAGCGTACAGCTCTATACGGTGTGGGAAAAAATGAATGGTCAGTAACGGTGCAGAAAAAAAGAATAAAAGTATTAGTGCTGTGTATAAAGCAGTCTGCACAGCAGTGTACACACAGCAATAGAGCTATCAGGCAGCCTAGTAACCAGCACTACTGCACACAAGAAAATCCTCCCCTGTCACTGCACACTAACTGTACAGCACAGTTGCTATCAGCACAAGCACATAAGAACTTCTTATATCTTTACAGCCCTAACTCTCTCCCTACTGATAAACAGCAACCTCTCCCTACTGTTAACATGGGCAGAAGTAAAATGGAGGTCAGCGATCATGGCTTTTATAGACACTATGACACCCCCCAAAGCAAGCCAATCACTGCAATGCCCTTCTCTACAATGGTGGTGGATGCTGCACATGTCATCTCGCTGCCCACAGTGTACCTCCTTGCTCTTTGGCTGAAAAAAAGACACCTGCAAGCATTCTGGGAAATCTGATTTTGGCACACGTTTTGCCGACCGCATGGCCGACTTCACGCTATGGTCGGGTTTCGGTCAGCGAAACCCGACTTTGGCATAAGTCGGCGACATATGAATCTGGCCGACCTGTTTCGCTAAACTCTAGTTAAGAGTTCCCGCCCTGCCGGCGAGTGTCAATTTGTGACAGTGGCATTTAACAGGTTAACAGCCCCATGCGAAGCTTTGCTCCACCCGCGGCTGTTAGAGGCAGATGAGGGCTGATTAAAACAGCCAATAGTTTCTGGGTAGGGAGGTGGGTTATTCCGGACGCTGTATGTGATAAGTAGTTAAGGGGATAAAACATATACTGATCCATCTGACTTGTCATCACTATTGGGGGAGTGGTTGTTCAATAGTTATCATCCTCTTTAAACAAGGTGTAATCAAACTGTATAAAATTAAAATAAATGGTAGTCTATCAGCAAGTTTACTAAGATAAAACCATTTAAGTGCTGAAAATAGCTTAAACACCAAAGAGTAGGCAGAGACGGTTTATTACTGTCTTACAGTAGCTTTCTTGAGCATTATATAAACTGCACTAAAGAAGCATTGTAGGGGAGGGGAACTTATATGGATACACCTGGGTGGGCCATTTATAATGATGCAATCCAAAATGGCCAACTTCAAAGTGGCCACCATGGTCACCACCCATCTTGAAAAGTTTCCCCCCTACCATATACTAATGTGCCACAAACAGGAAGTTGATATCACCAACCATTCCCATTTTATTTAGATTTATCCATATACAGTGGGGAAAAAAAGTATTTAGTCAGTCAGCAATAGTGCAAGTTCCACCACTTAAAAAGATGAGAGGCGTCTGTAATTTACATCATAGGTAGACCTCAACTATGGGAGACAAACTGAGAAAAAAAATCCAGAAAATCACATTGTCTGTTTTTTTTTCATTTTATTTGCATATTATGGTGGAAAATAAGTATTTGGTCAGAAACAAGCAATCAAGATTTCTGGCTCTCGCAGACCTGTAACTTCTTCTTTAAGAGTCTCCTCTTTCCTCCACTCATTACCTGTAGTAATGGCACCTGTTTAAACTTGTTATCAGTATAAAAAGACACCTGTGCCCTCAAACAGTCTGACTCCAAACTCCACTATGGTGAAGACCAAAGAGCTGTCAAAGGACACCAGAAACAAAATTGTAGC
The DNA here is from genome assembly GCF_039654945.1 of Dendrobates tinctorius. Lineage (NCBI taxonomy): Eukaryota > Metazoa > Chordata > Amphibia > Anura > Dendrobatidae > Dendrobates > Dendrobates tinctorius. The sequence continues at coordinate 40,474,456 of NW_027361714.1, forward strand.
CCTGCACCAGGCTGGGAAGACTGAATCTGCAATAGCCAACCAGCTTGGAGTGAAGAAATCAACTGTGGGAGCAATAATTAGAAAATGGAAGACATACAAGACCACTGATAATCTCCCTCGATCTGGTGCTCCACGCAAAATCCCACCCCGTGGGGTCAGAATGATCACAAGAACGGTGAGCAAAAATCCCAGAACCACGCGGGGGGACCTAGTGAATGAACTGCAGAGAGCTGGGACCAATGTAACAAGGTCTACCATAAGTAACACACTACGCCACCATGGACTCAGATCCTGCAGTGCCAGACGTGTCCCACTGCTTAAGCCTGTACATGTCCGGGCCCGTCTGAAGTTTGCTAGAGAGCATTTGGATGATCCAGAGGAGTTTTGGGAGAATGTCCTATGGTCTGATGAAACCAAACTGGAACTGTTTGGTAGAAACACAACTTGTCGTGTTTGGAGGAAAAAGAATACTGAGTTGCATCCATCAAACACCATACCTACTGTAAAGCATGGTGGTGGAAACATCATGCTTTTGGGCTGTTTCTCTGCAAAGGGGCCAGGACGACTGATCCGGGTACATGAAAGAATGAATGGGGCCATGTATCGTGAGATTTTGAGTGCAAACCTCCTTCCATCAGCAAGGGCATTGAAGATGAAACGTGGCTGGGTCTTTCAACATGACAATGATCCAAAGCACACCACCAGGGCAACAAAGGAGTGGCTTCGTAAGAAGCATTTCAAGGTCCTGGAGTGGCCTAGCCAGTCTCCAGATCTCAACCCTATAGAAAACCTTTGGAGGGAGTTGAAAGTCCGTGTTGCCAAGCGAAAAGCCAAAAACATCACTGCTCTAGAGGAGATCTGCATGGAGGAATGGGCCAACATACCAACAACAGTGTGTGGCAACCTTGTGAAGACTTACAGAAAACGTTTGACCTCTGTCATTGCCAACAAAGGATATATCACAAAGTATTGAGATGAAATTTTGTTTCTGACCAAATACTTATTTTCCACCATAATATGCAAATGAAATGAAAAAAAAGCAGACAATGTGATTTTCTGGATTTTTTTTTCTCAGTTTGTCTCCCATAGTTGAGGTCTACCTATGATGTAAATTACAGACGCCTCTCATCTTTTTAAGTGGTGGAACTTGCACTATTGCTGACTGACTAAATACTTTTTTTCCCCACTGTAAATGGCCCACAAAGGTGTATCCATATAAACGGCCCACTCTGTATATGCAGTAATATGATGGGCTTCCTCTTCCAATTTTCTCTTTTGTTTACAAACTTCTGACATTTTTTTCTCCACATCAAAGGAAGAAAACACTGTTGCAAGTTTGGTACCAGCATAATTGCCCTTATCTGTAAAATTATGATTCTGAGTCATTTTTTACCAAAGAATGAAAGCAATAAAATCAAAACACAAGAAACTGTGGGAATTGCATTTTTTTACACAATTTCACCACACTTGGAATTATTTTCTATTTTCCAGTACAATGAATTGTGTCATTCAAAACTAAATCTCGTCCCTCAAAAAGTAAGCCCTTATTCAGCTATAACAAGACAGAAAGCAAAAAGTCTTGGAGGAAGGAGAGGGAAAAAATAAAAAATGCAAAAATGAGAAATCGCCTGGTCTTTAAGGACTTTAATATAACTGCACAATAAAACAATGGAGAATCCAAGCTTAGAAAATTATCAAATGTCACCACTCCAGTATTGATATTTGATCCACTGCATCAAGAAATAGAAAAGGGCAAAATAGAGATGTATTTTTCAATGAACTCTGACCTACAATGATGATGCTGATAAGGCAGGGTTGAGACACAGTGGAATTTGCATTACTGCAAAGGGTAAAATCTATAGCAAAAAATTATGGCAAAACCTATATACAGTAGTTCAAGATACTGTTGGACGTTACTGTAGGTGTGGATTCAATATCTAAACTACACAGCTAATGAAAGACAATTTTGAATGAAAAAGCCATGAAATAACCAATTTAGGGGATCTCAAGGTTTATCAAAAAAGTCTGCAGTCACTCTCTGTGACTGCAGACTTGTGAATCCTCACACCGTGCACTCTGCATAGTGTGGTGATTTTATGGTGCAGGCGGCAAAACTGAGCAGTCAAGTGATGGCAAGTGTGCAATATGCATATTCCCGAACACATTCTTACTATACTTGCATGGCCTCGCTCTATTCACTTGTATAGAGTGAGGCTGCTCAAGTCTAGTCAGAATGTGGCCAGAAGTATGCATATCACATACTTGTCATCACTTGACCGCTCGGTCTCCACGAAGACATTGGAGAACTCTAATAGTGAATGTTTTGAGGATTCACACAAGTCTGCTGTCACGTAAAGTGACTGCAGACTTTCGTGAAAAACCTGGACAACTTTTTTAAGTTACAATGGAGCTAATCCATTTGTGGGTCTGCTGGCATACTCTTGGTACAAATCCAAGTTTCAGCTTTAAATTTCTACTGCAGATTATTTTGATATATTAGGTCAGATTCTCTAGAAATATAAATTCAAAATTATTGTAAATATTTGCTATGTGGCATTTTCGATAAATTTCTGGTGCATATTTTTGTGGAAATCTGCCAGGCACTATTATCATATTAGTCGTGATGCAAAATGTAAAGGGATATGGGATATATCTGATAAGATGCACATTTTTTTGCAGCTATAAATTGAGAGGAAAATATCATTAAAGGGAAAATATAATTTGAAAAGAACTACTGTTTAAAGCAAATTTTTTGTGTTAAGTTTAGAAAAAAAAATAGCAATTTTTTATATCACAATTTGTATAAAAAAAATCTAAACAGTACTTTCACAATAGATACTGTGGATGTTTTAGACTAACCATTCTTGTTCTTTCAGGAAGAGTATTCTGATGTCTCATTATCGTCACAAAAATTATTACAATGACAGGTAGCACTAGTTTTCACAGCTATTAACATAGGATTAATTATTCACAATAGATAATGTCTTCATGATGACCTTTACACGATGAGTCGATCGCTGATAATGTACATGAGGATTTCCTGAATCAGAAAGTCTTAGTTTAAAATAGCCCAAGTGGAAATGATAAGATTTCTATTTTTTTTAAAACATAGATTAAATAAAAAAAATAATTAAAAATACATTTAAATAAAAGCAAATTTAAGCAGTAGTTCATTTTCTCACGACAAATTCACTACAACTGGAAATAATTATGGTGTACTGCACTGCACCAAAACAGTTTAGAAATCTGTGATGCTCAGATTTTATTTTATATTTTGCAGAATAGAATATACTATACAATTAAGATTTTAAGTCAGAAAATACCATTTATCCTCAAATCCCAAGCTTGCCTGTTAATTTAGGGTCTTGCTTTTCTTTCTTGCACTTCTTTTGTATTAGATGATAGCCTTTTTTCCAGATATTCTCCATAAATAATAGCTTCCTTAATTTAGGAGTATAGAAAGTTCAACAGGTTACCTTATACACATATGCATTGCTGTAGTGTAAACAATAACAAATATGCACCCTTTTCTACCCTAGAGGTCAGAATTTTATCATTAATTACTGTATAATGTATGACTGAAATCTTCTAAAAGAATTTTATGTGATAGACATGCTATGACTTTTTGGGGGATGAAACCCTCAGTTCTTCACTGCATAGATATGGAGTCACATGGTGTTGTGAGTTCCACAACACCATCAGATTTATTATGTGCGCCAGATACTTTCTGCACCTTGTCAATCAAGGGGGTTTGTCATTACTGAAAATAGAGCTTGGAAAAATACAAGAAAGACACAGTCTAACGTCAGCCAAAAGTGCACCAAAAATTTGGAGCAAATTTTTAGCACTAAGTAATTTAATAGGTGGTGTAAACTTAGACTGGGTAGTTTTAAAATATGTTAGATTTATCAAAAAACATGAGCCATTGTGATTGGAGATGGGCAAACCCGAACAGTAAAGTTCGGCTTCGTACGGAACACCGAACATGGACTTCACCAGAAAGTCAGTGTTACTGTTCGGGTTCAGACCTCCGAATATCGGGTGTTTGTTGTGCTGTCATGTGCATGACAGCGTGGCAAACACCGCTTCTGATTGGCAGTAATATCGTCGCTGCTGGTCAGACAGCCAACGTTTCCCATGCTCTCAAATGACAGTGTGAGCATGCAGCTATGATCAGAGGTATAAAGTTCACCTCCGGTCATTGGTGTTGGCTGATGAGACTACTTCCACCGCTACAGGGCAAGTGGGAAAAGCCGGGCAAATCCAGAATTGACGTATATCTAGTAAATGCACCTTTTCTTGACGGCTGCAGGCTGCTTTTTTTAAGCTGGGAGGGGAATATTTATGGGCCCTTACCAGCCCCCAGCTGTCTGTTTTAGCTTGGCTGGTTGTCAAAAATGGGGTGGACATCCACGCTGATTTTTTAAAATTATTTATTTAAATAATTAAAAAATACGGTATGGGAACCCCCCTATTCAGCCTTGCTGAAGTTGACAAGTGAGGGTTACAGCACCTGGCTGGTTATAAAAAATACAGGAGAACCCAAGTTGTCTTTTTTCATAATTTATTTACAGTGCAGGTGCTGGCTGATGAATACTCCCATCAGCAGCTCCTGCTTTCACTGTGATTAGTTGCAGCAGGCGTCGACTGATGGGAACAGTAGTTGCATTATCTGACACCAATGACCAGAGGTTAACTGTCATGCTCATAACAGCGTGGCAAACGCTGGATGTTCGGGCCCCCCTATTCAAATGAATGGGGCCTGGATTTGGTTTTGGGTTTGGGTTCGGGTACTGTTCTAGTGCCCGAAGCTGAACTTTTTGTAACTGTTCGGCCGAACCTGCCAGACCTGAACATCCAGATGTCCACCCATCTCTAATTGTTATAAATCTGGTGCATTTAAGACTGTCTTGTAAAAGATTTAGGAAGAATTGATAAATATGCCCTAGTCTGTAAATGTTTAGAACTGTATGGGTACCATATTAAAGCTTCAAAACACTAAAGCAAAAATAATATTATTCATAATAGTTTCAGGAATTTTAAGAAGGTTTGGGATGAAGGGGTGAAGTTTGAGGCTCCGGATTCATCAAGAGGTGCTTCACCTTAATTCTTGCTCCGATCCCTGCTGGAGTAAGATTTGTGGCATAGTGAATGCTGCCACTCATCACGAATTTGACAATCAGTGGATACCTGTGCCCCTGTGCTGCCACAGGTTTGTGTCGGAACAGGGTGAAACTGGCATGAGAATGTCAAAAGTTGCAACATTTTAGCACAGCTTTGAGTTTCACCAAAACGTTGCCACTTTTCAAACCTTTTTTCCAATCAGGCCCTTACTATCTCTTGTCTATTTAACATGTGAAACATGTACTCTAGGTGGTGCCTGAGATATCTATACGGGTTCTGGCAATATGCTATTGCTGTTATTAGGTAGCATATTATATGATTATACCAATAGGGATACATTAACCCCTTCACCCCCAAGGGTGGTTTGCACGTTCATGACCGGGCCAGTTTTTACAATTCTGACCACTGTACCTTTATGAGGTCATAACTCTGGAACGCTTCCATGGATCCCGGTGATTCTGACATTGTTTTCTCGTGACATATTGCACTTCATGTTAGTGGTAAAATTTCATTCAAATAACTTGCGTTTATTTGTGAGAAAAACGGAAATTTGGCGAAAATTTTGAAAATTTTGCAATTTTCCTACTTTGAATTTTTATGCCCTTAAATCAAAGAGATACGGCCTTAAATCACAGAGATACGGCACACAAAAAACTTGATAACTAACATTTCCCACATGTTTACTTTACATCAGCACAATTTTGGAACCAAAATTTTTTTTTGTTAGGAAGTTATAAGGGTTAAAAGTTGACCAGCGATTTCTCATTTTTACAACACCATTTTATTTTTAGGACCACATCACATTTGAAGCCACTTTGAGGGGTCTATATGATAGAAAATACCCAAAAGTGACACCATTCTAAAAACTGCACCCCTTAAAGTGCTCAAAACCACATTCAAGAAGTTTATTAACCCTTTAGGTGCGTCACAATAATTTTTTTGAATATTTAAAAAAAAATGAACATCTAACTTTTTTTCATAAAAAAAATACTTCAGGTTCAATTTTTTTTATTTTACCAAGGGTAACAGGAGAAATTGGACTGCAAAAGTTATTGTGCAATTTGTCCTGAGTACGCAGATACCTGATATGTGGGGGGGAACCACTGTTTCGGTGCATGGCAGAGCTCAGAATGGAAGGAGCGCCGTTTGACTTTTTCAATGCAAAATTGGCTGGAATTCAGATTGGACGCCATGTCACGTTTGGAGAGTCCCTGATGTACCTAAACAGTGGAAACCCCCTACAAGTGACCCCATTTTGGAAACTAGACCCCCCAAGGAACTTATCTAGATATGTGGTGAGAACTTTGAACCCACAAGGGCTTTACAGAAGTTTATAACGTACAGCGGTACAATTAAAAAATCATATTTTTTCCACAAAAATGATCTTTTCACCCCAATTTTTATTTTCCCAAGGGTAACAGGAACCTAAAAGTTATTGTGCAATTTGTCCTGAGTACGCTGATACCCCACATGTGGGGGTAAACCACTATTTGGGCGCATGGCAGAGCTCGGAAGGGAAGCAGCGCCATTTGACGTTTTTGGCTGGAATTGAGATCGGACACCATGTCACGTTTGGAAAACCCCTGATGTACCAAAACAGTGGAAACCCCCCACAAATGACACCATTTTGGAAACTAGACCCCCTAAGGAACTTATCTAGATGTGTGGTGAGAACTTTGAACCCCCATTGGCTTCACAGAAGTTTATAACATAAAGCCATACAATTAAAAAATCATATTTTTTCCACAAAAATGATCTTTTCACCCTCAATTCTTATTTTTCCAAGGGTAACAGGACCCTAAAAGTTATTGTGCAATTTGTCCTGAGTACGCTGATACCCCACATGTGGGGGTAAACCACTGTTTGGGCGCATGGCAGAGCTCGGAAGGGAAGCAGCGCCATTTGACGTTTTTGGCTGGAATTGAGATCGGACACCATGTCGCGTTTGGAAAACCCCTGATGTACCAAAACAGTGGAAACCCCCCACATATGACACCATTTTGGAAACTAGACCCCCTAAGGAACTTATCTAGATGTGTGGTGAGAACTTTGAACCCCCATGGGCTTCACAGAAGTTTATAACATAAAGCCATACAATTAAAAAATCATATTTTTTCCACAAAAATGATCTTTTCACCCTCAATTCTTATTTTTCCAAGGGTAACAGGACCATAAAAGTTATTGTGCAATTTGTCCTGAGTACGCTGATACCCCACATGTGGGGGTAAACCACTATTTGGGCGCATGGCAGAGCTCGGAAGGGAAGCAGCGCCATTTGACGTTTTTGGCTGGAATTGAGATCGGACACCATGTCGCGTTTGGAAAACTCCTGATGTACCAAAACAGTGGAAACCCCCCACAAATGACACCATTTTGGAAACTAGACCCCCTAAGGAACTTATCTAGATGTGTGGTGAGCACTTTGACCCCCCCAGTGCTTCACAGAAGTTTATAATGCCCGGGCGTGAAAATAAAAAATTTGTATTTTTTCCACAAACATGATCTTTTAGTCACCATTTTTTTATTTTCCCAAGGGTACCAGGAGAAATTGGACCCCAAAAGTTGTTGTCCAATTTGTCCTGAGTATGCTGATACCCCATATGTGGAAGAAAACTACTGTATGGGCACACGTCGGGGATCGGAAGGGAAGTAGTGACGTTTTGGAATGCAGACTTTGATGGAATGGTCTGCGGGTGTCATGTTGCCTTTGGAGAGCCCCTAATGTACCTAAACAGTGGAAACCCCCCACAAATGACCCCATTTTGAAAACTAGACCCACTAAGGAACTTATCTAGATGTGATGTGAGCACTTTGAACCCCCAAGGGCTTCACAGAAGTTTATAATGCCAGGGCATGAAAATAAAAAAATCGTATTTTTTCCAGAAACATTATCAATTAGTCCCCAATTTTTTCATTTTCCCAAGGGTAACAGGAGAAATTGGACCCCCAAAAGTTGTTGTCCAATTTGGCCTGAGTACGCTGACACCCCATATGTGGGAGAAAACTACTGTATGGACACACGTCGGGACTCGGAAGGGAAGCAGTGACGTTTTGGAATGCAGACTTTGATGGAATGGTCTGTGGGTGTCATGTGCGTTTGGAGAGCCCCTGATGTACCTAAACTATTGAAACTCCCCACAAGTGACCCCATTTTGGACACTAGACCCCCCACGGAACTTATCTAGATGTGTGGTGAGCACTTTGAACCCCCAAGTGCTTCACAGAAGTTTATAACACTCGGACGTGAAAATAACAAAATCATTTTTTTCCACAAAAATGATATTTTTGCCCCCAATTTTTTATTTTCCTAAGGGTAACAGGAGAAATTGGACCCCAAAAATTGTTTTGCAATTTGTCCTGAGTAGGCTGATACCCTACATGTGGGGGTAAAACACTGTTTGGGCGCATGGCAGAGCTTGGAAGGGAAGGAGCACCATTTGACTTTTTCAACTCAGAATTGGCTGGAATTGAGATCAGACGCCATGTTGCATTTGGAGAGCCCCTGATGTGCCCAAACAGTGGAAACCCCCCAATTATAACTCCAACCCTAACCCCAACACACCCCTAACCCTAATCTGAGCCCTAACCCTAGCCCTAACCCTAGCCCTAACCCTAGCCCTAACCCTAACCCTAGCCCTAACCCTAGCCCTAACCCTAGCCCTAACCCTAACCCTAACCCTAATGGGAAAATGGAGATAAATACTTTTTTTTAAATTTTATTATTTTTCCCTAACTAAGGGGGTGATATCGGGGAGTTTGATTTACCATTTATGGCGGTTTTTATGTTTGGCGGCTGTCGCACGCTAAAAGACGCTTTTTATTGTAAAAATAGTTTTTGCATCACCACATATTGAGAGCTATAATTTATCCGTATTTTGACCCACCGAGTCATGTGAGGTCTTATTTTTTGTGGGACGAGTTGACGTTTTTATTGGTACCATTTTTGGGCACGTGACTTTTTTGATCGCTTTTTATTCCTATTTTTGGGACGCAGAATGAACAAAAACCAGCGTTTCATGAATTTCTTTTGGGGGGGTGCGTTTACACCGTTCCGCGTGCGGTAAAATTGATAAAGCGGTTTTATTCTTCGGGTCAGTACGGTTACAGCGATACCTCATTTAGGTCGTTTTTTTATGTTTTTGTCGGTTTTATGCAATGAAAACTATTTTATATAAAAAATAATTATTTTTGCATCGCTTTATTCTGCGAGCTATAACTTTTTTATTTTTTCGCTGATGATGCTGTGTGGCAGCTAGTTTTTTGCAGGACAAGATGACGTTTTCAGTGGTACCATGGATATTTATATGCGTCTTTTTGATCGCGCGTTATTACACTTTTTGTTTGGTGGTATGATAATAAATCATTATTTTTTGCTTCGTTTTTTATTTTTATTTTTTAAGAGGTTCGCTAAAGGGGTTAACTAATGGGACAGTTTTATAGGGCGGGTCATTACGGATGCGGCGATACCTAATATGTGTACTTTTATTGTTGTTTTTTTTATTATTTCCAAAAAATGGATTTATTGGGGGAATATTTTTTTTTTTTTTCTAATTTATTTGGCGATTTTTTTTAAATTATTTTAACACTTTTTTTTATTTTTTTTTTTACTTTATTAAATAGTCCCAGGTGGGACATCACTGTCCTGTGACAGATCGCTGATCTGTCACATCACAGATCACTGTGACAGATCAGCGATCTGACACAGGCACTGCAGAAGGCTTCCTCATGCCTGCGCTTTGCAGGCACTGAGGAAGCCAGCTTCCTCAGGCCCCCCGAAGGCCCCCGTCGCCATCTTGGATTCGGGGGCCTGGAGGAAAGGAGCCCCCCGCAGCAGCGCTGCACATTGCGCTGCCGTGGGGGGCTCAGGGAAGCACGGAGGGAGCCCCCTCCCTGCCGATGCTTCCCTTTAACCCCCGGTACACCGCGATCGCGTTTGATCGCGGTGTGCAAGGGGTTAACGTGTCGGGGGCGGTCCGTGACCACCCCTGACACATTGTGCCGGGTGTCAGCTGTGATAATCAGCTGACACCCGGCCGCGATCAGCGGCGCTCACCACGTGGGCGCCGCTGATCGCGCCGACGTACTATCCCGTCCATGGGCATAGGGGCCCAGGGCACATGGACAGGATAGTACGTCGGATGGCAGAAAGGGGTTAATGTCATCTAACTGGTTTAGAAGGCTCTTACAGTAAGCTGGGTCTGTTTCTTTGGTATATTTATGTACTAGTTCAGTGTTTCATATGTTTTGTATCATTTTAGTCTTTTTTTTTCGTTCGTCTTTAATTTTAAACCTTCCTCTTTTGTCCTGCAGAATAATATGCCTTTTTGGAGAATCTCAAGTCATTCAGATCTTTTGGCTCTTCACCAAGCACTGGAACTAGAATATTTGTAACTATTTGCATCTTGGACGGCCTTTTATAAAATGTACATAAAAATATATAAATATATTTTAAGTACACACTGAATTTTTATGTGTGGTTTAACGCCTCAGGCTTTTTACACACATGGACTGTCTTAAACAAAGGAAAATCAACAGTGATGATTGATGACAAAGAATTCAGACTGCTAGATGAAGGAAAATGAAGACACTGAGCGCTGCAGAGTGACACTTGTGGTAACCTTGGACAGTTAACCAAAAATCGGTCAATGGAAGGCCGCGGTGAAGTGCAGATGTGCGGAACTCTTGATAAGCATAGGCACATGTTTTCCGACCGAAGAGGTGGTGTTCAACATTCCTCATAATGGGATCTCATTCTCAGCACTGAGGTGTGAATCAGACATAAACCTACCTAACCCGGAAAATCTGAATATAGAATGCACTCCATCTTTATGATGACAATCATGTCTAGACCTGTAATTTTGTGTAAATTATTGACAAAACAAATAATAATTTACTGTGATTTTATTAGCAGCTGATTTTGAAAGTGGATGTAACGTTTCTATTTTTTCTTTTTTTGAGAGGGTGGGGGGGATGATTGGGCAGTGGGTGGTGAGATCTAAAAAAAAAATTAACATACTGTCTCTTTTATAGGTTTGGCAATCAGAATGTGGATAATGATGTGTTGTGCCTTAAAGACAAGACAGTGTTTGAGTGTTACAATGTAATTTTGGTTAAGAGAAAGGTAGTTATATGAAATCTTCATTTGGGATGATTTCTTCATTCATGACCAAATTGATCTATGAAACAGAAAAAAAGGCTGCAGTCAGCAGCTGCTCTTTGTTGCAGGAATAAATAAAAAATACTAATATTATGGATGTCTCTTTTTATTTCTAAATGTGATATCAAATAGTTTGCAGTATCTTGAAAAATTATTCATACCCTGTGAACTTTTCACATTTTTTTTATCTTGCATACATGATGTACAATAAAAAAAAATATTGTGATACTGTGTTAGTCAGAAAAATACATCTAAATACTTTTATGCCCAAAAATGGCAAAGTATTCTCGGAAAAGGTATCACTTGGAGAATAATTGTCATTTTTGGGCATAAAACTATTTGCATTCATGTTACACCCACAACTTAAATATATTTTATTGAGATTTTGTGTGATATATAAATGCATATAAGCAAGTATTTGTGAAGTGTAAAGGAAATGATAGATGGTTTTCTAATCATTTTAAAAATATAAGTCTGAAAATTGTGATGCGCATTTGCATTCAGCACTCTGCAGCCTTTCTTATACCCCTAAAGAAAATCCAAAGTGACCAATTACCTCTAAAAATAACATGATTAGTATATTAAGCATACCTGTCTGTAATTTATTCGCAGTATAACTAAAGCTGTTCTGAGAAGGCCTCAGAGGTTTGTTTGAGAACATTAAGGGACAGAGCTAGCATGTGGAAGAAGGTGCTCTGGTCAGTTGAGACTAAAGTAAAACTTTTTTGGCTAATGCAAAACTATATGTGTGGCGTAAAAATAACACTGCACAGTACCCTGAAAACACCATCCCCACTGTCAAACATGATGGTGGAATCATCATGCTTTGGGGATGCTTATCTTCATTAGGGACAAGAAAGCTAATCAGAGTTGATGGTAAGATGGATGGAGCTAAAAAGAGGGCAATCCTGGAGGAAAACCTGTTAGAGACCGCAAAAGACTTGAAACTGAGGTGCAAATTTATCTTCCAATGAGCCTAAACATGCTGCCATAACTACAATGGAATAGTTTAGAGCAAAGCATATTCATGCGTTTGAATGGTCCAAAGTCCATACCTAAATCCCATTTGAGAATTTGTGGCAAGATTTGAAAATTGATGTTCACAGACGCTCTCCATCTCATCTAACTGGGCTAGAGGTAGTAAATAAAAATGGGCAGAAATGTCAGCCACTTGATGTGCAAAACTGGAAGAGATACAGACCAGCAGACTTGTATCAGTAATCGTAGCTAAAGGTGGTCCTATAAAGTATTGTCAAAAAGTGGTTGAAAACAAATGCATGTCAAAAATATTTTGAAAACTTTGTATTTGTATCATTTCCCTTACACTTCACAAATACATACTACCTTGTGTTTGTTAGTCATATAAAATCCCAATAAAATATATTTGTTTGTGGGTGTAATGTGAAAAATGTGGAAAAATTCAAAGGGTATGAATACTTTTTCAAGGCACTGTATACAACATGTATTAATATTAACATTCTATGTCCACCTAATCATTTTATTTTTGTGGCAATATTTTTTTTAAATGTTGAAATTAATTTAATACTAAGAGCCATTTTTTGAAAAAATTGTTGCATTTATACAAGAGAATATGTGGTGCCTTTGGATTTATGAAGTCGCAACATATAAATATTGTTAAAAGGATAATCCTCCTTACTCACATCCACTCAACTAACATGAATCATAGATACTGAATAAGCCTAATGTGTGCTATACCTTTATTCCCCTTGAAACTATGCAAAGAAAATTGGTGCACAGAGCTTAGAACAACTAGGCCAATGTTTTCATAATTTGCTGTATAGATCTGCATTTGAGGCCAAATTTCGTAATTAACATAACTTCATTCTACAGTACTGGTGGATTTATCAAAAGCTGAAAATATAAAAAAAAGGAGAAAACATATTTAAAGGATTTAATTCCTTCTAATGCATTACAGTCAAAGTGAACATCAAAAAATATATAACATGAAATGACAATTAGAGATGAGCGGATCTTTTGAAATTCAAATTCACCTAATATTTTTTAAAAAAGTGATTACACTGAATAAATTTACGCAGATTTCAATGCTTGGAACATACACATGAGGGAAAGGAAAGAGAGAGAACCTCTCTGACCATGAGGGCTTACACGTTCTAGACGAGAGAGATAGACCCCGATGACCATAGGAACTAAAGGCCCCGTCTCACTTAGCGAGATCACTGAAGCATCACCGATTTTGTGACGCAACAGCGATCTCGCTACATGTGACACATAGCGGTGACTGCCCCGCCTGCTGGATATCGCTGAGCGTGCTTGAATGTCCTGGGCCATTTTTTCATCATCGGCGTCCCGCTGGCCAGCGCGCATCACTCTGTTTAACGCCGATGAGCGACCTCGTTGTCACACAGAACTCAGGGATCCAGGCAGGAGTCGTCAGAATCTCTGCTATGTGACAAGGTACCTACGACCGCCGAGGTCGTTGTACGGATCACCATCAGATTTCTGCGTCGTTGAAGAGATCTGCCTGTTTGACAGCTAACTAGCGATTTGTTGGGAATCTCTCTCAGGCAAAACTAACAGGTCAAGGAAATTCTTATCCTCTCTTGCTGACAACTTTATCTTCCAAAAGGTAAGGGAGAAAACAAGGGGAACTGCTACCTTGGATCTAATCCTTATAAACAGGGAGGAAATGGTTGAGGAGGTAAAAGTGGCTGGGACCCTAGGAGGTAGCGACCATGCTATTTTAGAATTTTGGATAACTAGAGGCGGAAGACCTGTGAAGACTCAGACATCAAGGTTAGATTTCAGAAAGGCAGATTTTAAGGGATTCAGAAAGAGAATTGGAGGGATCCAATGGCTGGATATCCTTAAAGACAAAAATGTCCAGGAAGGATGGGAAATCTTGAAAAATGAAATTCTCAAAGCACAGTTGTTAACAATTCCGAAAAGAGGGAAGAATAGGAAGCAGTTAAGGAAACCAGGATGGATGAACACAGAACTTAAGCACATGCTAAAAAGGAAGAAAAAAATGTTTATAAAATGGAAAGAGGGAGGCATATCTAAAGAAGAATATAATGCTGTCTGCAGAACCTGCAGGGCACAAATCAGATTATCTAAAGCTGAAAATGAATTGAGGCTTGCAAGAGATGTCAAAAGCAATAATAAAGGATTTTGGGGATATGTCAAAAGTAAAAGAAAAGTCAAAGATGCTATAGGATTTTTACAGGATGAAAATGATGAAATGGTAAGACAGGATGTTGAGAAGGCTGAACTTTTAAATTCCTATTTTGCATCTGTTTTCTCTCAGAAAGGAAATGTAACATCAACTGTTATTCACTGTCCTATTAAGGGAATAGAAGAATCCAGGATATCTATAAACAGAAAGATAGTGAGGAAACACTTAGCTAGCCTAAATGAATTCAAGTCTCCAGGTCCAGATGAATTACACCCCAGAGTACTGAAGGAGATAGCAGAAGAAATTTTTGAACCCCTCTCTATAATCTTTGAAAATTCTTGGAGAACAGGAGAAGTGCCAGAAGACTGGAGAAGAGCAAATGTTGTTCCTATCTTCAAAAAGGGGAAGAAGGTGGACCCAGGTAACTATAGGCCGGTGAGTCTGACTTCTATACCAGGAAAGATCTTTGAACAAATTATTAAACAACATGTATGTCAATACCTGGATAAGAATGAAGTGATTAAACAGAGTCAGCATGGGTTTGTAACTAATAAGTCATGTCAGACTAACTTAATTTCCTTCTATGACGGTATCACTGATTGGGTGGATCAAGGAAATGCTGTAGATATAGTATATCTTGACTTCAGCAAAGCATTTGACAAAGTCTCTCATATAATCCTTATTGAAAAAATGATTAAGTATGGAATGGACAAGGCAACTGTTAGGTGGATTCATAACTGGCTTAGTGATCGGACCCAAAGAGTGGTCGTAAATGGCTGCACATCCAGTTGGAAGAATGTCTCAAGTGGGGTACCACAGGGCTCTGTCCTGGGCCCTGTATTGTTCAACATCTTTATCAACGATTTAGATGAAGGAATTGAGGGTAAACTGATTAAATTTGCTGATGACACAAAGCTAGGAGGGATAGCTAATACTAGAGAAGAGAGAGAGAGGATTCAAAAAGATTTAAATAAACTGGAGAAGTGGGCAGCAACTAACAGAATGGTTTTTAACAGGGAGAAATGCAAAGTACTACATCTGGGCAATAAAAATGTAAAAAACATATATAGAATGGGAGGAATAGGGCTAAGTGACAGCACATGTGAAAAAGACTTGGGTATACTAATAGATCACAGACTGAATATGAGTCAACAGTGTGATGCAGCAGCAAAAAAGGCAAATGCAATTCTAGGATGTATTAACAGAAGCATACAGTCTAGATCACGTGAAGTCATTATTTCCCTCTACTCCTCTTTGGTCAGACCTCATCTGGAATATTGTGTCCAGTTTTGGGCACCACATTTTAAAAAAGACATCAACAAACTGGAGCAAGTTCAGAAAAGAGCGACCAGAATGGTGACCGGTCTGCAAACCCTGTCTTATGAGGAAAGGTTGCAGGATTTGGGAATGTTTAGTTTGCAAAAGAGAAGACTGAGAGGAGACTTAATAGCTGTCTACAAATATCTAAAGGGCTGTCACATTGTAGAAGGATCAACTTTATTCTCATTTGCACAAGGAAAGACTAGAAGCAATGGGATGAAACTGAATGGGAGGAGACACAGATTAGATATTAGAAAAAACTTTTTGACAGTTAGAGTGATCAATGAGTGGAACAGGCTGCCACGAGAAGTGGTGAGTTCTCCTTCAATGGAAGTCTTCAAACAGAGGCTGGACAGACATCTGACTGGGATGATTTAGCGAATCCTGCTTTGAGCAGGGGGTTGGACCAGATGGCCCAGGAGGTCCCTTCCAACTCTACGATTCTATGATTCTATGATTCTATGATTCTATGATCATGTAGCAACGCACCAGTGATTCTTACCAGGTCGTATCATTGTTGGGATCGCTGGTACGTCGCTATGTGAAACGGGACCCTTACACTCTACAGAAGAAAGACAACCACATTGACCTTAAGAGCTTGTACTCTACAGAACAAAGAGAGAGAGAGAGGACCCCACTGATCCAAAAAGCTTGCACTGTACAGGAGTGAGAGAGGACCCTGCTGATCATAAGAGCTTGCACTATACTGGAGAAAGACTTATCCTGTGGCTCTGAGATAGAAAATGACTCTGCCATACAAACTGTGCTCCACTGGGAATCACTGGTCTGTGATAGCCCAGGTACTGACCACCATTGTACAATGCATGATAATGTCGTATCTGCACTCTGCACAGCATTATGGGGAGGCCCACGCAATATGCAAAATTATGCTTGCTAGCTCTTTGATGCTTCAGTGATGTGGGAAATCCTGTTGGGCAATTTTTATGGTTTTGCTAATCTAATCTCAAAATGCTTCCATTTGCGTCAGATTTTCAGAAAAATCAACTCAAACTCGATCCTCTGTGATCGTTTCCGCTCATCTCTCATGACAAGAACATAGCTTTTGTTGACGTGTAGTCTATATTTCAGTCAGTAATGTGACACCATAAATTACTTTGTAAAAATTTTGCTTGTGTCATCATATAATGTCTTGTACTTATGACATGATAAATATGCTTTTCAATAAAAATTAGAGTTTCAGGTGTTTACAGCTCAGAATATGAAAGGGAGGAGGAGGAGAGGAGGCTGCATACAGGTAACTCCTGAGCTTTCTTGAACTCATTCAGCTAACTGAAAAATAACATGAAATTTAAAGTGAAATTTCATTACACTGTTTTATTTCTTGCTCTAAACCATTACTTTTGTTTGACAGGATAGTATACCATGTGGTATAGGAGGAAACATTGCAGCCCAGCAAAACATTAGAGGCTGTGAATGCTGTTAGACTATGCGTGCTTCAACTAGACTAGGCATAAGGTCGAAAATGATGTTCAAGAGAGCGCACTGCGCATCATTACAGTTAATGGCCTCATCAGTGCATGCGCCGTAATCTCATTTTGTGGAGCTTTGGATTTTAAGCACTGACAGAGCCACTGAACGTATGCTAAAACCTTACGTGAACATGTCCTTAATTTTTTCATGTTCAGTTGCTTCCCTAAATGCAAACATTAGGTATCCTACTGAATAGTAGTAGGTTGTTCTACTGCTTACATCATAGATCTGACAGCACAATGCTCTCGCACATATAGTGGGTGCGGAAAATATTCAGACCCCTTTACATTTTTCACTCTTTGTTTCATTCCAGCCATTTGGTAAATTCAAAAAAGTTCATTTTTTTCTTATTAATGTACACTCTGCACCCCATCTTGACTGAAAAAAACAGAAATGTAGAAATTTTTTGCAAATTTATTGAAAAAGGAAAACTGAAATATCACATGGTCATAAGTATTCAGACCCTTTGCTCAGTATTGAATAGAAGCACCCTTTTGAACTAGTACAGCCATGAGTCTTCTTGGGAATGATGCAACAAATTTTTCACACCTGGACTTGGGGATCTTCTGCCATTCTTCCTTGCAGATTCTCTCCATTTCCGTCAGATTGGATGGTGAACGTTGGTGGACAGCCATTTTCAGGTTTCTCCAGAGATGCTGAATTTGCTTTAGGTCAAGGCTCTGGCTGGACCAGTCAAGAATGGTCACAGAGTTGTTCTGAAGCCACTCCTTTGTTATTTTAGCTGTGTGCTTAGGGCCATTGTCTTGTTGAAATGTGAATCTTTTGGCCAAGTCTGAGGTCCAGAGTAGTGATGAGCGAGTATACTTGTTGCTCGGGATTCCCCGAGCATACTCGGGTGATTTCCGAGTATTTTGACGTGCTCGGAGATTTAGTTTTTGTCACCTCAGCTGCATGATTTATGACTGCTGAACAGCCTGAATACACGTGGGAATTCCCTCACAAACAGGCATTCCTCATATGTATTCAGCCTGTCCAGCAGCCATAAATCATGAATCTGCATCGACAGAAATTAAATTTCCAAGCATGCTAAAAGACTCGGAGGGCACCAGAGCCTGCTCGGGGAAACTCGAGCAACGAGTATACTCGCTCATCACTAGTCCAGGGCACTCTGGGAGAGATTTTCATTCAGGACATCTCTGTACTTGGCTGTATTCATGTTTCCTTCAATTGTAACTAGTTGTCCTGTCCCTGCAGCTGAAAAACACCCCCATAGCATCATCCTGCCACCACCATGTTTCACGGTTGGGATTGTACGGGGCAGGTGACAAGCAGTGCCTGGTTTTCTCCACACATACCAAAAAGTTATACCTACGTCTCATCAGTCCAGAGACTCTTATTTGTCATAGTCTGGAAGTCCTTCATGTGTTTTTTTAGCAAACTCTATAGGCTTTCATATGTCTTGCACTGAGGAGAGGCTTCCATCGGGCCACTCTGCCATAAAAGCCAGACTGATGGAGGACTGCAGTGATAGTTGACTTTGTGGAACTTTCTCCCATCTCCCTACTACATCTGTGGAGCTCAGCCACAGTGATCTTGGGGTATTTCTTTACCTCTCTCACAAAGGCTCTTCGCCCACGATTGCTCAGTTTGGCTGGACGGCCAGGTCTAGGAAGACTTCTGGTGGTCCTAAACTTCTTCCATTTAAGGATTATGGAGGCCACTGTGCTCTTAGGAACCTTGAGTACTGCAAAAATTCTTTTGTAACCTTGACCAAATTTGTGCCTTGCTACAATTCTGTCTCTGAGCTCTTTGGTCAGTTCCTTTGACCTCATGATTCTCATTTGGTCTGACATGCACTGTGAGCTTGTGAGGTCTTATATAGACAGGTGTGTGCCTTTGCATATCAAGTCCTATCAGTTTCATTAAACACAGCTGCTGGAATCCAATGAAGGAGTAGAACCATCTAAAGGAGGATCACAAGGAAATGGACAGCATGTGACTTAAATATGAGTGTCTGAGCATAGGGTCTGAATACTTAGGGCCATGTGATATTTCAGATTTTCTTTTTTAATAAATTTGCAAAAATTTCTACATTTCTGTTTTTTTCAGTCAAGATGGGGTGCAGAGAGTACATTAATGAGAAAAAAATTAACTTTTTTAAATTTACCAAATGGCTGCAATGAAACAGAGTGAAAAATTTAATGGGGTCTGAATACTTTCCATGCCCACTGTATTTATTTATCTTGCACATGTTGTCTGTTTTTTACTTTTGATTTTTCTACAGATAGCACACAGATAAATGATAGCCTATGGTTGCTGTTGTTAAAAAAATCTGCACATGTCTCAGTCCAGTTCTATTTGAAGACCAAACATATATGTTCTAATGAGTATCATGTTAATGAACAGCAATCCATGTTTTGTCTGTTTCAACCACATATGTGTTTGTCTTCACCCTTAGAGATACCAGTGAATTGAAGAAGGAGACTGTACACTGCAGAAGAGAGCTTAAGGAGGGAGAACATCTAAGTCTTCAGGGAAGGAGGATCACAGTACTTTTCATGTATCAGAGTGTAGAGACCTTAACAGACAGAATGGGAAGAGGTCACATAGGCTTTGTGCAGAGTACCAAAAGAGAACTCGTGGCAGCCTCTGGGGTTTGAGAGCTGAGAAAAGCACACCCTTTCCAACATCAGTGTCTACAAAAGGGAGAAGAGATGTTTGAGAAATTTGCAATGCTGATCTATGAGAACCTATAAAGCAACAGCATCCTGGACACACACACACACCGGCCATATGGCATGTCTAAATAGTAAGGACAGTTCAACTCCTCTAATAAAAGACAGCACATTTCATTTGCTTGCCCAGAACTGTAAAAAAATGCATGGATATAGGAATCAGTGAAAGTCACACACATCCAAATTTATCAATATGGCATATAAGGCAAGAATACAGTTCATATTTTTCTTTTTCACTTTTCTTCTAACTGTGTTTTGCATAGAAAATATACCCATATATTCAGTTGATCCTTTCACATGTATGCTTTTAGCCAAAAAAAGACACATTTGTGGATCGAAATCGCCCATTCAAGTCAATGGGTTTGTAAAAAAATAGGCAGCACACAGCCACAACTTGTGCTGTAACTTATGCCCTTCTCATTTCACTGTTTAATGGGTTGGAGACAACAGAAAAAAAGGGCCAGCACTAGTGTTGAGCATTCCGATACCGCAAGTATCGGGTATCGGCCGATACTTGCAGTATCGGAATTCCGATACCGACTTCCGATATTTTTTCAATATCGGAAGTCGGCATCGGAATCGGAAGTTCAAAGTTGATTGACAGCCTGACGTCATCATGATGCGTGGTGTGTGCGCATCATTTCGGGCCTTCCGGGGGTCTCTGCCGGCCTGCCGGGGGGCTGTGCCGGCCTGCCGGGGGGCTGTGTGGACTGCCCGGGGTCTGTACCGGCCTACCGGGGGGCTGTGCCGGCCTGCCGGTGGTCTGTGCACCCTGTGGGGGTCTGTGCCGGCCTGCCGGGGGGCTGTGCCGGCCTGCCGGGGGGCTGTGCTGATGTCCGGGGGTCTGTGCAAGCATCGTCCGATGGGACTACAAGTCCCATCTGGCGATGCCTGCTACCATGACAGTGATTGACACATTAGCCAATGATGGGACAGTAGTAGTCCCATCATCCGGCTAATGTGTTAAATGTTAAAAAAAAATAAAAAATACTACATACATACTACATGCATGCTACATACATACTACATGCTACATACATACTACATACATACTACATACATACTACATACATACCACATATATACTACATACATACTACATACATACTACATACATAACACATATATACTACATACATACTACATACATACTACATACATACTACATACATACTACATATATACTACATGCATGCTACATACATACTACATGCTACATACATACTACATATATACTACATACATACTACATACATACTACATACATACTACATGCATGCTACATACATACTACATGCTACATACATACTACATATATACTACATGCATGCTACATACATACTACATGCTACATACATACTACATATATACTACATACATACTACATACATACTACATGCATGCTACATACATACTACATGCTACATACATACTACATATATACTACATGCATGCTACATACATACTACATGCTACATACATACTACATATATACTACATACATACTACATATATGCTACATACATACTACATATATACTACATGCATGCTACATACATACTACATGCTACATACATACTACATATATACTACATGCATGCTACATACATACTGCATGCTACATGCATGCTACATACATACTACATACATACTACATGCTACATACATACCACATATATACTACATACATACTACATACAATACATTCATACAATACATACATAGACATACAGTACATATAACATAGAGTAACATACTTACCAATACTTGTCACATTGTTCCCCGAAGCCATTGTCTTTTACGGAATAAATATTAACATAACAAACCACAAAAATACTCACCCACGATCCGAAGCAGTCCACGAGTGTGTCCCACGACGATCTTGGGTAGAGAACTGCAGCATCAGCTGTTGCTGCCGTTCTCTACGGGCTGCAGGAATCCAATGACGGAAGGTAGGTATCCTTCCGCACTGTATTCCTCCGCCACTTAAAAAAAAAAAAGTCCCTAGTCTCACTTTATGCCATTGCTGCGTGGGAATTTCCCACACAGCAATGGCATAAAGTGAGACTAGGGACTTTTTTTTTGAAGTGGTGGAGGAATACAGTGCGGAAGGATACCTACCTTCTGTCATTGGATTCCTGCAGCCCATAGAGAACGGCAGCAACAGCTGATGCTGCAGTTCTCTACCCAAGATCGTCGTGGGACACACTCGTGGACTGCTTCGGATCGTGGGTGAGTATTTTTGTGGTTTGTTATGTTAATATTTATTCCGTAAAAGACAATGGCTTCGGGGAACAATGTGACAAGTATTGGTAAGTATGTTACTCTATGTTATATGTACTGTATGTCTATGTATGTATTGTATGAATGTATTGTATGTAGTATGTATGTAGTATATATGTGGTATGTATGTAGCATGTAGTATGTATGTAGTATGTATGTAGCATGCATGTAGCATGCAGTATGTATGTAGCATGCATGTAGTATATATGTAGTATGTATGTAGCATGTAGTATGTATGTAGCATGCATGTAGTATATATGTAGTATGTATGTAGCATGTAGTATGTATGTAGTATGTATGTGGTATGTATGTAGCATGTAGCATGCATGTAGTATGTATGTAGTATATATGTGGTATGTATGTAGCATGTAGTATGTATGTAGCATGCAGTATGTATGTAGCATGCATGTAGTATATATGTAGTATGTATGTAGCATATATGTAGTATGTATGTAGCATGTAGTATGTATGTAGCATGCAGTATGTATGTAGCATGCATGTAGTATATATGTAGTATGTATGTAGCATATATGTAGTATGTATGTAGTATGTATGTAGCATGCATGTAGTATATATGTAGTATGTATGTAGCATATATGTAGTATGTATGTAGCATGTAGTATATATGTAGTATGCATGTTGCATGCATGTAGTATATATGTAGTATGCATGTTGCATGCATGTAGTATATATGTAGTATGTATGTTGCATGTAGTATATATGTAGTATGTATGTTGCATGTAGTATATATGTAGTATGCATGTTGCATGCATGTAGTATATATGTAGTATGTATGTTGCATGTAGTATATATGTAGTATGTATGTTGCATGTAGTATATATGTAGTATGTATGTTGCATGTAGTATATATGTAGTATGCATGTTGCATGCATGTAGTATATATGTAGTATGTATGTTGCATGTAGTATATATGTAGTATGCATGTTGCATGTAGTATATATGTAGTATGAATGTAGCATGTATGTAGTATGTAGTATGAATGTAGCATGTATGTAGTATGCATGTTGTATGTATGTAGCATGTAATTTTTATTTTTTTTTTTTTTTACATTCAACACATTAGCCGGATGATGGGACTACTACTGTCCCATCATTGGCTAATGTGTCAATCACTGTCATGGTAGCAGGCATCGCCCGATGGGACTTGTAGTCCCATCGGACGATGCCTGCACAGACCCCCGAAGCCTGCACAGCCCCCCGGCAGGCCGGCACAGCCCCCCGGAGCCTGCACAGCCCCCCGGCAGGCCGGCACAGCCCCCCCCCGGCAGGCCGGCACAGCCCACCGGAGCCTGCACAGCCCCCCTGGCAGGCCGGCACAGCCCCCCCGGCAGGCCGGCACAGACCACCGGAGCCTGCACAGACCCCCTGGCAGGCCGGCACAGCCCCCCGAAAGGCCCGTACAGACCCCAGAGAGGCTGTACAAGGGAAAAACAGGATTTTTCTTATTCCGATACCGGAAGTCCCATAGACTTGAATGGGACTTCCGGTATCGGAATCGGCGATACCGATACTTTTTTTTAAGATCGGCCGATCCATTCCGATCCGATACTTTGAAGTATCGGACGGTATCGCTCAACTCTAGCCAGCACTTCAATACTAGTGTTAACAGGCATCAACCAAAAAAAGCATATAAGCAACAAATAGTAAGGTTGCACCATAATATACAAAGGAGGATTACTCTTGAACATTGAAACTACATTGCTGCCATAGGAAATAGGACAAAATTGAAAAAAGCGCTACATAATGTACACAAGAAATATTAATCTGCAAAAAATTGAAACTACATTGCTGCCATAGGAAATAGGACAAAATTGAAAAAAGCGCTACATAATGTACACAAGAAATATTAATATTAATAATATAATATACATCTGCAAAAATTGCTGTAAAAAAGGATGAAAAATGGGTAGGAGAAGCTTGAAAACCTTCATTTTTTTAATTTGAGTAGAAAAGAAACGGATTGTAAATACTGATGGTAAAATTGTCAAAGTGACTAAAAAAGCATGATCAGATCCAGCACACTGACGAAAAATGGTATGTTTATTTCCTGTACGTCAAAAAAATAACATGTGAATCGGGCCATAGACACATTTGTTTTCCTTATGCCACATCATGACAGGGATTAAATTATAAATAATCTGTCAAAAAGACCTGTTAAATCAGAGACAGAGATGCCTTATGGGGACATAGATGTAGTTAGATGCTCTGTTATGACTGTTGCTTACAACAAAGAGGTTCTGCAAAGCTGTAATATAAGCATGTGCATGAAATCTCAGAAATTAGTTTTTAATTGGTAAAAACACAGAAAATAAATAACTGTTAAATATTATAATGTAAATATATTTTAGAATTTGAACATCTTTCCTGCGGACAAATTGGTACACTTTATTTTCTGTTTTGGCTATAATGTGCTATTTGAAGTTGGAAATAACCACCTCTTTTACTACGTACAAGCTGCCATCAGGGAACAAAAAGTTAATGATATGGTCTAATGAAATCCAAACATTTGCTAAAAGTGTCAAACATTTTAACTGAATCAAGTTAAAGAACTGCACAGCTGGAATGCCAAACACTGTATAGTACAGTTTGTATCGCATCTCAAGCTGTAGATCATAAAAATGAGTCAAATACACACATGAAATCATACAATAATTCATTATTGCTTTTGCGCCTGTTTTTTGCTTAGTTTTGTGTGTTTTGCACCTTTTTTTGTTTGCACCCAATATATTATTCTATTTGTACCTTTTTTGAAGTCTATTCTATATGAGTTTGCTTGCCTTTTTTGCTGCTTGTTTATCACTTTGTGTGTGATTCATGAATTAGCACAGCAAAAAAGTGGTATCAGTATTTACCTGTCCAGGTCTCAGATCTAATGCACCATCAGGATGCAGCAACCCATATAATAAAGATGGCGGCAACACAGGTGCAAAGTACTGATGAGAAAACTACTCACAGCCTACCAATTCATAGAATCATAGCATGGTAGAGTTGGAAGGGACCAGGGCTGGACTGGCCATCTGGCAATTCTGGCAAATGCCAGAAGGGCCTGTCTGGTTGTCGTTCGCCTTGTCTGCTATGTTGTTAACAGAATTGGTGTTCTCAAGACTCCAATACTATTAGAAGTTGTGATGGAACACAAAGTCACTGACTCTGTCACTTACACGAGCAGGCCACAGGTGTCATTAGAAATATTAGTCTTGTAGTAAATCTTGCTTTCATCCATCCAGGGTAATATTAGCAATATATCCTATCTGGTGCTTGGGGACGGGGATGCCATGAGCCTGTGTGATTTCAAATGCCAGGGCTGAATTTCAGCCCCAGTCCATAAGTAGAAGGGACCTCCTGGAACATCTGGTCCAACCCCATGCTCAAAGCAAGATTCACTAAATCATCATTTGAAGACTTCCATGGAAGGAGAACTCACCACCTGTCATGGCAGCCTGTTCCACTCATTGATCACCCTCAGTGTCAAAAAGTTTTTTCTAATATCTAATGTGTCTCCTCCCATTCAGTTTCATCCCAATGCTTCTAGTCTTTCTTTGTGCAAATGAGAACAAAGATGATCCTTCTACAATGTTACAGCCCTTGAGAAATTTGTAGACCACTATTAAGTCTCCTCTCAGTCTTCTTTTTTGCAAGCTAAACATTCCCAAATCCTGCAACCGTTCCTCATAGGACAGGGTTTGCAGACCGGTCACCATTCTGGTCGCTCTTTTCTGAACTTGCTCCAGTTTGTTGATGTCTTTTTTAAAATGTGATGCCCAAAACTGGACACAGTATTCCAGATGAGGTCTGATCAAAGAGGAGTAGAGGGCAATAATGACTTCATGTAATCTAGAGGAGAGGGTGACTGCTTAGCATTCAAATTGCACAAAACTGGCTTGTATAAGGCATTAGTCACACACAGGTAATGCACAGTGTCTGGCTTACAGCCTAATAGTGATGCCCATACTACTAGATTAGGAGGGCTGCCCAGCACTAAGTGCACTCCATGAGGACAGAGAGCCTAGTTTACAAGGAAACAATGATGGACTTGGCTGCACCCTGACTATAAATAATGTACAAAAAATATATTTGATGTATTGGTCTATATTTTGCCAAAACTACGCAAGCGCCCACTATATGAATTGGTAGATTGTGAGGGGACTCATCAGGGTTTTGCACCTATTTTGTCGCCATCTTCACTATATGGGTTTGCTGCATTCTGATGGTGCATTAGTTCTGAGATCTGGGTAGGTAAACACTGTTGCCCATTTTTGCTGTGTTAATTCTTTAATTTTTGGGGGGAGTCTTATTCCTCTTTTTGTGGCTTTTGTTTTTAATTTTAGCCATTCAAAAAAAAATAAAAATAAAAAAATTTGGCACAACTCCACTCCAGTTTCCCCTGTGGTGGTGTTGTTTTTTTTAGTTTGCCAGTTTGGGGGGGCAAATTTTGCCTCATTTTAAAAAAAAAAGTGTGAATTTGTTTCCAAAAAAAGTCATGAAAACCATTCAAAATGGAATAAGGCCATTTTATTTTACTTTACCTTTTTACTTTCAAAAATCATATGTGCCATGTTGAAGAATTTTGCCCCAAAAACGGCAACTAATACCACGAGACATAAAAGAAAGGTGACTTTAAAAACAAAACTCAAGTGATGAAGCGAAGTCATAGCCCTTCTAAAACTGATTGACATCTTAATTAAACAAAAGTATTAAATACTGACTGCAAAAATAGCTGTCTATTGACAAAATGGAGACTTTTACAGAATTACATTAGTATCCGTTACACTTCACTCATGTGATACTATGGCTCTGAAAAACTAGGCAGAAGTGATCAATGCAGTTTCTAGGCAAATGTATGCTACCTTGACACAAAGACAATATTGCCATACACTGACCATATACTTGTCAGATGTTTCTTCCATACACATGGTCTGCAAGGTTTTGTATTCCACTCTATTCAATTGAATACAGTATTTATTAGATTTAGTTACATGTAGAATGCCTAGAAATCACATACAAAAAATCTTTGTGTCTTCATACCCTCTCGAAAGACAAATTCAGAGCCAAGACCAGATTCGTCCATTTATTCATTCCACAGACCTTGCTGCAAACCTTTAGCTCTTTTTTTCTAGAATAGTGGCAGTTAATTTGTTGGTTTGCTTGTTGTTGTTAAGCTAAATTGACTGACAGACCTAAATTGTACTAGACCTGCTATATGAATGTATACCCTGGCTACTCTTTAATTTAGGGCTTGTCCTTACAGGATCCTGATTCCATATGATTCAAAGACCTGGTGGTCACCTCTGTACACTACAGTGTGTCTTGACATTGGTTTTCGTAGTGAGGTCAAAAATAATTTTTTTTTCACTTGTGTAGCAATAATGGAAATCATATATTCATTAATTGCAGAGTGCTGTTGCATAGTGTTTGCCTATACATCCCTTGTGGTGAAGCACCGATAGAAAAAATGTTCAATGTCTGAGCCTTTGTAAAGATTATCTACTTTCAGACTGGCCAACATTATTTAATGCTGGTTTGATCATATAACATTCTGGATGTAATTGGCTTGCTCCAATTCCAGGATAAAACATCAATTTAAGAAATAAATAGAATGTTTAAACGTCTGTAAAAGTTCTCTGAATATTGTGAGCAAAATGTATAAAAGAAAATCAAAGAACCTATCACAGTACAAACCCCACTCTTTCTCCAAAGCCTTACATTCGTTATATTGTAATGCTCTAAAAATTTATTTTAGTGACTTCTTTCTACTAAAAACAATACTTAGATGTGAAAAACAAACTTTTGGTTTTAGAAATTCTCCATAAGGCCCCCTACAAGGCTAGGGCAAACGAACGTATAAAAAGTGTTCTGTGATTCATTCAGAATAGTGGGATGATTTTTTTCTCACTTCTCACCTGTGTGCAGTCCCTATGCAGTCCGTCATATTGTTGCAGCTGAGATTAATAATTTACAAGACCATTTACAGTTTTCTATGTTACAGAACTTCAATGTCTCTGTAAAAATTAGATGCCATACCTTGTCACTGTATGATTTTTTTCGGTCAGTGAAAAAAATCACTCATCTGCACTTCCCCATAGACGGCACTCGGACCAAAACCGGTCGTGTGAACGAGCCCTGAAATTGGCTGCTGTGCTCATTGCTCTTCCATGTACTATAATGTCATTCAGTAATGGCTATCACTTAATGGTACATTACATGGCCAGATACGGCTTTCCCAGCTGTCATCCTTTGAGGTTAAAAAAGGGTTACTTCAATGCACACAGGGTTGTATTCAATGGACCACCGCTCTAATATAACCAGAAAAAAGGTAAAATTAGCTGAAAATTATCTATCTAGTTTGGGAAAAAAAATGGAAGAATTATTAAAATGATTAGAATTAAGAAAAATGATATGTTTTACAAACCTGCAAGTACAAAAAAACTCAATATGTCTAGTCATTAACAAAAGAAATCTGCTGGCCTCGAACTGGTAAAGCATTGGTCACATAATAGTACTGGTTCATCGTCACCAAAAGAAAAACAATCCAAAAGCTTTGATAATCCTCCAAGTGAATCCAAGTGCACAGACAGATAATTTATGTCAGGGATCATTACACAAAAATAAATTGTGCCTGATGAAGTGTCAAGAAGGGAAGTATTAAACTCTTCTGTAAATATTTTTATGTGCTTTCATCTACAAGTTTACATTACCTGTAAGCTGCAATCACATGATAAATTTGCTGCTAACTTATATGTAGATGGGAATTTGTTTTGTGGATAAGAAATGTTAATGATCATGAAATTTTTGAGGGAAAATCCCAATTAAGAAAAGGTCTGTCTTGGCAGTGGGACTTTAACCACTTCAGCCTCCAATGACCAGGCCAAATTTTACAATTACGACCAGTGTCACTTTATTTGGCAATAATTCTGTCTGATTATGACATTGCTTTTTTCATCACATATTGTACTTCATGATAGTGGTAACATTTCTTCAATATGATTTGCATTTATGTGTGAAAAAAAGCAGAAATTTGGCAAGGTTTGAAAATTGTGCAAATTTCATGCTTTTAATTTTTATGCCTTTAAATTGGAGAGTTATTTCAAACAAAATTAGCTCACAAATAACATTTACAACATGTTTACTTTACCACAGCACAATTTCTGAAATGTAATTTTTTAGGAAGTTAAGGGTTAAAAGTTGACTAGTGATTTCAAATTTTTTCAACAAAATTTACAAAATCATTTTTTAGGGATCACATTACATTTGAAGTGACTTTGAGGGGGTCTGTATGACAGAATATACCCACAAATGACACCATTCTAAAAACTGCACCCCTAAAATTGGTCAAGAAGTTTATTAAACCTTCAGGTGATTCACATGAATTTTTGGAATGTGGAAGGAAAAAATGAACATTTAGTTTTTTTTTCATCGAAATTTTAATTTAGACCCAAATTATTTTATTTTCACAGGGGTAACAGGAAAAATGGACCAAAAAATCTGTTGTACAATTTCTCCTGAGCATGCCGATACCCCATATGTTGAAGAAAATTACTGTTTGGGTGCACGGCAGGGCTTGTAAGGGAAGGAGCGCCATTGATTTTTTGAATGCAAAGCTTGCTGGAATAATTATCAGATGCCATGTCATGTTTGGAGAGCCCTTGATGTCCCTAAACAGTGGAAACCCCCTACATGTGACATCATTTGGGAAACTAGATCCCTCAGGGAACTTATCTAGATGTGTGGAGAGCACCTTGGACCCCATAGTGCTTTTATAGAACTTTATAGCATTGAGCCTTGAAAATAAAAAAATCAAATTTTTCCCTCAAAA
The DNA here is from genome assembly GCF_039654945.1 of Dendrobates tinctorius. Classification (NCBI taxonomy): domain Eukaryota; kingdom Metazoa; phylum Chordata; class Amphibia; order Anura; family Dendrobatidae; genus Dendrobates; species Dendrobates tinctorius. The sequence goes on from NW_027361714.1 coordinate 40,504,514, forward strand.
ATTTTCTTTTAGTCCTCAATTTATTTTCAAAAGATAACAGTAGAAAATGTACCAAAAATGTTCATGTCTCCTAAGTATGCAGATATCCCATATGTGGTGAAAAACAACTGTTTGGGTGCATGGCAGGGCTCAGAAGGGAAGAAGTGTGTTTTGGATCACAGATTGATGGAATGGTCTGCAGATGTCATGTTGCATGTGGAGAGCCTCTGATGTGCCTAAATAGTGGAAACCCCCCACAAGTGACACGATTTTAGAATCTAGACCCCCTAAAGGAATGTATCTAGATGTGCAGTGAGCACCTTGAACCCTCCCAGGGTGTCACTGAAGTTTATAATGTAGAGCTGTTAAAATAAAAAATATATATATTTTTTCCCAGAAAAATGTTATTTTAGCCCCAATGTTTTTATTTTCACAAGGTAACAGGAAAAAATGGATCTCAAAATGTCTCCTGAGTATGCAGATACCATATATGTTGGGGTAAACTACTGTTTGTGCTCACGACTGGGCTCAGAAAAGATGAAGTGACATTTTGGAATGAAACTTTGATGGAATGGTCTGCCGATGTAATGATAGGCCTAAACAGTGGATAACCCACATAAGTGACCTCATTTTGGAAACTACACCCCTCAAGGAATCTACCTAGATGTGCCATGAGCACTTTGAACCCATAAGTGCTTCACAGAATTTTGCAACATTGATCTGGTAAATGAAGAGAAAATATTTTTCACCCAAAAATGTTTCATCCCCAAATTTTTTCACTTTCACATGATAGCAGAAGAAAATGGAGCCAAAAATTTGCTGTGCAATGTTTCATGTGTATGCCAATACCCCAAATGTGATGAAAAACTACTTTTGAGGCACAGTGCAAAGTTCAGAACGGAAGAAGTGCCATATTGGAATTCAAATTTTGCTGAACTGGTGTGAGGATGCCATGTCACATTGGAAAAGATTACCACATTAGTGCCATCACAGCAGAATCCTCCCAAAGAGACCCCATTTAACACACTGCAGCTCTCAATGAATTCATCTAGCGGTGCTGAGATCACATTGATACCACAGATGGATCACAGAATTGTCTACTATTGGGGTGCGAAGAAAAAAATAATTACATTTTTAACACCAAAATTTAGTTTTAGCATCAGATTTTACATTTTCACACCGGAAAATGGATACAAATTAGAGATAAGTGAACATCATCGGTTTCCTCCTTATTAGGCAAGCTATAGCACTTACCAAAGAAGCTGCATCGAGAACTCGGATACCTGGAGTGCTCTCGATGATCAGCTGTTCAGTGCTGCAGCTGTATGTTTCGCGGCTGTGTGACAGTTACACAGGCTCTCCATGCATGTGTTGTGACTGTCATACAGCCGTGATACATGCAGCTGCATAGCTGAACAGCTGATCATTGGGAGCACTCTAGGTATCCGGGTTCCCAATGTCGCTTCTTTGTTAAGCACTTTACCTTGCCGAATAAGAAGGGAGCTGACGATGTTCTTAACTTTAATAAAAATGGCACCAAAAATTGTCCCACACTTTCTACTGCTTGTGGAATTACACCATATCTGGTTGTACAGTACTGCTTAGCCACACAGCGAGACTTGTGAGAGATGAAGATCTATTTGTCTCCTGGAGCGCAGATTTTCCTAGTTTAGTTTGGGGATTCTATATATATTCATGTGACCCCATTTTGGAAATTATATCCCATTGGGAATTTATTTACAAGTATAGTGATGATTTTGAGTCCATGGAGTTTTTCCAGAAACAGTAGTGGATATTCTAGGATATAAATTTTGGCGAGTCCCAAAAATAGATAAAATCCTCAATTTTATTTCAAATAATTTAAAAGATCATACAGGTTGGGGATACATCTCAATGTGTTTCTGGCAAAAACCCTTATTCACTGAGATACAGATTCCTTATGATGCATGGTATAAAAACTAATGGTAACCAACCGTTGATTAATGAACACACCTGCTAACAATCAATCACATTTGAGAATAATTTGCATAATCACCAAGCTAGATCCAAAAAAAAAAATCAAACCCATAGTCAAACCACTGGAATTTAATATAGATAAAAGTATAATTTCTATTATTCATACCTCATACCATTGGGCATTTAGTATCAAGTTTAATGATCCAAAACAGTTCTCTTTGGAGGAGTTTTTTCTTCCAATCACTGCCTCTAATAGGATTATCTATTCTTTCTATCCCATAGAATGAAAAATTATTTAATTCCCCTTTATGTCTATCTACAAAATGTTTGCAAGCTCCTGAATAAAATGAATTTTTATTTTTGATGTTAGTAACATGTTCTGCCATCCTTTTCTTTAATTTACGTATTGTGCAGCCCATGTATTTCATTTTACATTCGTTGCAAAATATTCAATATACAACATAGTTTGTATTATAATTGATGAATCTTATAATTGTAGCAGAGTGTATCTTTTGAGAATCCACTGGTACACAGGAGAACTTCACTGAGCAAGTTATCTTGAGTAAACAGCATTTACTTCTTATGGGTAAACATGAGATAAGAATTCAGTAGCACACAGCCCTTGCTGCTGGCATAATACAGTCAAAAGCGAAAGTAAAACTGACATAAACACTAGAGCTTCCCTCCCCACAATACAGCAAACATATAACTTCACACTATCGCCATCTGCTATCAGGCTAGTGTAAAGTCCTCCTTTACATAAACAATAAGTCCATTTTTGTTGCATATGCCAACACCCTTTCTTAACAGTAAGGACTTATTCAGTCAAACCAAACTTTTTTTATCAGTCTCTGGTGTTTATCAGCATTCAACGCCTTCACGATGATGTCTGCTGTCATTTCTTCAGTAGGATAATCCTTCAAGAAATTATACTTCACATTTCCCAAGTCTTTGATTTCAAAATGTCGCTTCAGGATTTTTAGAATGTTTTCTTTATCCCTTTCTTGTTCAGAACAAATCAAAATGTCATCTACATATATGAGTACATAAATCCATCTATTCATCAGCCTTTTTGTGTACAAGCATGGATCAGCTTTGCTTCTTTGAAAATTTTCATTTGTATGCACTTCCGTGATTTTGTCATTCCACGCTTTAGCTGCTTGCTTTAAACCATATATACTTTTCTGTAATTTGCAAACTTTGTTTGGGTTTCTTTCATCTTTGAATCCTGGAGGTTGTTCCATGTAAATTTCTTCTGTTAAATCTCCATTCAAAAATGCTGTCTTTACATCCAGATGTATCAGTTCCATCTGTTTCATTGCTGCAACTGTAAGTAAAGTTCTTATTGTAGTATGCTTGACAACTGGAGAAAATGTCTCATCATAGTCTTCTCCATATTTTTGAGAACACCCTTTAGCTACGAGTCTTGCTTGGTATCTTTCAGGTGTGCCATCTGTCTGGCATTTTACTTTAAAAATCCATTTACATCCTATGGCTTTTCTTCCTTCTGGTAAATCTGTCAGTGTCCATGTATTTGAGTCATGCATGGATTTAATTTCTCTTTCTGTTGCTTCTATCCATTTATTAGCTTCTTCTTTAGGGAGGTTAGATATGTCTTCCCAAGAGGTGGGTTCATAAATTTTATTTGTGCTTGTCTTGTATGAGAGACATTTTGGTGGTTTACCTTTGTTTTCTCTCATTGAACGTCTTGGTTCTGTGTCTGTATTTGTATTACTTCATTTTCAGTATTCTGTTCTTCATCAATTTCAACTACTTTCTCATCAGATACCTCTTCAACTATGTCACTGCTGTTTTTCTCATTTTTTATGTCAATTGAAATCATAGTGTCTTCATTTAGATCCTCAATGAATGTCACACTGTTACTCACCGTGACTCTGTCTGTTTTGGGATCCAGGATTCTGTATCAGTTGCAATTTTCACTATATCCAACAAATAAGCCCTCCGTGGATCCGTTTTGAAGCTTGGAACGTTTTTCTGTTGGAATGAATACAAAAACTTTACATCCAAAACTTTTAAATGATTGACACTTGGTTTCATACCTTGCCACAGTTCATATGGAGTTTTCTTCAGTTTTCTGGAAAAAAGTCTGTTCTGAAGATATGTAGCTATCATTGCTGCCTCACCCCAATATTTATTTGGTAGTTTGGAATCTGTCAGCAAACATCTCATCATTTCTGTCAGAGTTCTGTTTTTCCATTCTGCTACTCCATTTAGTTCAGGTGTGTATGGAACAGTTTTCTGGTATTCTATACCATTTTGTCTTAAGTCGTTTTCTATTTTGTGACCTGTAAATTCACCTCCATTATCACTTCTGATGACAATTGGCTTCCTTTGAAATGTGTTACTCAACCTTGTTACATAGTTTACAAGTTTATCAAAAACTTCACTTTTGTTCTTAAGTATGTGACTGTGTATCTTGAGTAGTCATCTATGAAAGTCACCATGTATCTATTTCCTCCTGATGTAGTCACTTGCATGAGTCCACGTACGTCAGTATGCACCAAATCAAGTGGTCTTTTGATTTTCATCTCACCTTCTTTTGGAATAGATATTCTTGTGGCTTTAGATTTTATACAACAGTTACATCTTACGGTAATTGAGCAATCTGATATCTTTAGATCTTTTGTCAATTCTTTTCTTTGTAGTTCCCTTTTACTGTCAGGGTGTCTGTGTCCTAGACATCTATGCCACACGTGAATACAGTTCTTACGATCATGTGTACATACCTTCATCTGTTCCTTTGGTGTGTCAAGATGATATAATTGTTCATCTGCCTTGACATTGGTTATCACCTTGTTTCCTGCTAGAATTGCACACTCATTGTCTTTGAATTTTACAGTGAGTCCATTGGCTGTTAAACGCTTCACAGATAACAAACCTCCTTCTGCAGTTATTTTGCTTCCATCTGCAAGATAAATGGCTTCTTTCTTATCTAAATCAAGATCAGCGAAGAAATTCTTGTCACTTGTCATATGACTCGTTGCTCCTGAATCAGTAAACCAACCAAGTGATGATTTCTTGTCTGTTACTTTAAATGTACCATTCCAATTAGTCTCACATGAATCAGAAATTGTGTTTTTCACTTTCTGTGAATCCTCTCAATGTTGTAATTTTTGTTGTTCTGCTTTCCATATGGTACAGTCTTTCTTTAAATGACCTTTTTTCTTGCATCAGAAACATTCTCTTGTCTCCTTATTATAGGGTTTTTTAAATTCTGTAGCTTTAAGAGCGTTTCCACTGTCCTTTTCAGTAGAAGAATCATTTGTCTGTTCTTTTCGTCTCTGATATTCATCTATTAGTCAGGTCTTCACAAAATCTAATGTGATGTATTTTTCTGGTCTTGTCTCTAGTGCATTTATCAAGGCTGTATACGAATCTGGTAAACTGCACAACAATATTGCTGCTAAATGACTTTCTTTAATGTCTTCACCAATAGACCTTAGCTCTGATATTACTTCCATCATTGAGAATATGTGCTTCTGCATATCGTCATTTGCACTCAATCTCATACTGTAAAGCTTTCTTAATAGAAATAACTTGTGATTTAAACTAGATCTTTCACATAGCTTTTTCAATGCATCCCACATTCTTTTCGCTGTTTCTTCATTTCTTATGTGTATTAATTGAGCATCATCCACTAATAAGCTAATGGTGGCTCTCGCTTTTCTATTCTTTTTATCCCATGTCTGATTTTCTTCATCAGGTCTATCTGTAGTAATTACTCCCCATATATCATCTTTAGATAACAACATAACAACATCTCTACTTTGAATTTTCATAACTGATCATTTTCACTGTTCAGCTTAGCTACTGTGAGTTACAGCTCAGTGCTGCACTTCATTTTTATATAATCTTGTTTTATGAAGATATTCTTCTTTCTTCTTGAGACTTCCTGTATATCCTGTGTGTGGTGATTCTCTGTAATTATCTCCAGTGTGCAGTCATCCAGTTCCTGGGTCATAAATTCCTTTGACCTTCTGTATCTGGATTTTTTTTCTTTTCAGTGGCCGTTCACTGGGTTTTATCTTCTTCTGTTAACAGAGCTTATCTGCTTCTCTGGTGTCTGGATTTATCTCCTGGGATTCTGTGTTCTGGAACTATCTCCTGTTCTGGGTGTCTGGGCCCATAACCTGTAGCAGAGTGTATCTTTTGAGAATCCACTGGTACACAGGAGAAGTTCACTGAGCAAGTTATCTTGAGTAAACAGCATTTACTTCTTATGGGTAAACTTGATATAAGAATTCAGAAGCACACTCCTGTGCTGCTGGCATAATACAGTCAAAATCGAAAGTAAAACTAACGTCAACAAGAGAGTTTCCCTCCCCACAATGCAGCAAGCATATAGCTTCACACTATCGCCATCTGCTGTCAGGCTAGTGTAAAGTCTTCCTTTACATAAACAATAAATCCATTTCTGTTGCATATGCCAACATTAATGTTATTGGCTGCATCAATCTTTTGAGTTTGCAGTGTATATTGACACATAGTGCATTTGGGACATGCTCATTTAAAAAAACCTTTGCAGCTTAGCCAAGTTTTTTTTATCACTTTTTGGAGACATGTATAGGCTTGGGGAAAGAATAGCACCTATTGATCTAACTTTTCTCGGCACACATACTAATCCATTTTCCAGGACTTTATATTAGTCCCGATCTTGGAATAATATAGGGACATATCTATGTACAATATTTTTTATTTCCTGAAATTGGCAACTATATGGGGTACTAAAAATGGTTTTATTTTTCATTTTGTTTAATTTTGTTGTCAGTTTCTTACTGTTGTTTAAACCATCATCTCGAGTGTTTCTTACAAGAACTTTTTTTATTGCTGTATCAATTTGTTTTTTTCTATATCCCCATTCTATTAGTCTCAACGTTGCTATCTCTGCCTGTTCATCGAATAGTGTGATATCAGAGCTGTTTCTATAGGTTCTATTTAATTCACCATAAGGGATTGAATTCACAGTGTGTGCAGGTTGGCATCTGTCTGCTCTAAGGGTGGTATTCCCACTACTAGGTTTTCTATAGTTTCGATATCTGACTTTTTGTTCTTTTGTTCTTTTACATCTCTCATAAGAAACAAATCCAAGAAACTGATTTTATTCTGTGGTTCGGTATATGTAAATTTTAAATTTACATCATTGGCTTTGATAGAGGATAAAAAAGTGGGATTTTCTCCACTTGCCCTACCCATATTAGTAAAACATCATCCAAACATCTCACATATAGTTCAATGTCTTTTTTAAAGGATTTTTGTCTGTAAAAATGTTTTTTTCCCACCACGATACAAAAAGTACTGCTAAAGATGGAGAGAAACATGAGCCCATTGGGCAACCTTTGATTTGGAAATAATATTCCTGACTGAACATAAAAAAGTTATGCTCCAAAAGATATTCATTGCTACGGAAAATAATTTCCTTTGTTTCATCCGTGTATCCGCTGCATTTTTGTAGGTGATGGAACACAGCAGTTAATGTTAAATTATGTGGAATAGATGAAAACAAGTTTACCACATCACATGACAGGAATTTAGATTTTTCAGACCATTTTACATTTTTCATATACCATATATACTTGTGTATAAGCCGACCTGAGTATAAGCCGACCACCCTAATTTTGAAACAAAAAACTGGGAAAACTTATTGACTCGTGTATAAGCCTAGGGAGGAAAATGCAGCAGCTACTGGTAAATTTCAAAAATAAAAATAGATACCAATAAAAGTAAAATTAATTGAGACATCAGTAGGTTAAATGTTTTTGAATATCGATATTGAATCAGGAGCCCCATATAATGCCCCATACAGTTCATGATGGGCCCCATAAGATGCTCCATACAAAATACACCCCATATAATGCTGCACAAAGGATAATAATTCCCCCATAAAATGCTCCATAGAATAATATGCCCCATATGCTGCCTCATAAGATGCTCCATAAGTTATGGCCCCATAAGATGCTCTATAGAATATGCCCCATAAGATGCTCCAAAGATTATTCCCCCATAAGATGCTCCATAAAATGCTCCATAGATTATGCCCCATAAGATGCTCCAAAGATTATGCCCCATAAAATGCTCCATAGATTATGCCCCCATAAGATGCTCCATAGATTATGCCCTCATATTCTGCTCCATAGAATATGCCCCCATATGCTGCTCCATAGACTATGCCCCCATATGTTGCCCCATAGAATATGCCCCCATATGCTGCCCCATAGAATATGCCCCATATGCTGCTCATAGAATATGCCCCCATATGCTGCTCCATAGACTATGCCCCCATATGCTGCCCCATAGAAAATGCCCCATATGCTGCTCCATAGTATATGCCCCCATATGCTGCTCCATAGACTATGCCCCCATATGCTGCCCCATAGAATATGCCCCCATATGCTGCCCCATAGAATATGCCCCCATATGCTGCTCCATAGAATATGCCCCCATACGCTGCTCCATAGAATATGCCCCCATTATGCCGCTCCATAGAATATGCCCCCATATGCTGCTCCATAGAATATGCCCCATATGCTGTTCCATAGAAAATGCCCCCATATGCTGCTCCATAGACTATGCACCCATATGCTACCCCATAGAATATGCCCGCATATGCTACTCCATTGAATATGCCCCCATATGCTGCCCCCATTTGCTGCTACATATATTATGCCCCCATATGCTGCTGCTGCAAAAACAAATTCCTTACTGACCTCTCCTGCTCAGGACCTAGCACCTGAGATATTCACCTGTCTGGGGTCCATCGCTGCTCACCGCTATCTGCTGCTTCCTGTGTCAGTGACTGTTCAGCCAGCAGAGGGTACGCTGCACACTAACCATGTCACTGTACCCCCTGCTGCCTAAATGTCACTGACACAGGAGTCTGCAGACAGCGATGAGAGTTATGATTGGGTCACCAAGGAGGAGAGCAAGACCAAGCTAAGCCACAGAAAACCAGAGAGGTTGGTAACTAAGCAGATTGCAGACTCCTGATCCTATCCACACAACTAGCAGTAGCCATGGAGCGTACCTACAAAGATCCTAGACACATTGACACAGCCGGAGAGCTAAATAAGCCAAAAGCAAGAAAGGGGAAATCTAAACTGCCCCGGAGCAGACCCCAAAGGAATAGATAGCCCTCAAACATATATTGTCGGTGAGACAAGATGAAAACACAAATGCAGGTAGGAAAATAGGCTGAGCAAACTATGGGGCCCACACTAATTAGACAGGACAGGAAAGGAAAGACATTGTCTGCAATCATGCAAAAAACCCTGCAAAAAATATCCAACACGTCTGATAGAAAAATAATGAAGTTGCACGACTTCGCCCACTATATCAGCACTCTGGTATATTCAGAAAGCAGAGCAAAAAGAGGCCAATCTAATAAGGGACAAAAACAAACTGGCACAAGCAGTAACATATGGATGGAGATTCAGCACAGCTGGCTGACCACACAAAACTGAAATAGACAAAAAACGGATCAAATGTGAACAATAGCAAAAGAACACTTAGCTGAGCATGCTGGGACTAAGCTGGAACTAAGACCTCAGGAGGCAGGAAAAAAATCACCAGCAGGGATAGAGGGAGTCAGCTGTCTTAAATCCAGTCAGAAACTCCAGATCTCCAATCGTCCTCCTCATTATCAGGTGGCAAGCCTCTGTTAATCAGATCAGCTCCATTACCTCCAATAACCACCAGAGGGAGCCCAGAAAGAGAACTTGCGACCCTCTGTCAATATAACCAGCTCCACTAACCAGGGGTTCTGGGAGTTAATGGCTGTAGATAAAAATCCACCCATCGGCTTAAATTTTCATTCAAGGAAGAAATGCTTGATATAATGGGATGCAGGGGTATAGAAAATTCTAATTTATGGGTTTTTAGAAGCCCATGAAATATTGGTGTTATCGGATTATCAGGTATAATATTGCAAATTATTTGTATACAAAACACCCCCATTTTCTCTCCCTCTTCAACCAATTTACTCAGGGTTTTTCTGCATGATTCTGTAGGGTTAAATTGAATCCTTTTATAGGTTTCATTATCATCCAGGATATCATAAACACATTTTTCATAAAGTTTCTTATCCATAAGGACAATGCAGCCTGCTTTATCGAATTTCTTGATCACCGGGTCATCTCTTTTGAATAAGCTGGTGATTGCTTTTTTTTCTTCTATGGTTAGATTATTTCTTTTAAGTTATACATTCTGTTTATTTTTTTGAGAAAGTTCTATCAAATCCCTTTCAATTAAAGATTGGAAAGTTGAAATACATTCTACCTTGGAATCTTTTGGGTAAAAAGATTGATTCAAAATACGAAAATCATTTGTATCAACATTAATTGAATCCACTTCACCTGATTCACCTTTTAAATCCTCCAAAGTAAGCCGCATACATTGTTCATCAAACATAAGTTGTACAGAATTTTCACAATTATCATCCTCCTTATACAATTCTCCAGGAACATTGAGATCATTATAGAAATGCTTTTTAACTGTCAACAATCTAGCTAGTTTATTCACATCTAAAATAGTTTAAAATAAATCAAAATCCTGATCAGGGACAAAATTCACCCCTTTATTCAAGACACTGATCTCATGTTCAGAGAGAATTGTAGGAGTAAGAACAATTACACTGGACCACAAATTGTCTATTTTTTCTTGCCCCTCGTATTGGAACTTGGGGGATCTGAATTTTTTTTTCCTCCTCCTCCTCGGTCATTTCTCCTGTCATTTTTTGAAGCCGAAAAACTTCCATCTCCTCCAGTTTCCTCATTTGAGGTTTCTGAGTTCTCTGCATTAGTAGTGGATATTGCTGAGTGAAAATTGCAAACTGCCATTGTAGTGACCAGTACTTTGTGTCCAGCTCATGCTTCTGGAGATATGCACCCGTAAATTAGGCAGGCTGTCATCGGTGCAGAAATTCCAAACGTGTAGTCTAAAAGGGGTTAAGGCACACTATGGAGCTTAGTGGGGAGAGGGATATTTGGATTTGGGAGCACAGATTTTATTGAATTTCTTGTGGGATTCAAGGAGCCATTTTGCTTTTCCAGAGCTTTAGTACTACCAGTACTACTCTATATAAAATATGAGTTTCAATTTTTGTATGGAGGAACTGAAATAAAATAACTTTTTGATGATATTCTAATGTTGTGAGAAGCACCTGTATATTGTAAGTTTTGAACTTAAACACTCCCCTTTAGGTTTGAATTAATTAAATGTGTGTAGGTGAATGTCATGTAGTATGACTATATTAATGTACTCACCTACAACACTTTCCCCGATGTCCAGCTCCAATCTTCTCCTCTTCTGAGTGATGTCATCACAATTTCAATTAGTCACATCATTTTATGCTCTCTGTGTGAGCCAGAAGTCTCTTTTACAATGAAAGCCTATGGAGTTTCATTCTGACACACCATAGGCTTACATTGTAAAAGCCACTTCTGGGTCACACAGAGAGCAGCATGAGCCGGATTGCTTGCACAGAAGAACGGTGCAGGACACTGCAACGATATGTAAGTATATTAATACACTCACATTACAGTACATGTACATATGCAGATTTAATGAATAAGAAACTTAGTGGGAGGGATTCTTTTAATGGAGCTAGTGTAAGTAAGGATAGGCATGCTTAAAATTGTGGAAATTGGGAATTAATCAAATTGTCCTGGCTAGTGAATTGAAGAGAAGTGGCACAGCTTACGAGAAGTTTTGGAGACAGGATGGGAGGTTTAGATTATTGAGGATGCAAGACTTAGTTCACTTGCAGAATGGAGGATATGGGTAAGGTGATAGAAAGTGATGAGGGAGGGGATGTAAGGTGGTGCTGAACTGTAGAGAACTTTGTGGGTGAGAGGGTTAAGTTTATATTGGACTATGAAGTGGATGGGCAAACAGTGCAATTACTGGAACAGGGTAGAGCCATCAGTGTGGGAAAGGAAAGGAATATGATCCTGCCTGCTGAATTCAGGAAGGATTGGAGAGGGGAGAGTTTAATAAGGGGGAGACCGATTAGTAGACAGTTGCAGTAGTTCATACGAGAATAAATAAGAGTAACGGTAAGAGTTTTCGCAGAGTCAAAGGTAAGGAAAGGTCAAATTCTAGAGATATTTTTGAGGTGTCAGGCTAGTTTCACACTTGCTTTTTTTTGCAACGCGTTTTTCCCGCAAAAAAACGCATTGAAAAAACGCATACAAAAGCATACAACTGCTGCGTTTTTTTCAAGCATTTTTATGAGCATGCATGAAAAAAACGCAGCGTTTTTATGCGTTTGTAAGCGTTTTTAGTGCGTTTTTACCGCGTTTGCGTTTTTTCCAAACATTAGGTGGCCCCTCACACTAACCCAAACCATGACTTTACTAACCCTAACCCTAACCCTTAACCAAACCATACCCTAACCCTAACCCTGACCCTAACCCAAACCCTAACCCTTAACCAAACCATACCCTAACCCTAACCCTTAACCAAACCATACCCTAACCCTGACCCTAACCCTAACCCTGACCCTAACCCTAACCCTAACCCTTAACCAAACCATACCCTAACCCTGACCCTAACCCTAACCCTGACCCTAACCCAAACCCTAACCCTTAACCAAACCATACCCTAACCCTAACCCTTAACCAAACCATACCCTAACCCTGACCCTAACCCTAACCCTGACCCTAACCCTAACCCTTAACCAAACCATACCCTAACCCTAACCCTAACTCTGACCCTAACCCTAACCCTAACCCTTAACCAAACCATACCCTAACCCTAACCCTAACCCTTAACCAAACCATACCCTAACCCTAACCCTAACCCTGACCCTAACCCTTAACCAAACCATACCCTAACCCTGACCCTAACCCTAACCCTGACCCTAACCCAAACCCTAACCCTTAACCAAACCATACCCTAACCCTAACCCTAACCCTTAACCAAACCATACCCTGATCCTAACCCTAACCCTGACCCTGACCCTAACCCTAACCCTTAACCAAACCATACCCTAACCCTAACCCTAACCCTGACCCTGACCCTAACCCTAACCCTGACCCTAACCCTAACCCTAACCCTTAACTAAACCATACCCTGATCCTAACCCTAACCCTGACCCTGACCCTAACCCTAACCCTGACCCTAACCCTAACCCTAACCCTTAACCAAACCATACCCTGATCCTAACCCTAACCCTGACCCTGACTCTAACCCTAACCCTTAACCAAACCATACCCTGATCCTAACCCTAACCCTGACCCTGACCCTAACCCTAACCCTAACCCTAACCCTAAACCCCTTAACTAACCCTAACTCTAACCCAAACCCCTAAATTCCATTGTCTAAACTAATGTTAAAAAAAACGCATGTGCAAAAAAACGCATACATAAGCATGCCAATGCGCACGTATGCGCATCCATAGGCTATAATGGCCATTTTTAGCGCAAAACGTGCGCATACGTGCGCATGCGCTTTTTTGCAGGGCCAAAAAATGCAACATGCTGCGTCTGGAAAATACAAACGCACACCCCAAAAAAACGCAGCGCATGAAAATCGCATACGTGCGCATGCCAGCGCGCAGGTATGCGCACCCATGTTAAATATAGGGGAAAAAACGCATGCGCACGTATGCGTTTTTTTCCAGCGCAAAAAAACGCAAATGTGAAACCAGCCTCAGTGACATGAGCAAGTGAGTGTTTGGCTGTGAGGAGTAAAGGAAAGATCTGAGTCAAAGGCTGCGGGCATGCTGCAGGGGAGCAGTGGTAGACTCACAGACGGAAATGGTAATATTGGGTTTTGAAATGTTAGTAAAGTGAGTAAACACAAGGAGTTCATTTTTTGGCACATTCAGTTTGAGATAGAGGGAGAACATGATGTTAGAGACAGCAGAAAGACAATTACTGATATTTTGTAATAATGCAGGGGTTATGTTAGGGGACGATGTGTATAATTTGGTTTAATCAGCATAAACAGTAGATGGTACTGAAAACCAAATCTTCTGATGGTTTATCCAAAAGGGGAAATATTTAAGGAGAAGAGGAGGGAACCTAGAACTGAACCTTAAGGAACCCCAACAGAGGAGAGGAAGAGGAGAAAGCAAAAGATACAGTGAAGGAGCGGTCAGACAAGTAGGACGAGAACCAAGAGAGAGCAGTATTCTTGTGACTGTGAGAGCGGAGCATAGTGAAAGGGATTTGGTGATCCACAGTGATGACGTCAGTTTTAGATAGAGTGAGAACATGATGTTACAGACATCAGAAAGACAATCACCAGTATTTTAGAAAAATGCAGGCGTGATAACAGGGGTGGATATATATAATTTGGTGTCATCAGCATGTAGATAAGATGGTACTAAAAAACAAATCTACTGATGGTTTGCCTAAAAGGGGTAATATATAGGGAGAAGAACAGGGGACCTAGAACTGAACCCTGAGGAACCCCAACAGTAAGGGGAAGAGGAGAGGAATAGGAGCCAGCAAAAGATACATTGAAGGAGCAGTAGGAGGAGAACCAAGAGAGAGTAGAATACTTTTGCCTGATAGAACAGAGCATACTGAGTATGATCTGGTGATCCACAGTGTCAAATGCTGCAGAGAAATCCAGGAGAACCCGCAAGGAGTAGTAATCATTAGAGTTAGCTGTTAGTAGATCATTAGATACTATACTAAGGGCAGTTTCATAAGAGTTTAAAGAGCGGAAACCAGATTGTAAAGGATCAAGAAGAGTGTTATCTGAAAGCGGATTAGACGGGAGTGGACCAAACATGCCAGAAGTTTAGAAATGAAGTTGTGATTAGAAACACCACAGTATATGATTTAGCATTGTCTTGCTGAAATATGCAAGGTCTTCTCTGAAATAAACATTGTGTGGATGGGAGCATAAGTTGTTTTAAAATCTTTATATAATGCTTAGCACTGATGGTGCCTTGCAAGATGTGTAAGCTGCCCAAGCAATAAGTAATTATGCAACCCCATACCATCAGAGCTTTTTGAGCTGTGCGCTGACAACAAGCTGGATGGTTCCTCTCATCTTGAGTCTGCAGGACACTGTGTCCATGATTTCAATAACGAATTTAAAATTTGATTTCATCTAACTGCACAACAATATTCTATTTTGCCTCAGTCCATTCTGTTCCAAAACAATATTGCTACAATTGATTCTGTTCCAAAACAATATGGCTACAATTGATTTCCATATCATTTTATTCTTCGTTTTTTTGGGAGGGTTGCTGTTTTTTTGTGTTTTTTTTTACAGTTTTCACAGCGTCTCGATTGTATTGGAATTGGGAATGTAGATGTTGCTAATAAATTTTTCTGCAACAAAATAATTTTAAATGATAATAACAAAATAAAAATCCTCCTTGTGCTTACCACACAATCATGGCAAAGAGTTGTCTGTAATGGCAACCTTAGATTTATGAGTATCTTCAGAAAATGCTCATTTAACATTTTCCTCTGCATATAGTTTTAGCCTTACAAAACAAAGAAAAGGTAACAAATCATTTATCAATGTAGATTCAAAGCAATAAACCTAGACAAATATGTAAAAAGTTTTATAGTTCTACAATTTCACTAGTAGAACTTAGAAAAACCATGAGAAAATACCCCGCAGTAAGCAAATAAATATTAATAGTACGTGTACATAACATAGGGAAATTATTTTACATTATTGTGATCAAAAAAGCATGAAAGCCATACCACCAAAACAAGGTGTACCCAATCAGGATGGTCTCCAACTCTAATTTCACTGGTAGTAGGATAACTTTAAAACTATATAAACTTATTCCCAGTTATACACAATTATTATCATGACTAAAACACATAGAAAATAAGTAGATTTAGTTAATTCATTACATTAAAGTTCTTTCGCTCAACAACATGCTTAATCGAAATGTGGAAGTGTGTATTGCCCTCTTCTGTCTTTTATTAGAACTGCAGTTTGAAATTGAAACATTAAAGTACAGAAAAAAAAGATGGCTATCAATAGAAAAGTGCACCCAAGGCTGATTTTAGAGAAAGTATGGATCTAGGCAAAAATTAAAAGTGCTAACATCACACAGAAGAATGTAGGGTGCATTTACATTTACGGCCTAATTCAGACCCTTAATTGAACGTTTGAATACCGGCTTCTTTTGTTAGGCTGATAAAGAGTGATGGGAACAGAATGATATTAGAAACAGCATAAATAATGTTTATGCCGATGTGCTGCTGAGAACAATGATTTTTGTTCTAGCATAAACAATCCAATCATCTAATGAATGAGCGTTTTGCTCATTTATTAGTAAAATATTGACATATTCCTGGTATTTTTGCTGCTTTTGCCACTCCATACATTGTGCATTGTACCATGCTGTTTTGCTTGTTTCTTCACCTTTGATTATTTGGATTTTATTATCACTCCTAAACTCTCAGGATATAGACCATTCAGCCATTCCTCTGATTGTCCACATACTTTTAGTTACCAAAAGCTCTATTGCCTTCCACTGGAAGAGACCTGATCCTCCCAAAATTCAGGATATCAAGGAAAGAATAATACTCCACAAATCTTTCGAACAAAAAATAGCCACAGTTAATAACAATCTTGACAAGTTCAGAAGAAAATGGTTCCGATGGATCACTCTATTTCCCTAGAATTAACAAAGCTAAATAATATTTATGTTTCTTTCATGACAACTGATTCTGACTGCATTTATTGTCTGTTGTAGTTACTGGATATACTGTATATAATAAATTACTGTTTGATATTCAGATTGTTATTCATTATATTAAAGGTTTCAAGGACCACTTGGTCCTTTTTCCCCTTTTCCCTCCCCACCCTTTCCCTCCCCCCTGCCCTCCCTATTAATAAAATATTTGGAAAATAATTTAATTTTATGGCCTATGACCATTCATTTCAAGTTTTTCTTGACCCCTTCATTTCAGGTGATATTAATTGCAATTTTAAACCAGGACATCAATATATTTAAAAATGCCATACAGCTTGTTGCACAAAAGGGAAGAACAATTGTGAATATTTTCTCACTGAGCATTTATACAAGTGAATCATCTCATAAAACGTGGCTATCCCAAAAAGGATTGTTTAAATGTGGAGATAATGGCTGAACTGTCTGTGTAAACGCTAAAGAAAACTAATCACATAATTCATAGCAAAAATGAAAAATGTGAGCTTGAAATATTTATGAATTGTAATACTTCACACCTAGTATATATCATAGAGTGTGAATTATGTGTAGGGGTATGTGAAAAAAAACTCGATTCCTTTAAGTTCCTTATGCTCCTCATGTGTATATACAGTGGGGAAAAAAAGTATTTAGTCAGTCAGCAATAGTGCAAGTTCCACCACTTAAAAAGATGAGAGGCGTCTGTAATTTACATCATAGGTAGACCTCAACTATGGGAGACAAACTGAGAAAAAAAAATCCAGAAAATCACATTGTCTGTTTTTTTTTCATTTTATTTGCATATTATGGTGGAAAATAAGTATTTGGGCAGAAACAAAATTTCATCTCAATACTTTGTGATATATCCTTTGTTGGCAATGACAGAGGTCAAACGTTTTCTGTAAGTCTTCACAAGGTTGCCACACACTGTTGTTGGTATGTTGGCCCATTCCTCCATGCAGATCTCCTCTAGAGCAGTGATGTTTTTGGCTTTTCGCTTGGCAACACGGACTTTCAACTCCCTCCAAAGGTTTTCTATAGGGTTGAGATCTGGAGACTGGCTAGGCCACTCCAGGACCTTGAAATGCTTCTTATGAAGCCACTCCTTCGTTGCCCTGGCGGTGTGCTTTGGATCATTGTCATGTTGAAAGACCCAGCCACGTTTCATCTTCAATGCCCTTGCTGATGGAAGGAGGTTTGCACTCAAAATCTCACGATACATGGCCCCATTCATTCTTTCATGTACCCGGATCAGTCGTCCTGGCCCCTTTGCAGAGAAACAGCCCCAAAGCATGATGTTTCCACCACCATGCTTTACAGTAGGTATGGTGTTTGATGGATGCAACTCAGTATTCTTTTTCCTCCAAACACGACAAGTTGTGTTTCTACCAAACAGTTCCAGTTTGGTTTCATCAGACCATAGGACATTCTCCCAAAACTCCTCTGGATCATCCAAATGCTCTCTAGCAAACTTCAGACGGGCCCGGACATGTACAGGCTTAAGCAGTGGGACACGTCTGGCACTGCAGGATCTGAGTCCATGGTGGCGTAGTGTGTTACTTATGGTAGACCTTGTTACATTGGTCCCAGCTCTCTGCAGTTCATTCACTAGGTCCCCCCGCGTGGTTCTGGGATTTTTGCTCACCGTTCTTGTGATCATTCTGACCCCACGGGGTGGGATTTTGCGTGGAGCACCAGATCGAGGGAGATTATCAGTGGTCTTGTATGTCTTCCATTTTCTAATTATTGCTCCCACAGTTGATTTCTTCACTCCAAGCTGGTTGGCTATTGCAGATTCAGTCTTCCCAGCCTGGTGCAGGGCTACAATTTTGTTTCTGGTGTCCTTTGACAGCTCTTTGGTCTTCACCATAGTGGAGTTTGGAGTCAGACTGTTTGAGGGTGTGCACAGGTGTCTTTTTATACTGATAACAAGTTTAAACAGGTGCCATTACTACAGGTAATGAGTGGAGGAAAGAGGAGACTCTTAAAGAAGAAGTTACAGGTCTGTGAGAGCCAGAAATTTTGATTGCTTGTTTCTGACCAAATACTTATTTTCCACCATAATATGCAAATAAAATGAAAAAAAAACAGACAATGTGATTTTCTGGATTTTTTTTCTCAGTTTGTCTCCCATAGTTGAGGTCTACCTATTATGTAAATTACAGACGCCTCTCATCTTTTTAAGTGGTGGAACTTGCACTATTGCTGACTGACTAAATACTTTTTTTCCCCGCTGTATATATATATATATATATATATATACACTGCTCAAAAAAATAAAGGGACACGAAAATACCACATCCTAGATATCACTGAACAAAATATTCCAGTTGAAAATCTTTATTCATTACATAGAGCAGTGTTCCCCATCTCCAGTCCTCAAGAGCCACCAACGGTTCATGTTTTCAGGATTTCCTTAGTATGGCCCAGGTGATAGAATTATTGCCTGTGCAGGTACTGCAATTATCGCCTTGGCCATACTAAGGAAATCCTGAAAACATGAACCGTTGGTGGCTCTTGAGGATTGGCGTTGGGGTACACTGACATAGAGGAATGTGTTGAACAATAAAATATAAAAATTGCCAGTGTAAATCAAAATTAATATCCCGTGGAGGTCTGAATTTGGAATGATGCTCAAAATCAAAGTGGAAAATCAAATTACAGGCTGATCCAACTTCAGTAGAAATGCCTCAAGACAAGGAAATGATGCTCAGTAGTGTGTGTGTGTGGCCTCCACATGCCTGTATGACCTCCCTAAAACAACTGGGCATACTCCTGATGAGGCAGCAGATGGTCTCCTGAGGGATCTCCTCCCAGACCTGGACTAAAGCATTCTCCAACTCCTGGACAGTCTGTGGTGCAACATGACATTGGTGGATGGAGCAAGACATGATGTCCCAGATGTGCTCAATCGGTTCAGGTCTGGGGAACGTTCAGGTCAGTCCAAAGCTTCGATGCCTTCAAATTGCAGGAACTGCTGACACACTCCAGCCACATGAGGTCAGGCATTGTCCTGCATTAGGAGGAACCCAGGGCCAACCGCACCAGCATATGGTCTCACCAGGGGTCTGAGGATCTCATCTCGGTACCTAATGGCAGTCACGCTACCTCTGGCGAACACATGGAGGGCTGTGTGGCCCTCCAAAGAAATGTCAGCCCACATCATTACTGACCCACTGTCAAACCAGTCATGCTGAATGATGTTGCAGGCAGCAGATTGCTCTCCACGGCATCTCCACACTCTGTCAAATCTGTCACATATGCTCAGTGTGAACCTGCTTTCATCTGTGAATAGCACAGGGTGCCAGTGGCGAATTTGCCAATCCTGGTGTTCTGTAGCAACTGCCAAGCGTCCTGCATGGTGTTGGGCTGTGAGCACAACCACCATCTGTGGATGTTGGGCACTCAGACCACCCTCATGGAGTCGGTTTCTAACCGTTTGTGCAGACACATGCACATTTGTGGCCTGCTGGAGGTCATTTTGCAGGGCTCTGACAGTGTTCCTCCTGTTCCTCCTCGCACAAAGGCTGAGGTAACGGTCCTGCTGCTGGGTTGTTGGCCTTTCTACGGCCCCCTCCACATCTCCTGGTGTACTGGCCTGTCTCCTGGTAGAGCCTCCAGCCTCTGGACACTACACTGACCGACACAGCAAACCTTCTTGCCACAGCTCGCATTGATGTGCCATCCTGGATAAGTTCCACTACCTGAGCCACTTGTGTGGGTTGTAGAGTCCATCTCATGCTACCACGAGTGTGAAATCACAACCAACATTCAACAGTGACCAAAACATCAGCCAGAAAGCGTTTGTACTGAGATGTGGTCTGTGGTCCCCACCTGCAGAACCACTCCTTTACTGATTGTGTCTTGATAATTGGCAATAATTTCCACCTGTTGTCTATTCCATTTGCACAACAGCATGTGAAATTGATTGTCAAGCAGTGTTGCTTCCTAAGTGGAAAGAAGTTTGATTCACTTGGAGTTATATTCTATTGTTTAAGTGTTCCCTTTATTTTTTGAGCATTGTATATATCCTTGCTATGTGTTACCATGATTCAAACCATATTGTGATACAACGTATTTAGTTCCTGATGCTGTTTAAACTATTTATATAATAGGGACAGTACAGTTAGGGTAATGACCACTAGATGGGGGCATGGAGTTCCTTATCCAAATAGTATAGTATTAAGGGGTAACAATAGGGGGACTTCCTAGTTAGATTTAGTTAGGGCAGGAGAGTTCAATCCCTGTGGACGGGCTTCGTTGCCCGGGGTTTAAAAACCTTCAGTTGACATGGGGCAGACAGACTACTAGCAACGTTCAAGTAACGTGCTCAGCTATCCAGGAAAGAGGAACAAGCACAGCAGCAAGGTCAGGGGGATAGAGTTCCCCAGTGAAAGAAGTGAGACAGATGGGCAAGTGTCTCATTATGTGGCGGCTCGCAGCCTGGGTGCATTCTCAAAGAGCCAGGGCAAAACAGCAGAGGGAAGCACCAGTGATAGTGAGTACGGACAGAAGGGACATCAGTAATATGCACAAGTGGGTAAGACCCGACCTTGAGCTACGTAGGAAAGAGAGTAAAGAAGGGAAAGTTGCTATGGAATGTAATGAAGATTCTATTGTCCATAATGATTGTAATCTGGATGAGCTGCAAAGAGATGTCAATAAAGTTCTACATTGTGAGTTAAGATTGGACACTGTCTTTATTTGTACGCAAGTGACAGAAGGTAGTCCTAGAAGGCAGAGGGAGGACTCTGCCAGCACCGTGAGTACAGATCGTGCTATACAGAAAATGTACCTTTTTCCTGTGATGGGAGGCCCGAGCACAACAGTACCGGAGTGTTCGGCTATGACTACAGCTCGGTGCTTCCCTCACATATGCATAATGCTTAAATATATTGGAATAGAGATAAGCGAATATTTCAATGTTTGGTTTGGATTATGATTGCCGAATTTGCAATATTCGCCGATTAATTCGACAAATATTCGCTGAACATAACCGAACGCCATTCAGCTCAATAGGAGGCAAAAATAAATGCATGCACAATATCTTATAACATCCCAAATGCTGCCAAAACACATTAAATGAGGGGCAGACACCAGGAAAGTGGCATCAATTCACCCACAGTACAAAGTTTTACATGGAACTGCAGCAATCGGTCAGGCACGAGGTATCGGGGTCTGGGACAGCATTTGCAGCTTTTAATTCAACGTCACAGTAAGAGGAGGTGGGTGAGGTATCGGTGTAGGCCTCCTGTGCTGGGAGCCGTAATACCACCTCAACCTGCTCAACCAGCTCAACCTGCTTTCATACTCAGACACACTCAGGTGGCACAAATATCATATAAATTTCGTAGACTACTATTTTAAGAAAAATCTAAGCATCGTAACACAGAGTCAAGGAAGTTGAGGACTGACAGTCATGGAGGCCTACTGCTGCAGGCAACACACATGAAGGAGACCCAACCAAGAGTCTACACATTTGCAAAAATTAGTGGCACACATCAACAAAGAGGCATCAATTGCAATAAAGTAGAATTAGTATAGCGGGGACCGACACCTCTTCCACTACAGCCAACCCAGCAGATGGAGACTTTAAGGGCAATGTGGTGGAATCACTGTTCCATATCCCTCTGAAAACCTGGAAGGAGCGTAACTAGGTCGCCTACCAAATCCCTACTCGGACAAGTGGCAGCAGGCAAAAACTGAGACCTAAGGAGGTACAAAGAGGCGGCACCAGGTGCTACACCATGGCAGACCTACAGAAGGTGGCAGCTGACCCCCTACAGCAAGTAAGGTGCTACGACCCAAAGGAGGTATGAAACATGCAGGCAGGCACTGTAGAGACTCTACAACCATGGGTGCAGATGGGACCAGCTGAGGAACAGAAAAGCACTGGCAGGTGTGGGCTGGATGGGGGATTAGACATATGGGCACTGGCAGGTGTGATCTGGACCTGCAGATGGACAGAAGAGCATCGACAGGTACCAGCAGATGTGCACAAACAGGTAAGAGCAAACAGGTACAGGGTAGATAAGCAGACAGACGGACCTGGGGAACCTGACAACTAGGAAGCATGCAAGCAAACTAACAACATAGCTCAGGCACTTCCATATTGGTGGTGAAACCTTAAATAGAAGGTGTTGGCAATAGATTAAGTTGATGCGGGCGGTCCATTTAAGAGGGAGCGTGCACAAGCGTGGTCCCTCTAAGCATAGTTCTCAGTCCTACAAATGAACCTTGGTGGACACAGACACACAGTGGGCGAGATGAGTAGGTGGTGTGTGAGCGGGAGACACTGAATGTCCTGTCTGTTTGGTACGAGGAGATACAACAAGGGCTAAGTCTGTAATGTCAACAGATTGGAAAGTCTGTAGTAAGAGGAAATGTACCACTGTGTTAAAGACAGATACAAGGTCCAGGAGAGGGAGGAGGACAGTCTCACTTCACTTTCATTGGGCAATTAGTAGGTCATTGGTGACTTCAGTCAGGGCAGCTTCATTGGAATGGTGCGGTCTGAAGTCAGATTGTAAGTAGTCAAAGAGGGAGCAAGAGCAGAGGTGTTAGGACAGTTCAAAATGGATATGTTATTCCAGTAGTTTGAAGACATAGGCGAGAAATGATATGGGGTGATAGGTAGACACAGATGATGGGTTAATGGTGGGCTTTTTGAGGATGGGTGTGATCGAGATATGTTTCAATCAGGATGGAAGACATCATTAATTAGTCGCAGGTTGAAGAGGTGGGTTAGGCTTGTGATGAAGAGTGTAGTAAAGTTTGGAATGAGGTGGGACGTTATTGTGTCAAGTTCAGAGGTGGTGAGGCAAAGTATTCAGCTGAGAGGAGGTAAAAGTGGCTGGGACCCTAGGAGGTAGCGACCATGCTATTTTAGAATTTTGAATAACTATAGGTGGAAGACCAGTGAAGACTCAGACATCAAGGTTAGATTTCAGAGAGGCAAATTTTAAGGGATTCAGAAAGATAATTGGAGGGATCCAATGGCTGGATATCCTTAAAGACAAAAATGTCCAGGAAGGATGGGAAATCTTGAAAAATGAAATTCTCAAAGCACAGTTGTTAACAATTCCGAAAAGAGGGAAGAATAGGAAGCATTTAAGGAAACCAGGATGGATGAACACAGAACTTAAGCACATGCTAAAAAGGAAGAAAAAAATGTTTATAAAATGGAAAGAGGGAGGCATATCGAAAGAAGAATATAATGCTGTCTGCAGAACCTGCAGGGCACAAATCAGATTATCTAAAGCTGAAAATGAATTGAGGCTTGCAAGAGATGTCAAAAGCAATAATAAAGGATTTTGGGGATATGTCAAAAGTAAAAGAAAAGTCAAAGATGCTACAGGATTTTTACAGGATGAAAATGATGAAATGGTAAGACAGGATGCTGAGAAGGCTGAACTTTTAAAATCCTATTTTGCATCTGTTTTCTCTCAGAAAGGAAATGTAACATCAACTGTTCTTCACTGTCCTATTAAGGGAATAGAAGAATCCAGGATATCTATAAAGAGAAAGATAGTGAGGAAGAACTTAGCTAGCCTAAATGAATTCAAGTCTCCAGGTCCAGATGAATTACACCCCAGAGTACTGAAGGAGATAGCAGAAGAAATTTTTGAACCCCTCTCCATAATCTTTGAAAATTCTTGGAGAACAGGAGAAGTGCCAGAAGACTGGAGAAGAGCAAATGTTGTTCCTATCTTCAAAAAGGGAAGAAGGTGAGTCTGACTTCTATACCAGGAAAGATCTTTGAACAAATTATTAAACAACATGTATGTCAGTACCTGGATAAGAATGAAGTGATTAAACAGAGTCAGCATGGGTTTGTAAGTAATAAGTCATGTCAGACTAACTTAATTTCCTTCTATGACGGAATCACTGATTGGGTGGATCAAGGAAATGCTGTAGATATTGTATATCTTGACTTCAGCAAAGCATTTGACAAAGTCTCTCATACAATCCTTATTGAAAAAATGACTAAGTATGGAATGGACAAGGCAACTGTTAGGTGGATTCATAACTGGCTTAGTGATCGGACCCAAAGAGTGGTCGTAAATGGCTGCACATCCAGTTGGAAGAATGTCTCAAGCGGGGTACTACAGGGCTCTGTCCTGGTCCCTGTATTGTTCAACATCTTTATCAACGATTTAGATGAAGGAATTGAGGGTAAACTGATTAAATTTGCTGATGACACAAAGCTAGGAGGGATAGCTAATACTAGAGAAGAGAGAGAGGATTCAAAAAGATATAAATAAACTGGAGAAGTGGGCAGCAACTAACAGAATGGTTTTTAACAGGGAGAATTGCAAAGTACTACATCTGGGCAATAAAAATGAAAAAAGCATATACAGAATGGGAGGAATAGGGCTAAGTGACAGCACATGTGAAAAAGACTTGGGTATACTAATAGATCACAGACTGAATATGAGTCAACAGTGTGATGCAGCAGCAAAAAAGGCAAATGCAATTCTAGGATGTATTAACAGAAGCATACAGTCTAGATCACGTGAAGTCATTATTTCCCTCTACTCCTCTTTGGTCAGACCTCATCTGGAATATTGTGTCCAGTTTTGGGCACCACATTTTAAAAAAGACATCAACAAACTGGAGCAAGTTCAGAAAAGAGCGACCAGAATGGTGACCGGTCTGCAAACCCTGTCTTATGAGGAAAGGTTGCAGGATTTGGGAATGTTTAGTTTGAAAAAGAGAAGACTGAGAGGAGACTTAATAGCTGTCTACAAATATCTAAAGGGCTGTCACATTGTAGAAGGATCCACTTTATTCTCATTTGCACAAGGAAAGACTAGAAGCAATGGGATGAAACTTAATGGGATGAGACACAGATTAGATATTAGAAAAAACTTTTTGACAGTTAGAGTGATCAATGAGTGGAACAGGCTGCCACGAGAAGTGGTGAGTTCTCCTTCAATGGAAGTCTTCAAACAGAGGCTGGACAGACATCTGACTGGGATGATTTAGCGAATCCTGCTTTGAGCAGGGGGTTGGACCAGATGGCCCAGGAGGTCCCTTCCAACTCTACGATTCTATGATTTTATGATTCTATGAGATAAGAGGGAGGGGGATCTGGTGGACGCAAGAAAGAATTGAAAGTACGGAATAGCTGTTTAGGGTTGTGAGACAGGTATGATATGAGTGTTGAGAAGTCGGTTTGTTTTGCTGCAGTCATAATTTTCACAGCATTTTTACAACTTCTGTTACTGGACAGGCAACTCTGCTTCATTTCTTTGGCAACCATGCAATGGTATGCTTTGTAGATGAGAGCCATAAAGAATATGTGCTCCAGTAGATGGCAAGCACTGCATCAAGTGGCCTCTGCTCCTCTTCTTCCACCTTAACATAACACACAGTACAGTTCTCAGTGGTGGCACCCCAATTACCCTTTTTTTCCCCACATTACAACTCTCCAAGCACCCAGCTGACTGTTGGGAAATACAGAAGGATGAGTCTGCAGATGTTTTCACACATTGTATGCCACGGGCATATTAAGTGTATTCTAAAGATCCACATAGTCAAGAGAAGGAAATCATCTGCAACGATGGCCAAATTTTTTCTCACTTTGATCCATGGCCAGACAAATTTTGGTCCGAGCATAAACCAAACCCTCGTAAACAGATGTTAACCCTGTTGGGTGAAGGTGACCCATTTGTGATGAGACTCAGATATTTGAGGCTCCCACAGACTTTACAGTGCTGTCAAGGCAGGAAGGGGACGAGGCTGTCTCTCAGGGCTAGGAGTGGGAGAACCGAGAGGATGATGATGAGGTAGTAGATCACACATGGTGTACACCCAGAGACATGCAGCTGAGTAGCTCAGCAAAGGAGGAAGACGAGGAGGTTATGTAGACACAGTTATGGAACCATGACAACTAATGCATCCTGAGGCCCAACTCTGGCAGTGGACAGCAGCATTCGCGGTTCTGCAGTTGCTTAGCTTGGGTCTTTTTTCCATACTGGCAAAAATGTAAAAAATCATGTTATCTGTCAACTTTTTTTTAAAAAAAAAACCTAGTAGAGTTAAAAAAAATGGAATAATTTAGCTACATGCATGATCTGGCACACGCGCAATTAACATGCAATAATCTGGTAATGTCACTGTGCTAAAATGCAGACTACCGGGTCTTGCCAACCACTGTCCACCCCATCAACCTCATCTTCTGATTCTTCCTTCTCCCTCACTGTGACAAATGTTGTCAAACAGTTCTCTGGCCAAAAAAACTCCACTTGTTTACCCCCTACAGTTGTGGTGCCTGAAAGCCTGTCAGCTGATTGGACATGCCTGCTGTTTTTGACTGATCTTACATACCAAACACACTCCATCTTTCTCAATCCACCATAACATCTTTGCCTGTACCTCTCTCATAGTCCAGCAACTTGTCGTGTTCACCCTATTCCACCCTGTATCAGCACAGCAGCAAACCTTCGTTTGTGCAGTTGTGCTCACGTAAAATATTCTTTACTTCTACACATGACAAAGTTAACAGCTTGATTTTCACCATCTTCAATCTACTAGTAATAATAATAACCTTTATTTATATATTGCAAACACATTCCGCATAGCTTTACGAGTCAGCAGTTCATATAAAACAGTCAAAAGATACCAAGTTTAGATAATCAATAGTGATGAGCGAGCACTAAAATGCTCGGGTGCTCATTGCTCGGGTCGAGCAAATTGGAATACTCGGGTACTTGACCCGAGCAATGAGCCAAATGTAAGTCTATGAGAAAATCGAATATTTTTACTGCGACCACCCCGGGGAGGTCTTTCTAAGGGCTCATACCCATTTGCGAGAAAAAAAACGGTCCGATTTCTGGACTGAAAAAACGGACGAGTGTCATACAAGTGTCATGCGAGTACAATGCGATTTTTCTCACATAGCATCCGTATGGCGTCCGTATGCAATGCGCTTTTTTTGTCTGCAACTATTTTTCTACAGTCATTTACAGGATCATTTACAGTGTTCTATGACACAGAATGGTAATGTATTCGTAGAAAACGGATGGAAAACGGATTGTCCTTTTTTCGTCCGTGTTTTTCTTGCACCTATTGACTTGCATTGGTGAGTGTCATCCGAGAATCGCAGCAAATCGCACCATGCTGCGATTTTTGTCTCAGTCCAATTTCAGCTGAGAAAAAAAAAATTGCAAATGAGATGTCACCTATTGAATAACATTGGTGCGAGTGCAATTTGATTTTTTTAACGGATTGCACTCGTCCGTATTTCTTGCCAGTGAGTATGAGCCCTAAAGTCTAAAAACATCTGAAAATGATGGAAACAGTGCTCAAATGACATGGGAACATCATGGGAAATGGCCCTGGAAGCAGTTCTGACTCCAAGGTCACAGCTGTAAACAATGTTGTCAGTCTTACGCCATTTTTACAGGCGCCCCAAAAAACATACAAAAACGAAACCAAAATGGAATTTCCTGGGAAATATGTTAAGGAACATCCTTTCTAGGGTAATGACTTTTATATAAAGCACAATATTTAACCTAAAACAAACATTTTCCTCAACCACTTGGGCTATGTTCACACGTAGCGTTTTTGATGAGTTTTTCAACTTTAGCATTGCTTTCTACCAAGACAAATACATTCACTGTGAAATGTCATTTTAACTGTTTACAACCTTCTTTGGCCATGTGGTGTGTGACATATCATCAGACACATACTGTTTCATTTATGATGGAGGGAGTCTGAAAGTCACAAAGTCTATATTTAGAGGGCCAGCAGTCGGCCCTCATTATTCTTAGAGAGCCATCAGCCGGCTATGCTTTGTTGTTTCCATTATTAAGCATTGGGTCTCTTATACTGCTATTGCGTATGCAGTGAATGGCAGGGCTGCCCAAAATTTGGACGCACCCCAAAAACCATTGAACAGACGTCATGAATTACCACATGCAGCCATAGTTTCCAGTATTCATATGGTACTCCCATACTGTTTGCTTATGTATTGAATGCAAAGCCTGCCCTGTACCAAAATTAAATGCAGCCCAATAAGCCTTTGAAACTGCATACTGGATGGCCACATGCAACCATAGTTTTCAGCATTCATTTGGTACTCCCATACTGTTTGCTTATGCATTGAATGCATGGCCTGCCCTGCACCAAAGTTACATGCACCCCAATAAGCCTTTGAAGCCATATACTGGATGGCCATATGTGCAACTATAGTTCCCAGTTTTCATTTTGTACTCCCATACTGTTTATTTATGCGTGGAATGCAAGTCCTGCCTTGCACCAAAGTTACATGCACTACAATAAGTGTTTGAACGCACGTACTGGATGGCCACAGGAAAGCCAAGTTCACATTTTTCATTTGGTTCTGCCATACTGTTAGCTTATGCATTGAAAGGAAGGCCTGCCCTGCCACAAAGTCACATGCACCCCAATAACCCTTTGAAACGACATACTGGATGGCCACATCAAACCAAAGTTCCCATTATTACTTTTTTTACTACCATAAAGTTTGCCCATGAACTGAATTAAAGGCCTGGCCCAAATTTGCATGCACCCAATCCCCCTTTAAAAACCTTCAGTTGACATGGGGCAGACAGACTACTAGCAACGTTCAAGTAAAGTGCTCAGCTATCCAGGAAAGAGGAACAAGCACAGCAGCAAGGTCAGGGGGATAGAGTTCCCCAGTGAAAGAAGTGAGACAGATGGGCAAGTGTCTCATTATGTGGCGGCTCGCAGCCTGGGTGCATTCTCAAAGAGCCAGGGCAAAACGGCAGAGGTAAGCTCCAGTGATAGTGAGTACGGACAGAAGGGACACCAGTAATACGTACAAGTGGGTAAGACCTTACCTTGAGCTACGTAGGAAAGAGAGTAAAGAAGGGAAAGTTGCTATGGAATGTAATGAAGATTCTATTGTCCATAATGATTGTAATCTGGATGAGCTGCAGAGATGTCAGTAAAGTTCTACATTGTGAGTTAAGATTGGACTCTGTCTTTATTTGTATGCAAGTGACAGAAGGTAGTCCTAGAAGGCAGAGGGAGGACTCTGCCAGCACCGTGAGTACAGATCGTGCTATACAGAAAATGTACCTTTTTCCTGTGATGGGAGGCCCGAGCACAACAGTACCGGAGTGTTCGGCTATGACTACAGCTCGGTGCTTCCCTCACATATGCATAATGCTTAAATATATTGGAATAGAGATAAGCGAATATTTCAATGTTTAGTTTGGATTACGATTGCCGAATTTGCAATATTCGCCGATTAATTCGACAAATATTCGCTGAACATAACCGAACTCCATTCAGCTCAATAGGAGGCAAAAATAAATTCATGCACAATACCTTATAACATCCCAAATGCTGCCAAAACACATTAAATGAGGGGCAGACACCAGGAAAGTGGCATCAATTCACCCACAGTACAAATTTTTACGTGGAACTGCAGCAATCGGTCAAGCACGAGGTATCGGGGTCTGGGACAGCATTTGCAGCTTTTAATTAAACGTCACAGTAAGAGGCAGAACCAATATTCATTTGGTTCTGCCATACTGTTAGCCTATGCATTGAATGCAAGGCCTGTCCTGCCACAAAGTCACATGCACCCCAATAAGCCTTTGAACCCACATATTGGATGGCCACAGGAAAGCAAGTTCACATTATTCATTTGGTTCTGCCATACTGTTAGCTTATGCATTGAAAGCAAGGCCTGCCCTGCCACAAAGTCACATGCACCCCCAATAACCCTTTGAAACGACGTACTGGATGGCCACATCAAACCAAAGTTCCCATTATTACTTTTTTTACTACCATAAAGTTTGCCCATGAACTGAATTAAAGGCCTGGCCCAAATTTGCAAGCACCAATCCCCCTTGAAAGAACATGGAGGAGGGCTTCATAAAAAAATGTTCCCAATACAAAGGAGCAGGTCTCCTACACTTAGAATGCCCATACACTAAGTGTATGGGCTGACGAATATTTCCCCCTGGGGGTACACATCAACATAGTGTGTAAACTTTATTTTTTACGGGCATCATAAACACCCTGGAAAACTGTAACGTGGTTTCCTACACAGTTGCTGCTGGGAAGGTGCAGGTTTTTAGCAAAAATATGGCGGACAAGTCATTGGATGAAGTGATCAGGAAAAGTGGCATGGTGACAGCAGGAATGGGAACATACAGGATTAATAACAGCAGTGGCTATGGGAGGTATGAGATCCAGGATACAGCCTACAATGATTAGTCATTTAGCCACCACCAATTACCAGAATCCTTTTCATGCCCATCAGAAGATCGGTGTAACAGATGCACCTCTGAAGCTTGGCATAAAAGATGCCAATAAGAAATATGTTGCCAAAGACACACATGTCCATATAAAGGGCAAAGTGCAACATGCTCGTGAGATGCTGAATTCTATCTAGAAAGCAGATCATTGTTGGAGGAAAACCAAAAAAAACTGATGGATGCTAGTGAAAAACAAAGTTTAAAGAGGAGTGCATCGGCCGTAACTATCGACAAACCCAGGGCACAAGGTTCTTCATCTTCATCCGTACATGTTACCAATAATATCCAAATGTCACAGTCGAAAGCTATTTGTTCCAGTGTAACGAACACTGTTAACGGAATGCCAATAAACGTAGTTAACCACAAACCTGGGAAACAACAGATTTCCTCTTTACAAGATATGGACAATGATGGTATTGATGCCAATTTGGAACTTTACAACAACCCCACCAAGAAGATAAAGATCACAGCTGCAAACAATGTGAAAAGAAGGTCGTGAATGTCTGGAAATTCATTTTATCTTGGGCAAACTTTACCTCTTAATAAAGTGGTACAGAATGATGAATACACAGCTCCCATGTCTACTTAGCATGACACTTCGCCAATCGCCACCTTTATTGCACACATAGGCTCTAACCAATGTGTCACAGACACTTGTCATAAAGGAGGCCAGTTCATCAGTAGGGACCACTCATATGGAGTCTGTCTTTAGCTCTTTAGAAGGCACAAATCGTGGAGTTTTACTGTGTATGCGGTGCTTTGAAGTGCACCTGTTTGTTGAGTTCTGGAGTTGCAGAGGTTGTGTTTGTAAGAAAGGAAGATGCAGTTGGTGCCTACAAAAAATACAACAACAGATACCTAGATGGACAACCAATGAAATGCAATCTTCCTTTGAATGGTAGTGTGATAACATCAGACCAGCCCATACTTCTTGTCATGGTCACGCGTGTCTGGACGCAGATGTTACCGCAAGGCGAACCCATAACACACGTGACCCTGGATACAGCGCCTCCAGTGGCGAATTTAAATAATAAGGGGGAACCTGGGAAACATTAACAATGGTGGGCCCTGCGATAGGGAATGGGGACATGGAGACCTCTTGCACTCCCCTGAGCCAGTGTCCCTGCACTCCTCACATTCCCTATACAGGCTCCGCACCTGTCGCCGCACACAAACCTTAAAACCTTGCTCGCCCTGACCCTAAACCCTCACTAGGGAATTGGTCGGTGCGGAGACTAATCCCACCACTGCACTAACAACACACATGAGGAAAGAAGACAATACAGGGGAAACACCACTTAGCTTTAGGCTCTGTTCTTATGCTCCTGCAGCAGAGCCCCACCACCTGCATGCGTCTTCTCCTCCACCCGGATCCATCACCATTCTGGATCCTACACCATAGTGCAGCCTTGGAGCAGAGTCCATCTCCAGTTGCAGCAGTCCAATAACAGAGTCGCAAGGATGAGTCAGCCTCTGCCAAAATTCTAAGCATGCTTGAGTCCAGCTCTCGGCCACCAAGTCGAGCATGCCGAGCACAACTCTCTCCATAGTCGCCACTCCACAAAGCCATGCACGCACTTCCCGCCGACAACACAAACTGTGACTCCTCCACGCCATGCCAGCAATTCCCGCAGACACCATTAGCTGACACTCGTCTCCTCTGGCTGACTGCGCAGGACTCCTCTTCAGCTCCATGTTCACCCAGGCTTCACAAACTCAGAATGAATCAATCAATGAATGAATATCACCAGCCGTGATTGCACACCCTGAGACTCACTTATAGAGCCCCACACCTGATTCATAATTACGTGCACATTAAACCTAAAGTGCGATACCACTAACCACCACCGGGGACAGTCAAGTCACTTGGCACTTGCCAAAGTAAAAAAAAGTTCACCCTGTGCAATTTAAAACTGTCAGATCAAATTCAGATCATGACACTTCTAAGATTAAGTGACACCCCATCAAAGAAGGAAGGTAATGTCGAAGAAACGCAAATTCCTCCTCCAGTGTTGCTTAAAATTCTCCAGCTGAAGTTGATCTTAATACTATCTTAAAAGTACTCTTTAAATCCTCAGGGTCATCAGCAGTCATCCAACCACCTGCATTTAAGATTAAGCTCTGATGACACCAACACAACTTGGAGACTGTAGTAACAGAGATTCACAGTTCACATATGGGCCCGAGACTCCTTTAAAAAAAAATATTTTTGTTTTTTGTTTAACGCTGGTGATGAAAACCAGCAGGTAGTTGATGTTTGAAGGAATCTGGCATCAGATATTGGACAATTTATCCTGTTCACAGCATTGTAGTACAATTCACCTTTGTTGTGGGGCAGCTGCATTATTGCAACAAGAATTTCTGTTTTCCACTTGCTCTAGTATTGTGAAACAGCACAATTATGGTTCTACTGTTCTGTCAAGGGAGGCTAAATCAATGTTGAATAACGTGTTTAAATATCTTCAATAATCTGCTTCAACTTAAAATATAATATTTGTTGTTTGATAGCTTTAATATCTGGATTCCTACAAATGGATCTCAAGACCTTCATATTCCAGTAAATGGGGGGGGGGGGGAATTACTAAGTGTCCACCAACTGTGTTCTAGAGAAATAATTTTTTACGACTATTTAATGTTTCACACTGTAAAATTGTCATCCAGAACTGTTCAATCGTAGGCCATACTTGTTGCCCTGCGACTGAAGCATGTTATGATATCTGTGACCTGAAGACAGAGAAATGTTAAAGGAAAATAGATTAATAGATCACACTAATAGTGATCTAAATATTGAGATGTGTACATAGGAATGCTGGGAGGACATAGATTGTGGTTTTCTATCAACTTCATCTGCATTTTAAAATTTTTATGTAATGCTGGTAATTAAAAAAAGGTACTCTACTGTTGACAGGTAGCAGTGCCATACCATGACTATCTATTTGCTCTTCCTGTACAACCCTATAATTGTTTAAAAATTAATATTTATTTGTACCCCTCATTGGAAGGGGGGAGACACAAGAAACTCTGGCTGAGACCACAAACATCCCTTTGCAAACAATAACGTGGCTGTTGCATAACGAAACATATTCACCCTGGTGTTCTAGTCGTGGTGTCTGAAGAGATGTGGAGGATGTGTGGTATCCCACAAAGAAGACATTTATATGGGATACCATATATATTGTGCATTTTCATATAAATGCTCTCCATTTTTATGTGGGCTGGGCATTTTAAATACATTGTGAGGCCTGCTGACAGGCAGCACAAAAAGGGTTAATTTTCTCCTACCAGGCTTGATCAGGTGATCCAGTTCAGTTGTAATATGCATAGGGTATCAGGCCTCCATCACATTTTTTTGGTTGTGTCTTAGCCTACTTATTCACACAATTTTCTGCCCCCCCCAAAAAAAAAAAATACAGGCAAGATATTTAAGAGTGGCCTGTCTCCATCAGATGCCTCATCTATCTGTGGGCTACAAGTTTTGGCCTTTGAGTCCTCCATTGAACTGTTTTTCCTTTCTCTCACTTAAATTATTGACACCAGTTTGATGAAAAAAAATTTTTTACCAACAGGCCAGATATTTTAAACTGTGGGTTTCCCACACATGGATAACATATAAGTTTGCTCCAAATTCAGCCATTTGGAGTGAATGTGGAAAATAATGTAGTACATTTAAAATGGGCAAGGCGTGTGGCAAAGGATGGGGAAGTGGACGTGATGGTGAATGCAGAGGCTGAGGCTGTGGGCAAGCTGACATTGGGCCACACCAAAACACCCACATCTTTTCACTCAACCTTCCTGTCCCATTTACTAGGAGAATGCATCAGCACACCACGTATTGAACCCACAGAAGTGTCAAAAGGTTGTTGGTTGGAGAGCGGATAATGCTTCCAGTTACTTTGCCACCACGACCAGCACCCTGTCTTCCACACGGTCACGTCTGAGTAGCCATGAATCTGGACCGCATATTCCTCACCCTGATCCTCCTTCCTCCCACCATACCAATTGCCTGTAGACAACTGATCCCACACTTGGACACTCCCAAAAACTGTTCACTTTACCATTTATAGATTCGGACCTCTCTCATTATATACTTGAAGTGGGGCAAGGTGATATTGCATGTGGTGCTGCCCAAATATTTGAGCAGCCACAGTCACATGAAGGCAACAGTGGAAACCTGTCACAAGAGGTGGATGATGATAAGACACAATTGCCAGAAAGTCAGGAGGAGGACCAGGGTGCGTAAGTGGAAGACGAAGTGGTGGATGATATTATTATTATTATTACAGGAAAGATATATATCTTTGTACCATGTTAGCCAGTAGGTAGAATAATATTTAGAATTGAGAGTCCTCAGTGGTTGATACCTTTTAATGGCTAACTGAAAAGATGGTAACAAATTGCAAGATTTCAAGACTACTCAATTTTATATTATTAGTCATTTTTATAGCGCCATTTATTCCATGGCGTTTACATGTGAAAAAGGGGCATACATAGACAAGTACACTAAACATGAGCAATACAAGGCACACACAAGTACAGAAGGAGATAGTACCCTTCCCGCAAGGGCTCACAGTCCTCTCTCCTTCACAGAATGAGTGTGGATAAACTAGGAGAGGGTAGCGCTGGTCGTGCGGTTCAGTAGACTGAGGATCAATGCAGGTTGGAGGCTTGTCGGAATAAGTTGTTCTTCATGTTTGTTTTGAATGTTTCTGTTGTAGGTGGTAATCTGATGTGTTGAGGTAGAGAGCTACAGAGTATGGGTGAAGCACAGGAGAAGTCTTGTATGCAGTTGGGGGAAGAAGAGATAAGAGGGGAGTAGATAAGAAGATGTTGAGAGGATCGAAGGTTGCGTGTAGGTAAGTCCAGGGAGACCATGTCACAGATTTATGGAGGAGACAGGTTGTGGATGGCTTTGCTTGTCATAGTTTTAGGGTTTAGAGAGAAGAGGCTGGGGAATAACGGGGAGAGAGGTAGATTAGTCAGGCAGCATAGTTTAGGATAGATTGGAGTGGTGCAAGAGTGCTAGAGGGGAGGCCAGAGAGTAGAAGGTTGCAATAGTTGAGGCAGGAGGTGATGAGGGCGTGCAAAATCGTTTTTGCAGTTTCTTGGTCAAGGAATGTAAGGATTTGGGAAATGTTTTTGGGTTGGATTAGGCAGGAGGGGGCAAGGGCTTGGATATGTGGCTTGAAAGAGAGGGCAGAGTCGAGGATCACCCCAAGGCACCGATCATGCGGGACTGGGGAAAGTGATCAGCCATTAACATTGATGGATAGTTCTGGTGGAGGGGTGCAGTGAAATGGTTGAAAGATCATGAATTCTGTTTTGTCCATGTTCACTTTTAGAAGCAAGCAGAAAAGAAGGATGAAACAGCGGACAGACATTGTGTGATTTTGGTCAGTAAGGAGGTGATTTCAGGTCGAGATAGGTAGATATGCGTGTCATCGGTGTAGATACGATATTGCAAACCGTGGGATTCTGTGAGCTGCACCAGGTCAAAGGTGTAGATGGACAAGGGTAGGGGTCCTAGAAATGACCCTTGGGGAACACTGAAACACAGTGGGCAAGGTGAGGAGGTGGTGGGGGAGATGGAGACACTAAATGTCCCCATAACACCACGGAAGTTGCCAGTTCAACTGTTTTTTAATGACTCAGGCCATTTGCACCACCGGCCATGCCTGCATCAGCAGGGGTAGCAAAACTACCAGTCTGTCCACCACCAGCATGATCAGGCACATGGCAGCAAAGCACTCGACTTTGTGGGCTGAACAGCAGGCTCCAGGAACAGTGTCAGCAGGTGATACCACTGTGTATTCCGTTGTTGTGCATGCAAGCAAGTCCCCCATCCATGGTGCATGCGAATATGCCTCCTGCCCTGCATCTGTCGCATGGGCGGACATACCGCTGGTTCAACAGGTGCGACTGCACAGGGGCCCAGAGCCTCCAGGGGGCCCTTCAAGGCGGCTAATGATGAGGGAAATCTGGCCATTTTCTCCTGGCCCGAGGCTCCGGGAGCCCCTGGCCAGATTTCACTCATGTGTAGCGGCAGGCAGGGAGCGATCCAAGCAGCTCCACTGCCTGCAAGAGGAAATAGCAGGAGTGGAGCTGCAAGGATCCATCCTGCTTCCTGCCCGGAGGCCGCGCTTCCTGTCTCTGACACAGAGAGAAGCACTGCTAAACGACGTCATCATTCAGCGGCCGCTGCTGTGTCAGAGTGAGGAAGTGCGGGTGATGCTGCGGACAGATGAGAGGAGAGAGGTGGTGTGAGTGTGTGTGTGTGTATGTATGTGTGTATGTATGTCTGGGTGTGTGTGTATGTGTGTGTGTGTATGTATGTGTGTATGTCTGTGTGTGTATGTATGTATGTGTGTGTGTGTATGTATGTCTGTGTGTGTGTGCATGTATGCGTGTATGTGTATATGTATGTGTGTATGTCTGTGTGTGTGTCTCGGTGTCTGTAGGTGGAGCCTGGCCCTGGAGGGGGTAATGGGAGAAGGCCATGGTGGGGGTGATGGAGAGAAGGCATTGATGGGATCATGGGTGTGATGGGGAGAAGACAATGATGGGAGTGATGGAGAGAAGGCAGTGATGGGGTGATGGAGCAGGCAATGATGGGGGTGATGGTGAATGCAATGATGGGAGTGATAATGATGGGAGTGATGGAATGATGGAGCAGGCAATGATGTGAGTGATGGGAAGAAGGCAGTGATGGGGTGATGGAGAAGGCAATGATGGGAGTTATGGGGAGAAAGCAATGATGGGAGTGATGGGGTGATGGAGCAAGCAATGATGGGAGTCATGGGGAGAAGGCAATGATGGGAGTGATGGGGTGATGGAGCAGGCAATTATGGGAGTGATGGGGTTATGGAGAAGGCAATGATGGAAGTGATAGGGTGATGGAGCAGGCAATGGTGGGGGTGATGGAGCAGACAATAATGGGAGTGATGGGTAGAAGGCAATGATGGGAGTGATGGGGTGATGAGCAGGCAATGATGGGATTGATGGGGAGAAGGCAATTATGGGAGTGATGGGGAGAAGGCAGCGATGGGGTGATGGAGAAGGCAATGATGGGAGAGATGGGGAGAAGGCAATGATGGGGGTGATGGAGAAAAGGCAATGATGGGGGTGATGGGGTGATGGAGCAGGCAATCATGGGATTGATGGGGAGAAGGCAATGATGGGAGTGATGGGGAGAAGGCAGTGATGGGGTGATGGAGAAGGCAATGATGGGAGAGATGGGGAGAAGGCAATGATGGGGGTGATGGGGAGAAGGCAATGATGGGGGTGATGAGAGGGCAATGATGGTGGTGGTGGAAAGGGCAATAATGGGGGTGGTGGTGGAGGAGGAAATGATGGAGGTGGTGGAATGGGCATTCTATTATACAGCTAACAAGACAGGATGGTATATAATAAAAAACAGTGCTCTATATAATTCAATATGTAAGGGATGGTACTGTACATAACAAGAGAGGGCACTGTGTAAGGGACAGCAATATACATAATAAAGGAGACTATGTAATATACAGTGGGGCAAAAAAGTATTTAGTCAGTCAGCAATAGTGCAAGTTCCACAATTTACATCATAGGTAGACCTCAACTATGGGAGACAAACTGAGAAAAAAAAATCCAGAAAATCACATTGTCTGTTTTTTTTTCATTTTATTTGCATATTATGGTGGAAAATAAGTATTTGGTCAGAAACAAAATTTCATCTCAATACTTTGTGATATATCCTTTGTTGGCAATGACAGAGGTCAAACGTTTTCTGTAAGTCTTCACAAGGTTGCCACACACTGTTGTTGGTATGTTGGCCCATTCCTCCATGCAGATCTCCTCTAGAGCAGTGATGTTTTTGGCTTTTCGCTTGGCAACACGGACTTTCAACTCCCTCCAAAGGTTTTCTATAGGGTTGAGATCTGGAGACTGGCTAGGCCACTCCAGGACCTTGAAATGCTTCTTACGAAGCCACTCCTTCGTTGCCCTGGCGGTGTGCTTTGGATCATTGTCATGTTGAAAGTCCCAGCCACGTGTCATCTTCAATGCCCTTGCTGATGGAAGGAGGTTTTCACTCAAAATCTCACGATACATGGCCCCATTCATTCTTTCATGTACCCGGATCAGTCGTCCTGGCCCCTTTGCAGAGAAACAGCCCCAAAGCATGATGTTTCCACCACCATGCTTTACAGTAGGTATGGTGTTTGATGGATGCAACTCAGTATTCTTTTTCCTCCAAACACGACAAGTTGTGTTTCTACCAAACAGTTCCAGTTTGGTTTCATCAGACCATAGGACATTCTCCCAAAACTCCTCTGGATCATCCAAATGCTCTCTAGCAAACTTCAGAGGGGCCCGGACATGTACAGGCTTAAGCAGTGGGACACGTCTGGCACTGCAGGATCTGAGTCCATGGTGGCGTAGTGTGTTACTTATGGTAGGCCTTG
This sequence comes from Dendrobates tinctorius, assembly GCF_039654945.1. Lineage (NCBI taxonomy): Eukaryota > Metazoa > Chordata > Amphibia > Anura > Dendrobatidae > Dendrobates > Dendrobates tinctorius. The sequence goes on from NW_027361714.1 coordinate 40,543,798, forward strand.
TTACATTGGTCCCAGCTCTCTGCAGTTCATTCACTAGGTCCCCCCGCATGGTTCTGGGATTTTTGCTCACCGTTCTTGTGATCATTCTGACCCCACGGGGTGGGATTTTGCGTGGAGCACCAGATCGAGGGAGATTATCAGTGGTCTTGTATGTCTTCCATTTTCTAATTATTGCTCCCACAGTTGATTTCTTCACTCCAAGCTGGTTGGCTATTGCAGATTCAGTCTTCCCAGCCTGGTGCAGGGCTACAATTTTGTTTCTGGTGTCCTTTGACAGCTCTTTGGTCTTCACCATAGTGGAGTTTGGAGTCAGACTGTTTGAGGGTGTGCACAGGTGTCTTTTTAAACTGATAACAAGTTTAAACAGGTGCCATTACTACAGGTAATGAGTGGAGGAAAGAGCAGACTCTTAAAGAAGAAGTTACAGGTCTGTGAGAGCCAGAAATCTTGATTGCTTGTTTCTGACCAAATACTTATTTTCCACCATAATATGCAAATAAAATGAAAAAAAAAACAGACAATGTGATTTTCTGGATTTTTTTTTCTCAGTTTGTCTCCCATAGTTGAGGTCTACCTATGATGTAAATTACAGACGCCTCTCATCTTTTTAAGTGGTGGAACTTGCACTATTGCTGACTGACTAAATACTTTTTTGCCCCACTGTATATACATGTATATATACATGTATATACATGTGTGTGTGACTATATAATATCTCTCTCTATATATATATACACACATACATGTAGCTTTGACGCCATAAAAGGTGGGGGGCCCAGACACATTTCTTGCACAGGGGCCCCAAGCTGTCAGTGTCCGCCCCTGATCTGTTGTTGTACACAAACTCAACTAGTACCATCAACAAGGACGTCGACGTCCTTGTCCCAGCTCAGCGTTCAGTTGTGCATACCTCTGTCCTTGAAATGCAAGTGGAAATATCCAGGAAATGCCCCAAAGGCCACAGTACTAAATTCACACATTTCTTGTCTGCTTGCACTCGAAATGTTGCCTGTTAGGCTCATGGAGACGGAAGCTTTCTTCACCCTGATTTTGGCATCTATCCCAAAGCACTCAAAGTACTGGGCCCTCAACCATGCTGTTAACTGGGAAAGTCCAACTAACCACGGACTCATGAACAAGTGCTTGTGGGCAGGGACAGTACATCTCGCTGACGGTTAAATTAATGGAAGCCGGGACACAGTCAGACATTGTGATTGAACACATCCTCCTGGGCCATACATCAATCAGGCTTGCTCCTAGTGTACAGGTCCTGCACCTCCTCCTCTTCAGCCTCCATCTGAGCATGGTCAGTCGTCCTCTTGGTGAGGACATGGAAGTCGTGCCTTAGCAATCTGTATAAAAAGAACCTGGCACTCAACTTAATGCTAGTGAGAAGTTGTTTTTATATGTAGTACTTAACAAATGTTTCGGTCCCAAGGACCTTCATCAGTTGCGTACTAGTAGTTTCAAAGCGAGTATACAGCAGTACAGACAAATATATCCACATCAAATAGAGAGGTTGTCTTTATGCCTTAATATTAGGATGAGGAAGAGGCTGTGAGTGTGCTGGCATCTGTGTCCTGACGCGGCATCCACCGCTTGTCTTTTTTATACGTATCACATGGTGTGGGAACCTACATTGGCACCCTCCGCAGTAGTGCACATGGTATTTCTGTTTTTTATGCCTTAGCAATCTGGCACACATTGTTTGAGTTTATGTTACACTGCCTTTCCCGTGACCCTCGCGTTCTCAAAATTTTGGCTAACAGGCAATACTGATCGGTGACACTTCTAGACCCACGCTAATAGGAGAACTTGATATCTCTTATTCCAGAGGCAGAAAGGTGTACTAAAATGTTTCTGTACCAAAGGGCACTTGTGAAATTATTAAAAAAATTCCCATCTCAAAATACTGGCGGCAGAGGTCACAGTTCGTTGAACAACCAAGAAGTACAGGTGAGAGAGACACAACTCCAATCCAGCAGAGGCAGTGGAACACTGGCAAAATTCTGGGAGAGTTTTCTCATACCCTCCCATCACCCTGGCCCTGAGGCACAAGGTACTCTCACAAGGAGTGCAAAGTTTCGGAAGCTGCTGAGGGAGTACCTTGCTGACTGTACCAATGTTCTCAATCATTCCTCTGTGCCTTATAATTATTGGTTAGCCAAGCTGGACACGTGGCATGAACTGGCTCTCCGTACTGCGCACTTGTGCTGAATTCACGGTCACGGAGTGCACGGCGCCTCACTCTCTGGTGGCCACAAGGCACATGGCCCCTCGCGCTCTCACAGTACCGCTTTTAGCAACAGGAGCCATCTGGAACAGTCTTTCTCGGCTCCAGTGCTCTAAGAACGGAGCACACAGCTCAGCCTCCTACGCGCTGCTTGTCCACGCTAAAAATCTCTGTTATTGTGCCTGCTTTTTCTTAGGCTCACCCCCCTGCCTCTAGGTCTCTGGGTCTGTCTGCTGCAGTCCATCACAGCACCGGCGCTTCAGGTACATAGTGCACTGACGCCTTGCTGCTCACACTCTGACAGCAGGGGACTCACTCCTGCACGGTCTTTCCTCAGCTTATGGCCAGATCCCCTCTTTAAGCACAACACCTCTTCCTGGCTCATGAGGCCTGTCTGGTTTCCTATTTCTTCCCCCAGAAAGCATGGGACGCAGCCTCGATAGTTCCAGATCCAGAGAAGCCAAGGTACCCTCAGCATGGTCTTCCTCCTTATATAGCTGTCCAATCAGTTCTTTCATGCAAGCATCATAGAAGGCATGTGATCCAATTTGCGAGTGCAAATTGCTAGAGTTGAGCGACTTTTGGTTTTTTAGGGTCGAGTTTTGTTTCGTGAAACCCGACTTTTCCAAAAGTCGGGTCGAGCAAGATCGGCCGATTATAGGGAAAAGTTGGGGTCGTCCCGAAACACGAAACCCAATGTAAGTCAATGGGGAATAAAAGTCGGCAGTGAGAGGAGGACAGGAAACACACCTACAGTGCCCATTTGAATGCCAAAAGCATCAATTCTTCTTACTTAAGCTTGTCAACCTTAATTAACTTCATAATACAAGTTACGCACTGAAAAATGGGGGTTATTTGGCTAAAGTTGTGGGGGAGCAGGGCTGGCTACAGGTTTTCATGTGCCCTGGGCGAAAGAGCGCCCCTTTAACACATACCACAACTCATCATGCTCCGATACGGCAGAGAAATAGCGGTATAGTACAATGAAAAATACCTCACTTTTTACATCTCATGACGAGGCCCATCTATTTCTCCATACAGAATCATTGGTCCCATATAATGTTTGAAACAGTATATGACGAGCTCCACATAATGCTACAGTATATGTTGGTCCCCATGGATGAAGCTCCACTGTCTTATGGGCCCAAATAATGCTCCAAACATAATGGGCCCCATTTCTAATGCTCTAGTGTATAATGGGCCCTGAAATGCTGCTCCAGTGTCTGATGTCCACCTTTGGAATGTTCCAGTGTATGGTGGGCCCCGTCTATCATTCTCCAGAGTATAGTGCTCCCCAAGAATTGCTGTCCCAACATTGAAAACAATCAAATAAGTCTCCTCGCTAGGGAATCCCTGTACTAGTCTGGACTCCTCGTCGTCCCCATCTTCCATCTCACTGCACAGTATTTCAACCTTGCAAGTGCTGTGATCCTGAGCAAGCAGGGGGGGCCCACTCGTTGGCGATGGCACTGGCACAGGGCCCCTGATAGTACGGTGGTGTGTCTGATGGCGTGTGGACCGAACCTGCACTTTCATCTGCAGCTTCCTCTTTGTCACCGTGTAAGATGGAACTGTATATGGGAAGGGTAACCTGAGTTTCATCAGGGTCAGATTCAGGCCGTGTAGCATGCGAGGGGAATGTAGTGGTCTGGGTCAATGTACCAGCAGATTCATCGAGCAGTGGCTGGGCATCAGTGCACTTGTGTCGCCCCCAGGAGTACGGTCGCCACAGTGGCATTACCTTCCTCCTAGGGAGTGTGATGGTCATGCTTGGGAGCAACGAAGGATCTCTCTAGCAGGTTAACTGATTGGGCGGCGTTATTCCCACGAGTCATGACCCTCCAAACAGCGTTCATGAAGGCAAAGTGTTTGTTTTATGTGGGCAGTATGGTTGCCAAGCTGAACCTTAAAGAAATGTCCAGAAGGGCACCACCAGGAGTGGAGCCTACGGTTAAATTCGACTCCACCTAGGAAACCTCAACCATGCCAGCTACAGAAAAGATGCACACATTGCAAGCTTAATTCCGTTAACGAACGAGACTCTGTCATGCCCCGCGGTCCGAGTCCGGCTTACTAGAGGGACACATGAGGCTCTGGCACATGAGATTGGCCAATAACTGGTGTTTCATGCCCTTACATGTCCGTGGCTGCATGTGCGCTACACTGAAAAGGCCAGCGTTTGTCGCTTACAGGTGCAGATAACCCGCTGAACAACGTTAGTGATGGGGATCTGGGATTACAATTATTACCCGCGAACGATGATTTCCCAGTAAGTGCAGGTTAACCGCAGTTCCGGAATTAGGCCTAACCGTCATTCCTGAAAAAATGAAAAACTTACGTGTGCAAACCACAGGTGCTGTAGCTTGCTTAACAGCTCGCCAGCCGTTCTCACGCCCAGTATGGATTACACGTGATTGCACAAAGGTGAGAAAGGGTACCGTATCCCCGGATAACATGTATGGATAGCGTACACATTCAAAATATATGTCAATACATCAGGAGGCAGGCTCAGACGGTGTTAGGCCCAGTATGGCTTGCACGTGATTGCACAAAGGTGAGAAAGGGTACCGTATCCCCGGATAACATGTATGGATAGCGTACACATTCAAAATATATGTCTATACATCAGGAGGCAGACTCAGACGGTGTTAGGCCCAGTATGGATTGCACGTGATTGCACAAAGGTGAGAAAGGGTACCGTATCCCTGGATAACATGTATGGATAGCGTACACATTCAAAATATATGTCTATACATCAGGAGGCAGGCTCAGACGGTGTCAGGCACAGTATGGATTTGACGGCCCAGACTACACAGCGGAGGGCAGGGAGAGGGCATCGGTACTGGCACTGGGCCCCTCAAAGTACGGCGGTGTGTCTGGCGGTGGGTGTGCACCACCACCGTCAGAGACACTTGATTGCACTATGAGGGACCCTGTGCCAGTGCCCGCGCCCAAGAGTCGGCCTACCCACCTGTCCAGGGCAACGGCACTCGCACGGTGTCGTGCGCTAGGTGGTGACCCCAGCCATGGGGGGGGGAGGCAGTACAGATAGGGAGTTTTAGAAAGTGGTATGTTGATGTTGGACATTCAGCTGATGCAAAAGGCGAAATAGGTCAAGTCCCAGGAAGAGGTGGACCAAAGCAAGCCATTTTTCTGTCACCCTATGTGTCATCAGGGGAAGGTGGGACAAAATCCTTGGAAACCCATGCATGGTTCATTTTAATGAAGGTTAGATCATCCATATTTTGGGTTGACAGACGGGTCCTTTTTTCTGTCAGGATTGATCCAGCAGCACTGAAGACTATTTCCGATAGCACACTTGCAGCTGGACAAGCGAGCTCCTGTAAGGCATATTGTGCCAATTCAGGCCAGGTGTCCAGTTTAGTGGCCCAATAGTCAAAGGGGAATGACCTGTGTGGGAGAACATCGATATGGGAGGAATAGTAGTTTGTAACCATAGTTGACAACTGCTGTCTCCTGTCACTTTCCATCGATGCAGTATTACCAGTTGTGTGAGCGGTACTTGAAAAATCAGTCCACAACATTGTCATGAAACCCCTGTCTCCAACGCCACTTCTGCTGTGTGCACCAAGAACACCTCTGCCAAGCTGCCCCCGGCCCATACGGCTCGTGTGAGAACCATCACCGCTGCTGTGTGCTGGGAATGCCTCAAGCAACCGATTTACCAGAGTTGCTTGTTTATTAGCCAATATTAGGTCAAGGTTCTCCTGTGGCATGATGTTTTGTAATTTGCCTTTATAGCGTGGATCCAGGATGCTGGCTAACCAGTAGTCGTCATCGTTCATTTTGGCACTGCGAGTGCTGGTTGGAGGAGCACTTTCTGGCAAATCCACATCCCTCCAGTCACGCACAAACCCTGTACCAACCTTGCCACGCCAACATTTTCACTTGCCCCACGAGATGCATCCTCCTCCCCTAAGTAATCATCCCCATCATCCTCCTCCTCCTCCTCCTCTTCTTCCTCCACCTCGTCCAGGAGAGGTCCCTGAGCAGACAATGGCTGAATGTCATCAAGGATTCCCTCCTCCTCTTCCTCCTCATCAACATTAGCTGCAGACGCCTGCTCCTTATGGTGCGTCAAAGTTTGCATGAGCAGACACATAAGTGGGATGCTCATGCTTAGGATGGCGTCGTCTGCGCTTACCAGCCGTGTGCATTCCTCAAAACACTGAAGGACTTTACAGAGGTCTTTCAGCTTCGACCACTGCACACCTGTCAACTCCATGTCTGCTCTCAAAGTGCCTGGCTGTGTATCCTCCCACAAATGCATTATGGCCTGCCTCTGCTCGCACAGCCGCTCCACCATGTGCAGGGTTGAGTTCCACCTTGTTGCAATGTCGATAATGAGGCGGTGGTTGGGAAGGTGGAGCAATCGCTGCAGCTTCTGCATATGAACGGAGAGTACAGGCGACCGGCGGACGTGCGCGCACAGTCTTCGCACCTTCTGGAGCAGGGCTGTTAACTCCGGATAATTTTTGAGGAAGCACTGCACCACCAGGTTCAAGGTGTGAGCCAAGCAAGGTATGTGGCTGAGTTTTGAAAGGGCTATGGCTGCCACAAAATTACGGCCGTTATCACTAACTACCTTGCCTGCCTCAAGATGTACACTGCCCAGCCATGACTCAGTTTGTTGCTTCAAGTACTCGGCCAGCACCTCAGCGGTGTGTCTGTCGCCCAAACACATCATCTGCAACACAGCCTGCTGACGCTTTCCACTAGCTGCTCGATAGGGGGACACCTCGTGTGCAACAGTGGCAGCTGCAGATGGAGTGCTCGTACGACTGCGCTCTGTGGACGAGCTTTCGCTTCTGGAGGAGGAGGAGGAGGAGGAGGGTCGAACGCCTACAGCCAACTGTTTCCTATACCGTGGGCTAGGCAGCACTGTCCCACCACCGCTGTCCCCTGTGGACCCTGCATCCACCACATTAACCCAGTGCGCAGTGATGGACACGTAACGGCCCTGGCCATGCCGACTGGACCATGCATCAGTTGTGAGGTGCACCTTTCCACTCACTGACTGCTTGAGTGCATGGACAATGCGGTCTTTTACATGATGGTGGATGGCTGGGATGGCTTTGCGAGAGAAGAAGTGGCGACTGGGTAGGTCATAGCGTAGTACTGCATAGGCCATGAGTTCGCAGAAAGCTGCGCTTTCCACCAATCGATAGGGCATCATCTCAAATGTGATTAGTTTGGCAATGTGGGCGTTCAAACCCAGTGTACGCAGATGAGAGACTGAGTACTTTCTTGACCTACTCATAGTGTCTGGGAGGGTGAGCTGGACTTGAGAGCTGCATATGGTGGAAGTAGCGGTGGACAGGGCGGACTGAAAGAGGGTTGATGATGGTGATGGAGTTGGTGTTCTTTCTGATGGCCTAGATTCAGTATTTCGTTGATATAACAGTGGGATTCCCTGACTGCTGTGGCCTTGCAACGACACCTCAACATTTGCTGCTGTGCTAACCGGTGGGCTTACAGTGGGGGAAACAATGTAGCGTTGCTGACTACGTTCTTTGTGATCAGTTGCACATGTGGCACTTGAGGTTTGGTGTTGTGTCCACGCTTGCAAGTGCATGCTGGTTAAATGTCTAAGCATGCAACTGGTATTCAAATTTTTCAGATTTTTCCCTCAGTTAAAGGTCTTTGCGCACTTCTTACAGATAACCTTGGCCTGATCATGAGGATTTTGTTCAAAAAAGTGCCAAACTGCACTCTTCCTACTTTAGCAGACATTTTGCGGCCTAGCACGCTGTGATCTTTTGACCCTCTGGACAAGCTGTCCAGCAACTCTTTTGATTTTTGGAACCTGTCTTTGGAGTGCTCCGGGCCTGCCAGATAACAGCTGTTGCGATGTCGATGTCTGCTGTGGATGCTCATCCTCATCTGAGCTATTGGAAGCAGCACCCTCTTCCCCCAATGGATGCCAATCTGGGTCAACAACTGGGTCATCCATCACCTCCTCTTCAATGTCATGTGCACCTTCCTCTGTGTCACCGTGTATGGTGGTATAGTGTGCGGGAAGGGGCACCTGAGTCTCATCAGGGTCAGATTCTGGCTCTGTACACTGCGAGGACAATGTAGTGCTCTGAGTGAATGTACCAGCAGAATCATCTATCAGCGGCTGTGCATCAGTGCACTCCATGTCAGATTCATCTTTGCCTGGGTAATTCACCATTTCACTTGATAATCCAGGCATGGTATGTGAAAACAGCTCCATGGAGTAATCAGTAGTATGGCCTGCGTCATCCTTCAATCTTGGTTGGGGTGAAGGACACAAGGAAAGGTGTGGTTCATGAACATGAGCCTCCAATGACGACTCAGTGCTTTTACTTTTTACAACTTCAGAAGAGGAGGCGATAGAGCTGGAGGCTGAGTCAGCAATGTAAGACAAAACTTTTTCCTGATGCTCTGGCTTTAAAGCGGTTTGCCAACTCCTAGAAAACTAAGCCTTCGAAGCCTTATGGAGCCAGACGATGACGCAGGCTCAACACCTCCTGCATTCGGTCCTATTTTGCTCTTGCCACTACCATCAGATCCACCACCAACACCATCATTACCAGCTGCCAACCCCCGCCCAATTCCACGGCCTCTTCCACCAGCCTTCCTCATTTTTTGTAGAAATGTAGACAAAATACAACAAACTATATAGTAATGTAAAACAAGGTACAAGGTGTCTATAGGACAGGGGAGATTTTGAATTTCTGCACACACTTGTGGACACTGGACACTTATGGATTGTGTGAGGCCCACTGAATATCACAGCGCTATGTCACAGGCTCGATGGCACAGGTGTGAAAAAAGTGACTACAGGATAAGGGAGATTTTGAATTTCTGCACACACTAGTGGACACTGGACACTTTTGGATTGTGTGAGGCCCACTGAATATCAGAGCGCTATGTCACAGGCTCGATGGCACAGGTGTGAAAAAAGTGACTACAGGATAAGGGAGATTTTGAATTTCTGCACACACTAGTGGACACTGGACACTTTTGGATTGTGTGAGGCCAACTGAATATCAGAGCGCTATGTCACAGGCTCGATGGCACAGGTGTGAAAAAAGTGACTACAGGATCACAGAGATTTTGAATTTCTGCACACACTAGTGGACACTGGACACTTTTGGATTGTGTGAGGCCCACTGAATATCAGAGCGCTATGTCACAGGCTCGATGGCACAGGTGTGAAAAAAGTGACTACAGGATAAGGGAGATTTTGAATTTCTGCACACACTAGTGGACACTGGACACTTATGGATTGTGTGAGGCCCACTGAATATCAGAGCGCTATGTCACAGGCTCGATGGCACAGGTGTGAAAAAAGTGACTACAGGATAAGGGAGATTTTGAATTTCTGCACACACTAGTGGACACTGGACACTTTTGGATTGTGTGAGGCCCACTGAATATCAGAGCGCTATGTCACAGGCTCGATGGCACAGGTGTGAAAAAAGTGACTACAGGATCACAGAGATTTTGAATTTCTGCACACACTAGTGGACACTGGACACTTTTGGATTGTGTGAGGCCCACTGAATATCAGAGCGCTATGTCACAGGCTCGATGGCACAGGTGTGAAAAAAGTGACTACAGGATAAGGGAGATTTTGAATTTCTGCACACACTAGTGGACACTGGACACTTTTGGATTGTGTGAGGCCCACTGAATATCAGAGCGCTATGTCACAGGCTCGATGGCACAGGTGTGAAAAAAGTGACTACTGGATCACAGAGATTTTGAATTTCTGCACACACTTGTGGACACTGGACACTTATGGATTGTGTGAGGCCCACTGAATATCAGAGCGCTATGTCACAGGCTCGATTGCACAGGTGTGAAAAAAGTGACTACAGGATAAGGGAGATTTTGAATTTCTGCACACACTAGTGGACACTGGACACTTTTGGATTGTGTGAGGCCCACTGAATATCAGAGCGCTATGTCACAGGCTCGTTGGCACAGGTGTGAAAAAAGTGACTACAGGATAAGGGAGATTTTGAATTTCTGCACACACTAGTGGACACTGGACACTTTTCGATTGTGTGAGGCCCACTGAATATCAGAGCGCTATGTCACAGGCTCGATGGCACAGGTGTGAAAAAAGTGACTACAGGATAAGGGAGATTTTGAATTTCTGCACACACTAGTGGACACTGGACACTTATGGATTGTGTGAGGCCCACTGAATATCAGAGCGCTATGTCACAGGCTCGATGGCACAGGTGTGAAAAAAGTGACTACAGGATCACAGAGATTTTGAATTTCTGCACACACTAGTGGACACTGGACACTTTTGGATTGTGTGAGGCTCACTGAATATCAGAGCGCTATGTCACAGGCTCGATGGCACAGGTGTGAAAAAAGTGACTACAGGATAAGGGAGATTTTGAATTTCTGCACACACTAGTGGACACTGGACACTTTTGGATTGTGTGAGGCCCACTGAATATCAGAGCGCTATGTCACAGGCTCGATGGCACAGGTGTGAAAAAAGTGACTACAGGATCACAGAGATTTTGAATTTCTGCACACACTAATGGACACTGGACACTTTTGGATTGTGTGAGGCCCACTGAATATCAGAGCGCTATGTCACAGGCTCGATGGCACAGGTGTGAAAAAAGTGACTACAGGATAAGGGAGATTTTGAATTTCTGCACACACTAGTGGACACTGGACACTGGACACTTTTGGATTGTGTGAGGCCCACTGAATATCAGAGCGCTATGTCACAGGCTCGATTGCACAGGTGTGAAAAAAGTGACTACAGGATAAGGGAGATTTTGAATTTCTGCACACACTAGTGGACACTGGACACTTTTGGATTGTGTGAGGCCCACTGAATATCAGAGCGCTATGTCACAGGCTCGTTGGCACAGGTGTGAAAAAAGTGACTACAGGATAAGGGAGATTTTGAATTTCTGCACACACTAGTGGACACTGGACACTTTTCGATTGTGTGAGGCCCACTGAATATCAGAGCGCTATGTCACAGGCTCGATGGCACAGGTGTGAAAAAAGTGACTACAGGATAAGGGAGATTTTGAATTTCTGCACACACTAGTGGACACTGGACACTTATGGATTGTGTGAGGCCCACTGAATATCAGAGCGCTATGTCACAGGCTCGATGGCACAGGTGTGAAAAAAGTGACTACAGGATCACAGAGATTTTGAATTTCTGCACACACTAGTGGACTCTGGACACTTTTGGATTGTGTGAGGCTCACTGAATATCAGAGCGCTATGTCACAGGCTCGATGGCACAGGTGTGAAAAAAGTGACTACAGGATAAGGGAGATTTTGAATTTCTGCACACACTAGTGGACACTGGACACTTTTGGATTGTGTGAGGCCCACTGAATATCAGAGCGCTATGTCACAGGCTCGATGGCACAGGTGTGAAAAAAGTGACTACAGGATCACAGAGATTTTGAATTTCTGCACACACTAGTGGACACTGGACACTTTTGGATTGTGTGAGGCCCACTGAATATCAGAGCGCTATGTCACAGGCTCGATGGCACAGGTGTGAAAAAAGTGACTACAGGATAAGGGAGATTTTGAATTTCTGCACACACTAGTGGACACTGGACACTGGACACTTTTGGATTGTGTGAGGCCCACTGAATATCAGAGCACTATGTCACAGGCTCGATGGCACAGGTGTGAAAAAAGTGACTACAGGATAAGGGAGATTTTGAATTTCTGCACACACTAGTGGACACTGGACACTTTTGGATTGTGTGAGGCCCACTGAATATCAGAGCGCTATGTCACAGGCTCGATGGCACAGGTGTGAAAAAAGTGTCTACAGGATAAGGGAGATTTTGAATTTCTGCACACACTAGTGGACACTGGACACTTTTGGATTGTGTGAGGCCCACTGAATATCAGAGCGCTATGTCACAGGCTCGATGGCACATGTGTGAAAAAAGTGACTACAGGATAAGGGAGATTTTGAATTTCTGCACACTCTAGTGGACACTGGACACTTTTGGATTGTGTGAGGCCCACTGAATATCAGAGCGCTATGTCACAGGCTCGATGGCACAGGTGTGAAAAAAGTGACTACAGGATAAGGGAGGTTTTGAATTTCTGCACACACTTGTGGACACTGGACACTTTTGGATTGTGTGAGGCCCACTGAATATCAGAGCGCTATGTCACAGGCTCGATGGCACAGGTGTGAAAAAAGTGACTACAGGATCACAGAGATTTTGAATTTCTGCACACACTTGTGGACATTGGACACTTATGGATTGTGTGAGGCCCACTGAATATCAGAGCGCTATGTCACAGGCTCGATGGCACAGGTGTGAAAAAAGTGACTACAGGATAAGGGAGATTTTGAATTTCTGCACACACTAGTGGACACTGGACACTTTTGGATTGTGTGAGGCCCACTGAATATCAGAGCACTATGTCACAGGCTCGATGGCACAGGTGTGAAAAAAGTGACTACAGGATAAGGGAGATTTTGAATTTCTGCACACACTAGTGGACACTGGACACTTTTGGATTGTGTGAGGCCCACTGAATATCAGAGTGCTATGTCACAGGCAGAAATTGGCTAGTGTATCACAAACTACAAGGTGTATGTAGAATTGGGCAGAATAGGAATCTCCCTAGAGTGTAGGTCTGTAAGAACGGAACAAGTCCTCCACTTATCCTTCCACAGTGACACACAGATAGCTTCATTGTGGCCGTGATAACAGCCGTTACACGGTACTGAGAGGAGCGTGCACGTACACGGCTGTCCGGTGTACGTAAAATTGTCAAGCTCCGTGTTTTTTAAGTATACGGACTGACACACGCTGTCTCTATAGTTTTGAATGTGATCAAACAGCAAATATATTTAACTGTTTGAAAGCTAGACAAAACTAGTAGGTGCAGGTCTGTAAGAATGGAACATGTCCTCGACTTATTCTCACAGAGTGACACACAGATAGCTTCACTGTGGCCGTGATAACAGCCGTTACACGGTACTGAGAGGAGCGTGCACGCACACGGCTGTCCGGTGTACGTATAATTGTCAAGCTCCGTGTTTTTTATGTATACGGACTGACACACGCTGTCTCTCTATAGTTTTGAATGTGATCAAACAGCAAATATATTTAACTGTTTGAAAGCTAGACAAAACTAGTAGGTGCAGGTCTGTAAGAACGGAACATGTCCTCGACTTATTCTCACAGAGTGACACACAGATAGCTTCACTATGGCTGTGATAACAGCCGTTACACGGTACTGTGTGAGGAGTGTACACCGCTGTATGGTGTGAAAAAATGCACGCTCAGTACCTCAGCAGGACAAAAAAAAAATTGGGATTGCTTTTAAAAAAGCAGTTTGCAGAGCAGTGGGTAAACAGCAATGCAGCTGTCAGGAAGCCTTAGAAGGCAGCCTAACAACCAACACCGCTGATCCACCACAATATAGCCTCCCCTTGCACTGCACACACAGTGACTGGTGTGTTGTACAGGCAAAATCGCTAGCAGCAGAAGCAGTTTTTTTTTCTTCTTCCCTGCCTAACGCTCTCCCTACAAAATCAGCAGCAGCAACCTCTCCCTATGCTAAGATCGGCAGAAGTAAGATGGCGGTCGGCGTGCACGCCTTTTTATAACCCCTGTGACGCCCACCAAAGCAAGCCAATCACTTGCATGCCCTTCTGAAAGATGGTGGTGACCCCTGCCTATGTCATCACGTTGCCCACAGTGTCCGTGGATCCTGATTGGCTGAAAAAGAGCGCAAAACAAACTTTTGAAACGCGACTTTGGCGCGTAAGTCGCCGACCTCGTGGCCGACCTCATCCTAGGGTCGGGTTTCGTTTCATGAAACCCGACTTTGCTAAAAGTCGGCGACTTTTGAAATTTTTCGACCAGTTTCGCTCAACTCTACAAATTGCAAATTACATCCTGAACAGTTTCACTTTCAAGGACTTTGTGGCTCACATCAATCCACAAGATGATTCTAGTCTCATACTTCAAAATTTCGGTGGTAAATCATTGCCACACAGAAAGGTTGCATGTTCTGACTTCTGTAACATTATTTGGGTGATAATTATTCATACATATTTGCTTCATAATATATTCATCATCTTCTTCAAGGCTTCGGAATATAACATTGTAAAAGTGAAAGCAAGTTGGTGAAGTGTGTGGTAACTAATTTGTGAAAGTAATTGTAATCTTTACTATTTCTCCATTGCATGTGCGGCTAACCACCTCATTGATCTTATTTAGTTTCTTTGGCAAGAAAAGAATAGCTCCATGAAAACCACATGCTTTTCCTATTAATTCTTCATGCAGGTAAAATAGAGGTGAGATTAGAGATCTGGATAACATCTGTGGACTGTAGTCAACATGGCACTGTAACAAGACCCACTGGGGTTTAGCTATCAGTTTGACATAGTTTGTGCAAAGCTTAACAGATTTGCGAGAAAAAACAGATTTTGATTCAATAACATGTTGGATGGATTGTCTAATGGAAACACCTATATCATAGAAGTCACATCTACGACCACCACGCTCTCCAAATGACACATTTTGAAATCCAGCCAAAATGTCAAAATCTCTAGCTTATAATAATAATAATACATTTTATTTCTATAGCGCCGACATATTCCCCAGCACTTTACATTTCAGAGGGGACTTGTACAGACAATAGACATTACAGAATAACAATAATCACATAGATCATAACAGATACCAAGAGGAATGAGGGACCTGCTCGCAAGCTTACAATCTATGAGGAAAAAGGTAGACATGAAAGGTGAATGGTAACAATTTCCCAGATTGTATGGACCAGCTTCTCTTCTAGAAATTGCAGGGGCTCCTTTTTGACATCTTCGTGCAACAAGTTCAGTATTAGTAGGTGACGGATTGTCAAAATCCAGCCCAGGAACACCAGGTTTCGGTAGTTGCGAGTCCTGGCCCCGTTTTCTTCCACGTGCTCTTGCTCTGGCTCATACAGTCATGATTTAATCTAGAAAATTTCACCTTTGTAATCCAGAGACAGAGTACAACACCGCCCAAGTGTTCTCCCTCTGCTCCTAAGACTTTCTATCTGTGCAGTAACTGCCTCTTGCAGAAGATGATGAAGGTGGTTGCAGTTGGTGCATTTAAGACACAGTCATGAAGCAGCCATAACAGTTTGGAACAGAAGTATTTTTGCCGATATACCACACTGCTCAACATGTGGCCTGTATTTTTGTTCTTTTACAGAAAAATAATGTATAGAATTACGGTAAGACACAGCAAAAAAGGTGAATGTAGGCCTGAAATGGCACAATTTGTAGCCCACAGATAGAAGAGGCGTTTGCCGGAGATATCACACTGTTCAATGTGGCCTGTATTTTTGCTATTTTACAGGAAAATACTGTATAGAATTCGGGTAACACACAGCAAAAACAGTTGAATAGAGCCCTCAAATGCCACAATTTGTAGCCCACAGATACATGAGACGTGTCACGGAGATAACACACTGTAAAATATGTGGCCTGTATTTTCATTTTTTACAGCAAAATAGTGTTTTGAACTAGGGTAAGACACAGCAAAAAAAGGTGAAAGGAAGCCTCAAATGCCACAATTTGTAGCCCACAGATACATGAGGCGTGTCATGGAGATACCATGTAAGGGGGTGGTGTTGCTATGGACAGTAAAGAGACACGCTGCCATTTTAAGAGACAGCACCCCCTTGGCTGGTGTGATGGTACATTCTGTCTCCCCTGCAAAAGACTGTGTGTTGTTCTGCATGACTGATGAGAGGAGGAGTTTGGCTCTGTGTGCAGATTCTGAACTGAAGATGCTGCAGGGCCTGGTGTGCCTGCAACTGTGAGAAGACGCATAGCTTAAGGCTGACAGAACTTTTGAGATTGTGTAGACTGTTCTGGGGATAGTTAAGGTGGCTGTCCTGTGTTCCTTTGAGAGGCCATGAAGAAAAACAAGAAAGGAATCTACAGTTTCCAGGAGCATCTCCAGGACTGTCATGCAAGGAGAAGACCACGTTTCACAGAGCTTCCGGAGAGCCGTGTGCACCATTGCATAGGACTGCAGGGGGCCCCCGGGACCAGACTGAGTCTCCAACGTTACTGTGAGTTTAACCCCATATGTGCACATGTTAGGGCCTAGGATAGGCTGCAATAGACAGAGCATGGCAGCTCATGCTCGCTCATCACTAGTAATAAATAACACTTTAACGTGAAATCAAAAACTCTGAGATTTGGCCTATTATATTCTTAAAGGGAGCACGTCACTGGAAAAATATGTTATTAATCTGCATATATGGGCTTAATCTGCAAGTTAATAATGTTACTAATCTGCCGAGTGCCTGCACTTAGATGGATGCTGCAGGGAGAAAATGATCTTTATTCCTCCGGCAGCATTACAGTTTCAGCCATGGTGGCAGCCCCAAGGCAGAGCCAGTTTCAGTCAGGGTGAGGAGCTTGGTTACAGCCACCACTCTATATACTATGAGTGATGACTGAACCTGCGCCAGCGCTGACTCCGGGTCTGAAAGCAGAACACTGCTGGTGGGGATTAAGTTTATTTTCTTTCTGCAGCATTCAGCTAAGTGCAGGTGCTAGGAAGGTTATTAAAGCTATTAACATGCAGATTAAAACTCCCTCTGCAGGTTAATAGCATTCTTTCTGTTGACTGGTTTCCATTAAGGCTAAATTTAAATGTTTGCAGACATTAAGTAATGTATATAATACAATTGCATCAACAGACCAAACATATGCTAAAATAGCATACCAAGAAATAATGGCAAGCATAGCATATATATGGGTAAAACTAATTATACATAATAATAGACCTGACACATTGTCATATACCACCCACAATATACTGTATGTTAGGACTATGTCTGAACCAACTGCACCTACAAATACCAAAACCGGAAAAAACACAGTCCAAATAAGTAATGACTATGAAAAACTTTATTATTCAAATATTAAATAGAACAAGTCCAAAAGCAAGAGAGGGGAATACATATGCACACCTACAGCCAACATACAAAAATTGGGCTGGAAGGATCATACAAAAACATCATATGAAAATTATTGCACCTGTAGTAGCATACATTATACCCACTAACCCATATATCACAGAGTTCAGAATCAAATTATTTGACATGTATTAGGGGCCATAGAAGCAATATATAAAAATACTTGACAGTGCAGAAACAGGGTCCACCAGCCCACCCTGATGCGTGTTTCGGAGCAGACTCCTTCCTCAGGGGGCGTGGAAATAGAGATAAACTGTGGGTATATATATATATATACCGCCGACTGGAAGTGCCATTAGACACATAGTGATGCGTCGACAAAGCACCGCTATGTAGGCCAGGACATCTCCCGCCTGGCCAGCCGACGCCGGAAACACGTGGGGCCCCACTTGATCAGGCACTGGATGCCAAGCGAAAGTAAAACTGGCCGAGACAGAGGAGAAGGGGGACGCATACACACAATAAACATCATAGCGGTGGCCATCTTGGATGTGGGCAACAAAAAGGGAAAAGGATAATAAGGGCACAAAACATATATTATATGTTGCATTCACTGCATCAGAAAATACTCTACACATAAACACCACAGGAGGATGACTCAAATAATACGGATATACCATAATATAGGTGCCCCCCATATGGCATGTAGATGAGCAGCACGAGACGCTGCAGGCATAATACAAAAGAATAAATAAACAAAATTATCATAATATCCAAAAAGATAAATAGATAAATATTTCAAGGCCACAATATATCTTAGGCTGGTTTCACATTTGCGTTTTTTAGCGCTGGAAAAAAACGCATACCTGCGCATGCGTTTTTTCCCCTATATTTAACATGGGTGCGCATACCTGCGCGCTGGTAAGCGCATGTATGCGATTTTCATGCGCTGCGTTTTTTTGGGGTGTGCGTTGGTATTTTCCAGACGCAGCATGTTGCATTTTTTGGCCCTTGAAAAAAGCGCATGCGCACGTATGCGCACGTTTTGCGCTAAAAATGGCCATTATAGCCTATGGATGCGCATACGTGCGCACTGGCATGCGCAGGTATGCGTTTTTTTAGCGCTGCGTTTTTTTGGTGGTGTCCACTTGTTGTCCTAGTTAGAATCTTCTAAAGTAAAAAAAAAAAAGTCTATATAAAGGAGGTGCCTGCCAAAACTCTGCCACTACTACACTGACAGATTGAAGAGCAGACAGTCAACCAAGAACCCATTATATCAGCGAAGAATGTGAGTATATTACATTATATGCCTGTCCTTTTAAATTATGTATGTACTAATGATTTTTATTATTTTTACATGCAGTATGTCTTCAGAATCAGAGTATTCCCCATCGCGGCAGGAATTGGCGCAAGCAGACCGTGAGGTGATTATTTTTGTGCATCTGGTAAGTATATCTGCTGCTTCTCCAAATCTCTTACGTTTTTTTCAACTTTTTTAAGACATCGTCATCATCCTCTTCTGTGGACGGGACTAGTGAGGGCGAAGAGCAGGAGCAGCGAAGCCAAGTCCCGGTGGTGATACGGAATGTAAGTATCAAATGATTTGTAATGTTCTTTATTTTTTATCTTCTATTTTTACTCTTTTTTATGTTTCTTTTTTTGTAACTTTTTATTCAATTTAAATTGGATTATTCTAATGAATGTGTTTTGTCTAGGTTCCACAACGAGATGAAGACGTGTACCTGGATAATGAGCAGCTCATCAGCCTGGTCCAGGAGCGTTCGCCGTTGTGGGACAGCCGTGACCGGCTGCACAAGGACATTGTGGTGACCCGGCGGCTATGGAATGAGGTGGCCGCAGCGTTGATGGATGGCTGGGACAGCGCCACAGCATCCTCCAAAAAGGCGTTTAGTGAGTATTTCCCCGCTCTGTATTGTGCCGCAGTGACTGTTGTCCTTGACGACACTGTTGGGTTTCGTGCTAGGTGTATTCTAGCAGGAAACCCAACAGTGTCATCGTGGTCTACAGTGACTGCTTTGAGTATTGTATTGCTACATTGTGCCGCAGTGACTGTTGTCCTTGACGGCACTGTTGGGTTTCGTGCTAGGTGTATTCTAGCAGGAAACCCAACAGTGTCATCGTTGTCTACAGTGACTGCTTTGAGTATTGTATTGCTACATTGTGCCGCAGTGACTGTTGTCCTTGACGGCACTGTTGGGTTTCGTGCTAGGTGTATTCTAGCAGGAAACCCAACAGTGTCATCGTGGTCTACAGTGACTGCTTTGAGTATTGTATTGCTACATTGTGCCGCAGTGACTGTTGTCCTTGACGGCACTGTTGGGTTTCGTGCTAGGTGTATTCTAGCAGGAAACCCAACAGTGTCATCGTGGTCTACAGTGACTGCTTTGAGTATTGTATTGCTACATTGTGCCGCAGTGACTGTTGTCCTTGACGGCACTGTTGGGTTTCGTGCTAGGTGTATTCTAGCAGGAAACCCAACAGTGTCATCGTGGTCTACAGTAACTGCTTTGAGTATTGTATTGCTACATTGTGCCGCAGTGACTGTTGTCCTTGACGGCACTGTTGGGTTTCGTGCTAGGTGTATTCTAGCAGGAAACCCAACAGTGTCATCGTGGTCTACAGTGACTGCTTTGAGTATTGTATTGCTACATTGTGCCGCAGTGACTGTTGTCCTTGACGGCACTGTTGGGTTTCGTGCTAGGTGTATTCTAGCAGGAAACCCAACAGTGTCATCGTGGTCTACAGTGACTGCTTTGAGTATTGTATTGCTACATTGTGCCGCAGTGACTGTTGTCCTTGACGGCACTGTGGGGTTTCGTGCTAGGTGTATTCTAGCAGGAAACCCAACAGTGTCATCGGGGTCTACAGTGACTGCTTTGAGTATTGTATTGCTACATTGTGCCGCAGTGACTGTTGTCCTTGACGGCACTGTTTTTTTTTTATCAACAGTGGACAAAGTCCGAACACGTTGGCGTTCGATCAAGGACCGCTTCAACAGTGATGTTCGTGCTGAGGGCCAGGTTCGCAGTGGATCTGCGTCAAGGACCAGAACTAGATACCATCACTATAACGCGTTGCAGTTCCTAAGACCGGTCCTTGCCACGAGATCGTAAGTATTATAAATTTTGGGTTTTTATTTTTATTAATCTGTGTTTTTCTAATCCACAGCTGATGCTTCTTGTAAAGGCATGGTAGTAATGATTTTCCTTTCTTCAACAGCACCTGGAGCAGCACCCTGCAACCTGGCCCTGGAGCGGTCCTTCCTCGGACGTCCTCTGACCCGTCCCAGCCATCCGACAGCCAGGAAGCACCTTGCAGGTCAACCACACACACAGCTGGTGACCAGGAAGCTGGGCCATCAGGTGTTCCCCTGTCCCAGGTCTCTGCCACTGGTTATGCGTGCACTACCCGCCAGCGGCAGAGGGCCTTGGACAGGAATGTCTTGCCCGAGTTTATGCATTTGAGCGAGACATTTAATTCCAGCCTCAAGTCACTGTCCGACAGAGTTGAAAGCGGTTTTGCACTCATGGAACGTGGTTTTAACCACTTTGAACACCGCTTCAATTCTGTAGAACAGCGCCTTGACCGTCTGGAGGCCGACCTCAACAGACCAGCACACCATTTTTTTAGTAAGATTGAAAAGGGCATGGCGGAACACCTTAGTCCTGATCAACAGCTGAATGTGCTGCAGGCCTGCAACAATGCTTTCTTGCAGGCTATGCAGCATAATCGGTACGGTCAGCAGTCAGTGGTGTCCTTTCCACCTGTGCCACCATTGACTCGCTTCACCTCACTACCGACTTGTGCTGCATACCACTGCACGGACACCTCCATTCAAAGCCAGGACACCCACCGTTACACCACCACAAGTCTGAGTGCAGCTGGTCACTTCACCGACACCACCATGGCAAGCGCTGCTCCTGTCTGGAGCACCACCGCCACTCCCATGCATGCGTGGAGCTCAGCCACCACTAGGCAAACATGGAACAGCCCTGCCGCTACAACAACGTGTAGTAGCCCTGCCACCACCACTCTGCAAACCTGGACCATCACTGCCGCCACCAGTCCTCCTGCAAGGACGAGCACTGACAACGAAGAGCAGCAGCAGCAGCCACCTCAGCAGCAGCTCCAGCCACCTCATCAGCAGCCACCTCAGCAGCAGCAGCAGCCACCTCAGCAGCAGCTGCAACCACCTCAGCAGCAGCAGCAGCCACCTCAGCAGCAGCAGCCGCCACCTCAGCAGCAGCCGCCACCTCAGCAGCAGCCGCCACCTCAGCAGCAGCCGCCACCTCAGCAGCAGCAGCCGCCACCTCAGCAGCAGCAGCAGCCACACCTGCAGACGGGGGACCTACACTCAATATTTGCCCCTACTTCAAGGCGAAATCCATCAAGGCGGGCATTGGGCCAAAGTCGGTCCAGGCACTCAAGCCTACGGCGACATGCCATTACAACTAATGTACCTGAACAGATTTCCTCTCCTCCAAGTGTTCCTAGTTTGATTCCCTTAACTGGACTACCTTCCCCCACAAGTTTTGTTGCCCCTTCCCCTCAAACACCGTCTTCAACAGCAAGTGTTGCATATTCCCTGCACACCCCCAAATTGAAACCATCTGCCCCCAAACGCCGGAAAAAATAATTTTTTGGTTTATTTTTGTGATAAAAAATAAATTTACATTTGTGGTTCACCATTACTAAGTTTCATTAATGTTGTTTGCGCCGCTCACACACACTGATGGGTAAATACATGTTAAAAACCAACCCAAGGCCTAGTATAGTCATATGTGAAATAACACGGACTAGTATAGTCATAACAAGGCCTAGTGTAATAACTCGAGTTTTACCAACTTGGATCTGGTTTCATGAAAAACAAACTGTTGAAACTTGTCTTAAAAATAAGTTTCTTTCTAGTTTCACCAGTTTGTTTTTTGTGAAACAAGATGCTAGTTGTTAAAAATCGAGTTATTACAGTAGGCCTTGGTATGACTATACTAGGCCGTGGTATTTCACATATGACTATACTAGTAGGCCCAAGGCCTACTATACTCATATTTGAAATACCACGGCCTAGTATAGTCATTCCAAGGCCTAGTGTAATAACTCTAGTTTTACCAACTAGAATCTGGTTTCATGAAAAACAAACTGTTGAAACTTATAAGTTTCTTTCTAGTTTCACCAGTTTGTTTTTTGTGAAACAAGATGCTAGTTGTTAAAAATCGAGTTATTACAGTAGGCCTTGGTATGACTATACTAGGCCGTGGTATTTCACATATGACTATACTAGTAGGCCCAAGGCCTACTATACTCATATTTGAAATACCACGGCCTAGTATAGTCATTCCAAGGCCTAGTGTAATAACTCTAGTTTTACCAACTAGAATCTGGTTTCATGAAAAACAAACTGTTGAAACTTATAAGTTTCTTTCTAGTTTCACCAGTTTGTTTTTTGTGAAACAAGATGCTAGTTGTTAAAAATCGAGTTATTACAGTAGGCCTTGGTATGACTATACTAGGCCGTGGTATTTCACATATGACTATACTAGTAGGCCCAAGGCCTACTATACTCATATTTGAAATACCACGGCCTAGTATAGTCATTCCAAGGCCTAGTGTAATAACTCTAGTTTTACCAACTAGAATCTGGTTTCATGAAAAACAAACTGTTGAAACTTATAAGTTTCTTTCTAGTTTCACCAGTTTGTTTTTTGTGAAACAAGATGCTAGTTGTTAAAAATCGAGTTATTACAGTAGGCCTTGGTATGACTATACTAGGCCGTGGTATTTCACATATGACTATACTAGTAGGCCCAAGGCCTACTATACTCATATTTGAAATACCACGGCCTAGTATAGTCATTCAAAGGCCTAGTGTAATAACTTGTAAGTTGGAATGGAGCAGATTACATTCATCCACTCAATGCTGACTTGTATTCCCCATGGACTTTCATTGGGGTTGGGTTTTGAGGGTTGTGTTTTGAGAAAATCACATACTTTGTTTTCAACTAGTTGCACAATTTTCTCTTGAAAAAAAATGGTTTCCTGATTCATGGCCTGCAGCTTTGCTCGTTCCAATATATTTCACGCAGACTAGCAATGCTGCATTTTAACTCATATGTGTATTTACCTGCCCAGGTGTGTGAACATCAAAAAATTCAGTTATACATGGGAAGTTTTTTATTAAATTGGAGTTTCAAAAATATAGTGCACTCAGTAATGGTATCAAATAAGGTTTTTTATTACCATAAACAAACAAAAACATTACACCATTTCATCTTGCCAGTGCACCCGTCCTACATCAGAAATAAAGTAGGCCGCAAATTGGTCCCTCATTTGGCCAACTTCAACGGATGACCTGAGAGTGTGCTGAGTGAATTCAGGCAATGGGTTAGGAGCATCATCGTCCAGTTCAAAGGTCGGGTGCTCTTTAGCCATCACAAAGTTATGTAGAACCACACAGGCCTTCACCACCTCATCGACTGTTTCAAGTTTAAGATTAATGGCCGTGCCCAGAATTCGCCATCTGGAAACAAGAATCCCAAAAGCACACTCGACAGTTCTTCTGGCCCTGGTCAGCCTGTAATTAAATATTTTTTTGGTGTGGTCCAAGTCCCGGCTGGAGTAGGGTTTCAGTAAGTTTCCGCACATTTGAAAAGCCTCATCGCCAACCATTACAAAGGGCAGTGGCGGAGCTTCGGTGTGAGGAAGAGGCCGTGGCATAGGGAAATTAAATTGGTTGCCATACAACCTCCGGCCCATGTCTGAGTTTTTAAAAGCCTGTGAGTCATTACCACGGCCAAATGCTCCAATGTCCACTGCTACAAACATACATCCGGCATCCGCAATCGCAATGAGTACTATTGAAAAGTACTTTTTGTAATTATAGTACTCAGATCCCGTTCTTTGGGGTTTGATGATCCGTATGTGTTTACCATCAACAGCTCCCAAACAGTTGGGAAAATTGCATACTGTCCAGAATTTGTCAGCAATTTCCATCCACTTTTCAGCGGTGGGCAGGGGCATAAATTCTGGGCAAAGAACATTCCAGAGAGCCCGGCAGGTGTCAGCAACAATTCCAGACAAGGTAGAGATTCCAATACGGTACTGGAAGTGTAGTGAAGATAGGGTTTCTCCAGTCGCCAGGAATCTGTGAACAGACAAAGAAGTAAAATTAATATTTATGTATATTATTTTAAAAAACTATAAAATAAAATATTAGTACATTCACGAAAACTAATTACCCACGGTTTTGAATACTAAATTTAAAAAAAAACCATCAGACCGCACCCCTTGGTTTTTAAAACATACTGTAATGTCACCAGTAGCCGTTCCTCAGGAGGAATCGCACGACGGAGCTGTGTGTCCTGTCTCCGGATGGATTGTTGGACACGAGCAAGCAAATCCATGAAACTTTCGTGGGACATCCTGATATAATCTGTAAATTTCTCCGGGTTTGCCTGTAGCTCGCTGTAGAGGGTGTGGTATGCCCCACGGCTCTCCCGGAGTTCAACAATCGGATGTATCCACATACGCCGCCGTCTTCGCTGCCTCTCTCTCTTCCTTTGTTCATGGCAAGCAACTGCATACGCCTGAGCCATCGCGATGTCCAAATCCAAGTTGAAGTGAAAACTCTTCCAGCGCAGATCCATGGTCACGAGAAGAATCAAGCAAATGTGAAGAATACTGTAGACAGGGTCTATATATTAACATACCACACCCACAATGAAGTCCCATTGGTCTTGTGTGTTGTTGAATGGTTGTTTTTTCATTTTTGTGGGGTTTTTCCAAAATCTGTAAAAAAACGCAAACGCACAAAAAACGCATACAAACGCGCAAAAACGCTGCGTTTTTTTCCTGCATGCGCACAAAAATGCTTGAAAAAAACGCAGCGTTTGTATGCATTTGTATGCGTTTTTTTAATGCATTTTTTTGCGGGAAAAACGCGCTGCAAAAAAAAGCAAGCGTGAAACTAGCCTTAGCAAGGAGCCAGTAACAAAATACAAATTAAATAAAACCTAAAACATGAAGATACAAATACTCATGCGTATACACTGGAAATGCTACAGAAATTACCAGTAGAAAAGGCACTACCATTATTATTGAACTATATAGTATTCTATCATCAACCTTATTGGTACTAGGCTGTGAAGCAATAACAGTGTAAACGCAGAGTAGGAAAAAACAATAAAAAATAAACATACGTATGTTTGCCTATGTATTCCCCTCCCTTACCTTTGGACTTGTTCTATTTTATATTTGAATAGTAATGTTTTTGATAGTCATTACTTATTTTGACTGTATGACTGTTTTTTTCCGGTTTTGATAAAATAGCTTACAGTAGTGTTCTCATCATTCATGCGAGCTTCATTCGCTGTTGTACCATTATACAATTCATAAAAACCAAAACAGAGGCACATTAATACACCAAGTTTTTGGTCAAATACACTTCTAGATATACCCAGAGTAGAGGCAATCCAGTGGATTAAACAGAAAAATGTTCTAACAGCAGGCAAATAAGAGAATAAATCCTAGCTTTTATTACATCCAATTTTTCAATTTTGAAAATTTGGTTACAATAAAAGTTAATTTTATTCCACTATTTGTATGGTAGTTATATTTGTGATCATTGTTATTTGTGATCATTTAAATTGAGATGTCTCCAACACAAGATATTTTACTAAGCACAATTTTTGATTTTTTACGTTTTGTCTAGGCTGTTTACAGAAAGCAATCTGCAGTTTTCAGTCGATAACAGCATTTGTATAGTTATGTTTTTACAAAGAACTTAGAATGCCTTACTATACAAACAGTAGGGGGTGCAATTGTCCTGGCCAATGATAATCTTCACTATGCATATTCACAGGAATATATCTGAATCTTCATAGTATTTTCATTTATTTCTGTTTATACAGATTAGCATAAATCCTATCCAAATCCACAACATGTTCAGGGTGTCTTTTTTTTTAAAGAGAATATTAAAATGCTACATTGCAATACCCAAAAGTTGAAGCTAAGGAAAAGCAACATAAAAAATATACATCAAACTTGAAAATGTTGTTCAACAAGTATTGTGTATTTCGCTAATTGACTAAATGGCTATATAATTCTAAAAGTGAAAAGAAAGAAAAGATTACTATAGATTACTATATTAATATTTTACTGTACACGCCCAATGTAAGACATGTGAAATATGTAAAAGAAAATCAGAAGATGTTACAACTGTATTAATATCTTTGCTAGCCATTACTCTAAGCAGAGTATTTTCTAGGTAATCTGACTGATAGGGCAAACATCAAAAAATAACCGTATGCCAAGAAGCAAGAACCACATAAGAGGCTTAAAAAGAATGTCTACCTTTTCAGTGATGAGTTTTGCTTTTTTTTTATGCATTGATAGCCAGACATTGGTCTGGATACCAAGTGGGCAACACCATGAAGCAAACTTGAGAGAATGTCACATAGGTTCTGCTCCAGGAATTACAGTGTTAGGCCGGTTTCACATTAGCGCTTTTTCAGTGCGCGCACGGCCGGGGGTAGCTCCGCCCCCGATCCGGCTCTCTGCCCGGCGTGCCCGCCCCTTCCTTGTAGCGCCGCCTCCTAGCGCACAGCGGCGCCTGCGATCGGCGCACCCTATCTTTAGCATAGGGTGCGCAGATCGTGCGCAGGCCGTGCGCTAGTTGCGCTTTGACCTGCGCTGCGCACTTTTGACGGTGCGCCGTGCGCGCCAAAATCAAACTTTTCGGATTTTGGCGCGCACGGCGCACCGTCAAAAGTGCGCAGCGCAGGTCAAAGCGCAACTAGCGCACGGCCTGCGCACGATCTGCGCACCCTATGCTAAAGATAGGGTGCGCCGATCGCAGGCGCCGCTGTCCGCTAGTAGGCGGCGCTACAAGCAAGGGGCGGGCACGCCGGGCAGAGAGCCGGCTCGGGGGCGGAGCTACCCCCGGCCGTGCGCGCGCTGAAAAAGCGCTAATGTGAAACCGGCCTTAGATGTAACACACAGTTGCAGGACCTATCTTGTTATCATCCTAGGAACATTAAACCGGTCAGTGAATCATTGAACGGCCATTCTCCATAGTTTCCCAGGAGCCATTTTTCAACATGGCAATGCCAAGCCATGTGTTGCTTGTGCTACTTTAAGCAAATTGCATGGCCTAAACACACTGTTATGGCCCGCAGCGTCTCCAGAATAGTCTCCAATCAAGCACATCTGGGATATCATTGGTGTAATGGTCAACGTGTGACTGGACACACCGCCTCCAGCAGGGCGAATTTATATGACACATGCGACCCTGGATACACCGCCTCCAGCAGGCGAATTTCAGAAATACACGTGAAACTGGATACACCGCCTCCAGCAGGGCGAATTTAAATAATAAGGGGAAACACCAGGGAAACAATTACAATGGTGGGCCCTGCGATAGGGAACGGGGACGTGGAGACCTTCTGCACTCCCCTGAGTTAGTGTCTCTACACTCCTACCAATCCCTAGGCCGGTTCCGCACCGGGCGCCGATCTGGATACCTTTAAACCCTAGCTCGCCCTGCACCTACCCCTTTCTAGTGAAATGGCCAGTGCAGAGACTAATCCCACCACTGCACTGAAACACAAATAAAGGAAAGGCACAAACAGGGAAACATCACTTAGCTTTGCTCTGTTGCTCTTGCTTCTAGGAACAGAGTCAACCACCAGAATGCAGCTTTCCTCCTGAATAGCTGCCACCAAGCTCTGTCAGAGCTGCAAGGAAATCCCCTCTGACTCCTTCCACACCAGGACTCTGACTGTGCTGCAAGGAACTCTATCCAGCTCCTTTCTCCACCAAGGATGGTTGAAATGAACACTATCACCAACACCAGTGAGAACACCTGACACACCTTTATTGTTAAGCCAGAGGAATCACCTGTTAGTGATTCCCGTGTAATAACGCTAACCACCACCGGGGGCAAACTAGAACAAAAGACACCACTGTGTAATAATCCTAATGGCCACCAGATGAAAAACCAAACTTAAGCACACAGCTTAAGGAAAAAAAAGGTTACATGTGCTTTTAACTGTCATCATCCAACCTGGATCATGACAGTACCCTCCCTCAATGAGGGGGCCTCTGGACCCTCAAGACTGCTCCTCATCAGGGGAACACCCACAGCGAGGATGCCCAGATCCAGAGTTCACGCCTGCAACTACCGGCACTTCAGGCTTACCACAAACGAGCACCGCTGGTATTGGCAAAGTATGTTCCGGAGGCACCACCCATCTCCAAAGTGCTGATGTGGGGAACGAGAGGTGTATGGGCAAGTATGTGGGTAACTCCAGCTGGTAAGTCTCCGGGCCCTGGATAGCCAACACCAGATACGGCCCAATCACCTGAGAATCCCAGACCCCTGCAACACACTTCCACTGGATGCTTTTGGTGGCCACCCATACATGCTCGTTCACACACAGGTCCGGACCTGAACGTTTATTGCCACACATTCGTTTGTCAAAATAGGGTGAACTCTTTCTGGAACTGACAACAGAGGCGTCCCCTTGTGTCACCACACTCACACCCCTGCAATTCACCAAGGGAAACACCACCCTCCATCCCCTCCCACCACAAGGTCTGCGCCTCTCATGGTTGGCTAATGGCGAGGGTTGAGCCCTGCCCCTATTCTCCTGCAGCATCTCCGCTGCTCTCACAGGAGAGGCAGGGGATGGTTGTAGAGAGACGACAGAGACAGTAGCCCCTAGGCAGCAGCCCTCACACGACTGCTCCCAGCTGACTACTTTCCTAGTCCGCCAATCTAAATCCAGGTTGTGTTTTTTAGACCAAGGGGGGGTCTACAACAATACGTGCTGGATTTCCCTCCAAGACGTAGTATGACTGGGACTCGTCATGATGTTCACTATACAGCACAATGTCTTCTACGACTTGATTTAACCCCCCATGGCTCAGTGGGAAAGAGTCAATGGCCTGGACGCTTATGGGTCTGTCCGGCGTCTCACACCTCAGACTATGAGTCTGGACAAACTGAGCATCCACCAGACTGACTTCAGCTCCACTGTTCACAAGCACCGGTATGCCCTCGGGTACCTCACCAACCATCACCTCTGCTGACATGGTACCTTCTGAGGGCGAGGAGGAAATATACACTCCCAGGTTGTCTTCCTCCACATGACCAGGGGGGCACGGCTTCTCTGACAGTACAGAATTTTTCAGCGTCAGTGCCAAGGACTAAATCATTAGTCTGCTCACTACAGGGATGTACCCCTTTACCTTGGGGAACACCAGGCAGCACCATGGGGACACCGACTCCACCCACCTGCCTGGGTACGACCACCTGTATAAGCAAGTCCTGCTCCTCAGCAGGGACTCCACGGCACATCCTGGCCAAAGCCATATATGGACCCTCTAGTTGAGGCAGAGGGTAAGCCTCAGACCCATAATTCCGCTGCAGGTGCTGCTGGACCGCATCATTCAGCTCCTTACTAATCTCAGTGAGGGCCAGCAACAACTGCTTACTGGTCTAAACTTGGCCCATGGCTCACCAGAGAAAAATGTTTTAGTTGGTGATAATGTAATGGTCAGCGTGCGACTGGACACACCACCTCCAGCAGGGCGAATTTATATGACACACGCGACCCTGTATACACCGCCTCCAGTAGGGCGAATTTAGTTAATAAGACGTGCAGCCAGATACACCGCCTCCAGCAGGCGAATTTCAGAAATACACGTGAAACTGGATACACCGCCTCCAGCAGGGCGAATTTAAATAATAAGGGGAAACACCAGGGAAACAATTACAATGGTGGGCCCTGCGATAGGGAACGGGGACGTGGAGACCTTCTGCACTCCCCTGAGTTAGTGTCTCTACACTCCTACCGATCCCTAGGCCGGTTCCGCACCTGGTGCCGATCTGGATACCTTTAAACCCTAGCTCGCCCTGCACCAACTCCTTTCTAGTGAAATGGCCAGTGCAGAGACTAATCCCACCACTGCACTGAAACACACATAAAAGAAAGGCACAAACAGGGAAACATCACTTAGCTTTTCTCTGTTGCTCTTGCTCCCAGCAACAGAGTCCACCACCAGAATGCAGCTTTCCTCCTGAATAGCTGCCACCAAGCTCTGTCAGAGCTGCAAGGAAATCCCCTCTGACTCCTTCCACACCAGGACTCTGACTGTGCTGCAAGGAACTCTCTCTAGCTCCTTTCTCCACCAAGGATGGTTGAAATGAACACCATCACCAACACCAGTGAGAACACATGACACACCTTTATAGTTAAGCCAGAGGAATCACACATGTTAGTGATTCCTGTGTAATAACGCTAACCACCACCGGGGGCAAGCTAGAACAAAAGACACCACTGTGTAATAATCCTAATGGCCACCAGCGGCAAACCAAAGTTAAGCACACAGCTAAAGGAAAAAAAAGGTTACATGTGCTTTTAACTGTCATCATCCAACCTGGATCATGACAATTGGTCAACCATTGCAAACTTACCTGTAGCAGAGTACCTCAATGATTTGCGTGCCCAAGTGCATTTGCTGTTGCAGAACATTCATCAGACAACCATTAATACTCTCATTGCTATCATGCCAAGGCGTCTAACTGCGTGTATTTCTGAGTTTATTCTTGTTACTGCAAAAATTTAGATATTTTGAAAATTGTGTTTTCATTTTTTTGCTATTTGCATGTCGTTTAAATATCTATTGATCCCATGATTTGCATAACTCCTTGACTTTTCCTTCTTAGTGTTGCCGTTGAGAAATGTTTTATCACCATACTGAAACTGAACAAAACCCAGTACATTGAGAGAAATTTTACCTATTTTGCCCCCAAATAGAGAGCAACAAATACTGTCAGATCATGAACACATATTTAAAACTGATAGTGAGCAAATAACATAAGTATATGACATAAGCATATGTGGTATCTCAGTATCTCCCTGGCAGCTGCAGGAAGCTCCTGCTGACACTATGCTCACTATTAAAGAGCAAGAATACTGCTCTCCAGGCACACAGTCCTGGCGTGCAAGGCAGTGAGTATTCCAGCAGCTGCTCTTCAGCTTGCAACAGCGCATGACGTCCCTACCATGCGCTCCGTACAAGCATAAAGCAGCTACTGGCATCTGAACAGAGACCGCTGGGAAGGTAAGTGTAATTTTTTTTAATGTTTTCTGATGAGGCAATGCATACCAGGATGAGAGTGGGGGCATGGAATGCAGTGAATATTAATTTCTCTTTAGCAACGGGCACAGGAATTAGCCGCACAAGCTGGTTCCTGCCTCTGACCAGCTGTCCACCTCCCCACCACAGCCAAAGGCAGTACATCTGGACTATAAGATGCACCCCCCATTTTCCTCCACATTTTTGGAGGAAAAATGTGCTTTTTATAGTCTGAAATTTATGGTACCCCTGGGGTTATATACATATATATATATATATATATATATATATATATATATATATATATATATGAGAATTGCAGTGGAAGGCCTCATACACATCCTGCTAAAATTATGAAGTATGGCTTCATACACACCCTGTAAAAATTAAGAGCAATCGTCGCATGATAACCCTTTAAAAATTTTGAGTGAGGGCCGCCTGATGAGCCTCGAAAGATTTTGAGTGAGGACTGCCTGGTGACCCTATAAAGATTTTGAGTTTGGGCCACCTGATGGCCCGGCCCCATAAAGAC
The DNA here is from genome assembly GCF_039654945.1 of Dendrobates tinctorius. Taxonomy (NCBI): domain Eukaryota; kingdom Metazoa; phylum Chordata; class Amphibia; order Anura; family Dendrobatidae; genus Dendrobates; species Dendrobates tinctorius. The sequence goes on from NW_027361714.1 coordinate 40,575,681, forward strand.
TTTGAGTGATGAGCAAGTATACTCGTTACTCGAGATTTCCCGAGCATGCTCGGGTGATCTCCGAGTATTTTGATGTGCTCGGAGATTTAGTTTCTGTCGCCATAGCTTCATGATTTGCGGCTGCTAGCCAGGCTGAATATATGTGGGGATGGCCTGTTTGTTATGAAATTCCCACATGTATTCAGGCTGTCTAGCAGCCGTAAATCATGCAACTACGGAGACAGAAATTAAATCTCCGAGCACATCCAAATACTCTGAGATCACTTGAGTATGCTCGGGAAATCTTGAATAACGAGTATACTCGCTCATCACTAGTTACAGCCACTTGATGACCCTTTAAAGATTTTGATTGAAGGCTGCCTGATGATCCTGTTGATATGGAGGAGAAGGAGGACAAGACAAAGAAGAAACCATTAGCTACTGTATACACGCTGTAGTGCAAGCAACTATCTCCTGTTCCTCTTCCTCAGCCTCCTCCTCCTCATTATCACCCAATCCACGATGAGACTATGAGATGAGGCTGTGCCAGATAGCATAACCTTGTGTACTTTCTTCTTAAATCTCCACCTGGCCCACATGCAAAGCTTCCAATTTAATCGTGAGCAGCAAGCGTTTGAGTAAACACATCAAAGGGGTGGTTACATTGAATATGGCGTCATCACCGCTCACCATCTTGCTTGATTCCTCAAAGTTTTGTAGAACCTCACAGATGTTAGATATCTGTAATAAGCAGATGCTGGAATGCAGTAACAAATGCTGCAGAGCATGGGTTAACTATATTTAATTAATCAACAGTAGGGAACTCTGCCCAGGGAGATAGAAGGGCAAAAGGGTACAAACGAAAACTAAAAGTCTATAGTTAACAGTTCACTTATCGTGGCTCCACAGCCTGTTATTTGCTGACGGTCCCGTGGGGAGCAGGATGCTGGCAGCGGTCGGTGTAGTGTCTGCTGGCGTCCTCGCCCAGCACATGGTCCTACTTCTGGCGGCAGCAGGCGGTTTCCGGTTTTGCCCGCTGAGCCCCTAGTCCACATATCTGCAGAGCAAAAGAATAGAGCTCTCCACAGGATTCCTCTTGGCACTTGTCTTTTTGAGCAGCTGCCGTCACCTGAAAGGCTGCACTGCAATGCTCTGCCTGACATGCACCTCTCTGGATGTCAGAGCTGCGAAGCTCTGTCGGTCGGACGCTCCACTGCATACCTGCTGGTTTCTGTGAGTCCCTCACTATGCCGCCCTTTCTCTTCATACCACGGCCTGTCGCTCCCCCTGTCAGCATTTGCGGTCTGTACCTCATCAGCTTTCTGGCGGGAAGACTGCTTCCATTTCCACGAAACCCATTTTACCTCACACTGACTGGCCACTCCCCTTTCACCCTGGTTTCTGGCTCGCTCCGGCTGTTATCTCGTTCCCCCAAGGAACAGGAGGTTCGGCCCCAGCAGTTCCAGATCCAGCTCTTCAGCAGCTCTGGCAGCTCGGTCTTCCCTTCTACATCTCTGTCTTCCTTTAGCTTGCCATTTGACCGGCGAGAGCTCCTTCACCAGTCGTTTGCACTTCTGTATTTCTTGGATCATTTTTTACCAGATAAATTGATCTTGCTCATAATGGATGGGAGGCACTCCAGCTGTGGTTCACTCTGACCAACGTAGTTCAGGCTGACTTGTGGGAGGTAAAGAGATGCTCTGACCAGGTGGGTCTGCTGCATTAGCCATTTACAATGTGGACAACTGGGTGTTAATCTCCCCAGGGGGGATAGGCAGCACATCATTGAGGCATGGGCATGAAGCTAACACTCCCTATTCTTCATCAAAATCAGGAACCATAGCTGGGAGCACCTCCCTGGCTTTTGACAACTCTCCTCCATTTTTTGGCTCTTTGGACAAGCAGGGCCACAGCATATTACAATGGACTACTCTAGTGGGTGCTCCTTCCTCCTGTTTAGGCTGAACTTTGTACACCGGACCATCATGACCAACCTGTCGTGTCACTCGGTTTGGAGTCTGCTCCCACTGATTTTCCAATTTTCCCCGGGGCCGCTTATTCCTGTCCAAGACTCGGTCACCGGGTCTCAGAGCTGTCTCGTGAATAGGTAGTGCTTCATGGTGCTTAAATTCCTGAAACTTCATCTGCACTTGTCGATAGAGAGCCTGCAATTGGTGGCAAATGTTCCTTAACCAAAGAGAACACCCCTGTCTGTGAGTAGTCCTCCTCCGGGTCCAGTTCCAGCTCTGTAATCTCTCGTCCTTTTCGCTCGATCAACCAGGTGTACGATGTGAACCCGGTCATGCTGTGCACTCGGTTGTTGTACACTCACAACAGCTCTGCCACAAACTAAGGCCACCGTATCTTCTGGTCTTCTTCCAAAGTGCATAACATCTGGATTAATGTTTGTTTTAAGCACTCACATGCCCATTCCCTTGAGGTTGATAGGGCATGTGAGTGCTTAAAACAAACATTAATCCAGATGTTGTCCAGATGATTAATCCAGTTTGAGTCTTCCCAAATCAGTACAAAAGGTGTAGTTCTTGCATAACTCGCCCTGGAAGCAGGCTCCTTGATCGGAGTGGAATTTTTTTGAGAAGCCACACATGTGGATGAAATCTTATCAGATAGCTTGTGCAGCTGATTCAGCTCTCTGATCTCTAGTTGAAGTTACCGCAGCAAATTTGGTGAAGTGATCGGTCATCACCAGTCAATGTTCGTTGCCAAGATGCACTGGTCCTACAGTCAGGTAGTCAATCAGCAAGACTTCGAAAGGGGAGGAGGTCACAATAGTCTGTGTTGGGGCCCGCTGTTCTGGGGGTTTACCAAGCTCACAGCTTCTGCACTGTTGGTACGCATTTTCCACCGCATTCCTCAGTCGTGTGTGATACGCCAATCTCTGTAGCCACAGGAACGAGTTCTCTGCACCGAAGTGAGGCCCTCACTCATGATTCTCGGTGGCCACCATCTTGATCGACTTTTCCGGGAGCACTACTTGCCAAGTGACTCCCTCTTCTCGTAGTAGTTGCACCTTCCAATATAACAATCCATCTCTCAAGCAGAGTCTGTTATGATTAGGTAACCGAGGAGGATAACAGGGAATAGATTAAGCAACCAGAAAACCAGAGAGGTTGGTAGCTAGCGGATTGCAAACCCCTAAACTGACAACATAACTAGAATTAGCCGTGGGACGTACCTACAATGCCCTAGACGCCTTGGCACAGCCACAGAATTAACAGCCTAAAGAGAGAAATGGGAAAGCTAAACTGCCATGGAGTAGAACCCCAAAGGAATAGATAGCCCCCGAACATATATTGCCGGTAAGACAAGATGAAGCACAAAACACAGGCAGAGAATAGAGTAAGTAAATGATGGGGCCCAAACTGTCTAGATAGAACAGGACAGGAAAGGGTACTGTCTGCAATCATGCAAAAAACCCTAAGAAAAATCCAACATGTCTGATATGCAAAAATACTGAGGCCACACGACCTCTCCCCCACTAGATCAGAACTCTCGTGTGAACTGGTTACTAAAAAGACTAACATACACTGTGGCATATGGAACAGGTTCCAGCACAGGTCCCAACAGGGAACTAGGCTGAACTCACACAAGCTAAGCAAAAATCAGAGACAAGCAAAAATGGATCCAATGCAAAAAAAGATTCAAGAAGACAAATAACTTATCTGAAAGATGCAGGACGGAGCAGGAGACAAGCAGACTTCAAAATATACTCAGGAGGCAAACCAAATCACCGGCAAGAGCTGAGGGAAGGTTGTTCACTTAAATCTCCCCAGTTAGTAACACCTGACCTCCAATCATCCTGCTCAGGTGATTGACTTCCGTCAGCTGGACCAGCTCCATTACCCACAGCAACCACCAGAGGGAGCCCAAACTCAGAAGCCAGGTCAAAAGTGTTCACAACAAGAGTCCTTCCCATTGTCCTCAGGGTGCCTGAGGACAGTGCATTGCTCTCCCTCTGACTAGGAAGTTGCTTCAATGCCACCCACTGTCGCAGTTGAGCACTCTCCTTGTACATTTGCTGGAGTTGGATCCAGTCATCTCGGGACTGCCCCAGTATCTGATCTTCAGACTCTCTCGATCTGCCTCTGCATTGCCACCCACGAGGTGGGCAGGCTTCTGAATCCAGGAATCTCCTTCGCATCAAGCTCCTCATCTCGATCATGGCCAGGACGTTCGTGTGTCACTCTGGAGAGGGCGTCAGCATGGATATTTTCGGCCTTGGCCGGGTAGACAATCTTGCAATGATACTTTGCCATGGGGGCCAACCATCGATGCTCCAGGGCACCTAGCTTTGCATTCTTGAGGTGGGCTAAAGGGGTTGTTGTCCATTCTCAGCATAAGCAAGTATGGGTGCTTCGGTGAGGGCCATTTTCAAGGCTCAAAAGGCTTATTCTTCCCGGTCTCCCCACTGGATGGTCCTGTTTTTTGAGCCAGTTGACACTCCCTTCAGCAGTGCCAGTAAGGGGTTCGCTATATGGGTGAAGTTTTTCACAAATCGCCGATAATAGCCAGTAAGCCCTAAGAAAGTCCGAACATATTTCACCATCTTAGGAGTGGTCTATTCTTGCACTGCTGCCACTTTCTCTCGTGCAGGTATTACTCCTTCACTTGACATAATATGCCCCAAATATAATCAATTTCATAACGGAAAAGATGACATTTGTGTGGCTTCACCTTCAGGCCATGATTCTGTAACCAGCTCAACACTTGTTCTAGCCACTGTAGGTGCTCCTCAAAGGTGGAATCGTAGACGATGATGTCAAGGTAGATCAAGGTAGCCTCAAAATTCAAATCTCCCAAACATCGCTCCATTAAGTGCTGAAACATCCCTAGAGCATTAGCCAGACAAAAGGGCATGTGATTGAACTCGAACAGTCCCATGGGCAGTACAAATGGTGTTTTTGGCCGGTCATGTTCTGCCTTTGGCACCTGACAGTACCCGCTGGCCAGATCGAGGGTGGAAAAATACTTCACCCGTCTCAGGGCAGAGAGCGACTCCTCAATTTGGGGTAATGGATAAGAGTCCTGCACAGTGCAGGCATTCAGCCACCTATAATCGACACGGAACCGCAGAGTCCCATCTTTTTTTCGGACTAGCACAATGGGAGCCACCCACGATCTCTGACTCTCTTGTATTACTCCACTTTGCAGCATATAAGCCAGCATCTCCTTTACCTCCTTCTACTTCTGGGGGGGTATTTGGCGATATCTCTCTCTGATTGGTGTGGCACTTCTGGTAGGAATTTCGTAAGTGACAGTCTGAGTGCAACTGAAGTCATCTTCATGGCGGGCAAAAACTTACTTATAGCACTTCAGTACATCCTCTACTTGCTGAACTTGCTGAGGTGACAGTCCCGTCAATTCTGCCAGCATCCGCTCTAAAATTCTGTGACCTTCTTTCTGGCTACCAGGCGGAGACTCTGATGTGGCTGTAACTGCTAGAGTGCAGGGATCCCCTCGCACAATGGCCAGTTGCACTACTTTGGGTGGCATTAGTTTCTCTGGCATGCCCAGGATCTGGGCCATCTCACTCTTGGGTAAAAGAGTGATACTGTCGGTCTCCTGGTTGATACACCACACTACAAAGTTGCCGTCTTGAACTGTAGCTAGTGTTCGAGCGACGAGCAATCCAGGGGGTATTTGGTATATAGCTGCTGGCTCAATCTGCACCTCCACTCCCTCCAGAAGAGTACAAGCTCACACTGGCAATGTTAGCACTGTTTGGCCAGATGGTAAAGTAATCTTTTCAGCCCTTCAATACCATCACCTTACCCAAGACTCTTCCGTCTTCTGACATTTCCTGTGCTTGATCTGCTCAGATTAGCTTCTGAAACACCTTCTGTTGGGAGGTTCGTGGGCTCCATTAATTCAAGAAAGGTTCCTGTGGCTCACTAATCATTAGTTGTCCCATCTCCTTCAGCATATTCATCCCCAGAGTCATTACGAGTCCACGAGCGGCATATTCTGTGACCAACATGACCCACTTGAGGCTCACATCCTTCCCGCATACTTTAATCTCCATCCAGAATACTCCTGTGACCAGAATGGGCAACTGATTGGTGGCTGTTAGTCTTATTACTGGTCCCCACTCTGGCCACAAGACCTCCGGAAAGTGTCGTCTGAAGTAGGCTTCCGGCAGAGTAGTCTCTTGTGACCCGGTGTCAATCAAGTAGTGAACAGCTCGCCCATTGACTTCGGCCCAGACTGTAGGGCTCGCAGAAACTATATTTTTGGGACTTCCTTCCCCCTCCTTTCATATTCCTGGCTCTGGGCTGCATCCCTCAGCCGCGGAGCCTACTAATTTAATGGCTGCCATATCCATGTCAAACAGCCTCGAGCAAAATGTCCAGTCTTCCCACAATTGAAACATGTCAGTCCCCCTTCAGCACCAAGAGGTCTCAATCCCTGATGAGGCCTGGTAGAATGGCGAGATCCTGTTACATTTCTGTCTTGGAATAAGGAATCTTCCCTCAGTGGCTCTTGAGCTAGAACAGGGTCTCTCCTGACTGGTCCAATCTCTCCGCATCTCTTGAATCTCCTTCCATATCTCTCAGGCCCACTCTGGCTCTGCTTCAGGTGGAGTAGGTACTTCATAGCTGTGGACCATCCCTGCCAGAGCTGTCACCCCCTGCTCCTGCTCTCTTACGCGCGCCTCTGCCCCCACCTCTAAGAAGGTTATGCATGCATCTGTTTCAATGGTGCATCCCTAAGGCCCGACACAATTTTATCCCTCAAAGTCCTATCAGGAGGCCCCACTCCCATGATTCCCCATCTTCCCTTTTTGTAATATGCGCATGTACCTCCTGCAACGCGTTGATATATTGCATCACCATCTCCCCTTCTAGCTGGACGCGATCAAACAAACGCATGTGCAACTCTCCAACTTTAGTGGGGTCCCCGTGCATCTCATCCAAAACCTGGACCACTTTTTCAAATGTATCCCACTGATGTGAAGGGCAGAACATTGGACCTCCCCATCTAGTGCCATTAACGCTATCTCTGCCTGTAACGCAGAGGCCATAGGGTGAATTTGTTGCATGCTTCTGACCCATTCAGTCCAGTCCCACAACATCATGTTATCTCCCGTGAACTTCGGGAGATTACTAAGCATTGCACCCAATGGCAAACTGGACCTGGGGGCACTCATAGTGAACTGGTTTGTAGCATCTGTGTCAGTGGACTGCATCCTGTTGACTATGCCAAATGTAATATGAAGGTGCTGGAATGCAGTAACACAAATGCTGCAGAATAGGGGTTAGCTATATTTAATTAATCAACAGTAGGGAACCCTACGCAGGGAGATTGCAGGGCAAAAGGTTACAAAACTAAACTGAATAAACAATTGTTTAACTAACAGTCTCTGATTAACAGTTCACTTATCATGGCTCAGGAGCCTGTCACTCGCTGAAGGTCCCATGGGAAGCAGGATGCTAGCGGCGGTCGATGTGGTGTCTGCTGGCATCCTTGACCAGCACACAGTCCTACTTCTGGCGGCAGCAGGCGGTCTCCAGTTTTGCTCGCTGAGCCCTTAATCCACATATCTGCGGAGCAAAAGAATAGAGCTCTCCGCAGGATTCCAACATGGACACAGGAGTATGCAGGGTACAGGATAATACAGGGTGAGAGTACGGAGGTACGGAGTTTTCAGGACAAAACAAGGCATGTACACGGGAGTGCACTAGATACACGACAGTGCAAGGTGAATACACGGGAGCACGTTTGGCGTGCACTGACAAGCACGCCCGGGAGAGGGCAAAGCAGGACACGTCTAAAGGAGCACGCTAGAGCATAGAATTAGGCAGAGCACATGCTGTGAAGCACGTCTGAGCGTAAAGCAATGCAGAAGGTGTGCCAAGAAGCACGACAGAGCGCAGAGCAGAGGGTAGGAACAGAGCATGTGCTAGGAAGCACAGTAAGGCAAAGTACAGGAGCAGAGCACAAGGCAGAGTATAGGCACAGAGCACAAGGCAGAGTACAGGAACAGAGCATGTGCTAGGAAGCATGGCAAGACAGGGTACAGGAGCGGAGCACAAGGCAGAGTACAGGTACGGAGCACAAGGCAGAGGACCTGAGTATGGTGCGTAGCCGAGCAAGGACCAAACAGACCAAGCCAGTAAGCACAAAAATAATCAGGCACCTCCCATAGGAAGAGGTAGCCTGATATAGGGCCAGGTCCAGGTCAGGTCCTCCAGGACCATAGAGATGACAAGACTGGAGAAAGAGCTGAGGAGAGTGCGCATGCACGCTAAGAACATTGTGCAGCCATGAGACTAGGTACGAGAGGTGTGCGTGCGCACCCGACGGGACCCATGGTGCGGCCACGGCACCAGAAGTGGTAACATCGGGCACAGAGTCCCACCCCCAGGTGACAGCGGCATGACAGGCGGCGTGACAGTACCCCCCTTTATGCCCCCTCTTTCTAACGCTGGAGAAGAGCTTAGACAAAATCTGGAGTGCGTGGATATTCTCCCTGGTTTCCCATGACCATTCTTCAGGGCCAAAACCCTTCCAATCAATTAAAAAAAGGGTTTTCCCTCTTACCTTCTTCATGGCCATAATGTCATTCACCTCAAACTTATCAACCAATGCAAGGTGTGGGGAACATTTTTTCTGCCAAGGATATTTGGATATTTATACCATCCTTCGGGGGGCAATACAAACTCCGCCCACAAATTACATCCTGACTCTGGCACTGATGTCAGGACATAATCTTTCATTGCATGCCCTTCAGTGTTCATTAGTGAACACTGCGTGTGTGTGCTAACAGAGCAAGAAGAAATTAATGAGTATGTGGCAATCAAAATACAGCTCCCTGCCCAAGAATGTGGTCCCTGGGAATCTGCCCGGGGGCCTGATAAAAGGTCATCGAGGGCCATAAATGGCCCTGGTGCCTGAGGTTCCCCATCCCTGCCCTATGCCAACAGGCTGGGGAGTGTGGCCTGGAGAAGGATGAAACCGGTTAAGTACCACAGGTTTGAGGAGGGACACATGGAAGGAATTGGGAATACGAGGTGAAGGGGGTAACTTTAGTTTGTATGCAGCATCATTAATACGCCTGAGGACCTCAAAAGGACCAATGTAATGGGGACCCAGTTTGTAAGATGGTACCTTAAGAGGAATGTAACTGAAGGAAAGCCACACCTTGTCACCAGGGAGATAAGGAGGAATGTCCAGGCGCCTCTTGTCTGCGTGAAGTTTCATCCTGTCACGTGCTTTCTCAAGAGCGGTTTTGGTCTCATGCCATACTCCATGGACAGAGAGTCGGCTGCAGGTACCCCTGAGACATATAGTACCAGTAGAGGCACACTGGGACGTTATCTGAAGATGATGAAGAAGGGCAACTTGGTGGATGATTCACTGGAGTGGTTATTGTAGGCAAACTCATCCCAAGGGAGTAGACTGTCCCAGTCATTCTGATGAGCATTTGAAAAGTTCTGGAGATAGGATGTAAGGACTTGGATGGTATGTTCCACCTGCCCATTGGTTTGGGGGAGATAGGCGGAAAAAAAGTCCAGTGTCACATTCATGAGTCCACAAAGAACTCTCCAAATCAGGAGGTGAATTGAACCCCTCTGTCTGACACGATGTGCAGAAGGAAGCCGTGAATTCTGAAGATGTGGGAAATGAAGGTCTTCGCCAATTCAGGAGCAGAGGGTAGACCAGGAAGAGGAATGAAATGGGCCGTCTTCGATAATCGGTCTACAACCACTAGGATCGCAGTACAACCGGAGGAACGAGGCAGATCGATAATGAAATCCGTGGCTATGTGCTGCCATGGAGACGAAGGTAAAGGAAGCGGGAGCAGAAGACCGGAGGGTGGTTGTCTGGGTACCTTGTTCTGGGCGCAGGCAGGACCAGAAGCCACAAAGTCTTTAACATCCTGGGAAAGGGATGGCCATCAATAGTAGCGAGAAATTAGGGAAAAAGTCTTCTTGACACCAACGTGGCTGGCAATCTTGAACGAATGTCCCCAGTTTGACTCTTGTTTTTGGATATTCTCAGCCACAAAGGTTCTTCCCGGAGGTAAAGTGGTCAATTTGACAGGAGCAATGGTAATTACCTTGAACGGGTTGATGATATGAGAAGATTCATCTTCAGTATCAGTCGACAGGAAAGATCTTGAAAACGCATCCACTTTAACGTTTTTATCGCCGGGCCAAAAATGGAGTTCAAAGTCAAAGCGGGCGAAGAACAAAGACCAACCAGCTTGCCAGGGATAGAGCCTTTGTGCAGACTGGATGTACGCCAGGTTTTTATGGTCCGTGAAGATCTTGAATGGATGTATGGCACCTTCCAGTAAGTATCTCCATTCCTCCAAGGCCTGTTACATTGAGGTGTAACATACACAGGGCCTGAGAGAATCCTTCAGTATCCAGAAGTGTGTAAGGAGAATCAAATTCTCCCCAGTCCTCTATACACATTTTTTACAGCATCCAAAATCAGCCTGTTACATTGAGGTGTAACATACACAGGGCCTGAGAGAATCCTTCAGTATCCAGAAGTGTGTAAGGAGATTCAAATTATCCCCAGTCCTCTATACAAATTTTTTACACCATCCAAAATCAGCTTGTTACATTGAGGTGTAACATACACAGGGCCTGAGAGAATCCTTCAGTATCCAGAAATGTGTAAGGAGATTCAAATTATCCCCAGTCCTCTATGCACATTTTTTACACCATCCAAAATCAGGCTGTTACATTGAGGTGGTTTTACAGTACCATATAGTTGGTGGAATTTTGGGTACATTTTCCACAAAAATGAGGAAGTGTGGTGGATAGAGTTGAGCGACTTTTGTTTTTTTATGGTCGAGTTTCGTTTCGTGAAACCCGACTTTTCCAAAAGTCGGGTCGAGCAAGATCGGCCGATTATAGGGAAAAGTTGGGGTCGTCCCGAAACACGAAACCCATTGTAAGTCAATGGGGAATAAAAGTTGGCAGTGAGAGGAGGACAGGAAACACACCTACAGTGCTCATTTGAATGCCAAAAGCATCAATTCTTCTTACTTAAGCTGGTCAACCTTAATTAACTTCATAATACAAGTTACGCACTGAAAAATGGGGGTTATTTGGCTAAAGTTGTGGGAGGGTAGGGCTGGCTCCAGGTTTTCATGTGCCCTGGGCGAAAGAGCGCCCCTTTAACACATAATACCACAACTCATCATGCTCCGATACGGCAGAGAAATAGCGGTATAGTACAATGAAAAATACTTCATTTTTTACATCTCATGACAAGGCCCATCTATTTCTCCATACAGAATCATTGGTCCCATATAATGTTTGAAACAGTATATGATGAGCTCCACATAATGCTACAGTATATGTTGGTCCCCATGGATGAAGCTCCACTGTCTTATGGGCCCAAATAATGCTCCAAACATAATGGGCCCCATTTCTAATGCTCTAGTGTTTAATGGGCCCTGTAAATGCTGCTCCAGTGTCTGATGTCCACCTTTGGAATGTTCCAGTGTATGGTGGGCCCCATCTATCATTCTCCAGAGTATAGTGCTCCCCAAAAATTGCTGTCCCAACATTGAAAACAATGAAATAAGTCTCCTCGCTAGAGAATCCCTGTACTAGTCTGGACTCCTCGTCGTCCCCATCTTCCATCTCACTGCACAGTATTTCAACCTTGCAAGTGCTGTGATCCTGAGCAAGCAGGGGGGGCCCACTCGTTGGCGACGGCACTGGCACAGGGCCCCTGATAGTACGGTGGTGTGTCTGATGGCGGGTGGGCCGAACCTGCACTTTCACCTGCAGCTTCCTCTTTGTCACCGTGTAAGATGGAACTGTATATGGGAAGGGTAACCTGAGTTTCATCAGGGTCAGATTCAGGCCGGGTAGCGTGCGAGGGGAATGTAGTTGTCACGTCACCGCCAGACTCAGGGCCTGCTGTCCCGGCCTCGGCCAGTAGGAGGCGCCGGACTATCACATCGCCGTCAGACTCAGGGCCTGCTGTCCCCGCCTCGGCCAGTAGGAGGCGCCGGACTATCACATCGCCGTCAGACTCAGGGCCTGCTGTCCCGACCTTGACCACTAGGAGGCGCCGGACTGTCCTATCACCGTCTGACCCGTGGCCTGCAGTCCCGGCCTTGGTCTCTAGGAGGCGCTGAGCTTCAACCCCGAGTGGTGGCGGCGATAGTCATGAGGCTCATGCGCAGACGTCCGCTGGACGCAGACTTCGCTCCTCGGTCAGTCATGAAGGGGCTGGTGCATCACCATCCAGCCTGGTCCTGGGGGCGGTCCGGATGACATCATCAGCCCACGGGCCTGTGAGGGATGACCTGATCCCTCAAATACCTTGGGACTGATCTTGCAGGCCGCCGGATATATTCTTGGTTTCCCTGCGTGTTACTGTGTGTATTACTGTTGACTGACTCTGACTTTTGCCTGGACTTCTGACCCTTCTTCTGCCTAACGATTCTGTACCTCTGCGACTCTCCTGGTTTATGACACTGATTTCGGCCTGGATTCTGACTCTGCTTCTGCCTAACGATTCTGTACCTCTGCGACTCTCCTGGTTTATGACACTGACTTCGGCCTGGATTCTGACTCTGCTTCTGCCTAACGATTCTGTACCTCTGCGACTCCCCTGGTTTATGACTCTGGCTTCGACCTGGTATCTGTCTTTGCTGCTGTCTACCGTTTTTATACCTTTTCTGCCTGACTGGTTTAGTCTCGGATATCATTGCCTTTGTGTCCTGTGTTGGAACACCTGTCTGGCGACCGTCCTGCTCTGGTCATTGCTCCTATTCAGACAGCACCTCCTGGGCTCTGCTATAAATCCAGATCCCTGTATAGGGGTAAAGGGTATCAGTGTTTCTCGGGGTGCTGTCTGGCTGCAGCCCAGACCGCAGGCAGACGTCACATTATATCCGGCCCAAAAAATAAAACTGCTTTTTGTGTCTACACTTAACACATATAAAAGCAGTTTTCCTCACCTTTTTTTTCCTTCCTCCTGACTGAGCTGATTCTTGGCCCAAACACCTGTTACATTGCACAGCCTGGAAGGTTACTCTCAGGCTCAAGCATGCTGCAGCCTGGAAGCTTCAAGGAAAATGCTGGCTGTTGGAAATCCACACTCCGGGATCATCACCCCCTGGACAGCTTTGGGGGTCAGGTATTGCCCGCAAATGCGGCCAAACTGTTGTTACCAGTTTCCCTTTCTTTTGCTAAGAAACGTCTGTGTGTGAAAGCTTTTGTAGATTGTGGGGCTGCTGGCAACCTTATGGATTTTTTATTTGCTAAGAGCCTTCGTGTACCTCTGTCAAGGCTTAAAGCGCCTATTCAGACTACTGCGATTAATGGTACATCTATATTCCAAGGAGGCGTGGAATTCGTTACTGCCGAAATTTCTATGTCAGTGGGGACATTACATATCGAACAAATGTCATTTCTTGTTATATACAATTTATCAGATCCAGTTGTGTTAGGCATGCCATGGTTGCACCAACATAATCCGGTTATTGACTGGCGCATAGGTGACGTTGTGCGCTGGAGTCCATGGTGTCAGAGAAACTGTATGTCTTTTTCAGTAAACCAGATTAAAATTAAAACACCTTCTATTCCCTATGCGTTTAGGGATTATGAAGATGTTTTCTCTATAGTGGAGTCGGAGAAACTACCTCCTCACAGAGAATACGATTGTCCTATTGAATTGGTCCCTGGTGCCCGTCTCCCTAAGGGGAGAATATTCAACCTCTCTGGTCCTGAGCGTGTAGCCATGAAGGAATACATAGCAGACAGCCTTCGAAAGGGCTTCATTAGACCTTCCACCTCACCTGTAGGAGCTGGGTTTTTCTTTGTAGAGAAAAAAGATGGTGGACTCAGACCATGCATTGACTACCGTGAGCTGAACGCCATAACCGTAAAAAATCAATACCCACTGCCACTCATTCCTGATCTGTTTAATCAGTTACTGGGAGCTCGCTGGTTTACTAAGCTTGACCTCCGGGGGGCATATAACCTGGTCCGCATAAGAGATGGGGACGAATGGAAAACGGCCTTTAATACACCCCTTGGCCATTTTGAGTACCTGGTAATGCCCTTCGGACTCAGTAACGCTCCTGCAGTATTTCAGCACTTCGTCAATGATATTTTCAGAGATATTTGTGGGGTGTATGTCGTCGTATATCTGGACGACATTTTGATTTATTCTGCTGACCCTGTGACACATGCTCAACACGTCCGTTCTGTACTGCAAAGACTGCGCGAAAACTCTTTGTTCGCGAAATTTGAAAAATGTGTTTTTTTTGCCGAAGAGGTGCAGTTCTTAGGATACATGGTCTCAGGCAAGGGGTTCCGCATGGATCCTGCCAAGATTCAACCCATTAAGGATTGGGTACAACCCAAATCGCTGAAAGCACTGCAGCGATTTTTGGGATTTGCGAATTATTATCGCAAATTCATCAGGGGATTCTCAGAGATTGCCAAGCCACTCACGGACCTTACCCGGAAAGGGGCGGACGTGACTAATTGGAATCCTGAGGCAACCCGGGCTTTTTCTACACTAAAGGAGTGCTTTGTGGCCAACCCGGTGTTGATTCAACCAAACTTGGACCACCCGTTTATTGTGGAAGTAGATGCCTCCGAAGTCGGAGTGGGAGCAGTGCTCTCACAAGGCACTGCATCCCTCACTCAGCTTCGTCCATATGCCTTTTTCTCCCGCAAATTCTCTGCCACGGAGAGAAACTATGACATCGGCAACCGAGAACTATTGGCAATCAAGTGGGCCTTCGAGGAAAGGCGCCACTTCCTCGAAGGTGCCAAACACAAAGTTACTGTTATTACCGATCACAAAACCTAACCTACCTAGAGTCGGCTAAAAGACTAAACCCTAGGCAGGCCAGGTGGGCCTTGTTTTTCTCCAGGTTTGATTTCTTAATCACCTTTTGCCCCGGAACCAAAAATGTGAGGGCAGATGCCCTCTCCCGCAGCTTTTGTCCCACACACACCGAGGACTATGAACCAGGTCCCATATTGGCTAATGGCATTGTCGTGTCGGCAGTATCTCTGGACCTTCTGGAGGAGATCCGTAGGTCATCAGAACGAGCTCCTGACACTACGCCCCCCAAAAAATTATTCGTTCCAGCTACCTTTCGCTTACGAGTGTTAAAAGAATCTCACGACTCCGTCCTGGCAGGCCACCCGGGTCTCAATAATACCACTAGGCTGGTAACCAGGAACTTTTGGTGGCCAACGGTGGCCAAGGACTGTAAGGAGTACGTCTCAGTGTGTGAAGTCTGTGCCCGCGCCAAGTCCCCCCATAACCGTCCTACCGGCTGGCTTCAGTCCTTGCCCACCCCTGACAGTCCATGGACCCACATCTCCATGGACTTCATTACAGACCTGCCACCCTCCGAGGGGAAACTTGTATTTGGGTGGTGGTGGACAGGTTCAGTAAACAGTCTCACTTTGTTCCCCTGTCCGGCTTACCCAACTCTGAAACCTTAAGCAAGTTGTTTGTTCTTCACGTTGTACGTTTGCACGGCGTTCCGGCAAATATCGTATCCGACAGGGGTACCCAGTTCGTCTCGAAGTTCTGGAGGGCGTTCTGTAGACGTATTGGTGTTGAGTTGTCCTTCTCCTCGGCATACCATCCCGAGACGAATGGCCAAACTGAGCGTGCCAACCAAACGCTGGAGCAATACCTCCGCTGCTATGTCTCAGCACATCAGTCAGATTGGGTGGAACATTTGCCATTGGCAGAGTTCGCTCTCAATAATAGATACCAAGACTCCATCAAAACTACCCCCTTCCTCTGTAACCTTGGACTACATCCGCGCTTTGGATCATTTTCGGCCAAGATGTCGGGTTGAGCAAAATATACATCGTCTGAAGACTATTTGGTCCGAAGTAAACTCTACTTTAAAAGGGGCTCAAATTAGACAGACTTCGGCGGCTAATAGACGACGATCCCAGGGGCCGCACCTGGGAGTTGGTGACAAGGTTTGGCTCTCTACAAGAAACATCAAACTTAAGGTACCGTCGGCCAAACTGGGTCCCAGGTTCATCGGCCCATATGAAATATTAGAGGTAATTAACCCGGTAGCGTTTCGGTTAAAGCTCCCGCAGTCGTTTAAAATTCCTAACGTTTTTCATAAGTCCCTCCTCAAGGTATACCGTTCCCCAATTCGTCCCGTCCAGTCCCCTCCTCCTCCAATTTTGGTCAAGGGCGCCTTGGAGTACGAGGTCCAAGGCATATTTGATTCCCGTCTAGTGAGAAACTCGGTACAATATTTGGTGCATTGGAAGGGCTATGGCCCAGAGGAGAGGTCCTGGGTCCCCGCTAGTGACATTCGTGCTAAGCGGTTGATTAGAAGGTTTCACCTCCTCCACCCTGACAAACCGGGTTTTGAGGGTCCAGAGGCCCCTCTTAGAGGGGGGGTACTGTCACGTCACCGCCAGACTCAGGGCCTGCTGTCCCGGCCTCGGCCAGTAGGAGGCGCCGGACTATCACATCGCCGTCAGACTCAGGGCCTGCTGTCCCGGCCTCGACCACTAGGAGGCGCCAGACTGTCCTATCACCGTCTGACCCGTGGCCTGCAGTCCCGGCCTTGGTCTCTAGGAGGCGCTGTGCTTCAACCCTGAGTGGTGGCGGCGATAGTCATGAGGCTCCTGCGCAGACGTCCGCTGGACGCAGGCTTCGCTCCTCGGTCAGTCATGAAGGGGCTGGTGCATCACTATCCAGCCTGGTCCTGGGGGCGGTCCGGATGACATCATCAGCCCACGGGCCTGTGAGGGATGACCTGATCCCTCAAATACCTTGGGACTGCTCTTGCAGGCCGCCGGATATATTCTTGGTTCCCCTGCGTGTTACTGTGTGTATTACTGTTGACTGACTCTGACTTTTGCCTGGACTTCTGACCCTTCTTCTGCCTAACGATTCTGTACCTCTGCGACTCTCCTGGTTTATGACACTGACTTCGGCCTGGATTCTGACTCTGCTTCTGCCTAACGATTCTGTACCTCTGCGACTCTCCTGGTTTATGACACTGACTTCGGCCTGGATTCTGACTCTGCTTCTGCCTAACGATTCTGTACCTCTGCGACTCCCCTGGTTTATGACTCTGGCTTCGACCTGGTATCTGTCTTTGCTGCTGTCTACCGTTTTTATACCTTTTCTGCCTGACTGGTTTAGTCTCGGATATCATTGCCTTTGTGTCCTGTGTTGGCACACGTGTCTGGCGACCGTCCTGCTCTGGTCATTGCTCCTATTCAGACAGCACCTCCTGGGCTCTGCTATAAATCCAGATCCCTGTATAGGGGTAAAGGGTATCAGTGCTTCTCGGGGTGTTGTCTGGCTGCAGCCCAGACCGCAGGCAGACGTCACAGTAGTGGTCTGGGTCAATGTACCAGTAGATTCATCGAGCAGTGGCTGGGCATCAGTGCACTTGTGTCGCCCCCAGGAGTACGGTCGCCACAGTGGCATTACCTTCCTCCTAGGGAGTGTGATGTCATGCTTGGGAGCAACGAAGGATCTCTCTAGCAGGCTAACTGATTGGGCGGCGTTATTCCCACGAGTCATGACCCTCCAAACAGCGTTCATGAAGGCAAAGTGTTTGTTTTACGTGGGCAGTATGGTTGCAAAGCTGAACCTTAAAGGAATGTCCAGAAGGGCACCACCAGGAGTGGAGCCTACGGCGTAATTTGACTCAACACGGGCAACCTCAACCATGCCAGCTACAGAACAGATGCACACATTGCAAGCTTAATTCCGTTAACGAACGAGACTCCGTCATGCCCCGCGGTCCGAGTCCGGCTTACTAGAGGGACACGTGAGGCTCTGGCACATGAGATTGGCCAATAACTGGTGTGTCATGCCCTTACATGTCCGTGGCTGCATGTGCGCTACACTGAAAAGGCCAGCGTTTGTCGCTTACAGGTGCAGATAACCCGCTGAATAACGTTAGTGATGGGGATCACTGATTACAATTATTACTCGCGAACGATGATTTCCCAGTAAGTGCAGGTCAACCGCAGTTCCGGAATTAGGCCTAACCGTCATTCCTGAAAAAAATGAAAAACTTACGTGTGCAAACCACAGGTGCTGTAGCTTGCTTAACAGCTCGCCAGCCGTTCTCACGCCCAGTATGGGTTACACGTGATTGCACATAGGTGAGAAAGGGTACCGTGTCCCCGGATAACATGTATGGATAGCGTACACATTCAAAAGATATGTCTATACATCAGGAGGCAGACTCAGACGGTGTAAGGCCCAGTATGGCTTGCAAGTGATTGCACAAAGGTGAGAAAGGGTACCGTATCCCCGGATAACATGTATGGATAGCGTACACATTCAAAAGATATGTCTATACATCAGGAGGCAGGCTCAGACGGTGTCAGGCACAGTATGGATTTGACGGCCCAGACTACACAGCGGAGGAGCAGGGAGAGGTAAAGATTGCAAATGCTGGGGCCCTGCCCAAGCAAGGGGGGCCCACTCGTGGGCGTCGGTACTGGCACTGGGCCCCTCATAGTACTGCGGTGTGTCTGACGGCGGGTGTGCACCACCACCGTCAGAGACACTTGATTGCACTATGAGGGACCCTGTGCCAGTGCCCGCGCCCAAGAGTCGGCCTACCCACCTGTCCAGGGCAACGGCACTCGCACGGTGTCGTGCGCTAGGTGGTGACCCCGGCCATGGGGGGGGGGGAGGTAGCACAGTTAGGGAGTTTTAGAAAGTGGCATATGTTGATGTTGGACATTCAGCTGATGCAAAAGGCGAAATAGGTCAAGTCCCAGGAAGAGGTGGACCAAAGCAAGCCATTTTTCTGTCACCCTATGTGTCATCAGGGGAAGGTGGGACAAAATCCTTGGAAACCCATGCATGGTTCATTTTAATGAACATTTTAATCAACATTTTGGGTTGACAGACGGGTCCTTTTTTCTGTCAGGATTGATCCAGCTGCACTGAAGACTCTTTCCGATAGCACACTTGCAGCTGGGCAAGCGAGCTCCTGTAAGGCATATTGTGCCAATTCAGGCCAGGTGTCCAGTTTAGCAGCCCAATAGTCAAAGGGGAATGACCTGTGTGGGAGAACATCGATATGGGAGGAAAAGTAGTTTGTAACCATAGTTGACAACTGCTGTCTCCTGTCACTTTCCATCGATGCTGTATTACCAGTTGTGTGAGCGGTACTTGAAAAATCAGTCCACAACATTGTCATGAAACCCCTGTCTCCAACGCCACTTCTGCTGTGTGCACCATGAACACCTCTGCCAAGCTGCCCCCAGCCCGTACGGCTCGTGTGAGAACCATCACCGCTGCTGTGTGCTGGGAATGCCTCAAGCAACCGATTTACCAGAGTTGCTTGTTTATTAGCCAATATTAGGTCAAGGTTCTCCTGTGGCATGATGTTTTGTAATTTGCCTTTATAGCGTGGATCCAGGATGCTGGCCAACCAGTAGTCGTCATCGCTCAACATTTTGGCAATGCGGGGGTCCCTTTTTAGGATCCGCAAGGCATAATCTGACATGTGAGCCAATGTTCCCAGTGTCAATGATGCACTGCGAGTGCTGGTTGGAGGAGCACTTTCTGGCAAATCCACATCCCTCCAGTCACGCACAAACCCTGTACCAGACCTTGCCACGCCAACATTTTCGCTTGCCCCACGAGATGCATCCTCCTCCCCTAAGTAATCATCCCCATCATCATCCTCCTCCTCCTCCTCTTCTTCCTCCAACTCGTCCAGGAGAGGTCCCTGAGCAGACAATGGCTGAATGTCATCAAGGATTCCCTCCACCTCTTCCTCCTCATCAACATTGGCTGCAGACGCCTGCTCCTTAAGGTGTGTCAAAGTTTGCATGAGCAGACGCATAAGTGGGATGCTCATGCTTAGGATGGCGTCGTCTGCGCTTACCAGCCGTGTGCATTCCTCAAAACACTGAAGGACTTTACAGAGGTCTTTCAGCTTCGACCACTGCACACCTGTCAACTCCATGTCTGCTCTCAAAGTGCCTGGCCGTGTATCCTCCCACAAATGCATTATGGACTGCCTCTGCTCGCACAGCCGCTCCATCATGTGCAGGGTGGAGTTCCACCTTGTTGCAATGTCGATAATGAGGCGGTGGTTGGGAAGGTGGAGCAATCGCTGCAGCTTCTGCATACGAACGGAGTGTACAGGCGACCGGCGGATGTGCGCGCTCAGTCTTCGCACCTTATGGAGCAGGGCTGTTAACTCCGGATAATTTTTGAGGAAGCACTGCACCACCAGGTTCAAGGTGTGAGCCAAGCAAGGTATGTGGCTGAGTTTTGAAAGGGCTATGGCTGCCACAAAATTACGGCCGTTATCACTAACTACCTTGCCTGCCTCAAGATGTACACTGCCCAGCCATGACTCAGTTTGTCGCTTCAAGTACTCGGCCAGCACCTCGGCGGTGTGTCTGTCGCCCAAACACATCATCTGCAACACAGCCTGCTGACGCTTTCCACTAGCTGCTCGATAGGGGGACACCTCATGTGCAACAGTGGCAGCTGCAGATGGAGTGCTCGTACGACTGCGCTCTGTGGACGAGCTTTCGCTTCTGGAGGAGGAGGAGGGTGGAACGCCTACAGCCAACTGTTTCCTATACCATGGTCTAGGCAGCACTGTCCCACCACCACTGTCCCCTGTGGACCCTGCATCCACCACATTAACCCAGTGCGCAGTGATGGACACGTAACGGCCCTGGCCATGCCGGCTGGACCATGCATCAGTTGTGAGGTGCACCTTTCCACTCACTGACTGCTTGAGTGCATGGACAATGCGGTCTTTCACATGATGGTGGAGGGCTGGGATGGCTTTGCGAGAGAAGAAGTGGCGACTGGGTAGGTCATAGCATGGTACTGCATAGGCCAGGAGTTCGCGGAAAGCTGCCCTTTCCACCAACCGATAGGGCATCATCTCAAACGAGATTAGTTTGGCAATGTGGGCGTTCAAACCCAGTGTACGCGGATGAGAGACTGAGTACTTTCTTGACCTACTCATAGTGTCTGGGAGGGTGAGCTGGACTTGAGAGCTGCATATGGTGGAAGTAGCGGTGGACAGGGCGGACTGAGAGAGGGTTGATGATGGTGATGGAGTTGGTGTTCTTTCTGATGGCCTAGATTCAGTATTTTGTTGATATAACAGTGGGATTCCCTGACTGCTGTGGCCTTGCAACGACACCTCAACATTTGCTGCTGTGCTAACCGGTGGGCTTACAGTGGGGGAAACAATGTAGCGTTGCTGACTAGGTTCTTTGTGATCAGTTGCACATGTGGCACTTGAGGTTTGGTGTTGTGTCCACGCTTGCAAGTGCATGCTGGTTAAATGTCTAAGCATGCAACTGGTATTCAAATTTTTCAGATTTTTCCCTCGGCTAAAGGTCTTTGCGCACTTCTTGCAGATAACCTTGGCCTGATCATGAGGATTTTGTTCAAAAAAGTGCCACACTGCACTCTTCCTACTTTGGCAGACATTTTGCGGCCTAGCACGCTGTGATGTTTTGACCCTCTGGACAAGCTGTACAGCAACTCTTTTGATTTTTGGAACCTGTCTTTGGAGTGCACCGGGCATGACAGATAACAGCTGTTGCGATGTCGATGTCTGCTGTGGATGGTCCTCATCTGAGCTATTGGAAGCAGCACCCTCTTCCCCCAATGGATGCCAATCTGGGTCAACAACTGGGTCATCCATCACCTCCTCTTCAATGTCATGTGCACCTTCCTCTGTGTCACCGTGTATGGTGGTATAGTGTGCGGGAAGGGGCACCTGAGTCTCATCAGGGTCAGAATCTGGCTCTGTACACTGCGAGGACAATGTAGTGCTCTGAGTGAATGTACCAGCAGAATCATCTATCAGCGGCTGTGCATCAGTGCACTCCATGTCAGATTCATCTTGGCCTGGGTAATTCACCATTTCACTTGATAATCCAGGCATGGTATGCGAAAACAGCTCCATGGAGTAATCAGTAGTATGGCCTGCATCATCCTTCAATCTTGGTTGTGGTGAAGTACACAAGGAAAGGTGTGGTTCATGAACATGAGCCTCCAATGACGACTCAGTGCTTTTACTTTTTACAACTTCAGAAGAGGAGGCGATAGAGCTGGAGGCTGAGTCAGCAATGTAAGGCAAAACTTTTTCCTGATGCTCTGGCTTTAAAAGCGGTTTGCCAACTCCTAGAAAACTAAGCTTTCGAAGCCTTATGGAGCCAGACGATGACGCAGGCTCAACACCTCCTGCATTCGGTCCTATTTTGCTTTTGCCACTACCATCAGATCCACCACCAACACCATCATTACCAGCTGCCAACCCCCGCCCAATTCCACGGCCTCTTCCACCAGCCTTCCTCATTTTTGGTAGAAATGTAGACAAAATCCTACAAACTATATAGTAATGTAAAACAAGGTACAAGGTGTCTATAGGACAGGGGAGATTTAGATTTTCTGCAGACACTTGTGGATACTGGACACTTGGATTGTGTGAGGCCCACTGAATATCACAGCGCTATGTCACAGGCTCGATGGCACAGGTGTGAAAAAAGTGACTACAGGATAAGGGAGATTTTGAATTTCTGGGAGATTTTGAATTTCTGCTGACACTTGTGGACACTGGACACTTGGATTGTGTGAGGCCCACTGAATATCACAGCGCTATGTCACAGGCTCGATGGCACAGGTGTGAAAAAAGTGACTACAGGATAAGGGAGATTTTGAATTTCTGCAGACACTTGTGGACACTGGACACTTGGATTGTGTGAGGCCCACTGAATATCACAGTGCTATGTCACAGGCTCGATGGCACAGGTGAGAAAAAAGTGACTACAGGATAAGGGAGATTTTGAATTTATGCAGACACTTGTGGACACGGGACACTTGGATTGTGTGAGGCCCACTGAATATCACAGTGCTATGTCACAGGCTCGATGGCACAGGTGTGAAAAAAGTGACTACAGGATAAGGGAGATTTTGAATTTCTGGGAGATTTTGAATTTCTGCAGACACTTGTGGACACTGGACACTTGGATTGTGTGAGGCCCACTGAATATCACAGCGCTATGTCACAGGCTCGATGGCACAGGTGTGAAAAAAGTGACTACAGGATAAGGGAGATTTTGAATTTCTGGGAGATTTTGAATTTCTGCAGACACTTGTGGACACTGGACACTTGGATTGTGTGAGGCCCACTGAATATCACAGCGCTATGTCACAGGCTCAATGGCACAGGTGTGAAAAAAGTGACTACAGGATAAGGGAGATTTTAAATTTCTGCAGACACTTGTGGACACTGGACACTTGGATTGTGTGAGGCCCACTGAATATCACAGCGCTATGTCACAGGCTCGATGGCACAGGTGTGAAAAAAGTGACTACAGGATAAGGGAGATTTTGAATTTCTGCAGACACTTGTGGACACTGGACACTTTTGGATTGTGTGAGGCCCAATGAATATCAGAGCGCTATGTCACAGGCTCGATGCAGCAGGTGTGAAAAAAGTGACTACAGGATAAGGGAGATTTTGAATTTCTGCAGACACTGGACACTTTTGGATTGTGTGAGGCCCAATAAATATCAGAGCGCTATGTCACAGGCTCGATGGCACAGGTGTGAAAAAAGTGACTACAGGATAAGGGAGATTTTGAATTTCTGCAGACACTTGTGGACACTGGACACTTTTGGATTGTGTGAGGCCCACTGAATATCAGAGCGCTATGTCACAGGCTCGATGGCACAGGTGTGAAAAAAGTGAATTGTAGAATTGGGCAGAATAGGAATCTCCCTAGAGTGAAGGTCTGTAAGAACGGAACAAGTCCTCCACTTATCCTTCCACAGTGACACACAGCTTCACTGTGGCTGTGATAACAGCCGTTACACAGTACTGTGTGAGGAGCGTACACCGCTGTATGGTGTGAATAAATGCACGCTCAGTACCTTAGCAGGACAAAAAAAAAAATTGGATTGCTTTTAAAAAAGCAGTTTGCAGAGCAGTGGGGAAACAGCAATGCAGCTGTCAGGCTGCCTTCTAAGGCTTCCTAACAACCAACACCGCTGATCCATCACAATATAGCCTCCCCTTGCACTGCACACACAGTGACTGGTGTGTTGCACAGGCAAAATCGCTAGCAGCAGAAGCAGTTTTTTTGTCTTCTTCCCTGCCTAACGCTCTCCCTATAGAATCAGCAACCTCTCCCTATGCTAAGATCGGCAGAAGTAAGATGGCGGTCGGCGTGCACGCCCTTTTATAACCCCTGTGACGCCCACCAAAGCAAGCCAATCACTTGCATGCCCTTCTGAAAGATGGTGGCGACCCCTGCCTATGTCATCACGTTGCCCACAGTGTCCGTGGATCCTGATTGGCTGAAAAAGAGCGCTAAACAAACTTTTGAAACGCGACTTTGGCGCGTAAGTCGCCGACCTCGTGGCCGACCTCATCCTAGGGTCGGGTTTCGTTTCATGAAACCTGACTTTGCCAAAAGTCGGCGACTTTTGAAATTGTTCGACCCGTTTCGCTCAACTCTAGTGGTGGAAGTGGGCGGGGGTTGCCAATTGGTAATGATGGTGTTGGTGGTGGTGGTGGATCTGCTGGTAGTGGCAAAAGCAAAATGGCACCTAATGCAGGATGTGTTGAGCCTGCATCATCATCTGGCTCCACAAGGCCTCGAAGGCTCCCTTTTCTGGGAGTAGGTAAACCGATTTTAAAGCCGGAGCTTCAGGAACAAGTTTTGGCTTACATTGCTGACTCAGCCTCCAGTTCTATCGCCTCCTCTTCTGAAGTTTTTAAAAAATAAAAGCGCTGAGTCGTCATTGGAGGCTCATGGTCATGAACCACACCTTTCCTTGTGTCCTTAACCCTTACCAAAATTGAAGGATGAGGCAGGTGACACGACAGATTACTCCATGGAGCTGTTTTCACATACCATGCCTGGGTTATCAAGTCAAATCGTGAATTACCCTGGCAAAGGTGAATCTGACATGGAGTGCACTGATGAACAGCCACTGCTAGATTATTCTGCTGGTACATTCACTCAGAGCACTACATTGTCCTCACAGTGAACTGAGCCAGAATCTGACCCTGATGAAACTCAGGTGCCCCTTCCCGCATACTATACTACCATACACGGTGACACAGAGGAAGGTGCACATGACATTGAAGAGGAGGTGATGGATGACCCAGTTGTTGACCCAGATTGGCATCCATTGGGGGAAGTGGGTGCCGCTGCCAATAGCTCAGAAGAGGAGGAGGAGCATCCGCAGCAGGCATCGACATCGCAACAGCTGTTATCTGGCAGGCCCGGAGCAGTCCAAAAATGGGTTGCAAAAAGCAAAAGAGTTGCAGGACAGCTTGGCCAGATGGTCAAATTAGCACAACGTGCAAGGCCTCAAAATGTCTTCCCTAGTAGGAAGAGTGCAGTGTGGCACTTTTTTGAACAAAATCCTAATGATCAGGCCAAGGTTATCTGTAAGAAGTGCGCAAAGACCTTTAGCCGAGGGAAAAATCTGAAAAATTTGAATACCAGTTGCATGTTTAGACATTTAACCATCATGCATTTGCAAGCGTGGACGGATTACCAAACCTCACGTACCACATGTGCAACTGCTCCCAATGAAGGTAGTCAGCAACGCTGCATTGTTTCCCCCACTGTAAGCCCACCGGTTAGCACACCACCAGCAGCAAATTTTGAGGTGTCGTCGCAAGGCCAAAGCCGTCAGGGTATCACAATGTTATTGCTACGAAAGACTGAATCTAGGCCATCAGAAAGAACACCAACTCCATCACCATCATCAACCCTCCCTCAGTCCACCATGTCCACC
Source organism: Dendrobates tinctorius (assembly GCF_039654945.1). Taxonomy (NCBI): domain Eukaryota; kingdom Metazoa; phylum Chordata; class Amphibia; order Anura; family Dendrobatidae; genus Dendrobates; species Dendrobates tinctorius. The sequence goes on from NW_027361714.1 coordinate 40,601,451, forward strand.
GCTAGTTCCACCATATGCAGCTCTCAAGTCCAGCTCACCCTACCAGAGACTATGAGTAGGACAAGAAAGTACTCATCCTCTGGGTTTGAACGCCCACATCGTCAAACTAATCTCGTTAGAGATGATGCCCTACCGGTTGGTTGAAAGCACAGCTTTCCGTGAACTCATGGCCTACGCAGTACCACGCTATGGCCTACCCAGTCACCACTTCTTTTCTCGCAAAGCCATCCCAGCCCTCCACCTTCATGTGAAAGACCGCATTGTCCATGCACTCAAGAAATCAGTGAGTGGAAAGGTGCACCTCACCACAGATGCATGGTCCAGTAGGCATGGCCAGGACTGTTACGTGTCCATCACTGCGCACTGGGTTAATGTGGTGGATGCAGGGTCCACAGGGGACAGCGGTGGTGGAACAGTGCTGCCTAGCCCATGGTATAGGAAACAGTTGGCTGTAGGCGTTCGACCCTCCTCCTCCTCCTCCAGAAGCAAAAGCTCGTCCACAGAGCGCAGTCGCACGAGCACTCCATCCGCAGCTGCCAGTGTTGCACACGAGGTGTCCCTCTATCGATCAGCTAGTGGAAAGCGTCAGCAGGCTGTGTTGAAGATGATGTGTTTGGGCGACAGACACACCGCGGAGGTACTGGCCGACTACTTTCAGCGACAAACTGAGTCATGGCTGGCAGTCTACATCTTGAGGCAGGCAAGGTAGTTAGTGATAACGGCTGGAATTTTGTGGCAGCCATAGCCCTTTCAAAACTCAGACACATACCTTGCCTGGCTCACACCTTGAACCTGGTGGTGCAGTGCTTCCTCAATAATTATCCGGAGTTAACAGGGCTGTTCCAGAAGGTTCGAAGACTGTGCTCGCACATCTGCCGGTCACTCGTACACTCCAGTCGTATGCAGAAGCTGCAGCTATTGCTCCACCTTCCCAAGCACCGCCTAATTATCGACGTTGCAACAAGGTGGAACTCCACCCTGCACATGGTTGAGCAGCTGTGCGAACAGAGGCAGGCTGTAATGCATTTGTGGGAGGATACACGGGCAGCAACTTTGAGGGCAAACATGGAGTTGTCAGGTGTGCAGTGGTCGAAGCTGAAAGACCTCTGTAAAGTCCTTCAGTGTTTTGAGGAATGCACACGGCTGGTAAGCGCAGACGACGCCATCCTAAGCATGACATCCCACTTATGCTTCTGCTCATGCAAACTTTGACGCACAGTAAGGAGCAGGCGTCTGCAGCTGAGGATGATGAGGATGAGGAGGAGGGAAGCCTTGATGACAGTCAGCCATTGTCTGCTCCGGGACCTCTCCTGGACGAGGTGGAGGAAGAAGAGGAAGAGGATGATGATGGGGATGATTATTTAGGGGAGGATGCTTCTCATGGGGCAAGAGAAAATGTTGGCCTGGCAAGGTCTGGTACAGGGTTTGAGCGTGACTGGAGGGATGTGGATTTGCCAGAAACTGCTCCTCCACCCAGCACTCGCAGTGCATCATTGACACCGGGAACATTGTCCCACATGTCAGATTATGCCTTGCAGATCCTAAAAAGGGACCCCCGCATTGCCAAAATGATGAACGATGATGACTACTGGTTGGCCAGCATCCTGGATCCACGCTATAAAGGCAAATTCCAAAACATCATGCCACAGGAGAACCTTGACCAAATATTGGCTAACAAACAAGCAACTCTGGTAAACCGGTTGGTTGAGGCATTCCCAGCACACAGCAGTGGTGATGGTTCTCACACGAGCCATAGGGGCCAGGGTCAACTTGGAAGAGGTGTTCGTGGTGCACACATCAGAAGTGGCGTTAGAGACAGGGGTTTCATGACCATGTTGTGGACTGATTTCTCAAGTCTCGCTCACACGACTAGTAATACTGCATAGATTGAAAGTGACAGGAGACAGCAGTTGTCAACTATGGTTACAAACTACTTTTCCTCCCATATCGATGTTCTCCCTCACAGGTCATTCCCCTTTGACTATTGGGCTTTCTTTGGTCCGCCTCTTCCTGGGACTTGACCAATTTCGCCTTTAGCAGCAGGTGAATGTCCCACATCAACATATGCCATTTTGCAAACCTCCCTAACTGGGCTGCCTCCTCCCTCCATGGCCGGGGTCACCACCTAACGCACGCAATCGTGCGAGTGCCGTTGCCCTGGACAGGTGGGTGGGCCAACTCTTGGGCACGGACACTGGCACAGGGTTCCTCATAGTGCAATCAAGTGTCTCTGATGGTGGGGGTGCACACCCGCCGTCAAACACACCGCCGTACTATGAGGGGCCCAGTGCCAGTACCGACGCCCACGAGTGGGCCCCCCTTGCTTGGGCAGGGCCCCAGCATTTGCAATGTTTACCGCTCCCTGCTCCTCCGCTGTGTAGTCTGGCCTGTCAAATCCTTCACGGGGACTGCCACTACAAATTTGGTGAACTGATACATGATGGTTAAGACATAGCTATGCCCTGTCCTGCTGGCCGGGCTCTAGCTTCAGATGATCAATGGCTTCCATTTCTTATGGATGTCGACTCACAATGAGATGCAGTGGTGGTTTATCATCAGCTTTCACAGTTTTCCTACTCACAGACGTGTGACATTCCTGTGCACATTTTTAAATGTGCCCTCTCATGCCAATCCACTAGAATCGCCTACGGCCTGTGGCTTCTGTCTTTTGCACTCCAAAGTTACGTGACAGATCATGATAGGAGGTGAGCACCATGTCTACATCTCTCCCTGTGATCAAAATTTGATAGAGATGAGTAACGGTGATGGGATCAACAGTACTGCGATACAGCAACCCTTTCTTCACAAAGAACTGTTTTCGCTGTCTCCACACACAAAAAGTAATTGAGGGTCAGCATCGCCTCTGAGAATTCTCCCGGAAGTTTTTCCCGTGATTAGTAATTCCTACATTTCTGCAATCACTAGACTTTTATGCATCTCATTTTCCTATTGCGGAGAGTCTGGACTGTCTTACTGAGACAGAAATATATATGAAGATTTAAAAATACCACTAAAAGTGTATACTGGTGTACGCTTCATACTTTTCCTTTTTCCTACTTTTTAGATTGTTGTCTAATCCATACTGAGAACACGGAGATTTTACATGTTTAAACTATGCTATCCAGTGATAATGTACCCTTTCTCAACTTTGTACTATCTGGTCAAATCCATACTGGACCAGAGAACGTCTGAGTCTGCCTCCTGATCTATAGACATATATTTGTAATGTGTAAACTATGCTATATATACCTGTAATCCGGTGATACTGTACCCTTTCTCTACTTTCTGCAATCTTGTTGAATCCATACTGTGCCTGAGACCATCTGAGTCTGCCTCCTGATTACAGCTGAGTGGTGTTTGAGTGGAACTGTTAGCCAAGTTCAAATTCTAGCTGTTTTGGGCGGTGTTAGATCCGTTCGTCGAACAACAAAACTTTGATTACAATTCCGCTGTTTGAGTTTCCGTTCCAGAAAGTTTCATTAAACAAACGCATAACTATATTTTCACATTAATTATGGTTTTCAAAGATAATAGACAGTTTCAGGCCATAGTAGCGGTGTCTGGTAGCCAGCAGTGTAGTACACCTGTGAAGGAGCTACACCGTGTGTGCTCCTAATAACTTTATAGCGCATATTGTCATGAAAATCCATTTTTGGCCTAGTAACTGTCTGCTACTCAGCAGAGGAGCCCACCCGTGAACCGTGCTATGCCGCCTGTTTATAAAAGAATCAGTTTTTGACTGCACTTACACCACTTAATACTTTGGGCCTAGTTACTGTGTATGCTACTCAGCAGCGTTGGCCACAAAGCTATGCCGCCTATTTAGGTAAAAACTGTGTGCTACTCAGCAGAAGAGCCCAGCTGTTAAGCAAGCTACAGCACCTCTGGTTTGGACACTTAATTTTTTCCTTTTTTCTGGAATTCCGGTTGACCTGCACTTACTGGGAAATCCTCATTCGCGGGGAAGAATTGTAATCACAGATCTCCATCACTAATGGTGTTCAGCGGGTAATCTGCACCTGTAAGCGACACATGCTGGTTCTTTCAGTGTAGCGCGCATGCAGCCACGGACAGGTAAGGGCATGACTGACCTGTTATTGGCCGATCTCGCGTGCCAGAGCCTCGCGTGTCCCTCTAGTAAGCTGGACGCGGACCGTGGGGGCATGACGGAGTCTCGTTCGTTAACGGAATTAAGCTTGCAATGTGGGCATCTTTTCTGTGGCTGGATGGTTGAGGTTGCCCGTGTTGAGTCAAATTAAGCAGCAGGCTCCACTCCTGGTGGTGCCCTTCTGAACATTCCTTTAAGGTTCAGCTTTGCAACCATACTGCCCCCGGAAAACAAACACTTTGCCTTCATGGACGCTGTTTGGAGGGTCGTGACTCGTGGGAATAACGCCGCCCATTCGGTTTACCTGCTAGAGAGATCCTTCATTGCTCACAAGCATGACATCACACTCCCTAGGAGGAAGCTAATGCCACTGTGGCGAACGTACTCCTTGGGGCACCACAAGTGCACAGATGCCCAGCCAATGCTACAGTAGATGATTCTGCTGGAACATTGACCCAGACCACTACATTCCCCTCACACTCTACACAGCCAGAATCTGACCCTGATGAAACTCAGGTTACCCTTCCCACATACTATACCACCTTACACAGTGACAAAGAGGAAGGTGCAGAAGAAAGTGCAGGTTCGGCCCACCCGCCGTCAGACACACCACCGTACTATGAGGGGCCCTGTGCCAGTGCCGTCGCCAACGAGTGGGCCCCCCTGCTTGGTAAGGATCACAGCACTTACAAAGTTGAAATACTTACCTCTCCTTGCTCCTCCGCCGTGACGTCTTGCGCATTTCCTGACAGTGTCATTCTTGTCAAAGAGCGCGATGACATCACGTCTGTACGCCCTCTGCCTAAACAGTCCAAGTGCAGAGAGAGGGAAGATGGGGACGACGAGGAGTCCAGACTAATACAGGGATTCCCTAGCAAGGAGACTTATTTTATTGTTTTAAAGGTTGGGAGCAATTTTTGGGGAGCATGATACTCTGGAGAATGATATCTGGGGCCCAACATACACTGGAGCATTCCAAAGGTGGACATCAGTCACTGGAGCTGCATTGACAGGGCCCATTATACACCGGAGCATTAGATATGGGGCCCATTATATATGGAGCATTATTTGGGCCCATAAAACAGTGGAGCTTCATCCATGGGGACCAACATATACTGTAGCATTATGTGGAGCTCATCATATACTGTATTGAACATTATATGAGACCAATGATTCTGTATGTAGAAATATATGGGCCTCATTACTCTGTATGGCGCACTATGCGGTGCCCATAATACTGTATGGAGGAATATACTGTCTGTTTTTGGAGCTATTGGAGAATTTAAAATGGATATCAGTCATGAGATGTAAGAAGTGAAGTATTTTTCATTGTACTATACCGCTATTTCTCTGCCGTATCAGAGGATCATGAATTGTGGCATGTGTTAAAGGAGCCCATTGACACTCTTTGGCCCAGGGCCCACGAAAATTTGGAGCCAGCCCTACCTCCCCCACAACTTTAGCCAAATAACCCCCAGTTTTCAATGCCTAACTATTATTAGGAAGTAAATTAAGGTTGACAAGCTTAAGTAATAAGAATTGATGTTTTTGGCATTAAAATGGGCACTCTAGGTGTGTTTCCTGTCCTCCTCTCACTGCTGACTTTTATTCCCCATTGACTTGCATTGGGTTTTGGTGTTTCAGTCGGCCTTCATCTTTTCACGATAATCGGCCGATTTCGTTCGACCCGACTTTTGCGAAAGTCGGGTTTCACGAAACCCGACTTGACCCGAAAAAAGGCAAAGTCGCGCAATATCTAATGACCACCATAACAATGCCGGGAGGGAAAGAGGCAGAATTTTTGATTGACACTGGGGCAGCCGGGACTGTTGTACACAAGGATTTGATAATGCTAGACATGACTACTAATGAGATAGTGGAATGTGTGGGGGTAGAGGGGCAAGTGACAGAAGCCCTTATGACTAAACAAATAAGACTAAAATTACGAGATAGCCAAGAGGTGCTTATAAAACTTATTGTTAGTGACAATACCCCTATGAATTTACTGGGAGCAGATGTGCTGCATGCAATCCCGGCCACCATACAGTACTCTCCTGAGGGTATTACAGTCACAAGTCCCCTCTCAGATAAACATTTGTGTAAGATTGCGGCAATGGTGTATATGACAAAAGTGGTGAAACTAACACCTGACACCAAAATGCCTGAGTATGGGGAAATGGGACAGGTGCCCAACACTGTTTGGGCAAGGGGAAAAATGATGTGGGTCGGTTGCCCTAATCCGAACTCACTGGTGATCTGGCATACCTGACGCTTGGTCAGAACAAAAAGCAGCTACGACAACTTGAAGTTAACCCCTTGATAACCAAGACCTCTGCAGTCATTTAGATGGTGTGACGATCTGGTTATACCTGCGTCAGTAGTTTATGCATTTGTTGACATGTTTTTGCTACGTAAATACATAGATGTGAGGAAACCAATTTCTCCATCATTCCTTAATAGACTAAACCCTGGCAAGCCATTTTGTTCCAGTTGTTTGTTTGGATTTTAATGCATTTGTCTATTTGTATGACATGCACTAAAGCAGAGTCAGTGTTTTGTAATTGACTGAGGATTTTCAGAGCTTGTTGGCAATTACAATATGTGAAAGAGCGGCACAGAAAAATTTGTTACGAGAAACAAACATAAACAATTTGCTTTCTAATGTGGAAAATTATCTTGTCAAATTAACAAAAGCTTTGCGTAGCTCCCATCCCCTAACTCCAGACAATTTAGTTTATTTTCAGCTCTAGTTATAACATATGGAGAAGCAGTGCTTTCCTAAGAATTACAAGGCAATATGTTTAAATAAACTTGCTCCTGTGATTAGGCTTCCCCATGTGAACATGGATTTCCAGATGTTTCTCATGGGTAAGGCTTTGCTTAAAGTGACATCAGAAAAAATTTCTATGGATGGACCACCAACATTGGTTGGAATTGAAAGTGGTATGTAAAGTGCTTGTTTTGGGTTATAACATTGACATTTCTTGACAAAGGTTATGCTCAGTAGATAACTTACAAATTTGGTTTTCAATGCAATCTTACCAATATCTACAATATGATCTAAAGGATAATTGTGTGTATAAAGTTGATTAACCCATTCACGACCTTAGATGTATCCATACATCCTGGTTTGGAAGGACTTTCCGAACTAAGACGTATGGATGCATCCTGTTCGGTTACGCGCCCCTCTGTTCGCAAGTGATCATTGCCGGGTCTCCAACGAATTGTAGAGCTAACACCTGGCTCTTACTGCCAGGTGTGCCCGCACCGATTCCCTAAGTGTTGCGATCAATATCAAATTCAGCATTTAAGAGGCATGGAGAGGGATGGAGCTCCCTCTGCCATCCGATTGGTGCAACAGTGACATCATGGCGAGAGACTGATCGTTCCATGTTGATTTGACTACCAAGCTTGATAGACCATGCACAGAACATGGTCTAACAAGCTTGTGTGTCAGTACAGAACTGACAGTTATGAAGCATTGCAATGCTCGTTCATTGCAACGCTTTATAACAGCGATCAAAGAGAAAAAAGTGAAAGTCTCATAGTGGGACAAAGTAAAACAAGTGAAAAAAGTGTGTATATATATATAGCAAGGTAGCACTTGTTATTCAGGTTAGGGATACTCGCTAGGCAGCCGATTAACCAGGTCCGGCACGGGTTTCTCAACATAAATCAGTTCATGTGGTTTATTGGGTAGCATAAACCATAAACAGCAAGAGGCTTTTCACATCAAACAGCATAACGTTCATGACAGAGCTCCGCTTTGTTAACCCTGTGGTCACACAGGCTGTGTTATGTCCGTTACGCAGGCTCTCGCCTAAACACAGTTAGCTCACCCTGTCCGGGTTACCTTCTTCGCTGCTTCACTCTGCAGACGTCCGTTTCCTCCTGGAACTGTCAGACACACGCAGCCATTATACACGTACCTCCACTAGTGCTCTCAGGAAGGCAGTCCACCTTCTAGCACGTCGCCCTGACGAAACCTTCCATACGGACCAATCAGGTCCAGGCATTCACTCATGTGACCTACCCTGGTCACCTTATATGGTCTGTAGCCACGCCCACCAGATTACCTGGCTATGACCTCATCGCAGGTCTTACAACCATTCACACACATACAGTTTACTATGGGCGTTTTTAGACACACGTCCTGGGTGGGTTTGTAGATGACTGGTCCCACCTGTCTCACCAGTCACCTGAAGGCTTCCCTGACACATTGTAACAGAAACGTCAGCAGTACCTCTGCTGATCAACACATAATCAAGCCTTCATCCCAAGGCCATCCACATTGGCATACATAATGGTCATTTAGCATACTACTCCTATTATCACACTGCATATGCCTGTACGCCCGTCCTGGGACACCCACACAGCACCCCCTAGCGGACACAGTGGTCACTAAACCACAATATATATACATGTACATACAAAAACAAAAAGCAGCACAATAATATTGTTGGGTGCAAAAAAAAAGCCTCCCAGGCTGCACATGAATTTCTACTTACTGGTGTGCTGCCTTCGTTTTTTTGGCAGCATTTTTTCTTTTTTGTCCTTTTTTCAGAGAATATGAATGACAGCACCCAAACTTTTTCTCCACTCATGGTTAGTGGTTGGTTGAAGCCATTTATTGTCAAGCTACTGTGTTTTCTCTTTTTAAATCATAATGACAACCCAAAACATCCAAATTACCCTGATCAAAAGTTTACATACCCTATTTCTTAATATCGTGTATTGCGTCCTCTAACATCAATTACAGCTTGAAGTCTTCTAGGGCAGTTGTAGTTGAGGTTCATTATTTTCTCAGATGGTAAAGCTACCCACTCTTCTTGGCAAAAAGCCTCCAGTTCCTGTAAATTCCTTGACTGTCTAGCATTTATGCATGCTTGAGATCTCCCCAGAGTGGCTCAATGATATTGAGTTCGGGAAACTGAGATGGCCACTCCAGAGCATTCACTTTGTTCTGCTGTAACCAATGACAGGTCAACATGGCCTTGTGTTTTGGATCATTGTCATTTTGAAACGTCCATGTACGTCCCATGGGCTGATGATTGCATATTTGCCTCCAGTATTCCCTGATAACGTGCTGCATCCATCTTTCCTTCAGTGGTTGGATGAAAGATGCAAGAGTCTGTCTGGATACCAGAAACTCACTCAGCTTTTATGCACACTGATTACAAAATCACCAGGATATGTGAATTTTTGATCAGGGTTATTTGGATGTTTTGGGTTGTCATTATGGTTTAAAAAGAGAAAACACAGCAGTTTGACAATAAATGGCTTCAGCCAACCACTAACCATGAGTGGAGAAAGAGTTTTGGTGTTATCATTCATATTCTCTGAAAAAAGACAAAGAAAGCAAAAATTCTGCTGGGGTAGGTAAACTTTTGAGCACAACTGAATATATTACATATACATTATATAAAACATACTGATAGGGAATTTAGATTGTGAGCCCCATTGGGGACAGTGATGATAATGTCTGCAAACTGTAAAGTGCTGTGGAATATGTGAGCTCTATATAAAAATAAAGATTATTATTATTATATTACCTTGTTTACATATCTTACAGTCACTCAAGATCAAGACAGACCAATCTCAGCACAGCCTGGATTGACTACAGGAAAGGGAAAGCCTATGACTCAATGCCACAAACTTGGATCTGTGAATTCTTGGCTCTCTGCAATGTCAAAAGGAAATGACATCAATTCACTGATCCACTTGACAAGGATCTACAGCAAAGACATCGGGATGTCCTTCGGACTGGAGACGTGCAGCAGGTTGGTAATAAAGAGAGGCAAGGTAGTCAAAATTGATGGAGTGTAATTACCAGCAAGGCACATAGCAGATGTACAGAAATGCTACAAGTACCTCAGCATCCCACAGGGATACCGGCAACCATGATGAGGAGGCAAGGAAAGCAGCAAAATCCAAATACCATCAAAGGGCAAGACAGGTCCTGAAGATCCAGCTCAATGGGAAGAATAAAATCCGTGCCATCAATACATATGCCCTGCCAGTTATCAGATACTCTGCTGGCATAGTGTGCTGGCCCAAAGAAGAGATGGAAGCTTCAGATGTGAAGACACAAGAGCTCCTCATAATGCATGGAGGTCTCCACCCTAAGTCTAGCACCCAAAGATTGTATACCAACAGAAAGGAGGGTGATGGATGCTTATAAAGCCTCGAAGACATCTGTCAAATTGGTACTATAGGTTCTATGGAACTCGGTAGCATGGGTCAGAGAAGACAGACACAGTATATGTTCAAAGGTTCAGTATTGTATTGTAGCAACAGGTCACAGTACTATGCAAAGATAGTTCAGGGGTATTGCAGGAAGCAGGCTTCAGTATTACACGGTAAGCAGATATAAGTTCTGGCAACAGGTAGAGTCTGTACGAACCAACTGGCAAGAGTCTGAGGTCCGGGAGCACACAGTCCTAAAGTCCTGAGCCTGGACCAGGCTTCAAGCGGAGAGCAGGCCGCAGAGATGAATGAAGCAGAGCAGATCCGGACAGGAGAGGCGGTCAGGCAGGACGGCAGGTAAGTAACAAACGGGGAATCCCGAGGTATAGAAGAAGCAGGCACAATGCGAGTTCTCCAAGCTTGGCAGCAGGTGAAGATCCAGATACACAAGCACAGGTATAATGTGCTGAGTCCCTTTTGTACACAGCAGGCAGGAAACAGGAAGAGTCAAACAGGAACAAGATGGCCCTTGTGAAGCTACTTACTCCATCTTTGATAAGGGCAAAAGTAAGGGCAAAGTCAAACAGGAACAAGATGGCCCCTTGTGAAGCTACTTACTCCATCTTTGATAAGGGCAAAAGTATGGGCAAAGTCAAACAGAACAGGAACATGGCTCAGAGCCTCACACTATTCCCTCCTTCAAGGATGTCCTCCGGACGACCTTAGATCAGGTTTATTGGGGTATAGGCTGTGGAACCGTTGGATCAGACGGGGAGCTCGAATGTTCTCCTGAGGTTCCCAGGAATTCTCCTCCGATGGGTAACCCTGCCATTTCACCAAGTACTGAAGTTTCCCCCTATGGATACGAGAGTCGATGATCCCTTCCACGATAAATTCTTCTTGCCCGTCAATGAGAACCGGACCAGGTGGAACAGGTGTATGTCCAGGAAAAGGATTCGGTACTACCGGTTTAAGCAAGGAGACATGAAAAACAGGGTGTATTTTCAAAGATGTAGGAAACTTAAGACGGCAGGCTACAGGACTCACTATGTTGTCGATTTTGTATGGGCCAACATATTTCTGTCCTAACTTAGATGTCGGAATCCTTAATTTCAAATTTCTTGTCGAAAGCCAGACCATGTCTCCTACCTTGTATGTTGGTGCTGGTTTACGGAACCTGTCTGCAGCTCTCTTGTATCTCTCTTGAGCTGTAGCCAGCGTTTGTTTCAAAGACTCTAAATTCTGTTGTAAACACGTAATTCGGTCAGCTGCTGCGGGTACAGACGTGTCTATCGGGAGTCGAGGGAGGATGCTGGGATGATACCCCTTATTGGCGAAGAAAGGAGACTGCTTGGTGGAGGCACTCTGCGAGTTGTTATATGTAAATTCGGCCATCGGGAGTAAGTTTACCCAATCATCTTGCAAGTGGCATACGTAGCAACGTAAATACTGCTCCAAGGTTTGATTAGTCCGTTCCGTTTGTCCGTTAGACTGCGGATGAAAAGCAGATGATAGATTTACCTTGATGTCCAGGGCGGCACAAAAGCTTCGCCAAAATTTTGAGGTAAATTGGACCCCTCGATCTGATATCACTTCGTCAGGAACTCCATGTAGCCGAAAAACATTTTGTACGATGAGGTCCGCTGTCTGTTTGGCTGTCTGAAGACCGATACAGGGAATGAAATGGGCAGCCTTGGTCAAACGGTCGATCACTACTAGGATAGTGTTTTTCCCCTTAGAAGTAGGCAATTCTACAATGAAATCCATTGAAACAGACCCCCAAGGGCGAGATGGAATAGGGAGGGGTTGTAACAGTCCCGTAGGTGAGGAGCGGGGAACCTTTGATCTTGCACATACCTCACATGACGAGACGTAATGCTGAACGTCTCTCCGGTAGGTCGGCCACTAAAAGAAGCGAGACAAGAATTCCTGAGTCTCCTGGACTCCTCTATGACCGGCGATCTTTGAGTCATGCATTAATTTTAGTACACTTAGTCTGACCGTTTCCGGAATATACAGGCGTTGCCCCTGAAACCAAAGTCTGTTTTTCAAGGTTAGGTTTACCTGATTGGGGGGTCGGATCAGTAGTGGGTCTCCAGCGTAGGCTTCCTTAATACCTGTTAATAGATCTTGATTGTGTAACACTCCTATGAAGTTTCTTTCTGAGAGTATAGTCCTCGGAGGTAATGCTGGAGTTACGTTTCCTGAGTGAATCCTAGATAGTGCATCGGCCTTCCCATTACGAGAGCCTGGCCTGTAGGAAACAATAAAGTCAAACTGATTAAGAAATAAAGTCCATCGGGCCTGTCTAGGTTTTAGACACCTTGCCGATCTCATGAATTCGAGGTTCCGATGATCCGTAAATACAACAATCTGGTGAGATGCTCCCTGTAGTAGATGCCTCCATTCCTTGAATGCGGTTATAATGGCCAATAGCTCTTTATTCCCGACATCGTAATTTCTCTCTGCGGGCGACAATTTCTGGGAAAGAAAGGCACAAGGGTGTAAAAGATCTTTCTCACCTGTTCTTTGCGAGAGTATGGCCCCTATCGCACAGTCGGAAGCGTCTACTTCCATTATGAAAGCTCGATCCGGATGTACGAGGATCGGTGCTGATGTGAATTTAGCTTTTAACTTGGAAAATGCTGTCGGCGCTTGCGGTGACGAGACAAATGGTATCTTCTTCCGGGTCAATTGGGTGATGGGTATGACGATCTCCGAAAATTTTTTAATGAATCGTCTGTAAAAATTGGCGAATCCAATAAATCGTTGTACTTCTTTCACAGACTTGGGAATTGGCCACTCCTGAATGGCTTGAGTTTTACTGGCATCCATGCTGAGACCCTGAGGAGAGATAACATACCCCAAGAATTGGATTTCCGTCTTGTGAAATTCGCATTTCTCCAACTTGATATACAAGTGATTCTGCCGTAGACGATCCAAGACTACTCTCATGTGCTGCTGATGCTCCTCGATGTTGCTGGAAAAGATCAAAATGTCATCCAAATAAACAACAACAAAAATATCGAGTATGTCTCTGAAAATGTCATTCACCAAGTGTTGAAATGTAGCCGGCGCATTACGGAGACCAAAAGACATGACGAGGTACTCAAAATGCCCATAGCGTGACCGGAAGGCTGTTTTCCACTCGTCACCGGGGCGGATCCGTACTAGATTGTATGCTCCACGGAGATCTAATTTCGTGAAGATTTTAGAGTGTCGCACCCTTTCAAGTAGTTCAGGAATTAATGGCAGTGGATAGGAGTTCCTGATCGTAATTTTGTTGAGTTCTCGGTAATCAATACATGGGCGGAGTGAACCATCCTTTTTTTTTTTTACGAAGAAGATTGGGGCACCCGCTGGAGAGGAAGATGGTCGTATAAATCCCTTGGCTAGGTTCTCATCGATATACTCCTTGAGGGCTTTTAGTTCTGGCCCAGCCAAAGGGTAAATGTTACCGAACGGAATCGCGGCACCAGGTAGCAATTCCACGGGGCAATCGTAAGGCCGATGTGGAGGTAATTTGTCTGCATTTTTTTTGTCACATACATCGATGAAATCCTGATACTCTATTGGTAGATTTAGGTCAACTGAGCATGCTGACCCAACTAAAGCTGGTTCTTTAGATGATATCTGTCTTCTTGGAAACTGTATTTCTTTCGTCTCCCAATTGATAGTAGGGTTTTGCAGTCGTAGCCATGGTAATCCTAAGATTATGGGAAAATGAGGGGAAGAAATTAACAAGGACAGTCTTTCTGAGTGATCCGCCCCATACGGACTTTCAGTGACGTTGTTTCAAGGTCTACGGGCCCGGATACCAGTGGGGAACCATCCACAGTTTCCATCAATACCGGAGAAATCCTCCTTTGTGAACATATACTGTGTTTTTTAGCGAATGTAATGTCCATAAAATTGCCGCTGGCCCCTGAGTCAACCATAGCGAAACTAGTAATCCACTGGGACTGGGTCCATATCTTGATGGGGATATAACAGTGCGAGTCCTTCCTTGAGCCATCCAAGGTCGAAGTAGTGGAACTTACTGATGAGATGGCTGCATTCACCGGTGAGAATATTTCTGAAGTACAGTCAGAGAAGTCGTGATTCCAGTCGACTATTTCCTTCCTAGGAGGGTTTGAGTGGGAAACTACTGAAGATACATCCGAAAAGTCACATTCGATTACCGTAGCCGTGGTCTTGCGATTCTTACCGGGACAATTTGAAATATAGTGACCTGATTTTCCACAATAGAAGCATAAATTTTCTCTAAAACGGTGCTCCTTGCGTGGGTCAGGAGGACTTCTCCAGACTGCATCGACCTGCATAGGTTCTGACTCAACCGGGAGGAAAGACTTGTTCTGAGCTTCCCTGGAGGGAGACGGCAAGGTTAAAAAATTACTGCGGTTAGCATCTGCCCATCTCTCTTGCCGGCGTTCTGCAAGACGAATATCAATACGAATGCAATGGTTTATGAAGTCTCCCAGGGCAGTGGGTGACTCGCCTCTAGCCATTTCGTCTTTAATTGCGGCAGATAACCCCCTCCTAAACACTGCGTATTTTGCTGAGTCGCACCATGTGGTATCCAACACCCACCTCCGAAATTCCATCGCGTATTCTACGACAGGACGCTTTCCCTGATGGAGGGCCAGCAATGCGGTTTCTGCTGTGGCACTTCGGTTGGGTTCATCGAACATCTGACACATTGCGGAAATAAAGTCATTTAAAGAATTCAAACAGACATCATTAGTTTCAATCAGGGGATTTGCCCAAGCAAGAGCCTTGTTGGTTAACAGCATTATCATAGCTAACACCTTGTCTCGTCCTGTTGGAAACTGAGCCGCATGCGCAGCAAAATACAGCTGACATTCATTTAGGAACCCTCGGAACTTTTCTCTTTCGCCACCGAACCTGAAGGGCGGGAGTTTAGGGAAAGCTGGAATCGAAGGTGGGGTTGCGGCTGGGGCTGAAACTGTAGTCTCTAGTTTTGAGAGACGAGTAGCTAACGCCTGAATGGACGTATCGGCTATGGTAGCATTATGGTTAGCTTGAGTCTCTAGTGCCGACAATTTTGTTTTGGTAGCCTGAAGCTCCCCTTGAAGTCCTGAGATAAATGTGCATATCTTTTTAAGGCATACTTCCACAGAATCTGACCCAGCGAGCTCCATATTATTGGCTTGTGTATCCTGTCAAATTGGTACTATAGGTTCTATGGAACTCGGTAGCATGGGTCAGAGAAGACAGACACAGTATATGTTCAAAGGTTCAGTATTGTATTGTAGCAACAGGTCACAGTACTATGCAAAGATAGTTCAGGGGTATTGCAGGAAGCAGGCTTCAGTATTACACGGTAAGCAGATATAAGTTCTGGCAACAGGTAGAGTCTGTACGAACCAACTGGCAAGAGTCTGAGGTCCGGGAGCACACAGTCCTAAAGTCCTGAGCCTGGACCAGGCTTCAAGCGGAGAGCAGGCCGCAGAGATGAATGAAGCAGAGCAGATCCGGACAGGAGAGGCGGTCAGGCAGGACGGCAGGTAAGTAACAAACGGGGAATCCCGAGGTATAGAAGAAGCAGGCACAATGCGAGTTCTCCAAGCTTGGCAGCAGGTGAAGATCCAGATACACAAGCACAGGTATAATGTGCTGAGTCCCTTTTGTACACAGCAGGCAGGAAACAGGAAGAGTCAAACAGGAACAAGATGGCCCCTTGTGAAGCTACTTACTCCATCTTTGATAAGGGCAAAAGTAAGGGCAAAGTCAAACAGGAACAAGATGGCCCCTTGTGAAGCTACTTACTCCATCTTTGATAAGGGCAAAAGTAAGGGCAAAGTCAAACAGAACAGGAACATGGCTCAGAGCCTCACAACATCATCATGGATGAAACAAGGTGTCCAGGAATACATCAGAAAAATGGCACCAAAAGATGAGATGCTGAGAGAAAGCCTAAGGCAGCAACACCAACCGATCTGGAAGGAAGAACAGGAACATAAAGCACCATGGCAAGACAAGCCTCTGCATGGGATATACTATTGACAGATAATGGAGGTGGCTGACATGGAGAAATCCTACCAATGGCTGGAGAAAGCAGGACTCCGAGACAGCACAGAGGTACTAATCATAGCGGCACAAGCGCAAGCACTAAGTACCAGATCCATAGAAGCAGGAATCTACCACACAAGACAAGAACCACGGTGCAGACTATGCAAAGAAACCTCAGAAACATTCCAACACATAGTGGCAAGATGTAAAATGCAAGCAGGTGTAAGGAGGTGGCAGAGAACCTCATTGCCTCCTCTCTCCTTTACTGTATGTAACCTGTTGATGAGTATTATCTTGTAATGTATGTGCTGTGATGTTCTCTGTGTTTTACACTGTTATTAACATGTACTAAGAAATGTGTTGTACCTGCTATGCACATGCTGGAGGCAGGGACAGAAGGGGTTAACCCAGGGGGTTGGGTTAATAGCCCAAAGACGGAACAGGAAGTTCTTGTTGGAGTTCAGTGCCCAAGGCAGGCTTTCCCAGGGCGGGTGCTCAGCAGGAGCTTGTCAGACCCCCAGAGTGGACAGCGACTGCTGCCCCAGACCCACGGGCAGTGAAGTGGGCACCTGGACTACGTAAGTTCCCTGCCGAGGACTATAAGTGTCCAGACATCGACTTATGGACTGCCACTATTACTGTTGCTGCCACTGATACGGCAATGAAGAGTACTAGGGAAAGAGCCGAAAGTTACACCCGAGTTACTGCATGTACTTTTTCTACTTCTTTTATTCTACACTAAGTTGTTTCCCTGTTGGATTACAACTGTGTCCCTGGATCCTGATTGCTCGTGCTGCAGTTATTGTGGAGGAGAGGTAAATTGCCCAGGGTTGCATCTGTCTGGTCTGTTTTATGTGCAAGGGGCTGGGGTGCTTGTGGACTGTTGCTTTAACCTCTTCATCACTGCCAATGGTAGATATTTGTCGGCGATAGCAGGGATTTGTGCAGCACCAACGTTTGTCTACGGTCATCGGTTTTGTGCAGATCTGGACCCCCACGTACCTTATAATTATGGGATTCCGGCAAACAATGCTGTCTGTAACCCCCCGACCTCATCGAGACCAGATTGGTTCAGGTCCTGATGACATCAGCGTCACACCAGCCAATGAGACAAATCACTGGGAAATAGAGTTGAGCGAAACAGGTTGGTCAAATTCAAAAATAGCCGACTTTAGCTAAAGTCGGGTTTCGCCGATCAAAACCCGACCATAGCCTGAAGTATTGTATATCTGCCGTTAGCATTACAGTCACATCTATACAGAGTCAGTGTGTGTGTGTGCGACACTCAGTAAATACATATACGGAGATTGATAGTTACACAAAAAACGTATACAGCTGTACACTTCAAATACAGTTCCGAATATCTGCTAGTTGGATTACGGTCAAATACAGTTGTGGCCAAAAGTATTGACACCCCTGCAATTCTGTCAGATAATACTCAGTTTCTTCCTGAAAATGATTGCAAACACAAATTCTTTGGTATTATTATCTTCATTTAATTTGTCTTAAATGAAAAAACACAAAAGAGAATGAAGCAAAAAGGAAAACATTGATCATTTCGCACAAAACTCCAAAAAGGGGCCGGACAAAAGTATTGGCACCCTCAGCCTAATACTTGGTTGGACAACCTTTAGCCAAAATAACTGCGACCAACCGCTTCCGGTAACCATCAATGAGTTTCTTACAATGTTCTGCTGGAATTTTAGACCATTCTTCTTTGGCAAACTGCTCCAGGTCCCTGATATTTGAAGGGTGCCTTCTCCAAACTGCCATTTTTAGATCTCTCCACAGGTGTTCTATGGGATTCACGTCTGGACTCATTGCTGGCCACTTTAGAAGTCTCCAGTGCTTTCTCTCACAAAATTGTCTAGTGCTTTTTGAAGTGTGTTTTAGGTCATTGTCCTGCTGGAAGACCCATGACCTCTGAGGGAGACCCAGCTTTCTCACACTGGGCCCTACATTATGCTGCAAAATTTGTTGGTAGTCTTCAGACTTCATAATGCCATGCACAAGGTCAAGCAGTCCAATGCCAGAGGCAGCAAAGCAACCCCAAAACATCAGGAAACCTCCGCCATGTTTGTCTGTAGGTACCGTGTTCTTTTCTTTGAATGCCTCTTTTTTTCTCCTGTAAACTCTATGTTGATGCCTTTGCCCAAAAAGCTCTACTTTTGTCTCATCTGACCAGAGAACATTCTTCCAAAATGTATTAGGCCTTTTCAGGTAAGTTTTGGCAAACTCCAGCTTGGCTTTTTTATGTCTCGGGGTAAGAAGTGGGGTCTTCCTGGGTATCCTACCATACAGTCCCTTTTCATTCAGACGCCGACGGATAGTACGGGTTGACACTGTTGTACCCTCGGACTGCAGGGCAGCTTGAACTTGTTTGGATGTTAGTCGAGGTTCTTTATCCAACATCCGCACAATCTTGCGTTGAAATCTCTTGTCAATTTTTCTTTTCCGTCCACATCTAGGGAGGTTAGCCACAGTGCCATGGGCTTTAAACTTCTTGATGACACTGCGCACGGTAGACACAGGAACATTCAGGTCTTTGGAGATGAACTTGTAGCCTTGAGATTGCTCATGCTTCCTCACAATTTGGTTTCTCAAGTCCTCAGACAGTTCTTTGGTCTTCTTTCTTTTCTCCATGCTCAATGTGGTACACACAAGGACACAGGACAGAGGTTGAGTCAACTTTAATCCATGTCAACTGGCTGCAAGTGTGATTTAGTTATTGCCAACACCTGTTAGGTGCCACAGGTAAGTTACAGGTGCTGTTAATTACACAAATTAGAGAAGCATCACATGATTTTTCGAACAGTGCCAATACTTTTGTCAACCCTCTTTTTTATGTTTGGTGTGGAATTATATCCAATTTGGCTTTAGGACAATTCTTTTTGTGTTTTATCATTTAAGACAAATTAAATGAAGGTAATAATACCAAAGAATTTGTGTTAGCAATCATTTTTAGGAAGAAACTGAGTATTATCTGACAGATTTGCAGGGGTGTCACCTTAGGAGGCAAAAGCAGAGATACAAGCTAAGTCCAGAAAACCAGAGAAGTTGGCAACTATCAGATTGCAGACCCCTGAACCCATCAACACAACTAGCAGTAGCCGTGACGGGTTCCTACGATGCCCTAGACCCCTCGATCACAGCCGGAGAATTACATAGGCCTAAAGAAAGAAAGAGGAAATCTAAACTGCCCCAGAGCAGACCCCAAAGCAATAGGCAGCCCCCAACATATAATGACGGTGAAGCAAGATGAAAATACTAACACAGACAGAAAGATAGACTGAGCAAAGACGGGCCCCAAAACTACCTAGATAGGAAAGGACAGGAAGGCTGCTGTCTGCAATCTGCCAAAACCCTATCAAAGACATAAGCCAACAAGCTGATATGAAAAAGGCCCTGAAGCAGCTAGGCTTCAAAACTAAATCAGCACTCAGATATTTTCAGAAGACAGAGCTAAATGAATTCAGCACACCCCAGCAGGGAATGGCAGAAATCCAGAAAAACAAAGCAAAACAAAGTCAAAGCACCAAAGCAAAAGGCCGAGCAGCAAACTTAGCTTTAGAGGAGCAGGAATTCAGACTGGTCTCCAAGGATCCCACAGAGAAATCACCCACAGGGCAGAAGGGCGTCGGAAGCCTTATATCCAGTCAGTAACTCCACTCAGCCAGTCATCATCATCAGCCTCAGGTGTTTGATAATCAGGCTCACTACCTTTCTTCACCAGAAGAGGGAGTTCCTTGGGCCTCAGTAATGAAGGGGAAAATGAACTCACAACAGTACCTCCCCCTTGAGGAGGGGTCACCGAACCCTCAACTACGCCGCCAGGGCGATCAGGGTGAGCCCGATGAAAGGCACGCACCAATCTTTTGGCATGAATATCAGAGGCAGAGACCCAGGAATTATCCTCCTGACCATAACCCTTCCACTTAACCAAATACTGGAGTCTCCGTCTAGCCAGACGGGAATCCAGTACTTTCTCTACCTCATATTCCATGTTACCTTCAACCAATACAGGGTCTGGAGGTGCCACCCCCGGAACAACAGGTTCAACAAGCTTCTTCAACAAAGATTTATGGAACACATTATGGATTTTAAATGTGACAGGAAGAGCCAAACGAAAAGAGACCGGATTAATAATCTCCACAATCTTGTAAGGTCCAATAAATCTAGGTTTAAACTTAGGAGAAGCCACCTTCATAGCAATATTTTTTGATGATAACCACACCATATCACCAACCTTAAACTGGGGACCAATGGTCCTATGTCGGTTGGAAAACCGCTGGGCCTTTTCCTGGGAGAGAGATAACTTATCCACCACTTGGTCCCAGATCTGGTGCATTCTCTCCACCACAGTGTCAACACCTGGGCAGGCAGAGGGCTCCACCTGCCCTGAAGAAAATCGAGGATGAAACCCAAAGTTACAAAAAAAAGGTGACATCAAAGTGGCAGAACTAGCTCTATTATTTAAAGCAAATTCGGCCAAGGGCAAAAATGAAACCCAATCATCCTGATCAGCAGAAATAAAACATCTCAAATATGACTCCAAGGTCTGGTTTGTTCTCTCTGTCTGCCCATTGGTCTGAGGGTGAAAAGCAGAGGAGAAGGACAACTGAATTCCCAGCCTGGAACAGAAAGTTCTCCAAAATCTAGACACAAACTGGACTCCTCTGTCAGATACAATGTTCTCAGGAATCCCGTGCAAATGAACCACCTGTTGTAAAAACAGGGGCACCAACTCAGAGGAAGACGGCTACTTAGGGAGTGGTACAAGATGAACCATCTTAGAGAACCTATCACAAATCACCCAAATAACAGTCATCCTCTGAGAGACAGGCATATCAGAGATGAAATCCATTGAAATATGGGTCCATGGCCTCTTGGGGACAGGCAAAGGCATCAACAACCCACTAGAGCTAGAACACGATTTAGACCGGGAGCACGTCCAACAGGACTGCACAAAATTCCTGACATCACGAGACAAGGAGGGCCACCAAAAAAACCGACTCACCAGATCTCTAGTACCAAAAATACCTGGATGACCAGCCAAAGCAGAGCAATGAACTTCAGACATCACTCTCTTCTTCCACTGGTCAGGAACATACAACTTTCCACTGGGACAACGCTCAGGTTTGTCCTCCTGGAACTCTTCCAGAGCACATCTCAAATCGGGCGAGATGGCAGAAAGAACTACCCCTTCGCCTAAGATGGTAGCAGGCTTGGTCACCACAGGAGAATCAGCAAAGAAGCTCCTAGAGAGGGCGTCTGCCTTGACATTCTTTGTTCCAGGAAGAAAAGAAACCACAAAATCAAAACGTGTAAAAAACAAGGCCCACCTAGCCTGTCTAGGGTTTAAGCGCTTAGCCGACTCTAGGTAAATCAAATTCTTGTGGTCAGTGAGGACCACGACTTGATGCTTAGCTCCCTCCAACCAATGTCTCCACTCCTCAAATGCCCATTTCATGGCCAACAGTTCCCTATTCCCCACATCATAGTTACGTTCAGATGGAGAGAACTTTCGGGAAAAGAAAGCACAGGGATTCATTTTAGATGTTACAGGATCCTTTTGGGACAAAACAGCTCCTGCACCAATCTCAGAAGCATCCACCTCTACCTGGAATGGAAGTGAGACATCAGGTTGCCGCAAAACTGGGGCGGAGGTGAATCTTCGCTTCAGCTCCTGAAAGGAAGAAACAGCCTCCGGAGACCAATTTAACACATCAGCACCCTTTTTAGTCAAATCAGTCAATGGCTTGGCAATACTAGAAAATTTTGCTATAAATTTCCGGTAAAAATTAGCAAAACCCAAAAACTTCTGGAGGGCCTTCAAAGAAGTCGGCTGAACCCAGTCGTAAATGGCCTGTACCTTGGCCGGGTCCATTTCAATAGTTGACGTGGACAAAATAAATCCCAAAAAAGAAATCCTCTGTACTCCAAAAAGGCATTTAGATCCTTTGACATACAGGGAATTCTCCCTCAAGATCCGGAACACAGTCCGAATATGTTCCACATGAGAATCCCAATCCTTGGAGAAGATCAAAATATCATCCAGATAGATAATCAAAAATCTATCGACAAAATCTCGGAAAATATCGTTCATGAAGCACTGGAAGACAGAAGGGGCATTAGTGAGCCCAAAAGGCATCACCAGGTACTCAAAATGTCCCTCCGGAGTATTAAACGCCGTCTTCCATTCATCCCCATGCTTAATGCGAATAAGATTATACGCCCCCCTGAGGTCAAGCTTGGTAAACCAGCAAGCACCTTTCACTCTGGAGAATAGATCAGAAATCAGGGGTAACGGATACTGATATTTAACAGTAATTTTGTTGAGGGCACGATAATCAATACAAGGTCTTAATGATCCATCCTTTTTGGCTACAAAAAAAAAAACGGCACCTAAGGGTGACGAGGATGGTCTAATATGACTCTTCTCCAATGCCTCCTTAAGGCTACTTTCACACATCCGGTGTGTGGGGTCCGGCGGCGTGCGGCGAAAAGCCGGGCCGCCGGATCCGGCCTGCAGCCGTGACACCGGATGTGTGTGCGGCGAGATGATACGGCTCGGACGTTATTAAAGGAGCCGCAGGACAGAGGCAGCCAATGAGACAGCTGCTGAAAGGGAGGTGAGGGGAGGAGAGGATAGGAGAGGAGAGGGGAGGGGAGGGGAGGAGAGGAGAGGGGAGGGGGGTGGAGAGAGAGAGACATGGGGGGTTAACATTAGTGTCCAGGCAAGAGAATCTCTCTCTCTTGCTGGGCACTTGTGGGGTTAACCCCACAGAGAGATCTCTCTCTCTCACCCAGACACTGTGAGTGTTAACCCCACAAGTGCCCGGCGAGAGAGATCTCTCACAAGTGTCCGGGTGACAGAGAGAGATCTCTCTCTCTCTCGCCGGGCACTTGTGGGGTTAACATTCACAGAGTCCGGGCATGCGCTGTGGAAAAAGTCGGTCCGGCGCTGAGAAAAAACGTTGCAGAGAACGTTTTTTCCAGATGCCGGACCGGCTGTTTTTGCCGGATCAGGCAAAAACCGGATACGCCGCATAGGCATCAGGCGCGATGCGGCGATAATGAATCTGAATGGGGGAAAAACCGGATCCGGTGGCAACCGGCGCCGGATCCGGTTTTTACACTTTTCGCCGCATCGCGCCTGATGCTGAAAACCGGATGTGTGAAAGAGGCCTAATATAGGATTGCATAGCCTCGTGCTCGGGTACAGATAAATTGAAGAGCCGACCCTTGGGAAATTTACACCCCGGGCTCAGTTCAATTGCACAGTCATAACTCCTATGAGGAGGCAGAGACGCAGACTCATTCTCACTAAATACATCATAAAAGTCCGCCAAATAATCAGGAACATCATGCGACTAAAGGCACACCGACAACCCCAACTCACCACAGACACAGATTTCCAATCCAAAACTGGATTATGAATCTGTAACCAGGGAAACCCCAGAACAATAGTATCATGCAGATTATGTAACACCAAAAATCTGCAATTTTCTTGATGGTCTGGGGCGACCCGCATAACCACCTGGGTCCAAAACTGGGGTTTATTTTTAGCCAAAGGAGTAGCATCAATCCCCCTCAAAGGGATAGGCGTCTGCAGAGGTGTCATCGGAAATACACAACGTTTAGCAAAATCCAAGTCCATTAGGTTTAGGGCTGCTCCCGAATCCACAAAAGCCTTGGCGGAAAATGTGGACAGGGAGCAGATCAGAGTAATAGCCAGAAGAAACTTAGGTTGAACACCCCCAACAGAAAACGTGTGTGCAAAGCGTTTCTCTCGTTTAGGACAGACAGAAATAATATGCGAGGCATCTCCACAGAAAAAACACAATTTATTATGCCTTCTGAACTCCTGACGCTGCTCTCTGGAAAAAACTCTATCACATTGCATAGGTTCAGACATTTGTTCAACAGGTGGCAACACCTCTCGTGCAGCTTTGCGTTCGCGCAAACGCCGATCAACCTGAATGGCTAATGACATAGAATCGTCAAGACCAGAGGGAACAGGAAATCCCACCATAGTATCTTTTACGGCTTCTGACAACCCCTTCCGAAAGAGAGCATCCAAGGCATTATCATTCCAGGTAGTAAGTACTGCCCACTGCCCACTTTCGGAATTTTTGACAGTACAATTCTGCAGAATCACGACCCTGGCTCAATGCCAGCAGGGTCTTTTCAGCCTGATCAATGGCATTAGGTTCGTCATACAACAACCCCAAAGCTTGAAAGAATGCGTTCACATTAGTCAGAATAGGATCATCTGGTTTCAAAGAAAACGCCCAATCCTGGGGATCACCACGCAGCAAAGAGATGACAATTTTAACCTGCTGCGCGGAGCTCCCTGACGAGTTAGGCTTCAAGGCAAAAAATAACTTACAATTATTTTTGAAATTCAAAAATTTAGACCGATCCCCAAAAAATACATCAGGTGTAGGAATCTTTGGTTCAGCAGCATGTGAATGAGCAAGGTAGGCGGAAATTCCCCGCACTTCCGCAGCGAGCTGCTCCACATGATCAGACAATTGCTTTATCTCCATTGAGAGAAAAAAAAATTCCCCCCACGGCCTCAGAGATATAGAGGAATATACACACTTTTTTTTTTTTTTTTTTTTTTTTACAATTCTTTCCTGCTATTGAGTACCCTAGAATCTGCGGTATGGCGGGTGATTCTGTTATGAATGAGTCACCGTAGGAGGCAAAAGCAGAGATACAAGCTAAGTCCAGAAAACCAGAGAAGTTGGCAACTATCAGATTGCAGACCCCTGAACCTATCAACACAACTAGCAGTAGCCATGGGCGGTTCCTACGATGCCCTAGACCCCTCGATCACAGCCGGAGAATTACATAGGCCTAAAGAAAGAAAGGGGAAATCTAAACTGCCCCAGAGCAGACCCCAAAGCAATAGGCAGCCCCCAACATATAATGACTGTGAAGCAAGATGAAAATACTAACACAGACAGAAAGATAGACTGAGCAAAGAAGGGGCCCAAAACTACCTAGATAGGAAAGGACAGGAAGGCTGCTGTCTGCAATCTGCCAAAACCCTATCAAAGACATAAGCCAACAAGCTGATATGAAAAAGGCCCTGAAGCAGCTAGGCTTCAAAACTAAATCAGCACTCAGGTATTTTCAGAAGACAGAGCTAAATGAATTCAGCACACCCCAGCAGGGAATGGCAGAAATCCAGAAAAACAAAGCAAAACAAAGTCAAAGCACCAAAGCAAAAGGCCGAGCAGCAAACTTAGCTTTAGAGGAGCAGGAATTCAGACTGGTCTCCAAGGATCCCACAGAGAAATCACCCGCAGGGCAGAAGGACGTCGGCAGCCTTATATCCAGTCAGTAACTCCACTCAGCCAGTCATCATCATCAGCCTCAGGTGTTTGATAATCAGGCTCACTACCTTTCTTCACCAGAAGAGGGAGTTCCTCGGGCCTCAGTAATGAAGGGGAAAATGAACTCACAACAAGGAAGTATGGTGGAAGAGGCCGCGGACGTGGGCAGGGGGGCGCAGCTGCTACTGATGGTGGTGGTGCATCGGCTGGTTCTGGCAAAAGCACAATAGCAGTTAAGGCAGGGGATGTTGAGCCTGCGTCATCGTCTGGCCCAAGAAGTCTGTAAGGTTGCCTTTTCTTGGAGTAGGAATACCGCTTTTAAAGCCGGAGCATCAGGAACAGGTTTATGGCGTACATTGCCGAAACAGCCACCAGCTCTATTGCTTCCTCTTCAGAACGTTCAAAACCTGCCAACATAGAGTCATCAGTGCAGGGTCCTAGTCAGGAATAATACCTTTCCTTGTGTCCTTCACCCCCACCAAAAGTTAAGGATGCGGCAGCCCACACTTCAGATTACTCTATGAAGCTCTTTTCACATACCATGCCTGGGTTATCCAGTCAAATCCAGAATTTCCCAGTCCAAGATGAATCTGACATGGAGTGCACTGATTCACAGCCACTGCTAGATGATTCTGCTGGTACATCGACCCAGAGTACTACATTGCCCTGGCAGTCTATTGAGCCAGAATCTGACCCTGATGAAACTCAGGTGCCCCTTCCCGCATACTATACCATCTTACACGGTGACACAGAGGAAGGTAGAGAGGAAGGTGCAGATGACTTTGAAGAGGAGGTGATGGATGACCAAGTTCTTGACCTGGATTGGCATCCATTGGGGGAGGAGGGTGGCGCTGGCAATAGTTCAGATAAGGAGAAGTATACGCAGCAGGTATTGACATCGCAGCAGCGTTTGTCTGCCAGGCCCGTATCTGTCCAAAAACATGGAACAAAAACTAAAAGAGTTGCAGTACAGCTTGGCCAGACGGTCAACTTAGCACAGCGTGCAAGGCCTGAAAATGTATACCATAGTAGGAAGAGTGCAGTGTGGCACTTTTGTCCAAAATCCTACTGATGAGGCAAAGGTTACCTGTAAAAAGTGCGGAAGGACCTTTAGCCGAGGTAAACAACTCAGAAATTTGAATACCAGTTGCATGCTTAGACATTTAATCAACATGCACTTGCAAGCGTGGACGTATTGCAAAACTTCAGGTAGCACATGTGCACCTGCTCCGACTGAAGGTAGCCAGCAACGCTCCATCGCTTCCCCCACTGTAAGACCACCGCCACCGTTAAGCACACCACCAGCACTAAATGTGGAGGTGTCGTCGCAAGGCCAAAGCACTCAGGGAATCACAATGGTTTTGCAACACAACACTGAATCTAGGCCATCACCACCAATACCATCACCAACCCCCTCTCACTCCGTCCGGTCCACCGCTTCTTCCCCCATATGCAGCTCTCCAGTCCAGCTCACCCTACCAGACACTCTGAGTAAGACAAGAAAGTACTCATCCTCTCATCCGTGTACACAGTGTTTGAACGCCTACATTACCAAATTAATCTCATTAGAGATGATGCCCTACTGTTTAGTTGAAAGCGAAGCTTTCCTCGACATCATGGCCTACGCTGTCCCATGCTATGACCTACCCAGTCGGAACTTCTTTTCTCGAAAAGCCATCCCTGCCCTTCACTGGCATGTGAAAGACCGCATTGTCCATGCACTAAAACAGTCAGTGAGTGGAAAGGTGCACCTCACAACAGATGCATGGACCAGTTGACATGGCCAGGGCCTTTACGTGTCCATCACTGCGCACTGGGTTAATGTGGTGGATGCAGGCTCCACTGGGGACAGCGGCGGTGGAACAGTGCTGCCTAGCCCATGGTATAGGAAATAGTAGGCTGTAGGCTTTCGATCCTCCTCCTCTATCAGCGAAAGCTCGTCCACAGAGCGCAGTTGCACGAGCACTCCATCTGCAGCTGGCAGTGTTGCATACGAGGTGTCCCACTATCGAACAGCTAGAGGTAAGTGTCAGCAGGCTGTGTTAAAGATGATGTCTTTGGGTGACAACGGACACACCGCGGAGGTACTTGCCGACTACTTGCAGCGACAAACTGAGTCATGGCTGGGCAGTCTACATCTTGAGGCAGGTAAGGTAGTCAGTGATAACGGCCATAATTTTGTGGCAGCCATAGCCTGTGCAAAACTCACACACATACCTTGCCTGGCTCACACTTTGAACCTGGTGGTGCAGTGCTTCCTTAATAATTATTCAGAGTTAACATCCCTGCTCCATAAGGAGCGATGACTGTGCACGCACATCCGTCGCTCAAATGTCCGCTCCACTCGTATGCAGAAGCTGCAGCGATTGCTCCACCTCCCCAAGCACTGACTAATCATAGACGTTGCAACAAGGTGGAACTCCACCCTGCACATGGTTGAGAGGCTGTGACAGAGGCAGGCTGTAATGCATTTGTGGGAGGATACACGGGCAGGCAGTTTGAGGGAAGACATGGAATTGTCGGGTGTGCAGTGGTCAAAGCTGAAAGACCTCTGTAAAGTCCATAAGTGTTTTGAGGAACGCACACAGCTGGTAAGCGCAGACGATGCCATCATAAGCATGAGCATCCACTTATGCATTTGCTTCTGCAAAGTTTGATGCACATTAACGATCAGGCGTCTGCAGTGGAGGAGGAGGAGGGAAGCCTTGATGACAGTCAGCCATTGTCTGGTCAGGGAACTGTCCTGGATGAGGTGGAGGAAGAAGAGGAAGAGGAGGAGGAGGAGGATGAGGGGGAAGATTATTTTGGGCAGGAGGATGCTTCTCAGGGGCAAGAGAAAATGTTGGCGTTCCAAGGTCAGGGACAGTGTTTGTGCGTGACTGTAGGTATGTGGATTTGCCAGAAAGCGCTCCTCCACCCACCACTGGCAGTGCATCATTGACACCTGGAACATTGGCCCACATGTGCGATTCTGCCTTGTGGATCCTAAAAAGGGACCCCCGCATTGCCAAAATAATGAGGGATGATGACTATTGGCTGGCCAGCATCCTCGATCCACGCTGCAAAGGCAAATTACATAGCATAATGCCACAGGAGAACCTAGAGATAATATTGGCTAACAAACAAGCAACTCTGGTAAACCATTTGTTTGAGGCTTTCCCAGCACACAGCAGCGGTGCTGGTTCACCCACGAGCCGTAGTGGGCACAATGGAAGAGGTGTTCATGATGCACACAGCTGAAGTGACGTTGGAGACAGGGGTTTAATGACCATGTTGTGAAATGATTTCTCAAGTACCGCTCACACGACTGCTAATACTGCATCGATTAAAAGTGACAGGAGACAGCAGTTGTCAACTATGATTACAAACTACTTCTCCTCCCATATCGATGTTCTCCCTCACAGGTCATTCCCCTTTGACTATTGGGGCTCTAAACTGGACGACTGGCCTGAATTGGTACAATATGCCTTACAGGAGCTCACTTGCCCTGCTTTTAGTGTGTTTTCTGAAAGAGTCTTCAGTGCAGCTGGATCAATCCTGACAGAAAAAAGGACCCGTATGTCTACCCAAAATGTTGATGATCTAACCTTCATTAAAATCAACCATGCATGGGTTTCCATGGATTTTGTCCCACCTTCCCCTGATGACACATAGGTTGCCAGAAAACTGCCTCGCTTTTGTCCTCCTCTTCCTCGGACTTGCCCAATTCTGCCCTTTGCAGCAGCTGAATGTCAAGCCAACACATCAACATATGCCATTTTTTAAACCTCCCTAAGTGGGCTGCCCACCCCCCCTAATGGCTGGGGTCAACACCTGGCGCACCCGGGCAAGTGCCATTGCTCTGAACAGGTGGATGGGCCCACAGATGGCCGACGGCACTGGTAGAGGGCCCCTCATAGTACAATACAGTGTCTCTGACGGTGGGGGTGCCACTCGCCATCAGACACACCAGCGTACTATGAGGGTCCCTGTGCCAGTATCCTCGACCACGAGTGTGCCCCCCCATGCTTGGTCATGGCCACAGCACTTGCAAGTTGCAATACTTACCTCTCCCTGCTCCACCGCTGTGTAGTCTGGGCAGTTAAATTCCTCACAGGGACGGCCACTAGAAATTTGGTGCATTGATCGATGATGGTTAAGATGTAACTATGCCCTGTCCTGCTGGCCTCTACCTTCAGATGATCAATGGCTACCATTTGTAATGGACGTCAACTTACAAGCAGATGCAGTGGTGCTTTATGATCACCTTTCACAGTTGTGATAGTCACAGACGTGTGACATTCCTGCCACCATTTTTCAATGTCTCCTCTCATGCCAATCCAATAGAATCACCTACGGTCTGTGGCTTCTGTCTTTTGCATTACAAAATGACCAGACAAATCATGATGGGCAGTAAGGACCATGTCTACATTTCTCCCTGTGATCACAATTTGATAGAGACAAGTAACGGTGATGTGATCAACGCTACTGCGATAAAGCAAAACTTTCTTCACAAAGAACTGTTTTCACTGTCTCCACAGACACATTAATTGAGGGTCTGCATCGCCTCAGCAACATCTACTGGGAGGATTTCGCGCGATGAGTAATTCCCAAATTTCTGCTAACACTCGACTTTCCGTCTGTAATTGTATCCATGTAGTTTCCAGTAGCGGAGAGTCTGGACTGGCTTAATGAGATTGAAATATATATGAAGATTTAAAAGTACCACAACACTGTATACTGTTGTACGCTTCGACTACCTTTCCCTTTTTCTACTTGTTAAATTCAGGTGTAATACATACTGAGCCTGTGAGTGTCTGTGTCTGACTCCAGAAGTATAGACGGAAATTTACAATAGCCCCTAGACTGTATACACCTGGTATGTGCTGACACAGTACCTTTGTTCAAAATTTTGCATTACGGTATCATCCATAGTGAGTGAGCATGCGTGGTTTACGCCTTCTATATATACGGTGAAACGGAGTTACCAATTTTTACCCTATACTCGATACTTCTTGTATCTTGTTATACAGTACCTTTGCTCGACATTTAGTATTATGGTCAAATCCATACTGAGTAAGCATCTGAGACTGACTACGGGACTATGTATATGGAGATTTCAATTGTACTGTATAATATATATATTTGCTATCTTGTTATCCAGTACCTTTTTTCCAACATTTTTTATTATGGTCAAACCAAGACTGAGTGAGCATCTGAGGGTGACTCCGGAAATACAGTGGGGAAAAAAAGTATTTAGTCAGTCAGCAATAGTGCAAGTTCCACCACTTAAAAAGATGAGAGGCGTCTGTAATTTACATCATAGGTAGACCTCAACTATGGGAGACAAACTGAGAAAAAAAAATCCAGAAAATCACATTGTCTGTTTTTTTTTCATTTTATTTGCATATTATGGTGGAAAATAAGTATTTGGTCAGAAACAAGCAATCAAGATTTCTGGCTCTTACAGACCTGTAACTTCTTCTTTAAGAGTCTCCTCTTTCCTCCACTCATTACCTGTAGTAATGGCACCTGTATAAACTTGTTATCAGTATAAAAAGACACCTGTGCACACCCTCAAACAGTCTGACTCCAAACTCCACTATGGTGAAGACCAAAGAGCTGTCAAAGGACACCAGAAACAAAATTGTAGCCCTGCACCAGGCTGGGAAGACTGAATCTGCAATAGCCAACCAGCTTGGAGTGAAGAAATCAACTGTGGGAGCAATAATTAGAAAATGGAAGACATACAAGACCACTGATAATCACCCTCGATCAGGTGCTCCACGCAAAATCCCACCCCGTGGGGTCAGAATGATCACAAGAACGGTGAGCAAAAATCCCAGAACCACGCGGGGGGACCTAGTGAATGAACTGCAGAGAGCTGGGACCAATGTAACAAGGCCTACCATAAGTAACACACTACGCCACCATGGACTCAGATCCTGCAGTGCCAGACGTGTCCCACTGCTTAAGCCTGTACAGGTCCGGGCCCGTCTGAAGTTTGCTAGAGAGCATTTGGATGATCCAGAGGAGTTTTGGGAGAATGTCCTATGGTCTGATGAAACCAAACTGGAACTGTTTGGTAGAAACACAACTTGCGTGTTTGGAGGAAAAAGAATACTGAGTTGCATCCATCAAACACCATACCTACTGTAAAGCATGGTGGTGGAAACATCATGCTTTGGGGCTGTTTCTCTGCAAAGGGGCCAGGACGACTGATCCGGGTACATGAAAGAATGAATGGGGCCATGTATCGTGAGATTTTGAGTGCAAACCTCCTTCCATCAGCAAGCGCATTGAAGATGAAACGTGGCTGGGTCTTTCAACATGACAATGATCCAAAGCACACCACCAGGGCAACGAAGGAGTGGCTTCGTAAGAAGCATTTCAAGGTCCTGGAGTGGCCTAGCCAGTCTCCAGATCTCAACCCTATAGAAAACCTTTGGAGGGAGTTGAAAGTCCGTGTTGCCAAGCAAAAAGCCAAAAACATCACTGCTCTAGAGGAGATCTGCATGGAGGAATGGGCCAACATACCAACAACAGTGTGTGGCAACCTTGTGAAGACTTACAGAAAACGTTTGACCTCTGTCATTGCCAACAAAGGATATATCACAAAGTATTGAGATGAAATTTTGTTTCTGACCAAATACTTATTTTCCACCATAATATGCAAATAAAATGAAAAAAAAACAGACAATGTGATTTTCTGGATTTTTTTTTCTCAGTTTGTCTCCCATAGTTGAGGTCTACCTATGATGTAAATTACAGACGCCTCTCATCTTTTTAAGTGGTGGAACTTGCACTATTGCTGACTGACTAAATACTCTTTTTCCCCACTGTATATACAGAGATTTCAAGTTTGGCCAACACCATATACAGCTGTACGCTTGTGTTACATTACCCATTAAGGGTACGTGCACACGCTGCGGAATCCGCTGCGGATTAATCCGCACGGATTTTGCAAAAACCGCAGATAATCCGCAGGTCTTTGGACCTGCGGATTATCTGTGGTTTTGCCTGCGGTTTGGTCCTGCGGATTCACTATCTCCACAATGGTGGAGATAGGAACCCGCAGCAGTTTCCGCAGAAAGAATTGACATGCAATTCTTTCTGCGGATTCAAAACCGCAGCAAATCCGCGCGGTTTTTTCCGCAGCGTCGGCACAGCGTTTTTTTTTTCCCATTCAAATGAATGGTACTGTACACCGCAGCTAAAACTGCTGCGTGTCCGCAGCGGCCAAAACCGCTGCGGAAACGCAGCGGAATCCGCAGCGTGTGCACACAGCCTTATAGCTTTTCATATTCTTGTGTAATCCATACTGGGTCTGAGAGCGTTTGTGTCTGCCTCCTGAAATGTATACGGAGATTCCGAATGTTTACTCTATACTATATATACCTTGCATCTGGTGATACTGTACCATTTTTCACCTTTTTATTTTATTGGGTAATCCATACTGAGCCTGTGAGCGTCTGTGTATGACTCATGAAATATATACGGAGATTTACTGTTATCCCTAGACTGTATAGAGCTGTACGCTTCTGATACAGTACCATATATCTGCTGGTATTTTGGGTCAATTTTCCAAAACATGAGGAAGTATGGTGGAAGAGGATGGGGACGTGGGCGTGGGGGGCCATCTGGTACTGATGGTGGTGGTGGTGCATCTGCTGGTAGTGCCAAAAACACAATAGCAGCTAAGGCACGAGGTGTTGAGCCTGCGTCATGGTGTAGCTCTGGAAGGCCTGTAAGGCTCCGTTTTCTGGGAGTAGGTAGACTGCTTTGAAAGCCGGAGTGTCAGGAACTGTTTTTGGCTTACATTGCTGAAACAGCCTCCAGCTCTATCGCCTCCTCTTCTGAAGTTTAAAAAAATGCAAGCACTGAGTCGTAAGTGCAGGCTTCTGGTCAGGAGCAACCCCTTTCCTTGTGTCCTTCACTCACACCAAAAGTGAAGGATACGGCAGCACATACTTCAGATTACTCCATGGAGCTCTTTTCACATACCATGCCTGGGTTAATTAAAAATGGGGCCCATCATAGACTGGAGCATTCTAAATGGGGCAGATCAGACACTGGAGCAGCATCTATGGGGCACATGATACACTGGAGCATTAGAAAAGGGGCCCATTATATATGGAGCATTATTAGGGCCCATAAGACACTGGAGCATCATCCATGAGGCCCATCATATACTGGAGCATTCCAAATGAGGGACATCAGACACTGGAGCAGCATTTATGGGGCCCTTTATACACTGGAGCATTACAAATGGAGCCTATTATATATTGAGCATTGTTAGGGCCCATCATACACTGGAGCATCATCCATGAGGCCCATCATATACTGGAGCATTCCAGATTGGGGACATCGGACACTGGAGCAGCATTTACGGGGCCCATTACACACTGGAGCATTAGAAATGGAGCCCATTATATGTGGAGCATTATTTGGGCCTATAACACACTGGAGCATCGTCCATGGGGACCATCATATACTGTAGCATTATGTGGAGCTCATCATATACTGTATGGAACATTATATGTGGCCAATTATTCTGTATGGAGAAATATATGGGGCTCATTATTCTGTATGGTGCACAATGTGGTGGCCATAAAACTGTATGGAGTAATATACTGTCCTTTTTTTGAGCTATTGTACAATTTAAAAGATCAGTCATGTCATGTAAGCAGTGAAGTATTTGTCATTGTACTATACCTATATTTCTGTGCCGTATCGGAGCATCATGAGTTATGGTATGCGTTAAAGGGGCACACTGACACTCTTTGGTACAGGGCACACGAAAACCTGGAGCCAGCCCTACCCCCCAACAAGTTTAGCTAAATAACCCCCTGTTTTCAATGCGTAACTATTATTATGAAGTAAATTAAGGCTGACAAGCTTCAGTAATAAGAATTGATGTTTTTGGCATTGAAATGGGCACTGTAGGTGTGTTTACTGTCCTCCACTCCCTGCCGACTTTGCTTCCCCATTGACTTGCATTGGGTTTCGTGTTTCAGTCGGCCTCTGACATTTCCCTATAGTCGGCCGATTTCGTTAGACCCGACCTTTGAGAAAGTCGGGTTTCATGAAACCCGACTCGACCCTAAAAAAGGTAAAGTCGCTCATCTCTACTGGGAAAGTTTGTTGTAGCAAAAAACTTTCCCGGCGATCTGCCTCATAAAAATGCTGTTTCTCCTCTGATCTCCTGTTAGTGAGAGATTAGAGGAGAAACAGTGCTACAAGTTGCTGATGGCTACAGCTGTATCAGTCAGTGATCTTATTATAAAGTAAAAAAACAGATAAGGCAGGTTAGGGTTAGGGCTATACTTAGGGCTAGTGCTATTGTTAGGGTTAGTGTTAGGCTAAAGTTATCGAAAGGGGTAGGTTAAAGTTAGGGTTAGTGTTAGGCTAAAGTTAGGGTTAGGATTAGACTAAAGTTAGGGTTAGAGTTAGGCTAAATTTAGGGTTAGGCTAAAGGTAGGGTTAGGGTTAGGCTAAAGTAAGGATTAGGCTTAAGTTAGGGTTAGTGAGTAACAATTATATGGGTACTACGGAATCTGATTGCGTGGGATAATACGAAACTGAAATGCACAGCACAACATGGAAATGTCCAGGGTAACTGAAGAGCGGGGCACGACGGCTAATATGAACCAGTCCAACAGTAATATGACCCAGGTGTGCACAAGGCACTAAATGTGGAAGTCCAGCAGTAAGTATGAGAGTAAGCACACTGCATTTAATAAGGACGTTCAGCTATATTATGAATGAGCATGCACACAGCACTAAAGTGTAGAAGTCCAGCAATCATATGGGTGGAAATGCACATGGCACTTAAACGTAGAAGACCAGCATTACACGGGAGTGGCATTAACAGGAGAAGGTCACTATATGTACCTTTTTGGACTGAAAGTGCCACACAAGTCCAGCACCGCAGCCCAGCAAACACGGGCCTAGAGGACATGGTGATGTCAGGATTCTTTACAAGCCACAGCAGATCCAGAGACGAATAGTTCCACACTAGAAGTTCAGATAGTAGTTAAGTAGTTAAGCACAGACAGCATCAGGAATATGCACAGAGGACTGTAGGCAGCATAATGTGGAGAGGCAGAGCAACGAGTAATGAGCAGCAGCAGGGAGTCCACCAGTAGACAGGCAGGAGCTCAGGAGAAAACGGCAACAAAATACTCAGGCAAAGAGGAACACACAACCCAGACAGAACAGACAGGAAGTTCCATGATAAGGCGAAATACAAGACTATCTTGGATAAGGTTGAACAGGCACAAAGGAAAGTCTGAAATCCTTACATAGTGTTAGTCTAAAATTAGGGTTAATGTTAGGCTAAGGATAGTGTTAGTGTTAGTCTAAAGTTACGGTTAGGGTTAGGCTAAAGGTAGGTTTAGGCTAAAGTTACGGTTAGGGATAGGCTAAAATTAGGGTAAGGCTAAAGTAAGGGTTAGTGTTTATTCTAAAGTTAGGGCTATTCTAAAGAATTAGCCTTTTTCAATTGTTTAACCAATAATTTGGTCACATCAGTCACGTCAGTCTTTTCACGTCAGTCATGTCATGTCAATCACATCAAGGCAGTCACGTCACGTCAGTCACGTCACAGTTTTCTATTTCTGGAAAAAATAAAAATAAAAAACTAATAAAATGGCCAGTCAGTATTATAGTGCAGAGGAGGCTTATGCATTTTTATGTTGTGACAGCGAAGAAAGTGCAATGTCAGTGGCGATGTGAATTTCGAGGGCTTTAGTAGCGGAGACAGTGATAGCTCAAAAATGAGCAGTAATTTTGGTCCATCCTCACAGAGAAGAACCAGTAAAACAAGAAGGGCAAATACCACTTCTGGAGAAATGTCTCCAACTCAGGGAACAATGCCCAGTACTAGCGCTGTCCCTAGTGCTCGTGAATTGGCTCACACCAATGTCCAAAGGGCTTTACCTCTTGATGTAGCATTTCCCAAGATGGGAAGCTTTGGATCCGGCTACTCCATTCATCCGTAATTTTAATGCCATTCCTGGTATAAATGAGGAGGTGGAAAATTTTGGACCAATACTTTTTTTTAATTTGTTTATGACAGATATACTAGAGCATATTGTCCTACAAACAAATGTATACGCGTCCCAATTCATCAGCCAGAATCCACGATCCTGTAATGCTAGGTCAAATTTAGGAACACCAACTAATGTCCTGGAAATGAAAACATTTTAGGACTTACATTTGCTATGGGGCTTGTTAAAAAAATGAGCATTCAGTCCTACTGGTCCAACTGCCCTGTTCAAGCCACCCCTATGTTTTCTGCCATTCTTCCTAGGACCCATTATGAAATGCTCATGATATTTTGGCATTTTAATGGCAATAGTCAATGCCTACCCAGAGATGCCCCAGGACATGACAGACTATTCAAAATCAGACCTACAAGTATCATCAAAGACTTGACAGAAAAGTTCTTAAAGCTCTACACCCCAACAGAAAATGTTTCCATTGATGAGTCCCTTGTAAAATTCAAAGGAAGACTGCACCTCAAGCAATTTATTCCTTCTAAGAGGGCAAGGTTCGGAATAAAGCTCTATAAAATGTGCGAAAGTTCAACCCGATACACATCAGCTTTTCACATTTACGAGGGGAAAGATAGCCATCCAAACCCACCAGGATGCCCTGCTTATCTAGGGACATCTGTAAAAATCATTTGGGAGCTGATAACTCCATTTTTGCAAAAAGGATACAATCTGTATGCTGACAACTACTACACCAGCATACCCCTACTTAAAAGTCTGATTGAACATAACATAGGGGCTTGTGGGACCATTCACAAAAACCATCAGGAGTTTCCAAAATCATTGGTCAACGAAAAGTTCCGAAAAGGGCAGTCAGGGGCTTTCCGCAATGGAGAGCTGCTCGCCACAAGGGCCACTGAAGAACAGGGATCCACTACTCCAAAACATGTGTCTGTCATTGACTACAACAAATAAATGGGGGAATTAGATCTTGCAGATCAGGTTCTACAACCATACCAGGTATCAAGAAAATTATATACATGGCATAAGAAGTTAGTCATTTATTTGTTTCAGGTGGCCACATATAATTCTTTTGCGCTAGAAAAAAGCCGGAAATGCAGATACTTACATTGATTACCAGGAAAAGGTAATTGAAAATCTTGTTTTTG
The DNA here is from genome assembly GCF_039654945.1 of Dendrobates tinctorius. Classification (NCBI taxonomy): domain Eukaryota; kingdom Metazoa; phylum Chordata; class Amphibia; order Anura; family Dendrobatidae; genus Dendrobates; species Dendrobates tinctorius. The sequence continues at coordinate 40,639,270 of NW_027361714.1, forward strand.
AAAATTTTGTCCCCGCTCATTTATTAAAATCTGAAGATGTCAGAAGACTCACTGAGCAACATTTTATTGCAATCATCCCATTAACAGGAATAAAAAAGAACCCCCAGAGAAGATGTTGTGTATGTTCCAAGAGAGGAACAGGCATGATACCCACTATTTTTGCCCACAATGCCCATCATTGCCAGCCTTATGCCTCTATGACTGCTTTAAAAACTTCTACACAGAACCATGTTTTCAAACTGTTTTGACATTCAAACATTTGGTTTATTTAGTGACAGACACATTTGAGTAGAGCTGACTAGTGTTGAGCATTCCGATACCGCAAGTATCGGGTATCGGCCGATATTAGCGGTATCGGAATTCCGATACTGACTTCCGATACTTTTGTCATATCGGATTCCGGAATCGGAATCGGAAGTTCCCATCATGCTATGAGCCTGCTTGCTTTGATTAAGCCAATGGGAATCCTCCGAAGTGTGGGCACATCCTGTTAGGCATGTAGGCATGTTAACTATTGGCATGGCTGTGATTGGCTGCCGAAATGATGTCATGATGCACTATAAAAGCCACCGCAGCCGCCATTTCTGGTCACTCTGCTGTGAATTCAGTTAGGGACAGGCTGCTGTAGAAGACTGTGAGGGACAGTTAGAAATAGCAATTCCACCAAACATCTAGTGCTTTACCCAGGCTACATAAACCACCACTGTAGCCTTCTTTGCCCTAGCAGCAGTGTTCACAGCTGTCTGTAAGGGCTGTGTGAGTGCAGCTCACGCTGTGGAGTGGGTCCTGCAGCCACGTCAGGCTGTAGGCCACCCAGTGTGATCACTGCTGCCTCATACATCTTTTATTTTTTGAGCTGCATTTTTTACATAATTTCAATCTAGTGTGCTTCCATCCGTATCCATATACGTTGGTTGCAAACACTAGTAGTAGACAGCGGAGCCTTTCTGCAGCCTTTCAGTGCTAGTGTCCACTTTGCTGCACTGTTCACGGCTGTCAGAGAGGTCTCTGACTGTGTGTGAGTGCAGCTCACGCTGAGTAGTGTGTCCTGCAGCTACGTCTGGCTGTAGGACGCTCAGCGTGCGTCAGTGCCTCACACATATTTTTATTTGAGTGCAGCTCATTTTTTCTTCTATTAGTGTGCATCCATCAGTCTCCATCTACGGTGGTTGCAAACACTATATAGGAGTACACAGCGGAGCCTTTCTGCAGCCTGTCAGTGCCAGTGCCCACTTAGCTGCACTGTCGACGGCTGTCTGAGAGGTCTCTGACTGTGTGTGAGTGCAGCTCACGCTGAGTAGAGTGTCCTGCAGCTACGTCTGGTTGTAGGACGCTCAATGTGCGTCACTGCCTCACACATATTTGTCTTTGAGTGCAGCTCATTTTTTCTTCTCCTATTAGTGTGCATCCATCCGTATCCATCAACATTGGTTGGTTGCAAACACTATATAGGAGTAGATAGAGGAGCCTTTTTTTCTGGCTTGTGCCCTGCCGGCGCAGCCAGATTAGTATTACCCAATTTTTTTGGAGCCTCATCTTTTGCATTGTAGGTTACCTGCCTGCATTGTAATAGTATCACCAACTTTTTGGAGCTATCAGTTTCAATTCTTTGTTCACATACTTTGAGTTTGTTTCCAACAAAGAAACCACAAAAAAAGTTCACCAAACACTACATTTGGAACTTGTGTAGGCCACATCAGCTCCTATTAAAGTGTAGTCCACACACACACACACACTTCATAAAATTAGTGTTTCTTGTACCTGTAACCAGCTGTTCAGGAATAAGCACACTAAGGCCCCCCTTTGTACTTTTCTGCCTATCTTAAGCAGTCTGGCAAGATGAAGAAGGCAGGGAGTAAGGCGCGTGGGCGTGGGCGTGGAGTTTCAGCAGGGAGAGGACGTGGGGATTCTGCAGGGAGAGGACGTGGGGATTCTGCAGGTAGAGGACGTGGGGATTCTGGGCCTGCTGCGGGCACCAGTGGATCAGCATCCCCCAGTTTTAGCAGGCAACAGTCCTTTATGCGCAGCTTTGTAGGACCTCAACGTACCCCACTGCTGCGGGAGGAACAAATTGAAGCTGTTGTCGGATGGATGGCAGCTAACGCATCGACTTCAATTACTTCCGCATCCTCTCAGGATCAGAGCACCGAAGAGCAACCATCTGTCTCTTCACCACCTGCCAAAGTGCCCAGGCAGTCAGAGAGACATGGACAGGAGCCATCACAGTCTCTACTTCTGTTCTCCGAATCTGTTGGCTTGGAAAGAGGGGGCCAGCCAAGCAGCATTCCTGAATGTGAAGAAGAGGGAGTATGCAGTGATGCTCAACTTCTTTGTCCCTCTGAATCTGAAGAGGCGAGTGGGCCAGTGCCTATGGTCAGCACACCTCAGTACGCATCAGATGATGACGAGAGCAGCTGTTTGAAGAGGGGAGGGAAGATGATGAGGTCCTTGACCCATCATGGCGTGAGGAACAGGAAGGTGGTGGGAGCAGCTCGGAGGAAGAGATTCCCCTACCGGCCAAAACAGGAGGCAGAGGGAGGGGGAAGACTTGGTTGCCTGTACCCTCCACTTCGGCACCCGTTAGGAGCATTCCTCATTCCAAAGGCAAACCGGGCGCTCACAAGAGTTGCAGTGCGTGGTCCTTTTTTGACACAGTTGCAGATGACATTTGCTTTGTCAAATGCAAGCTGTGTCATCAGATAGTCAAAAGAGGGAGAAATGTCAGCAACCTCAATACCACAAATATGTGGAAACATGTGCGCACCAAGCACGAGTTGGAGTTGCAGAGACACCCTGAAGACGTAGGCCAATGTACAGCACCACCTACCACCTCTTCAGTTCGTGTTGGGGCCTCTTCCTCCAGCTCACACACTGCTGGTTCGGCTTCCTCACAGGATCGCCAAGGAAGAACCTCTGCCACTGTTGTCCGGACACCCTGTCAGATTCCACCCATAGCAGCACGTTCCCATCCATCACAGCCATCGGTAGCACAGGCATGGGATAAAAGGTGCCCTTACTCGGCAAACCATCCCCGAGCACAGTCTCTGAATGCTGTCATTGCCAAACTTCTGGCAGTTGAAATGCTGTCATTCAGGCTGGTGGACACTGACACCTTCCGGGACTTAATGGCATTGGCAGTCCCCCAATACAACGTGCCCAGCCGCTTTTATTTCAGCAGGCGAGCCGTCCCTGCCCTGCAGAAACATGTTGAGGGCAAAATAAAACATGCGCTACTAAACGCCGTTAGTAGCAAGGTCCACCTGACCACCGATGCGTGGACCAGTAACCATGGACAGGGACGATACCTTTCCCTCACTGCCCACTGGGTCAATGTTGTGGAGCCGGGTACAGATCTGGAGAGTGGCGCTGTACGTGTTCTTCCAACGCCATGGATTGCAGGACTCCAGTCTGTACACATAGACTCCTCCTCCTACTCAAGTTCCTCAGAAACAGCAGAGCAGGAGCCTGTTACGACCGATATGAGCACAGCCGTGGCCAAACGTCAACAGGCTGTACTCAAATAAATTTCTTTGGGGAATCGAAGCCACACAGCGCAGGAGCTCTGGAATGCTATCAAGCTGGAGAGCGATGTGTGGTTTGGGCCAGCGAATCTCCAGCCGGGCTTGGTAGTGTGTGACAATGGCCGAAATCTGGTGGCAGCTCTTGGCCTAGGCAACCTCACACACATCCCATGTCTGGCACATGTGCTTAACTTGGTCATGCAGAGCTTTTTGAGGGACTATCCGGATCTTGATGCACTGTTGCACAAGGTCCGCATAGAGTGCGCTCACTTGCGACGTTCCAGCTCTGCAACGACGATTTGGCCTTCCGGAACATCGCATCATATGTGACCTACCCACCCGGTGGAATTCAACGTTACATATGTTGGAGCGGTTGTGTGAGCAGCAGGCAGCAGTCATGGAGTACCAGCTGCATCAGGCGCAAACAAGTCGCACTGTGCGCCGTTCACACTTCAGCACCATTGAGTGGGCCTCTATGAAGGACATCTGCCTCGTTTTGCGTGCCTTCGATGAATCCACGCGGATGGCGAGTGCAGATGATGCACTAGTCAGCATGACTGTCCCCCTTATCTGCCTGCTTCAACAAACACTGCAAGCACTAAGGGATGAGGTTTCGGAAGAGGTGGAGGATGAGGAGTCCCAAATGCCATCTGCTTCTGGACAGTCTGCGCTACATGTTTCCTCACAAAGGCCTAGGCAGGGGACACTTTGTGAGGAGGATGAGGAGGAGTCGATGGAGGAGGAAGACATCTCTCCAGAGGAGGGAGGTACACAAACCTCTACTCAGTATGTACAGCGAGGGTGGGGTGATGCAGAGCAGGCCGAGGTCACGCCTCAAACAGGGGACAGCGGTTCTTTGGCAGTTGGGAGTCTGCAGCACATGGTTGATTTCATGCTGCAGTGCCTGAGAAACGACCGCCGCATCGTCCACATTCTCGTCTCGGCTGATTATTGGGTGTACACCCTCCTAGATCCTCGCTACCGGGACAGCGTACAAAGGCTCATACCAACGTTGAACCGGGAGCGTAAACTGCGGGAGTACGAAGAGTCACTGGTGCAGTCCATAATGTTTTCCATTCCACCCGACAGCATTGTTGCTAGTGCTTTACAAAGCAGCTCTGTGCGTCGAGGCAGTGGAGGAAACTCTGCACAAAGAGGGAGCAGAGGCAGCGCCGCAGCACAAGGCAAGACCAGTATGGCCCAAATGTGGCAAAGTTTTGTGTGTCCACCACAATTGTCTACACCATCAGCGACGCCTCGAGTCAGCAGGAGGCAACGCTTCCGTCAGATGGTGTCAGACTACATGTCTTGCCCTGTCGCTGTACTCCCAGATGGCTCTTCCCCCTTCAAGTTTTGGGTCTCTAAGCTGGATACATGGCCAGAGCTTAGCCAGTATGCATTGGAGGTGCTGGCTTGCCCTGCTGCCAGTGTATTATCGGAACGTGTCTTTAGTGCCGCAGGTGGTGTACTAACAGACCGTCGCACGCGACTATCTTCCGATAATGTTGACCGGCTGACTTTTCTGAAAATGAACAAGGCCTGGATCTCCAAAGACTTTGCCATTCCTCTTACAGACTAAATTAGTGGTTGGCAACTGTATCCAGGTCTGCTGGTGTGTTCATTTTTCTACCACCTGAACTATAATCCCTGTGCTTCAACACAGCCAGTTGTCGCTCAGATGTGTCGTCTGCACAGAGAAACACACTAGCTCCTGTGTTAGTGGGGTTCAGTAACGCCAGCTGATCCCCTGCTGTGTGGACGGCAAAGTCACCAGCTCCATCAACATTCAAACCACTACTGATTTTTAACCGTGCCCAACTTGGGTCTCTGGCTCCACTGTCTCTACTATTTCCCCTGACCTCCAACCCCGCCATCTACATTTCTGAAGTGGCGTCAGCACAATCTACACTTGTTCCTGTGTTCCTGTGGCTCAGTCCCATCAGTTTATCCCCTGATGTGTGTCCGGCAAGGTCTCCTGCTCTGTCCACATTCCCATAACCAGTAGTGGGAATGAGGACAGAGCTGGCGAACTTGCCGGACAAACATCAGGGGATCAACTGACGGGACTGAGCACCAGTAACACAGGAACAAGTGTAGATTGTGCTGACGCCACTTCAGAGATGTAGCTGGCGGGGTTGGAGGCCAGGGTAAATAGTAGAGACAGTGGAGCCAGAGGCCTAAGTGGAGCATGGTTAGAATCAGTAGTAGTCAACAACCTCCATAAAAACCGCTGCCCATTGGCCTCTGCATGCGGCATGCGTAATCCTGGGCTAGTTATGGGAATGTGGACAGAGCAGGCGACATTGCCGGACACACATCAGGGGATTAACTGACCGGACTGAACACCTGTTACACAGGAACAAGTGTGGATTTTGCAGACGCCACTTCGGAGCTGTAACTGGCGGGGTTGGAGGACAGGGGAAATACGAAAATCAGTGAAGCCACAGGCCTAAGTGGAGCTTGGTTAAAATTAGTAGAAGTCTACAACCGATCTTAAAATTTCTTCAATGCAGCCTCAGCCTGCTCCGTGCTTGTCCCTGGGCTTCAACACAGCCAGTTGTTGCTCGGAAGTGCCGTCTTCACAGAGTAAAACACTAGCTCCTGTGTTTGTGGGGTTCAGTAACGTCAGCTGTTCCCCTGCTGTTTTGATGGCAATCTGTCCTGCTGCCTCCCAATTGACAGCACATCAGGCCTCAGCCTGCTAAGTGCTTGTCCTGGGCTCCAACATCGCCAGTTGCTACTCATAACTGACTTTGGCACGGGTACTCCCTCCTGCCCAGCTTGGTTCCAGCCCTGCCTGCTGTTTCCGGGAAGTGTCAATGTCAGTTTGCCACCCCAAGTTGCCATGTCGTGTTGCGGTTGGGTTAGCCGAGGCTAGGGTGCCAGCAGTTTAGGTGCTTCCTATGTGGACTGCGGGTTCTGGTAAGAAAGGCTTGTTCCGTAGTGCCAGTAGGACAAGCACCCCCTGTAGGACTGTGTGATTCGGTAACTGCGGCCAGCTTGCGGCATGCCAACTTTGCTTTTCAGGGGTAACTTCTGCTACCCCTCCGGGTTCCAGCACCGTCAGCTGGTTCTCGTCAGAGCCTTTGGCCTAGGTGCCTCCATCTCGGTATCCGAGTTCCGGCAACGTCTGCTGGTCCTTGGTAGTGCTTTGTAGCACAGGTACCTCCTGCTTAGTAACCGGGTTCCAGCACCGTCAGCTGGTCCTCGGTTGTGCCATTGGCTCTTATTCCTTCTGCTGCCCCTCCGGGTGCCAGCACTGTCAGCTGGTCCTTGCTATTTCCATTTGCTCTTGCAGCTTATGCTACCCCTCCGGGTTCCAGCACCGTCAGCTGGTTCTCGTCAGAGCCTTTGGCCTAGGTGCCTCCATCTCGGTATCCGAGTTCCGGCAACGTCTGCTGGTCCTTGGTAGTGCTTTGTAGCACAGGTACCTCCTGCTTAGTAACCGGGTTCCAGCACCGTCAGCTGGTCCTCGGTTGTGCCATTGGCTCTTATTCCTTCTGCTGCCCCTCCGGGTGCCAGCACTGTCAGCTGGTCCTCGCTATTTCCATTTGCTCTTGCAGCTTATGCTACCCCTCCGGGTTCCAGCACCGTCAGCTGGTTCTCGTCAGAGCCTTTGGCTTAGGTGCCTCCATCTCGGTATCCGAGTTCCGGCAACGTCTGCTGGTGCTTGGTAGTGCTTTGTAGCACAGGTACCTCCTGCTTAGTAACCGGGTTCCAGCACCGTCAGCTGGTCCTCGGTAGTGCCATTGGCTCTTGTTCCTTCTGCTGCCCCTCCGGGTGCCAGTACAGTCAGCTGGTTCAAGAGGACAAAGAACAGGAAGACAACCACCAAGATGCAGAACAACAAGAGAGAGAAGACAAAGAAGCATAAAAAAACAAAGCAGAAGAACATTAAGCAGAAGACTAATACTCTGAGCAAATGATATTATCTTATTTATAAGCAGAAGAAGACTAAGCAGTGTATGGGGGTGAGTCCGTTCCTCCTCGTGGTGCCCCTGGAAAAGGCCTGCTGCTGCAGGCCAAACTGAACGCGGACAAATCCTGTTGTAAATCTTTTGTGACAGGCAGAACGGAAGGTGTAAACTTCTAACTTTTCTAGATAACAACTACAGGAATGCCTGACACAAACAAGAATATGATGAAGAATAGGAAGAAGATGAAGAAGTTGAATATGTAGAATAATAATTGTTGAATAAGAAGAATATGAAGAATGTAAGAAAAGGAAGAAGAAGAAGAATGTAAAAAAATGAAGTAGAAGAATTTAAAAAAAGGAAGAAGAAGAATGTGTAAAAAAAGGAATAAGAAGAAGAATGTAAAAAAAGGAAGTAGAAGAATGTAAAAAAAGGAAGAAGAAGAAGAAGAATGTAAAAAAAGGAATAAGAAGAAGAAGAAGGTAAAAAAGGAAGAAGAATAAGAAAGAAGAAGAAAGAAGAAGAAGACATACATGTCTGGCAAAATATAAATGAGGCTAACATAGTCAATATCTTTGTAACTCCTAACGTCTTTAAAAAAAAAGTTTAATTCCTGCTATTCCATTTGATTGGGCTAAACCTCTATGGCTTTAATGTCTCCTCCACCTCCCACAATACATTCTACATTATTCTTAGTTGTTTTTCTTTATGTAGAATTAACCTACAAGGAAAGAAAGGGGTTTTTTTAATTCCGATATTTTGGCCCCATTGACTTGCATTGGTTCCCGGTATCGGAATCGGCGATACCGATACTTTTTTTAAGATCGGCCGATCCATTCCGATCCGATATTTTCAAGTATCGGCTGGTATCGCTCAACTCTAGAGCTGACTTAATTTCCGGGGGTAGGTGGGGGGGGATATCTCCAGAGACACAAGCTGGGCACAATATATTGGGCACTACAATGACATTTTTGCAATTTTTGCTCTAAAACTTCCACTATGTGTTTTTGGAAATCATCCATGTAGTGAAAATGGTAACTATATCCATAGTTGAATTCCCAGAGGGGTGTCATTTCCAAAATAGGGTCACTTCAGGGGGGATTCTGTTGTTATGGCACTTAGCGGCTCTCCAAAGTGCCATAATAGCAGAATACCCCTGAAGTGACCCTATTTTTGAAATCACACCCCTCTGCAAATTCATCTATGGGTGTAGTGACCATTTATCTGTCTACCTATTTTTCAATGCCCAATGGTATAATTTTCTATAAGAATAGAATATACATCACTCCATCTTCGAGGTGCACGGAAAAGGATACTACTCCTCAAAACGTATAGTATAAGAAATTCCGGCACTCAAAAGAAGTATATGCAGAAAAAATTTATTTGTACAACATTCTCCCAAAATCATGTGACGTTTCGGTCTATAACTCAGACCTTCATCAGACTGGGAACAAAAGACAAAACAACAAAGATCCATTAAAAACATAAAAACCACAATGTATCAGAATCAATATTACAAGGGCTAGTGAAAGATGGGAATCATCACAAATATATAGATACATGTCAAAAAACAAGAATCACCAAATCGCAAAAGATTCACACTTCATATATGACAAAAATATTTAAAATCTTGAAATATAACATAGTTACTGTAACATGTTTGGTAGTGTACAGGAATGACTACAACGGGCTTCTCTTATGACGCAGCGGAAGTTGCTAGTATTTTGGCACAAGTTTCTACTTCTAGTGACTTTTTACAAGTTCCTAGTAACGAATTTAAGTCACATGATTTTGAGAGGAAATCTCGACGCCTCATCGGATTGGAACTACACAGTGTAGCAATAGCGGAATACATCAAGACCCAGCATATCCCAAGAGGAGTACGCGTTTCTCTACGGCCCACCTTAATTCAAGAAAATATCGACTTTTGTCAACGATTTGAGCAAATCCTAAACAAGTGCTCTCTGGACTTGATAACCCTTACTCTGGAATACCTCCAACAAGGAAGTCAAAATTAGTCAAGAAAAATTATCTAGTATAGAGACCCAACTCAAGGACTCCTCATCTAAAGAAGAATTTGAGTCTATTAAATCCCAGGCAAAAGAAAATCTGGACTCTTTTCGCTCAGAAACAGCAAAAAGAAAACATCAGAAATTCATTCGGGATACACAGGATTATCTACAAAATAGAGTATACAGATGGCGTGGTTCCATGGCTCCATTCAGAACGAATTTCAGAGGATACAGATTCACAGATGACTCTTTGGCATCGAGTTCAAGCAATGAACGAACAGACAGAAGCAAATCCTCTTTATTAGGCCAAGGCACAAGACATTTGCTAAGAAAAGGACGAGGAGGGGAGGACAATGCCTCATAAACCGGACGTCACACGATGAACACGAGGTCACAGGTACTGACTCCAATTTGATAATTAACATTTCATCTACTGTAAGTCACTTGACCATACACAACTACGACTATTACAGAGAGGCCTATCATTTTGCCCCATCTATAAATTTAACACTTTTCAGTTAGACCTTGACCTCCAGAGGTTTTATAGAAACCTCAGACTTAAAGCATTTTTTCATAACCAACCCCCTCCTGGTAGGACAGATAATTCAATAACCCCAATTAATCTACCAAGCTTAGGCCTGAAGGTACAAAGCCATTTCAATCCCCCGAAAAATAGTCCACCGATTGAGACTTTTATTTCACTCATTGACAGAGAGGTCAATGAGTTTACCAAACAGGTTTCAAGAGGTGAACTATTTTTTCAGCCTAACATGAAAGAAGATGAACTCGAGGCACTTCGGTCTTTATTAGCAGATAAAGACATAATTATAAAACCGGCAGATAAAGGGGGCGCCGTGGTTATCATGGACCATTCTAAGTACCGAAATTAGATTTTGTCACAACTCCAAAACCAAGATATTTATCTACCTATATCCCACAATCCCACGGCTTCAATTAGGGACGAGATTAACGATACTCTTGAACAAGCAGCACTTTCTGGTATCATTGACAAAAAAAAGGAGTTTCTTATCAAATCGGATCCAATCATTCCGGTTATCTATACTCTATCAAAAATACTCAAACGACTAGATTACCCCCCGGGGAGGTCGATATTGGCATCTACAGATTCCATTTTATCACCTTTATCTATTTTGCTAGAGAAGATGCTCACCCCCCCTAGTCAGAAAAATGCCATCCTTCATTCTGGACACTGGTGCTTTCCTGAATAGAATTAAACACATGGACCCATTTTCCAGGAGAAACCCTTTTAGCTACACTAGAAGTGAACAATTTGTGCACATCTATAAAACATGAAAAAGGAATACAGGCCACCAAGATTCTTTTAGAGTAATCTACAGTAGTTTGGAACCACCAGTTATAAATTTTCTACTCAATCTACTCAAATTGGTACTGACCGAGAACTTCTTCCTGTTTGAAGACACCTTTTATACAAGTACTAGACACAGCAAAGGGGTCCAATGTGGCTCCCCCATATGCAAATGCATATATATCATATTTTGAATCACAACATATTTACACTAACTCATTGTATAAAACCCACTGCCATCTATGGCTGAGATACATAGACGATGTATTCTGGATCTGGAAGGGACCCATGGAATCCCTGACGATATTTTTCAATCAGATCAATAATGTTTGGCCAGAACTAACATTCACCATCAATAGCAGTCCTGTCCAAATTAATTTTCAGGATACCACAATTACAGTTAATTCCCAAGGATTATTAAAAGCGGACCTCTTTACTAAAAAACGATCGTAACTAGTGTTGAGCATTCCGATACTGCAATATCGGGTATCGGCCGATATTCGCGGTATCGGAGTTCCGATACTGAGTTCCGATACTTTTAGAATATCGAATACTGGAATCGAAAGTTTCCATAATGCAATGAGCCAGTTTGATTTTATTCAGCCAATGAGGAATCCTAAGAAGTGTGGGCACATCCTGTTATGCATGTTAACTAATGGCATGGCTGTGATTGGCTGCTGAAATGATGTTATGATGCACTATAAAAGCCGCCGCCGCCATTTTGGGTTCACTTGAATTTACTTAGGGACAGGACGCTGCTGTTCTGACTGAGGGACAGTTTGAGCTAGCGATTTGCTTTATTGTGCTTTACCCAGGCTACTTTAGCAACCGCTGTGTGAGAAGCTTTCTTTTGCCTTGCAGCGCTGGTCATGCCTGTCTCTGAGGTCTCTGTGTGTGAGTGTGTGTGAGTGCAGCTCACGCTGTAGTGTGTTCTGCAGCCACCTCTGGTTGTAGTCCACTCAGCGCGTGTCACTGCCTCATACATTGTCCTTTTTTGCATTAGTGCAGCTCCTTTTCCTGATTTCTCCTATTAGTGTGGTTCCATCCGTATCCAGCTAGATTGCTTGAAAACACTATATATGAGTAGATAGAGGAGCTTTTCTGCAGCCTTGCAGCGCTGTTCACGGCTGTCTGCAATGTCTCTATGTGTGAGTGCAGCTCACGCTGTAGTGTGTTCTGCAGCCACATCTGGTTGTAGTCCGCTCAGCGTGCGTCACTGCCTCATACATTGTCCTTTTTTGCATTAGTGCAGCTCATTTTTCCTGATTTCTCCTATTAGTGTTGTTCCATCCGTATCCAGCTAGATTGCTTGAAAACATTATATAGGAGTAGATAGGGGAGCTTTTCTGCAACCTTGCAGCGCTGTTCATGGCTGTCTGCGACGTCTCTGTGTGTGAGTGCAGCTCACACTGTAGTGTGTTCTGCAGCCACCTCCGGTTGTAGTCCGCTCAGCGTGCATCACTGCCTCATACATTGTCCTTTTTTGCTTTAGTGCTGCTCATTTTTCCAGATTTCTCCTATTAGTGTGGTTCCATCCGTATCCAGCTAGAATATTTGCAAACACTATATAGGAGTAGATAGAGGAGCCTTTATGCTGGCTTGTGCCCTGCAGCCCCAGCCACATTAGTATTAGCCTATTTTTTGGAGCTTCATCTATTGCATTGTAGGTTACCTTCCTGCATTGTAATAGCTACAAAAAGTTTGTGATACTATCAGTTTTACATCTTTGGGCACATCCAGTGGCTTTTTGTGAAAAAAAAAGTTAATAAAGTTCACCAAACACTCCACTTTATAGTTGTGTAGGTCACATTAGCTCATATTAAAGTCTAGTCCACACTTTATAAAATTAGTGTTTCTTATACCTGTTAGCAGCTGTTCAGGAATAAGCACACTAAGCCCTTAGTACTTTTCTGCTTATCTTTATCAGTCTACCCAGATGAAGAAGGCAGGGAGTAAGGCACGTGGTCATGGAGTTTCTGCAGGGAGAGGACGTGGGGATTCTGTGCCTGCTGCGGGCACCAGTGACTCAGCATCCCCCAGTTTTACCAGGCAACAGTCCTTTACGCGCAGCTTTGTAGGAGCTCGCCGTACCCCACTGCTGCGGGACGAACAAATTGAAGCCGTTGTCGGATGGATCGCAGCTAACGCATCGACTTCAATTAGTTCCAGATCCTCTCAGGTCCAGAGCACTGAAGAGCACCCATCTGTCCCTTCACCACCTGCCAAATTGCCCAGGCAGTCAGAGAGCCCTGGACAGGAGCCATTTCTACTTCTGTTCTCTGAATCTGTTGGCTTGGAAAGAGGGGGCCAGCCAAGCAGAATTCGAGAATTTGAAGAAGAGGTAGTATGCAGTGATGCGCACAGCTTTGTCTCTCTGAATCTGAAGAGGCGGGTGGGCCAGTGCCTATGGTCAGCACACCTCAGTACGCATCTGATGATGAGACTGAGGTGCCTCATTCTGGTGTGTACTGTGCTGGCAAGACTACCCAGGAGAAGCAGTCAATTGAAGAGGGTAGTGTAGATGATGAGGTCCTTGACCCATCATGGCATTAGGTACAGGAAGGTGGTGGGAGCAGCTCTGAGGAAGAGATTCCCCGAACGGTCAATAAAGGAGGGGAGGGCAGACTCGGTTGCCTGTAGTCTCCACTTCGGCACCCATTAGGAGCATGCCTCTTCCAAAACCCAAAACGGGTGCTCCCAAGACTTGCAGTGCCTGGTCCTTTTTTGACACAGTTGCAGATGACATTTGCTTTGTCAAATGCAAGCTGTGCAATCAGAAAGTGAAAAGAGGGAAAAATGTCAGCAACCTCAATACCACAAATATGTGGAAACATGTGCGGACCAAGCACGTGGTGGAGTTACAAAGACACGCTGAAGACCTAGGCCAACCTACAGCGCCACCTACCACCTCTTCAGCTCGTGTTGTAGCCTCTTCCTCCAGCTCACACACAGCTGGTTTGGCTTCCTCACAGGATCGCCATGGAAGAACCTCTGGCACTGTTGTACAGAGACACAGTGTCATTCCACCCACAGCACCATGTTCCCTGTCATCCTCACATTCCCAGGCCAGTCTACAGCCATCGGTAGCACAGACATGGGAGAAAAGGCGCCCATACTCGGCAAACCACCCCTGAGCACAGGCTCTGAATGCTGGCATTGCAAAACTACTGTCCCTTGAAATGATTTCATTAAGGCTGGCGGAGACTGATGCCTTCCGTACCTTCCGTAACTTCATGGCATTGGCAGTCCCACAATACAACGTGCTCAGCCGCTTTTATTTCAGCAGGCAAGCCGTCCCTGCCCTGCAAAAGCATGTGGAGGGAAAAATTAAACATGAGCTACTAAATGCAGTCAGTAGCAAGGTCCACCTGACCACCGATGCGTGGACCAGTAACCATGGACAGGGATGATATCTTTCCCTCACTGCCCATTGGGTAAATGTTGTGGAGCCGGGTACAGATCTTGAGAGTGGCACTGTGTGTGTTCTGCCAAATCCAAGGATTGCAGGAATCCAGTCTGTACACATTGACTCCTCCTCATACTCCAGTTCCTCTGAATCAGCGCTGCAGGAGCCGTCACAGTCTACCTCCACATGGACCCGTGAACGCTTACCTGTTACGACCGATATGAGCACAGCCGTGGCTAAAATTCAACAGGCCGTATTGAAATTAATTTCTTTGGGGAATCGAAGCCACACAGCGCAGGAGCTCTGGAATGCCATCAAGCAGGAGAGCGACGTGTGTTTTGTGCCAGCGCATCTCCAGCCAGGCATGGTAGTGTGTGACAATGGCCGAAATCTGGTGGCAGCTCTGGGCCTAGGCAACCTCACTCACATACCATGTCTAGCACATGTGCTCAACTTGGTCTTGCAGAGTGTTTTGAGGGACTATCTGGATCTTGATGCACTGCTGCACAAGGTTCGCATAGAGTGCGCTCACTTGCGGCATTCCAGCATGGCAAGATCGCGCATTGCAGCTCTGCAGCGCCGATTCCGCCTTCCAGAACATCACATCATATGTGACCTACCCACCAGGTGGAATTCAACGTTACATATGTTGGAGAGGTTGTGTGAGCAGCAGGCAGCAGTAATGGAGTACCAGCTGCATCAGGCGCAAACAAGTCGCACTGCGCGCCGTTCACACTTCACCACCACTGAGTGGGCCTTTATGAAGGACATCTGCCACGTTTTGCGTGCCTCCGATGATTCCACGCGAATGGCGAGTGCAGATGATGCACTAGTCAGCATGACTGTCCCCCTTATCTGCCTGCTTCAAAAAACACTGCAAGCACTAAGGGAGGAGGTTTTGGAAGAGGTGGAGGATGAGGAGTCACAAACGCCATCTGCTTCTGGACAGTCTGCACAACGTGGTTCCTCACAAAGGCCTAGGCAGGGGACACTTTGTGAGGAGGATGAGGAGGAGTCAATGGAGGAGGAAGACATCTGTCCAGAGGAGGGAGGTACACAATGCTCTAGTAGTCAGTATGTAGAGCGAGGGTGGGGTGATGCAGAGCAGGCAGAGATGATGCCTCAAGCAGGGAACAGCATTTCTTGGCCAGTTGGCAGTCTGCAGCACATGGTTAATTTCATGCTGCAGTGCCTGAGAAACAACCGCCGCATCGCCCACATTCTCAACACGGCTGATTATTGGGTGTACACCCTCCTAGATCCTCGCTACTGGGACAACTTACAAAGTCTCATAACACCATTGAACCGGGAGCGTAAAATGCGGGAGTACCAAGACACACTGGTGCATTCCATCATGTTCTCCATTCCACCCGAGAGCAGTGCTGCTAGTGCTTTACAAAGCAGCTCAGTGCATTGAGGTAGTGGAGGAAGCTCTGCACAAAGATGGAGCAGAAGCAGCACCTCAGAACAAGGCAAGACCAGTATGGCCCAAATGTGGCAAAGTTTTGTGTCCCCGCCACAAATGTCTACACCATCACAGATGGCTCCAGTCAGCAGGAGGCAACGTTTTTGTCAGATGGTGACAGACTACATGTCTTGCCCTCTCAGTGTTCTCCCACATGGCTCTTCCCCCTTCAAGTTTTGGGTCTCTAAGCTGGATACATGGCCAGAGCTTAGCCAGTATGCATTGGGGGTGCTGGCTTACCCTGCTGCTAATGTATTATCAGAACGCGTCTTTAGTGCCGCAGGTGGTGTACTAACAGACCGTCGCATGTGACTATCCTCCGATAACTTTGACCGGCTTACTTTTCTGAAAATGAACAAGGCCTGGATCTCACAGGAATTTGCCAGTCCTCTTCCAGATTAAATAATTGGTTGGCAACAGTATCCAGGTCTCCTGTTGTGTTCATGTTTCTACCACCTGAACTGTAATCCCTGGGCTCCAACACCGCCAGTTGCTGCTCAGAAGTGACGCCTGCACAGTCAACACTTGCTCCTGTGTTATTGGGGTTCAGTAATGTTAGCTGATCCCCTGCTGTGTGCCCGGCAATTTCTCCTGCTCCGACCACACTCACACTACTACAGATATTAAACTTGCTCCAATTAGGCCTCTGGCTACACTCTGCTTCTCCTGTAATCCCTGGGCTCCAGCACCGCCAGTTTCTGCTCAGAAGTGCCATCTGCACAGTCTACACATGCTCCAGTGTTATTGGGGTTCAGTAACGTCAGCTGATCCCCTGCTGTGTGTCCAGCAACTTCGCCTGCTCTGTCCACATTCACACTACTACATATATTAAACTTACTTCAATTAGGCCTCTGGCTATACTCTGTTTCGACTGTAATCCCTGGTCTCCAACACCGCCAGATGCTGCTCAGAAGTGTCTTTGGCATGGGTACTCCCTCCTGCCCAGCCTGGTTCCAGCACGCCAGCTGTTTCCAGGTAGTGTCAGCGTCACTTTGCCTCCAATACGTTGTCCTGTCGTGTTGCGGTCGGGTTAGCCGACTCTATGGTGCCTGCAGTTTAGGTGTTTCCTTTGTGGGCTGCGGGATCTGGCAATGAAGGCTGGTTCTGTAGTTCCAATAGGACAAGCTCCCCCTGTCAGACTGTGGGTTTCGGTAACTCCAGCCGGCTCGCGACCTTGCAACTTTTTTTTTCATGTGTATCTTCTGCTGCCTATCTGAGTTCCAGTACCATTAGCTGGTTCTTTGGAAGTCAATCTTGAATATGTCCCCCTGGGTTCAAGTAATGTCAGCTGGTTCCAGGCAGAGCCTTTGGCTTAGGTGCCTCCTTCTCGGTATACGAGTTCCACCAACATCTGCTGGTCTTTGGTAGTGCTTTCTTGCACAGGTACCTTCTGCTTAGTAACTTGTTCCAGTACCATCAGCTGGTCCTCGGTAGTTCCATTGGCTCTTGTACCTTCGGCTACCCATCCAGGTTCCTGTATCGTCAGCTGGTTCTCAGCAGTTCCTCAGCCTTCTTGTACTTTCTGCTACATTTCCAAGTTCAAGCTTTTTGAAATGGTTTTTGGTAATCACTCTGGATCTCGCTGACGACGACCCTAAAGACGACGACCCTGAAGACCACCCCGAAGACGATGACCCCGAAAACGATGACCCTGGAGACTTTGACCCTGAAGACCACCCCGAAGAAGATGAAGACCCCGAAAATGACGATCCTGGAGACGATGACCCTGAAGACCACCCCGAAGAAGATGACGACCCCGAAGATGACGACCCTGAAGACCACCCCAAAGAAGACCAAGAAGATGACCTGAAGAAGATGACCAATAGGACAAAGAATAAGAAGACAACCACCAAGATACAGAAGAACAAGAGACAGAAGACCAAGAAGCAGAAGAACAAGAACAGCAGAACAAAAAGCAGAAGAACATTAAGCATAAGACTAAAAGTCAGAGCAAAAGATATTATCTAAATTATAAGCAGAAGAAGACTAAGCAGTGTATGGGGTGAGTCCGTTCCTCCTTGTGGTGCCCCTGGAAAATACCTGCTGCTGCAGGCAAAACTGAACGCGGACAAATCCTGTTGTAAGTCTTTTGTGACAGGCAGAACGGAAGGTGTAATCTTCAAACTTTTATAGATAACAACTACAGGAATGCCTGTCACAAATATGAATATGAGAAGAATATGAAGAAGATGAAGAAGTAGAATATGAAGAAGAATAGTTGAATAAGAAGAATATGAAGAATGTAAAAAAAAGAATAATAGGAAGAAGGTGAAGAAGAAGAAGATGAATAAGGTGAAGAAGAAGTTGATGAAAAAGATGCTGCTGTTGAGGATGATGAATAAGAAAGTGTGGGAGAAGTAAAAAAGAAGGTGAAGAGCAAGGAAGTAGTGAAACATAAATATCTGACAAAATATAAAAAAGCTTAACATAGTCAATATCTTTGTAACTCCGAACGTCTTAAAAAAAAAATTAATTCCTGCTATTCCATTTGATTGGGTTAAACTTCTATGCCTTTATTGTCTCCTCCACCTCCCCCAATACATTCAACAATATTCTTAGTTGTTTTCCTTCATGTAGAAGTAACCTACAAGGAAAGTAAGGGCTTATTTTCATTCCGATATTTGTGTCCCATTGACTTGCATTGGTTTCCGGTATCGGAATCGGCGATATCCGATATTTTTGGGGTATCGGTCCGATCCAATCCGATCCGATATTTCCCGATATTGGAAGGTATCGCTCAACACTAATCGTAACAATTTACTTTCTTACCACAGTTGCCATCCTAAGGCCATTAAGAAATCTATCCCTTTTTCACAGTTCCAGAGAGTTAGGAGAATTGTTAGTAATCCAGATAAGTGCGAACAGCGATTGGATGAAATGCAGGCAAAATTTAAGCAGTGAGGTTATCCTGAAAAATTATTACAGAATTCCGATAATAGACCCATATCCCCATGCACCACGGATACAGTAAAAAGAATACCATTTGTACATACTTTTCATCCATTTTTTTACAGACTACACCCAAAAATTTGAAAGCATTGGCCTATTCTAAACACAAGTTATCCGGAAATAACCGAATTTGGTGTACCATTTTTACCCTGTTTCAGGAGACCAAATAACTTCAAAAATAAACTTGTCCAAGCAGGTATAGGTTCTTCTTAGAAAAAACCAAACAATTGTTCCTTCAGACACGTAAAAGGGGCACCATGCCTCCAATGTGCTCAGTGTTCTAACGTACTTAAAGGTGATAAGTTCTCCCACCCTTCTAACGGTTCAGACATTCCAATAAAAGATTTTTCACTTGCGATTCCAAATATGTAGTCTATGCAATTAAGTGTCCATGTGGGAAAATCTATGTAGGGGAGACTACACAGGCGGTCAAAGACCGAATCTCCCAACACAAGTCTGACATCAGATGCGGACAACACCATTTTCCTATTCCTCTTCATTTTCACAATGCAGGCCATACTATTGCCCAATTAAGGTTTCTTGTTCTAGAACAACTTCAACAAAATAGGAGAGGGCGTAACCGAGTGAGACAACTCAAGCTCAGGGAGGCTTTTTGGGTCCATCATCTACAGAGCATGGAACCAAGAGGTCTCAATAGAGAATATGATGTAGTCTGTCTGTTCTGATATGTACCTTATGCTCCAATTGGCGATTAATTGATTGATTTTGTCTTTTTTCCCTCTCTAGCATGTTGTGTCGCGTACTTGATTTATCACGTCAAGAAGTATGGAGTATTTTTTCGGTTTTATTTTTTTATTTTTTATTTTCATTTATTTTTTTTATTTTTACTTTTTATTATTATTTTTATTTTATTTTTTATTTTTTTAATTTTATTTTTCTTTTTATTCTTCATTTTTTTCACATTTTATTTCATTTTCATTTCCTATTATATTTTCATTTTCTTCTATTCTAAATTCATTATAATATCTATTGTTTTTCACCTTATATTCATATTTTCTTTCTCTATTTTCTTTCTCTCTTCCTTTCATTATCTGGCTCCCTCAATTCCCTCCTTTTTCCTTCCCTTCTCTTAGTCTTTGCACCATACTCCTTCCTTTACCTTCACGCTCCCCTGCTCCCTCCCTCTCCGCTAATGTCATTGCTCATTCTCATAAAGTAGGTGCTGAATTTTTTCCTTTAATGACACGCTATACAGCGACATCACTTCCGGGTCTCAATTTAGCTTGCGGTCCATTTGATCACCATTTGCGTTCCACCGCTACATCACGTCCGGTATTACATTTCCGGAAGTGTCGTCACTCATAGCAGCCACCTCCAGTATTTAGAGCGCCTTCATGCATCACAGGATGCTTAACCACGGGGCACTCCATCCCCCCTGCCAGCGCTGTGTACACGCCTAACTATGTGCAAAGGTAATTAAAGCTCAACCTCCCTGTTTCTCCCTGTCCACTTTTTTTTCCATGTGAGCATTTTTTGATGGTATGACGCTTTTTTTCTTTAGGGACTTTCTCTATTTGTCCCAAGACCTTGATCCCCCTAAAAAGAGTAAGCTTACACTCACTGGCCACTTTATTAGGTACACCTGTCCAACTGTGTGTTAAGACTTAATTTCTAATCAGCCAATCACATGGCGGCAACTCAGTGCATTTAGGCATGTAGACATGGTCAAGACAATCTCCTGCAGTTCAAACCGAGCATCAGTATGGGGAAGAAAGGTGATTTGAGTGCCTTTGAAAGTGGCATGATTGTTGGTGCCAGAAGGGCTGGTCTGAGTATTTCAGAAACTGCTGATCTACTGGGATTTTCACGCACAACCATCTCTAGGGTTTACAGAGAATGGTCCGAAAAAGAAAAAAAATCCAGTGAGCGGCAGTTCTGTGGGCGGAAATGCCTTGTTGATGCCAGAGGTCAGAGGAGAATGGGCAGACTGGTTCGAGCTGATAGAAAGGCAACAGTGACTCAAATTGCCACCCGTTACAACCAAGGTAGGCAGAAGAGCATATCTGAACGCACAGTGCATCAAACTTTGAGGCAGATGGGCTACAGCAGCAGAAGACCACACTGGGTACCACTCCTCTCAGCTAAGAACAGGAAACTGAGGCTACAATTTGCACAAGCTCATCGAAATTGGACAGTAGAAGATTGGAAAAACGTTGCCTGGTCTGATGAGTCTCGATTTCTGCTGCGACATTCGGATGGTAGGGTCAGAATTTGGCGTAAACAACATGAAAGCATGGATCCATCCAGCCTTGTATCAACGGTTCAGGCTGGTGGTGGTGGTGTCATGGTGTGGGGAATTTTTTCTTGGCACTCTTTGGGCCCCTTGGTACCAATTGAGCATCGTTGCAACGCCACAGCCTACCTGAGTATTGTTGCTGACCATGTCCATCCCTTTATGACCACAATGTACCCAACATCTGATGGCTACTTTCAGCAGGATAATGCACCATGTCATAAAGCTCGAATCATCTCAGATTGGTTTCTTGACCATGACAATGAGTTCACTGTACTCAAATGGCCTCCTCAGTCACCAGATCTCAATCCAATAGAGCATCTTTGGGATGTGGTGGAACGGGAGATTCGCATCAGGGATGTGCAGCCGACAAATCTGCGCCAACTGTGTGATGCCATCATGTCAATATGGTCCAAAATCTCTGAGGAATGCTTCCAGCACCTTGTTGAATCTCTGCCACGAAGAATTGAGGCAGTTCTGAAGGCAAAAGGGGGTCCAACCCGTTACTAGCATGGTGTACCTAATAAAGTGGCCAGTGAGTGTATATACCAGTATATTTAGTCTTCCATCGCTAAGGTTCTTTTTATGCATCTTATCGCTATGTATATTTTCATATTGGTCAGCAATTCATTTCTATTGTGTTTTGTTTTTCCTCTCTTATTCATCTTTTTTCATGTTTGTGAGCCCCATCGGGGACAGTGATGATAATGTGTGCAAACTGTAAAGCGCTGCGGAATATGTTAGCGCTATATAAAAATAAAGATTAATATTATTATGTTTTCTTTTTTTCTATTTTTTATTTTTTTCTATATTTCTCAGATTTTTTGCCCTTTTTTCAGTTTTATTCAATTTTTCCAATTTTTCTTCATCCATTTTTTTCATTCATTTTTTCATCCATTTTTAATTCATTTTTTCATCCTTTTTTCATTTTTTTTCATCCATTTTTTTCATATTTTTCTCATCCATTCTTTTCATCCATTTTTTCATTCATTTTCTCACCCCCTTTTTCATTTTTTT
This sequence comes from Dendrobates tinctorius, assembly GCF_039654945.1. Taxonomy (NCBI): domain Eukaryota; kingdom Metazoa; phylum Chordata; class Amphibia; order Anura; family Dendrobatidae; genus Dendrobates; species Dendrobates tinctorius. Next base: position 40,661,135 of record NW_027361714.1, read on the forward strand.
CATCCCTTTTTTTCCATCTCCCCTTTTTTCATTCATTTTTCTCATTTTTTTTCATTTTTTTCATTTTTATTCTTTTTCTCTTCTTTTTTTCCATTTTTTATTTTTATTTTTTATTTTTCTTTCTCTCTTTTTTAATATTTTTTATTTTTTGTTTTTGTATTTAAATCTTTATGTTCATGAATCCATGCTCACACATATCTCCATACCTCTAGGTACCAGTCTATTCTCGTATATTTTCTCTTGTCCGGTAATCTCTCCAAAATCGATAATTTTCCTGTAAGCTACTGAACATGTTACAGTAACTATGTTATATTATCAACATTTTAAATATTTTTGTCATATATGAAGTGTGGACCTTTTGCCATTTGGTGATTCTTGTTTTTTGACATGTATCTATACATTTATGATGATTCTCATCTTTCACTAGCCCTTGTAATATTGATTCTGATACACTGTGGTTTTTATGTTTTTAATGGATCTTTGTTTTGTCTTTTGCTCCCAGTCTGATGAAGGTCTGAGTTATAGACCAAAACGTCACATGATTTTGGGAGAATCTGTTGTAGGTATAATTTTCTATGGAACAGCTGTGGTGTCAGTATGCTCACTGCACCACTTGAAGAATTCATTCAGGGAAGTATTTTGTAAAATGCAGTCACTATTGGGGGCTTATGCTTTTCTGGTATGTCAGGTGCTCTGACAATGTGACATGTCATCCTCAAACAATTCCCACAAAATCTTCTCTCCAATATGGCACTCCTTCCCTTCTGAGATTTGCCGCCATGCACCCAAACAGTGGTTTACCTCCACATATGAGGTATCAGCATACTCAGGACAAATTGCACAACAACTTTTGGCATCCAATTTTTCCTGTTACCCTTTGAAAAATAGAAAATTTGAGGTCGAAACGATCATTTTTGTGGAGAAAATATGATTTTTATTTTCACGGCTCTACGTTATTTACTTCTGTGATGCACTTGGGGGTTCAAACTGCTGACCACACATCTAGATAAGTTCCTTGAGGGGTCTAGTTTCCAAAATGGGGTCTAGCCCTGCCGTGCTCCCAGACAGTAGTTTTCCACCACATACTGGGTATTGGCATACTCAGGAGAAATTTCACAACAAAATTCGGGGTCCATTTTTTCTTGCTACCCTTGTGAAAATAAAAAATTGAGGTCGAAAAGATCATTTGTGTGGAAAAAATATGATTTTTTTAATTTCACAGCTCTACGTTATTATCTTGTGTGAAACACTTGAGGGTTCACAGTGCTCACCACATATCTAGATAAATTCCTTGGGGGGTGTAGTTTCCAAAATGGGGTCACTTGTTGTGGGTTTCCACTGTTTAGGCATGTCAGGGGCTCTCCAATCGCAACAAGACGTCTGCTATAGATTCTAGTCAATTTTGCATTCCAAAAGTCAAATGGTGCTCCTTCCCTCTCATGCCCTGACATGCGCCCAGACAGTAGCTTTCCATCACATATGGGGTATCGACATACTCGGAAGAAATCGTACAACAAACTTTATTGTGCTTTTTTTTCCCTTGTGAAAATGAAAAATTTACAGTCGAATTAAAAGTTTTGTGGGAAAAAGTAAAACTTTCAATTTTCCATTCCACATTTCATTAATTCCTGTGAACATCACAAAACAATCACTGACCTCAGGGAGACCAGTCAAAGAAAACACTGTGGCAGCCGGCAAAGGCACTCAATCAGTGAAATCCTAGGTGCAATGCTCCCTGGGAAATATAAATATGCAAATAAAGTCCATGGAGCCTCATTTAAGAGTCTCAAACACGGGACTAGCCAGATCATCCTCCAGGGAAGGACCCAGCCAAGGGGTGGCTCCTTTCGGAAACCACCATTACCACCATATTAAGTGACCCTTTAAGTCAAAATCCAGCTCTTTACGAGTTTACAGATATGACAAGGGAAATACCAAGGCCAGGTATCCATCCACAGACAGCTGTTTCTTTTTTTTTTTTTTTTTTTAAAAACCATTTAGGTTAGTTATAAACAACTCAATATAGGCTCATCAACTTAAACGTCGTTGTTTCAACTCTCATCATCATGGTTCATATTTATTTTATTATAACAAACCAAGGGTATACACAAAAGACATCCTGAACATCAATAAACATCGCTAAAATTCACTGATATTTGATCAGGTGCTGCCATTTTTTCAATTTCCAGACACCCTCTGCATCAGAACCACCACCGCCTTCGCTGTCTAATTTATAAATCAAGTATAATCTAGAAAGGATGAGCCCGACACACTTATTTACAGATACATGCTTCTCTTTGAAAATTCCTAAATTCCTCACATCCCACAAACTCTGCATCACACAAGTCATAATTAACCATAGGATTCTATTTTTCACACGACCACATGCACCAATTCCAAACATCGCAACACGCCAGTCAATAAAACTCACACCTGCTAACTCCTTACACAACCCACCTACACACTTCCACACACTGCACACGTAATCACAGTCTCACATAGTATGCCACACAGTCTCTCATCCACCACATCCTTCCCTTGGGCACACATCAGCTCTGGTCAGACCTCATCTCTTCTGAACCTGTCGCATAGGTAAAATATTGTGCAAGGACATCCATACAATATCCCTTTGTCTATTAGACATCCCGTGCATTCCCAAACTCTTCCATGTAGCCGAAACTTCATTCCCTCTCAACCCCACAATATTACATTCCACATCATTCTTACGTATTATTTTCATAAAAATTCTTAGCCATTCTAAAATCATTCATCGGTACACTCAGCAAATCATGCTTCCTCACAAACTTCTCAATCACCTCATACCAGTCTGGACACTTGAAAGCAACAGGCACTCTAGTATCCCTCTTTCTCCAACATAAGCCATATAACATCCAACGAGCAGAATAACTTGCCATATACGCTCCCTTATTTCCTTTATTCAGCAAAATAGCAACAGATTTGATATCCTGAAGCCCCAGAAAAATCTCAATGTTTGGAAAGGCCATGCCGCCATGGTGACACGCCTTGAAAAGACTCTCTTAAGTTTCTCTATTTTACTGCTCCAGAAAAAAGTAAAAGCGAACTTTTCCACTCTTTTTATTTTCCTACACGACGGTGGAAAAACTCTTGCAATAAAAAGCAAAATCGGAAGAATCACCGCTTTTATGACCAAAATCTTACCACACTCAAGGTCAAGTCTCTGAGTCGCCAAAAATTTAACTTACGCTCTATGCGCAATCGACACTTCTTCCAGCTCTCCTTACCTTCCAAGTCCTTATTAAATAATACTCCCAGCACTTTGATAGTACCCTCCTCACACTTTACCCCCTCCATTTTAACCTTGTCATCCCCAAAACATTTAAAACTACATTTATTCCAATTCACTCTAAAGCCAGATGCACCACAGAAAAACTCCAGAAGCAACTTAACCCTACTCATAGACGCAACACTTTCACTCACAGCTACAACATCATCCATATATCCAAGAACTTTCACATGCTTCCCACCACTCCCAGGTACCAACAAACCTCGCATCATTTTATCATGTCTCACCAAGCACAACAGAGGTTCAATCACACATACAAACAAGACAGGGGACATGGGACACCCCTGCCTTACACCAGACTTAATATTCACTTTCTCACTCAACCACCCATTAACAAGAAACTCACTTGACACACAATCATACAAAGACATTATCCCATTCACAAATTTTTGAGGAAATCCCATTCTATCCAGAACTTTAAACAAAAACACATGCGAGACCCTATCAAACGCTTTCTCAAAATCAATTGACAGAACCGTACACTTCCGCTTCCTTCCTATGCAGTCTCCAATCAAATCCCTTAATAACAATAAGTTATCACTCATACTTCTTCCAGGCACAGCACACACTTGATCCTCATCCACAATACTACCAATCACCTCACGCATACGATTCGCCAACAATTTGATATAGATTTTGAAATCTGTGTTCAGCAATCTTATAGGTCTCCAATTCTCTAAACACTTTCTCTCACCTTTCTTATGCACAAGCACAACCACCCCCTCTTTCATTGATTCACACAACTTACCACTCTCTCACATATACTTACATATCTCAGTCAAATCAGCACCCAAAAAATCCCACGCCTTCACATAGAATTGTACAGGCAATCCTTCTTTACCTGGAGTCTTATTCTTTTTAGCTCTCTTCATCACATTTTCTACTTCTTCCATAATTACGTCCTCATTCAAAATATCACATTCTCCAATATCCAACTTGTTCTCTAACCCATTCAGCACTTCTGAAACAAGACCAGAATCAATCCATTCTTTATCATATAACTTTCTATAGAACCTATTCACCTCCTTTATCACATTCTCACCTGACACACGCAAACCATTCCTATCCAGGATTTTATCCATATCAGCCTTTCTCCCATTCTTTTTCCTAAAAAAGAACCTCATGCACTTTTCATCTTTCTCAAGATGTTCTATTTTCGTGCGATAGATGATTTCTTTCGCTTTTTCATCCATAGCACTCTTTAATTCACTCTTTGTCTCAGCCAGCAGATCAGACACATCCATGCCATTTTCTCCACACTTCCTTAACCAGTCTAAGCGCCTGTTAAAATCATTAAATCTACTCCGATAAATAGCAGCTTTTTTATAGCCCCACTTTTTGACGAATTTTTTGCAACACACCTTAACCCAGTCCCACCATTCCAGTACACACGCAAAATCCCTCTTACATACTCTCCACTCTTTATACTTTATTTTTAATTCATTCATCACATCCTCATCTTCTAACAATCTTACATTCAGCTTCCAAACCCCACCCCCTACACACGGTCATCAATCGCACTAAACACACCTCTCAAACACTCATGATCAGAAAAAGGTACAGCATTTTGTTCAAAATTCATACACAACATATTTTTGGAAAACAACATTTTATCTATCCTGGATGCAATACCACCCCTATCAGCATGGTATGTTGGCGGTGGTGGGATGCCAAATTTCAGAGCAGCAGCATCTAGAAGGGAAAGATCAGAAATAAGATTGGATAACTTTTTACCAGTTATGTCACAATTCCCTTCTGTGGTGCAATTAAAGTCTCCAACTAAAACTGTAGGCATTTTGCCAGGAAGAAACAAACTTTTCCAAAAGAGCCAGATGCTCCTTTTTCCTGTCGTGTCCTAATGGACAGTACACATTAATAATTCTAGCCCACCACCCCCTATAGCTAACATGTGCAATTATACATCTACCCACCTCTACCACCGTGTAGCTATCTAAGCTAATCTCCCTGTTACCCCTTAATATCCCTACACCATCATTCCTTTTAACACATGAGCCAGACCATACATGCTGTCCGTAAGGCCAGTCCTTATCACTTGGAGCGTCCACAATCCCACATTCCTGAAGACAAAAGATGTGAGCATTCATCTGTTTAATATAATCTAGATCAATTGCCCTCCTGAATTTGGATCTAATTTGCCTGATATTCAGGGATGCAATGCCCCAACCAGCTTGGGGAGCCATAAAATGAATGTGTTATTTACATGACGACAAACACGCCACTTCCTCTTCAGCCGTTTTCGTCTTCCATCTGGAACTGCAACTCCTTGAATCTGTTTACGTCTGCGGGAATGCCTAAAAATGCATTGGTGTCAGGAGAGAAGACATCCTGAGGGTAACTACATTCACTCACCGGACTTAAACCAACTTCACTGGGGTCTGCCCAATCCATTCTGGGCTGGGCTTCTTACAGAAATTTCCAGGCTCCTTATCCTCAGAGGACCTCGCAAGAGTGAAGTCACCTTGATCTCCACAACTGGCCAACTCCTCCTCAGTAGCAAACCAAGATACACTGGGGGTATTGCCAAGAGTACTCTCCAACTCCCCCTCCCCACAGACATCAGACTGATGAGGGAGCTCACATTCAACATCAGTAGCTTCCAAAACTGCCACCTCTGGGCTGGGAGACTCCGTTTGGGGCAGGGCCTCCTCATGTGCATCCATGATTTCAGGTTCCTCAATAAGTTCCTGGTCTGAAACCTGTGGAATGTCAACAACAGCAGCAGGGGGTGCAGCTGCTCCACCTGAGACCTCAGCGTAAGACCTAGGACTGATCCTGGCCTTACAGTCACGATACTTATGGCCCTCCTCACCACAAACATTACACATAACAGGATTTGTACAGTCTTTTGCCATATGGCCAGAAGCATTGCAATTCCTGCAAGTTGGCATCTCCTTGCAACTATCCTAGGTATGCCCGAAATTTTTACACCTCCTGCAATACATCGGGGCATCTGGAAAGAACAAAAACCCAGTATTTTTCCCAATTGAAAAATTAAGAAGGGGGTAATGGATGCCTCCCGGGCCTTGGGGATCCATCCCAAATCTCACAAAAAATTTGTACTTCCCAGTCCAGAGCCCTTCTCCATTCAGGACCCTGTGGGAGTACTGAACATAAATGCAATGTCTTTTCAAAAATAAAGCAATGTCCTCCAGGGAAACAAAAGGGTTGTGCATGAAAACTACAAGTGGGATATCTCCCTTAGAGTACAGCACAGTAAAGGTAAGACCTTCCAGCAAAGGATTTGCCACTCCATTTTTCAGGGCAGTAAACAAATTCTGGCAAACTGCCATAGAAGATAGCACCAGTACATACCTGCCTTCTCTCCTAAACTCCTGCAGGCATATTATATCGGACTTATGAATCTTCAGGATGTCATAAAACACCATGTTGACCAAATATCCCAGGGAAAAATGCAACTTCTTATCTTCAGCGATGTCAATCCTGAATCCATATTTGACCTGGCTATCATCGGTCCCAGAGAATTGAAGTCGGACTCCCATCGTCCACAATTCCAAGGGTCTCCTCCCCGAAACCTGCTGGCTATCTTCCAAAAGCAGCGACCGGCTTAAGCCACCAAAGTGTCGATGCCGGAAGGCCAATAGACAGCGCTCAAGGTATTCAGGAAACTCCGCACCTCATCAGTGTGGAGTTGGATTCTGGCTAGGTGGGAGCAATGCCTAGTAGACCAACATCACAAAATAATCACTGACCTCAGGGAGACCAGTCAAATAAAACACTGTGGCAGCCGGCAAAGGCGCTTAATCAGTAAAATCCTAGGTGCAATGCTCCCTGGGAAATATAAATATGCAAATAAAGTCCATGGAGCCTCATTTAAGAGTCTCAAACACGGGACTAGCCAGATCTTCCTCCAGGGAAGGACCCAGCCAAGGGGTGGCTCCTTTCGGAAACCACCATTACCACCATATTAAGTGGCCCTTTAAGTCAATATCCAGCTCTTTACGAGTTTACAGATATGACAAGGGAAATACCAAGGCCAGGTATCCATCCACAGACAGCTGTTTCGGGGTGTTGCCCCTCATCAGAGTGGAGTAGGATTCTGGCTAGGTGGGAGCAATGCCTAGTAGACCAACATCACAAAACAATCACTGACCTCAGGGAGACCAGTCAAAGAAAACACTGTGGCAGCCGGCAAAGGCGCTCAATCAGTGAAATCCTAGGTGCAATGCTCCCTGGGAAATATACACTCACTGGCCACTTTATTAGGTACACCTGTCCAACTGTGTGTTAAGACTTAATTTCTAATCAGCCAATCACATGGCGGCAACTCAGTGCATTTAGGCATGTAGACATGGTCAAGACAATCTCCTGCAGTTCAAACCGAGCATCAGTATGGGGAAGAAAGGTGATTTGAGTGCCTTTGAACGTGGCATGATTGTTGGTGCCAGAAGGGCTGGTCTGAGAATTTCAGAAACTGCTGATCTACTGGGATTTTCACGCACAACCATCTCTAGGGTTTACAGAGAATGGTCCGAAAAAGAAAAAAAATCCAGTGAGCGGCAGTTCTGTGGCCGGAAATGCCATGTTGATGCCAGAGGTCAGAGGAGAATGGGCAGACTGGTTCGAGCTGATAGAAAGGCAACAGTGACTCAAATTGCCACCCGTTACAACCAAGGTAGGCAGAAGAGCATCTCTGAACGCACAGTGCGTCGAACTTTGAGGCAGATGGGCTACAGCAGCAGAAGACCACACTGGGTACCACTCCTCTCAGCTAAGAACAGGAAACTGAGGCTACAATTTGCACAAGCTCATCGAAATTGGACAGTAGAAGATTGGAAAAACGTTGCCTGGTCTGATGAGTCTCGATTTCTGCTGCGACATTCGGATGGTAGGGTCAGAATTTGGCGTAAACAACATGAAAGCATGGATCCATCCTGCCTTGTATCAACGGTTCAGGCTGGTGGTGGTGGTGTCATGGTGTGGGGAATTTTTTTCTGGGCACTCTTTGGGCCCCTTGGTACAAATTGAGCATCGTTGCAACGCCACAGCCTACCTGAGTATTGTTGCTGACCATGTCCATCCCTTTATGACCACAATGTACCCAACATCTGATGGCTACTTTCAGCAGGATAATGCGCCATGTCATAAAGCTCGAATCATCTCAGATTGGTTTCTTGAACATGACAATGAGTTTACTGTACTCAAATGGCCTCCTCAGTCACCAGATCTCAATCCAATAGAGCATCTTTGGGATGTGGTGGAACGGGAGATTCGCATCAGGGATGTGCAGCCGACAAATCTGCGCCAACTGTGTGATGCCATCATGTCAATATGGTTCAAAATCTCTGAGGAATGCTTCCAGCACCTTGTTGAATCTCTGCCACGAAGAATTGAGGCAGTTCTGAAGGCAAAAGGGGGTCCAACCCCTTACTAGCATGGTGTACCTAATAAAGTGGCCAGTGAGTGTATATGTGCAAATAAAGTCCATGGAGCCTCATTTAAGAGTCTCAAACACAGACCCAGCCAAGGGGTGGCTCCTTTCAGAAACCACCATTACCACCATATTAAGTGGCCCTTTAAGTCAATATCCAGCTCTTTACCAGTTTACAGATATGACAAGGGAAATATCAAGGCCAGGTATCCATCCACAGACAGCTGTTTCGGGGGGCTGCCCCTCATCAGTGTGGAGTAGGATTGTGGCTAGGTGGGAGCAATGCCTAGTAGACCAACATCACAAAACAATCACTGACCTCAGGGAGACCAGTCAAAAAAATACTGTGGCTGGGTCCTTCCCTGGAGGAAGATCTGGCTAGTCCTGTGTTTGAGACTCTTAAATGAGGCTCCATGGACTTTATTTGCACATTAATTCCTGTGAAGCAACTGAAGGGTTAATAAACTTCTTGAATGTGGTTTTGAGTACCTTGAGGGGTGCAGGTTTTAGAATGGTGTCACTTTTAGGTATTTTCTGTCATATAGATCCCTCAAAGTGACTTCATATGTGATGTGGTCTGATATGATTGGGTCACCGAGTAGGAGAGCAAGCCCAAGCTAAGCCACAGAAAACCAGAGAGGTTGGTAACTAAGTGGATTGCAGACCCCCGATCCTATCCACACAACTAGCAGTAGCCGTGGAGCGTGCCTACGATGATCCTAGATGTCTCAGCACAGCTGGAGAGCTACTAAGCCTAAAGCAAGAAAGGTGAAATCTTAGCTGCCCCAGAGCAGACCCCAAAGGAATAGATAGCCCCCAAACATATATTGTCGGTGAGATAAGATGAAAACACAAACGCAGGTAGGAAAATAGATCCCAGGAGCAACATCTGAACTCTCTGTTCAGAAAAGCACATGTTAGGAATCTGGGTTATATAATGCCTATGCGGGAATCCAGATTCACATATTTGTCTCCAGAGGCTAAGTCCTTTGTCCCAGCTTCTGAGCATGCTCACGGGACTAGCTCTCATTCGAGTTCAGGAGTCAGGTGCTCAGGTCCTGCTCCTGATTTGATTGGTTATGCTCAGGGCTCTGGAGATTTCCGGCAGGTCCCGTACACTATAAAAAGTGCGCATGGCCGCTATGCCATGCGCTAGTATTTTCATACTGCTGCTGTATGTATGGTGATGGATGCTTGGACTGGTGGATGACTTATTATGAAACCCCTTCCCTCTGATATTATGTTTGTGTGAGTGATTGGGCAGCAGCCAGTAGCAGCGCTAGCGCCAGCGCGCTCCAGTCATACTTTTTGCAGCAGCTAAGCGTCCTGCATTGCTCCAGCGTTTTTGCAGCGCCTTGTTTGCGGCTCTGTTCTCGCCGCGCTGCAGTTGCAGTTTATTTCTGCGTCCACGGTTGCGACGCCAGCACACCTGTTACCACGGTAGGTGTCGGACGTAGTGTCATCCTAACTACTCCGGTTTTTGCCTACCGCATGTGTGCCGCTGAGTCCCTGTGTTGCTAACAGGCTCAGCGTTACTTTTCTATTTTTTCCTGGAGCAGCTCTGTGCACTTAGCAGAGACTGCTTGATTGCACCTGGGTGATATAGAACCCCGTGCACATTACCGCCACAGTGCTCTGTGTCTTCTAGCTGCGGTTTTTCCATCTGCCGCACGGTGGACCCCGGGCGGCAAAAACGTTTATTTATATTTTTTTAAGCGTGTTCCATCGCCGTAACATAATACTAGCGCCAGGGTCTGGCTAGAGATGACAGAACAGCAGCAACCCCTCCAGTGTGTGGGACAGCTCGAGACTCGCTTGACCACCCTTGAGAGAGCTCTCGCAGCTTCGCAGGCCACGGATGCTGCTGTAAAGGCACTTACTGATGCGGTCGGGCGGATGTCCATGTCCACCCTTGCGCCGACAGTTACCCGGCTCCCATTGCCCGATAAATATTCTGGGGATGGCGCCTCCTGCAGAGGGTTTATCAGCCAGTGCTTGATCCACCTTGAGCTGCTGGCTGCGCAATTCCCTACAGAACGGGCCAAGGTGGCCTTTATTATATCCCTACTGTCGGGCAAGGCGCTGGAATGGGCTACGCCTTTATGGGAGCGGGGTGATCCCGAGATTCGGACCACTGCCCACTTGCTGACAGCCATCAGGCAAGTTTTTCTCGGTCCCCGGGTCACCCATGACACCTCTCTACAGTTGCTTGCCTTGTCTCAGGGGTCTCTCTCGGTTAGCCAGTACGCCGTTCGTTTTCAGACACTGGCGTCCGAGTTGGACTGGTCCGACAAGGCACTGATCCCTGTTTTTTGGAGAGGATTAGCGGGGCATGTTAAGGATGCTCTTTCCACTAGAGAGATCCCTACCTCTCTGGAGGAGCTAATTTCTATCTCCTCCCGTATCGATCTCCGTTTTTCGGAGAGCGGTATGGAGCGAGCTCACTCCAAGCGGAGAGGTACCCCGGCTCCCAACCGTTTTGAGCCTCTGGAGCTGCCCGAGCCAGAAGTTCTACCTCCCGAGCCCATGGAAGTGTCTCGCGCCTTTTCAGAGACCTCTCCGGCTCACGGGTCCATATGCGATTGCCACCACCTACATGCTGTTTCCCAGGAGGACAGCCCCCCACAGTGGTCTGACTGTGAGTCGGTAGGTGAGACTTTTGTTCCCCCTCGCCAGCGGCCTAAAATTCTCGCGTGGGCACACGCGCCCAATGCGAACGGCCACCGTGGCTATATGCAGACCACGAAGTCTCTGGCTGGATCATATTGGTGGCTGCACAGGGCTCGGGACGTAAAGAAATTTATTCGGGCATGCACCCTATGTGCTCGGGATAATCTTCCCGAACGGAGTGTGGCTACACCCGTCGCTACATGGCGGCCATCTCCTAAAACTCACATTGTCTCCCGGGTATCCCTCCTGAGACCTGGCGATCTGGCCTCTCCTGATACCGTCCGTGTGTCCCGCTTTTCGGTTTCACCTACCGTGACATCAGGCTCGCCTTTTGACGAGTCTGAGACCTGTACCTCTGTCGGGCACAGGTTGGTGGACCGGAGGGTTCAGGGAGGAGGGGGCCCTAGGAGGGGGGGTAATGTTAGGAATCTGGGTTCTATAATGCCTATGCGGGAATCCAGATTCACATATTTGTCTCCAGAGGCTAAGTCCTTTGTCCCAGCTTCTGAGCATGCTCACGGGACTAGCTCTTATTGGAGTTCAGGAGTCAGGTGCTCAGGTCCTGCTCCTGATTTGATTGGTTATGCTCAGGGCTCTGGAGATTTCCGGCAGGTCCCGTACGCTATAAAAAGTGCGCATGGCCGCTATGCCATGCGCTAGTATTTTCATACTGCTGCTGTATGTATGGTGATGGATGCTTGGACTGGTGGATGACTTATTATGAAACCCCTTCCCTCTGATATTACGTTTGTGTGAGTGATTGGGCAGCCGCCAGTAGCAGCGCTAGCGCCAGCGCGCTCCAGCCATACTTTTTGCAGCAGCTAAGCGTCCTGCATTGCTCCAGCGTTTTTGCAGCGCCTTGTTTGCGGCTCTGTTCTCGCCGCGCTGCAGTTGCAGCTTATTTCTGCGTCCGCGGTTGCGACGCCAGCACACCTGTTACCACGGTAGGTGTCGGACGTAGTGTCATCCTAACTACTCCGGTTTTTGCCTACCGCATGTGTGCCGCTGAGTCCCTGTGTTGCTAACAGGCTCAGCGTTACTTTTCTATTTTTTCCTGGAGCAGCTCTGTGCACTTAGCAGAGACTGCTTGATTGCACCTGGGTGATATAGAACCCCGTGCACATTACCGCCACAGTGCTCTGTGTCTTCTAGCTGCGGTTTTTCCATCTGCCGCACGGTGGACCCCGGGCGGCGAACACGTTTATTTATATTTTTTTAAGCGTGTTCCGCCGCCGTAACAGCACAATGCTGGGAAAAAATAAGATTCTATGCAGGATCCTCAAACTCCCAGGCCTCTGGTAGAGGACTCGAGAATGTGGAAGGAGAAAAAAAGACCACCCTCATTGCGGGGTGAGAAGGAAGTTTGATATATATATATATATATATATATATATATATATATATATATATATATATATATAATATATATATGAACAACGGCAAAGCAAAGTCCAGCAATAACGTGAGCATCCAGGATGCTGTTAAAAAAATTTTTCTTTCTTTTTATTCATAAATCCATTGAAATACAATGGTCCAAGCAGTTCAAAACAGCAATAACGCAGGAAAGTAGTGCAGATAGGACTACGCGTTTCAGCGGTAGAACCCGCCTTCACGGTCCAGAAGGCGGGTTCTACCGCTGAAACGCGTTATTGCTGTTTTGAACTGCTTCGACCATTGTATTTTAATGGATTTATGAATAAAAAGAAAGAAAATTTTTTTTAACAGCATCCTGGATTGCTCACGTTATTGCTGGACTTTGCTTTGCCGTTGTTCACATTTGTATGGATGGACTCCTACATCCAGATCCGGGCACAACGGAGTTAACCAGGTCAGCTGAGGTTCCAGGTGGTTCACAGGAGTGAGCTGGTCTACATTGTTGATTTTTTTTTATATATATATATATATATATATATATATATATATATATATATACTTATGGTTAATATATATATATATATTAACCATAAGTAAGTTTTTTATGTTAAAAAATAAATAAAAAGTACACATATTTCGAATTGCCGCATCCCGAAGGACCCGACTTTTTAAAACTGTCACATTAGTTAACCTTCAGTGAACATCATAAACAAACAAAAAAAATGAGGCAATAACTACACTTTGATGATAGTATAGAGTGGATGTATATAGGCATCAATATTTCAGTGCTTATTTATTCAGTCACATACAGTAATGGACCCGAAGAAGCGTCAGGCAGATGTGAAACGATCGTTGTCCATCTCTTTCCCCCGCATACTTTTCCTTGCATACAGTACATGTATACTGCTAAACCATGTCCATGTAATTTGGAATAACTTAGAGGGACTTTTCGACTGCAAGGATTTAGTGAGTGCTGCTTTTAGGTTTCTACAAATCGAAAAACTATGCTTTTTCGTCATACCGCTGAATAAAAAGTGGAATAAAATGCGATCAAAAAGATGAATGTAAATAAAAATGGTATCAAGAAAACCGTCATCTTGTGCTGGAAAAATAGGCCATGATACAGCTTCATCAGCAGAAAAATAAGAAAGTTGTAGCTCTTAGAGTACAGTGATGGAAAAATAATCCTTTTCTCTACAAAATAGTTTTTATTGCGCAAAAGTGCCAAAACATAAAAAAATATAAATGAAATATTGCTGTAATCGTACCGACATGAAGAAAAAAGCAGCTTTATCAATTTTACCATACGTGGGATGACATAAGAAAAAAACAAGAAAAAACAATTCCTGAATTGCTGGTATGTGTTCATTCAGCCTTCCAAAAATTGGAATAGAAAGCGATCAAAAAATGTAATGTCTCTGAAAATGGTATCAATAAAAACGTCAACTTGTTCTACAAAAATAAAGCCCTCTCTGTCCTTTCAGTGCAGGAAAAAAAAATAAACAGTTCTTGACAAAGTCTCTTTAGAGCCCATCTTGGTCACACAGGGTGGGTACCATCCAGTGTACCGGCTCAGTCTGAAGAAAAAACCCCCTTCACATGTCCTTTTTTGTGTCCGTATGCAGTCTGTTTTTTAAGGACAGCAAATACGGGCAAATGCACACCTATTGCATTTAATTGTGGCGTGCTCATGTCAGGTTTTTCAAAAGGAACATTTGTGTGAAAAACCAGCAGACATGCCAGTTTTTTACAAAATGCGTGCCGCACATGTGCACACTGGTGACACACGGGCGCCACCTTACAATAATCGGTGTAGGCATGTTGGCATCTGATGGAGCATGATCTAATTTTGGTTCAGTCACACATAATCTTATTAGAGAAACACCCAAATTGCTAAGTGTATCAACCGGAAGTATATGGAGGCACATCTTAGCCTCATATACTATTTGTGCCCAATTACAAATATATCCATGGTTATACAAAATGGTAACAAAGCCATGGACAATAGTTTGCATGTTCTTTCTGTGTTTGTGTGAGTATTCTCCCACACAAATATAACATTCTGATTATTTCATTGATTTCCCTACTCCATGCGAATGAGAATTTACAGTAGATAGGACAATCTCAGTACTACGATGCAGAATATTTTACGAATGTGTGAATCAGTTTGTCACATATTGATGCCTAATTTAATGGCCTGTACGAGAGATCAAGTCTTTGCCTGTCTGCTATAAAGTTTTACGTGTAACCACTGGTATTCTTTCGTGGGACCATTCCCTGGATAAATCTGATGTTTTCATAACAAATACCGAGGTTGACATTGCTCTTCCTCTTGAGAAGACGGGTCAGAGAGTCAACATAGACCACTGATGCAGACAAGAAGATCCGAGATTTACCATCTAATCATCAAGAGTTAAACAAAATATCTGAGCGCTGCTCAACAAAAGACATTTATGATGTTTACTTAAATTTTCTGGACCATTTAGTTGAAGTGACATGAGTTATTGCATGTGATATCTGGCCAGAAATCTTACTGACCAGTCAACGTTTTTACTACTGTGTAAGCTGCCAGCATCCCCTCTTAAAATAAAAACAAAACTGGTCAAATCTCACTTTTTTCATCAGATTTGGACGAATTAATGGATGATTTTGCCAGAGAGTACCTTTTGAAGTTTACATTTCCATGGATATTTATTTATTATTCTCTCGTAACAATGACAATGGTTGAGATAAACTATATAGCTCTAAATAGAAAATACATCTGCTACATATGCTGGATTGTTTGTGGTTGCTGGAGTGTTAGCAAGCTAAATCAAGTAGCAAATCGGACCTTTTAAGTGAGATGTTGTATGATCATTTGCATCTGCCTTACTAATTCATATGCAAAATGTTTTTTTACATTCTGCTCCTCGTTACAATGTTACTCCACAACTTCTCATAGACAAGTACGCGATGCTGGTGTGGACATAAGTGACCTGGGAAATTTTTTGTTCCGGTTAATCTTTCCATTCTCTAATATGGCTCCATTTGGCTACTTTTCTCTTCCTGCATCCCTCTCATGTCCCATTCTGAGGACCTAAGTTCCCTGGCAGCGCGCACTGTGCATCCCGAGAATTGTTGTCACAGCGCAGGCACCCGCCGGCATGTAACGGCAAATACAAAAGAAGGAGGCGGTGCAGGGACGCTATAGAGGGGGGTTGATGGACAGCTGGGAGGCGGCTTAACAGAGGGACGCGCCATACCTCTGTGACAGAATGCAGGTATGATGAGCTATTTATAAAAGTCTATATTTTGGTGTTAATGGGGGTCAGAAAAGGAATAGCCACCTTCACAGAATGCAGCCTTAATGCTGCTGAAGGTGGCTCTTTTAGTTAAAAATGCCCTGGGGGGGTGACAGGTTCCTTTTAACGATTGTCATTGGTGATGGGGACTTTAAATAAGTAGACGGTATGTTTTTTAGTCACATGCTCTGCACTTGTTTGTCAGTATACTGTCTCTAATGATGCGTGCTTAACCTGTGGAAAGAAGTGCTACCAGGGGGCCCTTATCTATCTATTCTAGCTTCACCTACTCTGTGTTTTCAGGCACTTTATAGCTTCGTACAGTGTTATTGTGATCCCTATTTTGATCCTGGCTCTTTCAGTATTTTTTCTTTTTTCACTTGTCTTCTGGTATATTGGTCTTCTTTTGAGAGATTGATTAAGCAGCCAACACAATATTAATGCTTATTTGTAAGTTCCTTGTCTGTATTATGCACTTTAGTACTGTATATACTTATGTTTTACTAGATGGTGGCCCGATTCTAATGCATCGGGTATTCTAGACTATGTAGGCAGATCTCCAGACGGTAGGGGTGACACGCGTTGTTCGAATTCCACGCCAATTCGCGGCCGGACTGCGCCTGTCGCTGATTTGTCACGGCCGGCTGCGACCAATCAGCGACGCGGGATTCGCGGCCGGACTGCGCCTGTCGCTGATTGGTCGCGGCCGGCCTGGCGCAACCAATCAGCGACGTGGGATTTCTGTTACAAACATTTCTGTTTCTCTGTACTCCTTATTTATTTTTTTGTATCCAGATGACTGATGGTCTTTAGTGACCAAAACATCTTAATTTTGGGGGGGATTTTTCCACTGTCAATACATGATTTTGTTGAATACACCAAGTAGTGTGTCAAGTTTCATAAAATATAGCAAAAAGACTGAAGTTGGATTTACACTGGATGATTATAGTGATTAAGCATTCATAGGAACCAGGGTCATAAAAATCATGGTCGCAGAGGGTGTGAGCATGGCAAGGCCTGGGTTGGAGGAAGATCCACAAAGCTAATTTCATCTGGATGTGCGTCCACTGATTCACATTCAGGTGACATGTATTGCGGCAAAGAAACCCTACAGGTCCCTGAGCTGCAATACATGTCGCTGGCCAATCAGAGGTCGGCAGTAGACGTTGGCTTGCTAGTAACGAGTGGCACATGGCAGTAACATCATGCGCAGGCTGCAGAAGATAATTCCATACGGCAAGAAAATGGGGAATGTGAGTAGAATAATTTGTTTATTTTTAAAATGTATTGGAGAATAATGGAAGGGGTCCAGCATGGAGGACATTATACCAGCATGAGGGATATTATACCAGAATGAGACATTATACCAGAATTGTGGACATTATACCAGTATGGGGGGACGTTATATCAAAATTGGGACATACCTGGGGAAATTAGAAGAATATTATACCAGGATGGTGGAAATTATAACACAATTTGGCATTATACCACAATGGGGACATTACACCAACATGGGAGACATTTTACCTGCATGGGTGACATTATACCAGATTTGGGGACTTTATACCAGGATGGGGGACATTATACCAGTAAAGGGACATTATGCCAGAATGGGGACATTATACCAAGAAAGGGGACATTACACCAGGATGCGGGACATTATACCAGGGTTGAGGACAATAATAACAGGAAAGGGCCCAGGATGGGGGAGATTATTACAAGAAGAAGCCGAGATGAAGGGCGTCATTACATGGGGCGAACACATATGTCTTTATAAGATCTAGAAAAATACAAAGGCCCATACATCTGATCAAGATCCAAATTTTGCACCGGGGCCCATCAAACTCTAGCTACGCCACTGATAGGAATGTTTCATTACCGGCATTGGACAGTGTAAGCAGATTTACAAACATCTAATAAACAAAACACAACACTTGTGCATAGGGTGACAACATTTTTAAGCTGACTTAAAAATTATGGTTCTCGGCAGCACATCATCCTGTAAACAGGACTTGTGCTACTAAGAACAATGACAAGTTATGTGCACAGAATGTTCTATTACTGATCGCTCTGTGTTCATCGGAAATGCATTCTGCCTGTCTAAATAAGTTATTAAATGATAGCCAATCCGCAGACAAGTAGCTGATCAGCGGACATTTAATGCAGTAAAGTGGGTGGATCCATCCTTACGTAAGTTCAAAGACTTATCTAACAAGTTTATCCTTTTTCTGAACTCCATGGGCAGCTTCAAATTTAGAGTCAGATTGCTGGAGATACTTAAGTGCTTAGGTGCTATAATGCATTACTATTTAACAAATGATTTCTATAAGGCATTATTATTTAACAAATGATTCTATTAAGAATTAAAGAATGGGTTCAATAAATATGTAATGCATTTTTTTTCTTATTTCTGCATTTGGAGAGATGTATACTCGATAACGCTTTCATTATAATAAATATTTCTCTTTCTTGTGAATTATTGTAAATGATCAAGACAGTCTTTCTTTGGCAAAGTATGAAGTGTCTCATTAGAGCTTATCAGCGCATTCCACCCTGTTAGTTATATGTAACTTTATAATTTAATGTTTCATGGAAAGGCCTCTGAACATGGGGAGACATGATGCCCAAATATGCATGAAATTAGAGATGAAGAAAAATCATTTGTAGTTTAATCTTACTACAACTTAATGAAAGTTCCATGTAGAAGTTATATGTATATAAACGTAAAAACACCAATCCTAGAGGTTTTGTTAAAAGAGGCTCTTTCCACTGATACAAAATAATGCATTTACTAAAAGACCTCAACGATGGGGTTTTTGTATCCATTCCCATATTTAACTAGTCTTCCGCTATGATATGGCAACAAAGTTTTGGGCAAAAAAAATTAGTCAACGGTTTTTTATTTTATGCTTATGTAGGATTATTTTTAGTCATGCACAGAAGTGGATGGCAAAATTGCTAACTCTTTACTTTTCCTTGTGTTTAATTTCTGCACTGAGTTTAAAGAAAAGTCATCAAAAGCTATCATTAATAATTTGAGGGGGTATTTCTTTAAAGGAATCTGTCACCCCATTTTTGGCCTAGAAGATGCGGCCACTGCCATCAGAGGCTTATCTACAGCATTATGTAATGCTGTAGATAAGCCCCCGATGTAACCTGAAAGATAAGAAAAACGAGTTTCATTATACTCACCCCGGGGTCCGGTCCGGTCTGATGGGTGTCGCTGTCCGGTCCGGCGCCTCCCATCTTCTAGCTACGATGTCCTCCTTCTAACTTCTGACATGGCTCCTGCGCAGGCGTACTTTATCTGCCCTGTTGAGGGCAGAGTAAAGTGCTGCAGTGTACAGGTGTCGGACCTCTCTGACCTTTCCCGGCGCCTGTGCACTGCAGTACTTTACTCTGCCCGCAATAGGGCAGACATAGTATGCCTGCACAGGAGCTGTGGCAGATGCAAGGAGGAGGACGTCATCGCTAGAAGATGGGAGGCGCCGGAACAGGACCTTGACACCCACCGCAGCTGACCGCGCCCCCGGTTAGTATAATCTAACTTGTTTTTCTAATCTTTCAGGTTACATCGAGGGCTTATCTACAGCATTGCAGAATGTTGTAGATAAGCTCCTGATGGCTGTGGCCGCATCTTATAGGCCAAAAATGGGGTGACAGATTCCCTTTAAAGCCTCACACTAATCTGCATTTAAAACGTCGCTACCTTGTTGATCCAGAAAAGTAGGACGAGTGCCATGCGAGTATCACGTGAGTATAATGTGATTTTTCTCACAGAGCATACTTATGACATGCTTATGCAATGCGTTTTTTTTTCCTCTGGAGCTATTATTGTACAATCATTTACACGACCATTTACCATGTATTATGCCACAGAATGGTAATGTATCCATAAAAATGAGACGGCAAACGGATAGTGTGTGTGCCACTCCTTTTTTTCTCACACCCATTGACTTGCATTGGTGAGTCTCGTCCTGTGAACGTGGACAATCGCAGCATGCCCTGATTTTTTTTTCATCCAGATTCCAACATATCCAAGATGTATGTATAAAAATCGGATGGCATACACATGGGCCAAGTGCTGTGCGAATTTGCTCTCGCACCCATTGACTTGTATTGCTGAGACAAGGCTTTTTTATGCAGCCATACACAGTATGCTGCAATTTTTCCTCACCCAAATTCCAAGTGAGGAAAAACTTGCAGACTACCTCATTGAATAACATTTGTGCAAGTGGAATGTAATTTTTTTCTCTCATTGCACTTGTTGATTTTATATGCAGATGTGAGAGAACCCTTAACATGTGTCCAAGGTCGGACTGGCAATTCTGGGAAATGCCAGAAGGGCCTGTCTGTTCGTGGGCTGCCTTGTCTGCTGCATTGTTATCCGAATCTGCATGCTCAAGACACCAATACTGTTAACAGTTGTAATGAGCACAAAGTCTCTGGCTCAGTCACTTGCCTCAGCAGGCCACGGGCATCATTTGTGGCTGCAATCTGCTGGAGGCAAGCACCAGCAAGTGCATTATCATGCTGAAAGACCAATCCACATTTCATCTTCAATGCCCTTGCTGATGGAAGGAGATTTGCACTCAAAATCGCACGATACATGGCCTCATTCAATCTTTCATGTACACAGATCAGTTATCCTGGTCCCTTTGCAGAGAAACAGCCCCAATGCATGATGTTG
This sequence comes from Dendrobates tinctorius, assembly GCF_039654945.1. Lineage (NCBI taxonomy): Eukaryota > Metazoa > Chordata > Amphibia > Anura > Dendrobatidae > Dendrobates > Dendrobates tinctorius. The sequence goes on from NW_027361714.1 coordinate 40,681,885, forward strand.
CCACCTCCATGCTTCACAGTAGGTGTGGCGTTCTTTGGATGCATCTAAGCATTCTGTCTACTCCAAACACAACAAGTTTTGTTTCTAGCAAACAATTTTAGTTTGGTTTCGTCAGATAATATGACATTCTCTTTTGGATAACCCAAATGCTCTCTAGCAAACTTCAGATGGGCCTGGACATGTACTAGCTTAAGCAGGGGGACACGTCTGGAACTGCAGGATATGAGTTCTTGGTGGTGTAGTGATGGTAGCCTTTGTTACGGTAGTCCCAGCTCTATGCAGGTCATTCACTAGGTCCCCCTGTGTGGTTCTGAGATTTTTGCTCACCGTTCTTGTGATTACTTTGACCTCACGGGGTGAGATCTTGCGTGAAGCCCCAGATTGAGGGAGATTATCAGTGGTCTTGTATGTCTTCCCTTTTCTTATTATTGCTCCCACAGTTGATTTCATCACACCAAGCTGCTTGCCTATTGCAGATTCAGTCTTCCCAGCCTGGTGCAGGGCTACAATTTTGTTTCTGGTGTCCTTCAACAGCTCTTTGGTCTTCACCATAGTGTAGTTTGGAGTGTAACTGTTTGAGGTTGTGGACAGGTGTCTTTCATACTGATAACAAGTTCAAACAGATGCAATTACTTCAGGTAATGAGTGGAGGACAGAGAAACCTCTTAAAGAAGAAGTTACAGGTCTGTGAGAGCCAGAAATCTTACATGTTTTTAGGTGACCAAAAACTTATTTTCCACCATAATTTGCAAAATAAATCTTGCCAAATCAGACAATGTGATTTTCTGGATTTGTTTTCTCATATAGATTCTCATAGTGAAAGGATTCTGGACTTTCCTTTGTGCCTGTTTGCCCTTATCCAAGATGGAGTCTTGAATCCCACCTTGTCATGGAACTTCCTGTCTGTTCTGATTATTTAAGTCCGGGCTGAGTGTTCCTCCTTGCTTGAGTATTTTGTTGCTGTTGGCTCCTGAGCTCCTGCCTGTTTACTGGTGGACTCCCTGTTGCTGCTGCTCATTACTCGTTGCTCTGCCTCTCCACGTTATGCTGCCTACTGTCCTCTGTGTGTCTCCTTGATGCTGTCTGTGTTTAACTACTGTCTGGACTTCTAGTGTGGAACTATTTGCCTTCTGGATCTGCTGTGGCCTGTAAAGAATCCTGACATCACCTTCTCCTCTAGGCCTGTGCTTGTTGGAATGCGGTGCTGGACCTGTGTGGGACTTTTCAGCCAAAAAAGGTACATTTAGTACCTTCTCCTGTTAATGCCACTCCCGTATAATGCTACTCTTCTATGTTTAAGTGCGTTTCCACCCATATGGTTGCTGGACTTCTACACTTTAGTGCTGTGTGCGTGCTCATTCATAATATAGCTGGAGTTCCTTATTCAATGCGGTGTGCTTACTCTCATACTTACTGCTGCACTCCCACATTTAGTGCCTTGTGCACACCTGCATCATATTACTGTTGGACTGGTTCATATTAGCGGTCACGCCCTGCTCTTCAGTTACACTGGACATGTCCATATTGTGCTGTGCATTCGTTGCTGTTGCAGGAAGTGCTCTGTTAGTTTTGTTTCACTTGCATTATTCTATACTGTGCTGTGTTTTCATTACTATTGCAGGAAGTGCTCTGTTATTTTTGTCTCTATTGTTAATATACTCATTTGCATTAACTTTGGTCTTAGTTTCGTATTATCCCAGGGCAATCAGATTCCGTAGTACCCATATAATTGTTACACATAGTTGTGGTCTACCTGTGATGTCAATTACAGGTCTCTCTCATCTTTTTAAGTGGGAGAACTTGCACAATTAGTGGCTGATTAAATACTTTTTTCCCCACTGTAGGTGGCATGTATAAACATCTAATATTAGATTAGACGGTATCCTACAGATCGCAGCTGGGATGTCAAGATAGTCCGTATCTGAGACTGGTTGCTGTGGGTCACTGAACCACTGTGTCATGCTGAGGGACGCCAGGCGTTTGCTTCCCTTGCCTCTGCGTTACCTCACACAAACTGAATGTTGCAGAGCCACCTGCTATGTAGTTTGCAAACCAAGACTGACCCACCCAACACTTTGCTGCAGGGTTTTTAAATGGGATCTGTGGCTATGGACCACTTGTAAGACTCAGCTGGAGAGAGTGAACCACCCCATTACCATCCTGTAGTTCACCCCAAAAATAAAAGCCCATGCCGTGTTTCCTTACCTCCTTTGAGACGGAGCCTTTTTTCACCTTCATGACTAGGCCAATTTTTACAACTCTGACCAGTGTCACTTTATGAAGTCATAACTCTGGAACGCTTCAATAGGTCCCGGTGATTCTGAGTCTGTTTTCTCATCACATAATGTACTTTATGGTAGTGGTAAAATTTCTTCAATATAACTTGTGTTTAATTGTGAAAAAACAGAAATTTGGCGAAAATGTTGAAAATTTCACAATTTTCAAAACTTTAATTTTTATGCCTTAAAATCAGAGAGTCATATCGCACAAAATAGTTAATAAATAACATTTCCCACATGTCTACTTTATATCACCACATTTTTTTTTGTTAGGAAGTTATAAGGGAAGTTACAAGGTGACCAGCGATTTCTCATTTTTACAACACAATTCGCAAAACCTTTTTTTAGGGACCACCTCACACTTGAAGTGACTTTGAGGGGCCCATAAGGCTATGTGCACATGGTGCGGATTCTGCTGCGGATCCGCAGTGTTTCTGGCCCTGCGGGTCTGCAGCAGTTTCTGCTGCTTTGTACTGTACCATTTTTTGCAATGGTAAAACCAAAAACACTGTTCACATGCTGCGGATTTTTCCACGCGGATTTGCTGTGGGTTACAATCTGCAGCATGTCAATTCTTTGTGCGGATTCCGCTGCGGTTTCACACCTTCACCATTGTGAGGTGTGAAACCGCAGGGCTAAACCACAGGCTAATCCGCAGGTAAACCGCAGGTATTTTGACCTGCGGATTTTCCCAAATCCGCGGGGACAAATCCGCAGCAACTACTGTAAATCTACGTGTGCACATAGCCTAAGACAGAAAATACCCAAAATGACACAAATCTAGAAACTGCACCCCTCAAGGTAATCAAAACCACATTCAAAAAGTTTATTAATAGTGAATAGCGAGTATACTAGTTGCTCAGGTGGCCTCCGAGTATTTTAGCTTGCTCTGAGATTTAGTATCTGTCGATGCAGCTGCATGATTTATGGCATGTGAGGATTGCCTGTTTGTTAGGAAATTCCCACATGTATTCAGGCTGTCCAGCACCACAAATCATGCAGCTGAAGCGACAGAAACTAAATCTCCCGAGCACGCCAAAATACTCGGAGATCACCCGAGCATGCTCGGGGAAACCCGAGCAACAAGTATACTCGCTCATCACTATTTATTAAACCTTCAGGTGCTTTGCAGGAATTTTTGGAATGTGGAAGGAAAAAATAAACATTTACTTTTCTTTCATAAAAATTTTCCTTTTAGCATTTAAATAAGAGTAAAAGGAGAAATTGCGCATAGAATTTGTTGTACAATTTCTCTTGAGTACGCTGATACCCAATATGTGGGGGAAAACAACTGTTTGTGTGCACGGCAGGGCTTGAAAGGGAAGGAGCGCCATTTGACCCTTTGAATACAAAATTTGATGGAATAATTAACGGACACCATGGCGCGTTTGAAGAGCCCCTGATGTGCCTAAACAAATTAAACCACCCACTAGTGACACCATTTTGGAAGCTAGACCCCTTTTGGGGCATTATTTAGATGTGTATTGAGCACCTTCAACCCCCAGGTGCTTTACAGAAGTTTATAACATTAAGCCGAGAAAAAAAAATCACATTTTTCCCACAAAAATTATTTTTAGCTACAAATTTTGCATTTTCACAAGGGTAAAGGAGAAAATGGACCCCAAAGTTTGCTTTGCAATTTCTCCTGAGTTCACCAATACCCCATATGTGGTCAAAAACTACTTTTGAGGCAAAGTGCAAAGCTCAGAAGGGAAGTAGCGCCATATTTCAGTGTTTGAGGGTGCCATGTTACATTGACAGAGCCCCTGAGGTGCCAAAACAGCAGAACCCCCCATAAGTGACCCCATTTTATCAATTAAACCTTTCATTGGATTCATCTAGGGGTGCAGTGATTATATTGACATCACAGGTGTGTCATAAACTTTTACACCATTGGGCAGTGAAGAAAAAATAATTTACATTTTTATAACCAAGATTGTGTGTTAGTCCCAAGTTTTACATTTTTACACTGGGAAATGGTAAAATGGCATGAGAATTTGACCCATAAATTCTGCTGAATGTAGAATTACCCGATATGTGGCTGTACAGTACTACTTTGCCATACGGAGTGACTTGCAATCCTAAAAAGATGGACACCCTCGGATCACAGGTGCTATAGCATCCATAGTGTCTCCATCTGCCTCATCATAGGGAATGTTCAGATAGAGGTTCTGTCTGAATCATGTATTTCAGAGATTTATATGGAAACCCCGGTGTAAGCACTCAGGACAGAGCGCACGATAAATGTGACCAGAGCTTTACTGCGATCCTTGGAAGGTAGAATGAAAAAATCAACAGCATGTGAAGAATTGGTTTTATTTATTTTCTATGCTGTTCCTCGTGTGGTATAAGTGATTAGATGACTTTATTTTTTGGGTCGGTGCGATTCCAGTGATTCCAGTTTATATCTGGATTTTATGTTTGGTTGCTGTCACCATCTTTTCAGTTAACCATTAAAGGGTATCAACCACTGAGGACGCTCAATTCTAAATATTCTTCTTGGTTGCTGTCACATGCTAAAAGACGCTTTTTATTGTGAAAACTAGTTTTTGCATATTTTGAGAGCTATAATTTTTTTATATGTCGGCCGACAGAGTGATGTGAGGTCTTGTTTTTTGCGGGACGAGCTGACGTTTTTATTGGTACCATTTTCGGGAACATGACATTTTTTGATCGCTTTCTATTCTGATTTTTGGGAGACGAAAACCAGGTATTACTTTTTTTTTTTATTCTGTTCCGCGTGTGGTAAAATTGGTAAGGCAGCGTTATTCTTTTGGTTAGTATGATTACATCGATACCTCATTTATTTTTTTATGTTTTGGCGCTTTTACACAATAAAAACAATTTTATAGAAAAATTAATTATTTTTGCATCGCTTTTTTCTGAGAGCTATAACATTTTTATCTTTCTGCTAATGGAGCTGTATTGCAGCTTGTTTTTTGAGGGACAATATGTCGTTTTCAGCGGTACAATTTTTATTTACATCCGTCTTTTTGTTCACTTTTTATTGCATATTTTTTCACGGTGTTCACTGAAGGGGTTAACTAGTGGGACAGTTTTATAGAGTAGGTTGTTACGGACGCGGCGATGCCAAATATGTGTACTTTTATTGTTTTTTTATTTACATAAATGTATTTTTTGGTAAAATATTGTTTTTCTTTTCTTTATTTGGGGATTTAAAAAATTTTTTTTTGCACATTATAATATTTTTTAAAAATGTATTACATTGCTGATCTGACACTCTGCACTGCAGAGAATCAGATCAGGATCTGACAGGCAGGGAAGGAGGCATGCCTGCGCCTGCTCTAAGCAGGAACTCACAAGTCACCTTCCCTGCAGGACTCAGAAGGACCCCACGGCAATCTTGGTGCCAGAGATCTCCATAGAGATCATCAGAACAATGGGATCGCATCATGTTGTTCGGGTGGGAGCATGCAGGGAGTCCCCTCCCTGAGCGATGCTTCTCTATGCCGCTGTCACTGCTGACATCAGAGAGTTTAAGTGCCCACAATCGGTGGTAGCACTGATTGTGGGCGTTGCTGTGGGGTATCAGCTGTCACATACAGTTTACACTCGCACGAGATCACCGCGGCGCTCAGCATGAGGCCGCGTGATCACTGCGCCGTACTAGTACTGCTCTCGGCACAAACACACCTCCCGCAGAGCAGTACTAGTATACGGCGCATGTCGCGAAGGAGTTAAATCTGCCTTGGCCAAAAAACTTTACCAAGTCCACTCTTACTTTTATCCTGCACTGCAACCACAGCTATATTTGTGACTGCAATTTACTCCAGCGGCCTCAATATGCTTCTATGCGCATCCTGGGGAATACATACCGTCCTTCGCATATATCATCCCTCACTACATCACAATATCTATATCTATATATATCTATATATATCTATATATATATATATATATATATATATATATATACACAGTGCCTTGCAAAAGTATTCGGTCCCCTAGAACTTTTCAACCTTTTCCCACATATCATGCTTCAAACATAAAGATACCAAATGTAAATTTTTGGTGAAGAATCAACAACAAGTGGGACACAATTGTGAAGTTGAAAAAAATGTATTGGTTATTTTAAATTTTTGTGGAAATTCAAAAACTGAAAAGTGGGGCGTGCAATATTATTCGGCCCCTTTAACATAATTCTTTGTTGCGTGACCTTTTGCTGCGATTACAGCTGCAAGTCACTTGGGGTATGTCAGTTTTGTACATCGAGAGACTGAAATTCTTGCCCATTCTTCCTTGGCAAACAGCTCGAGCTCAGTGAAGCTTGATGGAGATCGTTTTTGAACAGAAGTTTTCAGCTCTTTCCACAGATTCTCGATTGGATTCAGGTCTGAACTTTGACTTGACCATTCTAACACCTGGATACGTTTATTTGTGAACCATTGTAGATTTTGCTTTATGTTTGGGATTGTTGTCTTGTTGGAAGACAAAACCTCTGTCCCAGTCTCAGGTCTTTTGCAGACTCTAACAGGTTTTCTTCAAGAATGGTCCTGTATTTGGTTCCACCCATCTTCCCATCAACTTTAAACATCTTCCCTGTCCCTGCTGAAGAAAAGCAGGTCCAAACCATGATGCTGCCACCACCATGTTTGACATTGGGGATGGTGTGTTCAGGGTGATAAGCTGTGCTGCCTTTACGCCAAACATATCATTTGGCATTGTTGCCAAAAAGTTCAATTTTGGTTTCATCTGACCAGAGCACCTTCTTCCACATGTTTGGTGTGTCTCCCTGGTGGCTTGTTGCAAACTTTAAGCAACTTTTTATGGATATCTTTGAGAAATGGCTTTCTTTTTGCCACTCTTCCATAAAGGCCAGATTTGTGCAGTGTACGACTGATTGGTGTCCTATGGACAGACTGTCCCACCTCAGCTGTAGATCTCTGCAGTTCATCCAGAGTGATCATGAGCCTCTTGGCTGCATCTCTGATCAGTCTTCTCATTGTTTGAGATGAAAGTTTAGAGGGACGGCCGGGTCTTGGTAGATTTGCAGTGGTATGATGCTTCTTCCATTTCAATATGATCGCTTGCACAGTGATCCTTGGGATGTTTAAAGTTTTGTAAATCATTTTGTATCCAAATCCAGCTTTAAACTTCTCCACAACAGTATCATGGACCTGCCTGTTGTGTTCCTTGGTCTTCATGATGCTCTCTGTGCATCAAACAGAACCTTGAGACTATCACAGAGCAGGCGCATTTCTACGGAGACTTGATTACACACAGGTGGATTATTACTTCTCATCATTAGTCATTTAGGACAACATTGAATCATTCAGAGATCCACAATGAACTTCTGGAGTGAGTTTGCTGCACTGAAATTAAAGGGGCTGAATAATATTGCACGCCCCACTTTTCAGTTTTTGAATTTCCACAAAAATTTAAAATAACCAATAAATTTCATTCAACTTCACAATTGTGTCACACTTGTTGTTGATTCTTCACCGAAAATTTACATTTGGTATCTTTATGTTTGAAGCATGATATGTGGGAAAAGTTTGAAAAGTTCCAGGGGGCCGAATACTTTCACAAGGCACTGTATTTTAATACACACACACTCATTTTTAGAGGTTGATTAAATGTAATACATTTGATACTCTATCAGCCTTCACACAGGCTCTACAAACACACTGTGTATACAAGCACAACATAGACAGAAAGCCTCTTTAAGTAAACTTTCCATGTTTTTTTAATGGTACAATTTGATAGTGCTTCAGGTCACTAATAATAATAATAATAATCTTTATTTTTATATAGTGCTAACATATTCCGCAGCGCTTCACAGTCTGCACACATTATCATCACTGTCCCCGATGAGGCTCACAATCTAAATTCCCTATCAGTATGTCTTTTTTAAAGTGTGGGAGGAAACCGGAGTACCCGGAGGAAACCCACGCAAACACGGGGAGAACATACAAACTCCTTGCAGATGTTGTCCTTGGTGGTAGCGCTAACCACTGAGCCACCGTGCTGCCCAGCACTACACTGCTGCTGAGCAGAGGAACTGCCTAGCTACAAGCCTGGAATCCGCGGGTGTGTCTCAGCACTGTATGCTGAGCTGCTAGTCCCAAGATGGCACCTCCCATAATTGTGATATTCTCATAACATTATTCATGTAATCATAGTCATTATTCTTCCAAAGGTATTTTTTAAATCTTTACTCATATATACAGTCTTCCTGCAACAGCATACTAGTAAGTGTGAATGTGATATGTCCTCTTTAAGTTTCAGGATTTAAGTTATTTCTTTTTTTGAATCTCAAAACACAAGGATCGTACTTTCATATACAAACAGAAGAAACCTTTGAATTCAGATTTTGCTGCAAAATCTGCAATCAGTGGTTGTGAGTGATGGATGACACTAGAGAGATCACACATATCCCACCACTGCCACCAACATGTGATGAACTGCACCTCACAGCCCTGCCTGATGCCAATATTACGCTAGAGGGATCACGTGGTACGGTCTCCTCATTTTCACCAACTTAACATTCCGCACCCCCTTTGCATATGTAAGGTCAGCTTGGCACAGGTTTACACAGACCTTCCCTGTCCATACAATTGCAGGGAGGCATGGGGATTGAGTGTGTGTGGCCTCAGACTTTCAGCTTTGTGAGGCACCTTTCACTAGCACCAGTCTGCCACCAGTTCCTCATTAGATATAAGCCTGGTCCTTTAACAGGATTAAATAGGGCCAGAAACCAGCCCTGGTAGCATTGAAGTTCAACTGAGAGCACGGATGAGTGGATTCTTGGATTTTGGATCGAGATAAAAAAGCAGCCAAAGGTTAAATTAGATATTTATTTGCCTTAATGGCACATTAGACAAAACATTACATACACAATGGATATACATATGCAATGGTCAGATATCCAAATACAGGTGGTAATAAAAAAATGTATAAGCAGATGAAACAATCAGTTGCCAGTTTGATGTTCCACCTTGTAAGGTGGACCTCATGGGGCGTGGGATGCTAGCTGCTTCTAGTTCCTTCCAACAAGTTACAAGTCGTGACCCCCCCCCAGAAGTGAACAGCAAGCATGAGAGGAAGAAACAGCCACATGGTCTTACACAAGCATTAAACCTCTTGGTTGGTTACTCCCTTTTTGGCCCCCGGGATGGTCCTAAACCCCCTCCCTTGGTATTTTGTAGCTGAAACTCCAAACCTTATGATAGATCATAACTTCCCAGTGGAAAGTCATAGGATTGCAGTTTTGGCACCAACAGATCTGGCCGGGCTCCTGTTACACTTGGAGACCAAACATGGCTTTTTTGACTGGCTTCTACTAGCCATTCTGTCTATCTCCCCACCCTGGCAGGTATTTGGCCCGTTCCTGAGATCTTACAAATGTAACTTGTGTACATTTAGGATGTGTGATAACTCCATATTCTTCTTAAATATCCTTATGAAATCCTCATCTGGGAGATTAAAATGGAGTAGTTACACAGTATGGGCTCTGCAGAGGGTCATCCTGCCATGAATGTCAGGGTACAAGATAAGTGGGTGTGTCAGTTTTTCCCTTTGAAGCTGAGGAGGCTGGACCATCTGCTGAGCCAGGTGTCCTGTTACAACTACACATGCTAAAGGAGGATTATAATCTCGGACGGGATATGATACAGCTGATTGGCATGACATTAACTCCCCCCATATTCTTACTGTGTGACAACCAAAAAAAACAAAAAACGTCTATTAAAAGTTCTGTTGCTGCTGTATATCACATATCTATTAATTCACAATCACAGTGGTGATGTTGAGACCGCTGCAACAGTGCACTGTATAGCACTTGAATCTTGGATTTCTATTCACAGTCTGAGATTATTACTTCTATTTTCAATGTTGTACGTCAGCAGTGAAGTAGTACACCGCAATCACATTAGGCCTTTATCTATGCTTATCCTGTGTACTCTGAGCATTCCTATCCATACCCAGTAAAGGCATGAAATGGCATTCTTTGGCTCCTATGTTTCATACTACCTATGATAGTCCCCTTGATTAGTTGTGCTATACCATGAACGTGATTGGATTGCTGCAAGGCGTTATGGGGAAGCCCTCGCTGCCATGCCAGAAGCCATTATAATAATAATAATAATACATTTTATTTCTATAGCGGCAACATATTCCGCAACACTTTACATTTCAGAAGGGACTTGTACAAACAATAGACATTACAGCATAACAATAATTACATAGATTATAACAAATACCAAGAGGAATGAGGGCCCTGCTCGCAAGCTTACAGTCTATGAGGAAAGAGGTAGATATGAAAGGTGGGTGGTAACAGTTGCCCTGATTGTATGGACCAGCCATAATGTTAAGTGTGTAACAGTACAGACACAGAGGGCTAATGGATGCATAAAGCATGTGGGAACATGATGTGGGGAACCTTGTTATGGTAAAACTTTTTTGCTGTGCCACACAGGGATAGATTAGGTTAATGTGTTGAGGAGATAGGCCAGTCTGAATAAATGCGTTTTCAGGCCACGCTTAAAATTGTGGGTATTGGGGACTAATCGTATTGACCTGGGAAGTGCATTCCAAAGAATTGGTGCAGCACGTGTATAGTCTTGGAGACGGGAGTGGGAGGTTCTGATTATTGAGGATGCTAACCTCAGGTCATCAGCAGAACGGAGGGCGCGGGTAGGGTGGTATACTGAAACAAGGGAGGAGATGTAGGGTGGTGCTTAGCCATGGAGGGCTTTGTGGGTGAGGGTAATAAGTTTATACTGAATTAGCCCTCTCACAGAGTCTGTGGAATGTATGAAATGGCATTGGACAATTTTTTTAACACCAAGCTACAAATCTTATTGCAGATTGTTCGAATTCACTTGAAATTGCAGATGTCAGGAATTCGACTGAAACGCGATCTTCATTGAATCTATCCGCTCATCTTTTTTTGCTATTATTTGATGGAAAGAGAGTTATATAACAAATGGTTAGTATTTTCTCAGTTTAGGTCAGACATGCAATATTTAGGGGAAAAAAAGATTTCAGCATTAGACTCAATACTAAATCACTAAAGTGATGGCATGTGAGAGTTCTGCATGTTAAATGTGCTTATAGGGGTATTCTTCACTTTAAAAGTTTATAATTTTCATCTCTTGCAAGAGTCATATTTATATTAAAAATAATCACCTGTGAATTCCATAGGCCCAAAGGGCTAGAACATAGAAATGCAGGGGCAATGATTTATGAAGTTGTGTGTAAGACCATTCTTTTTGGAAGGAATGAGATTTTAGAGTTTAGAAATGCTCAGACTATTCTCTAAACAAAGATGTGGGAAACTATTAATGTTTATAGAAACAATTCCCATGTTTTCCATGGTTATAGTAGGACATCGATAGTAACATTGCCATGGTTTTCAGGCTAAACCATGCTTTAATTTCATAAATTTGAAAAATGTGTCATACCTAGGTAGAGATGCCTATTAAATAAAAAATGTTGCAATCTTATTTATTCAGAGGTAGGCGAGTGTACATCATATAATTTGAAAGCACTATAGCAAAACATGCATTTAGAATACTTCAGACCAAATTTACACTTTTTTTTAGAAATATTTATTTTTTCTTGTAATTTATCTACACCAAAACATTCTGGGCTAAGATGAAGACTGTTGCCTATTAGACTTTTTTGCATCCCAAACTTCAATTTATTTCCAGCAGCCCACTTTCTGAATAATGTGTGTGTATTCATACAGCCACTATGGAGGTTTCCTGAGCAAATTCAGGTTTCCATTCACATACCAGAACTAAAAGCACTGGCTATCCAGGAATTAGACACTTGAGTATATCTGCAAGTCCACTAAGGTAAAACAATACAGTAATGTTGTGGTATTTAATAGGGAACCAGGAAAATGTCCCAAATAAAATTAATTATTGTTCTATCTGCTGAAGTAAATAGATGATTTGGGTTTAAAAGAATAAAAATAAAAAAAAAATCATGGGTCTTAGATGCCATTCTCTTAATATAGTATAAAAAAAATTGTTAGAACTTTATGAAAATTCAACACAACTTTTTCCAAGACATGATTATAACTGTATCAGTAAATGTGACCAATTTTTAAAAAGTTTCTGACAATTTTCGAAGTGGAGATAATATCTACAGCATCTCTCTATCACAGGGTTAAGCCCCCGTCACACATAGCGATCTCGCTAGCGAGATCGCTGCTAAGTCACAAGTTTTGTGACGCAACAGCAATCTCACCAGCGAGATCACTGTGTGTGACACTGACCAGCGACCGGCCCCCATGCCGGTTATCGCTGATCGTCCTGGAATGGCAAGGACATTTTTTTGATCGCTGGTCTCCCGCTGGCCAGCACGCATCGCTGCGTGTGACAGGCGGGAGACCAGCGATAAGCGATCAGCGCGCTGGTAGCTAAGGTAAACGTTGGGTTTCTAAGTGGCGCGCAGCGCTTAGAAACCCGATGTGTACCTTAGTTACCAGCGTGCTGGTGCAGGGAGCTGGTAACCAAGGTACACATTGGGTTTCTAAGTGCCACGCGCTGCTTAGAAACCCGATGTGTACCTTGGTTACCAGCTCCCTGTACCAGCGCGCTGGTAACTAAGGTGCACAGTGGGTAACTAAGCGACATGCGTTGCTTGTTACCCTCCTGTTGCTGGTGCTGATCACTGGTGAAGCTGCCTGTTCATGTAGCGACACACCAGCGATCTTGACAAGGTCATATCGTTGTCGGGATCGCTGGTGCGTCGCTATGTGTGACGGGGCCCTTAGTGCTGTGAATGCCACTAATTACAATTACACAGAACAAATGGAGCAGCCATATTGGCTTGTTTATCATTATCAAGTTAAAGTGTTCTGCCCATGTCCTGTCTAACCAGCCAACAGCTGCTAATATTAGTAGGCCAATTTCACACATTTGTGAAGCACGGAATGTTTTTCGGATTGGATGACCTGCCATGAACACTGTGTCTCCCAACCTGAGCAAACTGTTTCATATATGCCTATTAAGCAGTTAGCAGACCCGGCGGTCAGGCTGGGCCTTCCGATAACAGCAAGGTTGGTGTGTCATGGATGTTTGAAACAAGCCTTTCAATAAATATAACACAGATAAGCTAGCGTTTTTTCCTTTCAACCCCTTCAGTACCCTCAATACTCTATGGATTATAGAAATGTAGAAAAATAATAATTTATAATGATTCAAATATATATGATTAATAGGAAGCACAAGTATCATCTACTGTTTCACTGAAATATGAATTCATCTGAAACACAGCAATGGTATGAAGTAATTTCCAAGTTTCTCATTGTCTTCCCTTTCCTGTGTCTGCCTTATATCTCAGCTCATTAAAAAAAGGATGATAATAAAAGACAAGATACTGTTTCCTTTGAGTTCTGAGCCCAGAAGAGGCTTTGTCCATTTCCATTCATGCAGCCTTTAACTTTAACCTCCTATCTGGAAGGAGAACAGTGTTTATTGTGAGGCATGCAAAATAAACTCAAAGAGTTCATCATAAAATATGACAACTACTTTAAATAATGTTGACTAAATTAAACTTTAAACTTTATTTATATATTTTATGGCTGCAGTGTGAGCTCTTCTCGGATGTTTACCCCAGTGAAGGAATCCATCATGCAAAATCCTTGAAGGAATTAATCCCCCTTTCCCTGGCACAGAAATGAACTCCAACAATTTAGATCTAAATATTTAGTGATGGATGATACATGTTTATAGAACAGAGGGCAGCATGACATTTAAATGGGATGCATAGTAACTAGAGTGTATGTTATGCTGGAAGGATTAGGGAAACTGGAGGTCACTAAAATACCATTGTGAACCATTGGATGATAATGAATTTAGCCCGTCGTAAATGTATTTGTTCCTCCCTTCCAATCTCAGTGTTTGGAATCTTCTTCTCAACGAGGTTACGTATAAGTTTCAGACATCAAACTGCTGACTCTTTCACATTTGCTTGTACATCCCATGGTTAAACTAATAGCCTTATTGGGTGTCAGCCAAAGGTTATGGGCCTCTCAAAATATTCTTGGAAAAAAAACTTTATCATTGAGCTAAAGTTTCTCATTAGTAACCCTGTGTTGTCTAATCCGTGAAATTACATGATTAACTCTTTTTTTTCTGGAAAGCAAGAGTTGAAATTTGAAATCCCAGAGGAAGTTATTAAATGTATCAACAAGATAGCTCCCCTCATGTACTCTGCCCCATGGGGTAAAGGAAATACATCACTGAACAAGTACTTAATAACAGTGCTATACACTCACTGGCCACTTTATTAGGTACACCATGCTAGTAAGGGGTTGGACCCCCTTTTGCCTTCAGAACTGCCTCAATTCTTCATGGCAGAGATTCAACAAGGTGCTGGAAGCATTCCTCAGAGATTTTGGACCATATTGACATGATGGCATCACACAGTTGGCGCAGATTTGTCGGCTGCACATCCCTGATGCGAATCTCCCGTTCCACCACATCCCAAAGATGCTCTATTGGATTGAGATCTGGTGACTGAGGAGGCCATTTGAGTACAGTAAACTCATTGTCATGTTCAAGAAACCAATCTGAGATGATTCGAGCTTTATGACATGGCGCATTATCCTGCTGAAAGTAGCCATCAGATGTTGGGTACATTGTGGTCATAAAGGGATGGACATGGTCAGCAACAATACTCAGGTAGGCTGTGGCGTTGCAACGATGCTCAATTGGTACCAAGGGGCCCAAAGAGTGCCCAGAAAAAATTCCCCACACCATGACACCACCACCACCAGCCTGAACCGTTGATACAAGGCAGGATGGATCCATGCTTTCATGTTGTTTACGCCAAATTCTGACCCTACCATCCGAATGTCGCAGCAGAAATCGAGACTCATCAGACCAGGCAACGTTTTTCCAATCTTCTACTGTCCAATTTCGATGAGCTTGTGCAAATTGTAGCCTCAGTTTCCTGTTCTTAGCTGAGAGGAGTGGTACCCAGTGTGGTCTTCTGCTGCTGTAGCCCATCTGCCTCAAAGTTCGACGCACTGTGCGTTCAGAGATGCTCTTCTGCCTACCTTGGTTGTAACGGGTGGCAATTTGAGTCACTGTTGCCTTTCTATCAGCTCGAACCAGTCTGCCCATTCTCCTCTGACCTCTGGCATCAACATGGCATTTCCGGCCACAGAACTGCCGCTCACTGGATTTTTTTTCTTTTTCGGACCATTCTCTGTAAACCCTAGAGATGGTTGTGCGTGAAAATCCCAGTAGATCAGCAGTTTCTGAAATTCTCAGACCAGCCCTACTGGCACCAACAATCATGCCACGTTCAAAGGCACTCAAATCACCTTTCTTCCCCATACTGATGCTCGGTTTGAACTGCAGGAGATTGTCTTGACCATGTCTACATGCCTAAATGCACTGAGTTGCCGCCATGTGATTGGCTGATTAGAAATTAAGTCTTAACACACAGTTGGACAGGTGTACCTAATAAAGTGGCCAGTGAGTGTATATCACTCACAGTTATTAAACATGTCAGATAATATTGCTTTAATGTTGAGCCTAGCGGAATAAAACTGAAACAAGCACATTTAAATCTGATCTGATACAATTTGTACTGAAGCATGCAGAAAGTGCTATCATTCGATATCCAGATGATCTATAGTTAAAATGTATTGCTTCATGTAATAGATGTGAAGTTTAGATAGTTTCAGATAGTTTCAGGTTACTGTGTATCACTGTACACAACAGGGAATTCAAACTTGATGCTTCAAATATTTATTTAACATAAAACATTACAACTAAACATAACATTTCTAGAAAATGAGCAGCCGATATTATTCCAGACATCAATGTATGCACATATTCCTCAAGGTTCACGGAGGTTCTAAGGAATGGAAGTTCAGTGAGCAAAAGAAAGTAAAATCTTTCTGAACTTGTCAGTGATCAGGGAATATTTACTTTTGTTTACTAAACTTTCGCAGTTTACTGACTCTCCAACGCATGAAGACAGAAACTCCCTCGACTTGGTCTTCTCTCGGCTTTGCTCAGTGGATAATTTTACAAACTCCCCTCTCCCGCTCTCTGACCACAACCTTCTTTCATTCTCTATCAAGAACTGCCATTCCGCTCAGGTCAACCCTACTTTCCACAGTGTGTGTATAGAAACATACAGGCCATTAACATCAATATCCTTATGAAGAACTTGCAGTCATCATTAGCCTCTATCTCCTCCCTCTCAGGTCCTGATTCTGCACTGAAGCATTACAACGAAACACTGCAAAGTGCCCTGGATGAAACTGCACCTCCTATACATAGAACAATACAGCACAGATGGCGACAACTGTGGCACACGCTGCAATCACGTTTCCTGCAGCGGTGCTCCAGGTGCGCCAAACGTCTGTGGAGAAAATCCAATCTACACAAAGATTTCATCCATTATAAGATTATGCTTAAAACATACAACACTGCCCTTCACCTCTCCAAACAAACCTATTTCAACACCCTCATCACCTTACTATCCAATAACCCAAAACGTCTCTTTGACACTTTTTGTTCCCTACCCTACTCATTAGTGCATGCCCCAACCACTCATCTCTGTGCTGATGATCTGGCCAATTATTTTAAAGAAAAAACTGACCATATCTGACAAGAAATTATCTCCCAATCCCCTCATACCATACATTGTCCTCCCTCCCCACTGCATCTAGCTCACTCTCTGACTTTGAACCAGTCACAGAAGAAGTAATCAGGCTCCTTGCATCTTCTCGCCTGACCACTTGCACCAGTGACCCCATTCCGTCACATCTCCTCCAGTCCCTTCCCCCTGCTGTCACCGCTCACCTAGCAAAAATATTCAACCTCTCTCTTGTGATATCTTTCCCTCATCATTTAAGCATGCCATCATATATCTATTATTTAAAAAACCATCCCTCGACCAAAACTGTGCCGCTAACTATAGACCTGTCTCTAATCTTCCCTTCATCTCTAAACTCCTGGAACACCTGGTCCACGCCTTTCTTATCTGCTATCTTTCAGATAACTCTCTTCTCGACCCCCTATAATACGGTTTTCGCTCTTTACACTCTACTGAATTTACCCTCTCTAAAGTCTCTAATGATCTGCTAACAGCTAAATCTAATGGTCACTACTCCATGCTAATTCTCTTGGAGCTCTTTGCAGCATTCCACACTGTGGATCATCAGCTCCTCTTCACTATGCTCCCCTCCATCGCCCTCA
This sequence comes from Dendrobates tinctorius, assembly GCF_039654945.1. Taxonomy (NCBI): domain Eukaryota; kingdom Metazoa; phylum Chordata; class Amphibia; order Anura; family Dendrobatidae; genus Dendrobates; species Dendrobates tinctorius. Next base: position 40,699,361 of record NW_027361714.1, read on the forward strand.
AGGACACCATTCTATCCTGGTTCTCCTCGTATCTCTCTGACTGCTCCTTTACTGTATCTTTGGTGGCTCTTCCTGCTCTCATCTTCCCCTTACTGTTGGGGTTCCTCAAAGATCAGTTCTAGGCCCACTTCTCTTTGTATACAGCCCGTATTGGTCAAACAATTAGTAGATTTGGTTTCCAGTAACATCTCTATGCTGATGACACTCAATTATACATTTCTCCTGATATCACGCCTGCCTTTTTAGAAAACACTGGTGACTGTCTTACTGCTGTCTCTAACATCACATCTTCCCTCTATCTGTAACTGAACCTGTCAAAAACTGAACTCCTTTTGCTTCCTCCCTCTACTAATGTACCTATGCCCAACATTGCCATTTTCATGTGTGGCTCCACCATTACTCTGCAGCAGCAAGCCCACTGTCTTGGGGTCATACTTGATTCCGAGCTTTCATTCACACTTCACATCAGATCACTGGCTCACTCTTGTTATCTGTACCTCAAAAACATTTCTAGAATTTGACCCTTTCTTACTTTCGACTCTGCAAAACTCTTACTGTTTCTCTTATTCATTCTCGTCTAGACTATTGTAACTCTCTACTAATCGGTCTCCCTCTTACCAAACTCTCCCCTCTCCAATCTGTCTTGAAAGCTGCAGCCAGGATCATATTCCTCACCAATCATTACACCAATATATCTACCTTTTGCCAGTCATTACACTGGTTACCCATCCACTCCAGAATCCAGTACAAACTTATTACCCTCACCCACAAAACAATCCATGGTTCAGCATCACCTTACATATCCTCCCTCATCTCATTCTACCACCCTACCCGTGCCCTCCATTCTGCCAATGACCTGAGGATAACATAACCTCCCACTCCTGTCTCCAAGACTTTTCACTTGCTGCACCAATTCTTTGGAATGCACTACCCAGGCTAATACGATTAATCACCAATCCCCAGTTTTAAGCATGCCCTAAAAACACATTTGTTCAGACTGACCTACCATCTCAATGCATTAAGCTATCCCTGTGTTGCCCATTCAAAATCTTTTACCATAGCCAGGTTCCTCGCATCATGTTCTCACATGCTTTATGCATTTAATAGGCCTCTGTGTATGCATTGCTACATACTTAAGCTGATAACCGGTTCATACAGCATTACAAGAACACCTGATTCTTACACTTTGGCTGGTCCAAAAAACGAAAGCAATTGTTACCATCTACATTCATTGTCTCCCCTTTTCCTGATAGATTGCAAGCTTGCGAGCAGGGCCATAATTACTCTTGGTATCTGTTGATATATGTGTCTATTGTTATGCTGTAATGTCTATTGTCTGTACAAGTCCCCTCTAAAATGTAAAGTCATGCGGAATTTGTTGGCGCTATAGAAATAAAATCATTATTATTATTATTGTAATTATTATTATCACTTTCGCTTTAAAAAATATCCTGAAATGTTTGCAATTTTCACTTTGTCCACTAAGCCTAAGATTAGGCTAATGTCAGTTGTATAGAGATCCCTTTTCTGTAGTTCTCTCATTAATATCGCAGCCATGATTGCAAAGCATGTCCAAAGAATAAAGTAAAAAAAAAATCTACTTGTAGAAGATAATAAAAAGATTTGAATTACTGGGCTTTGTAAACTATTAAGAAAGTGGGAGTTAAAATACATGTAAGTACTGTAGTTTTTACTTGCTTTTATTTGTTATTCCTTTTTGTTTGATTAGATAATGGATATGTGCTTGTTTTAAAATTTTAACCTGAAGTGTAGTGATGAGAGAGCATACTCAGTTATGCTTGGTACTCGCCCGAGCATTGCTGTACTCGCAGTGCTCAATGAGCACTGAACATTTCTGGGATTGTTTGGCGAGAGTTTGGGGCCACTCCATGCATGTTTGGCGCTGCCAATCAACTTGCAGGGATTGTGTGCCACGCACTGAAATGCCACAACCATGTTGGTGTTGGCATTGCAGTGATTGGCTGGCCGCAGAGCATCATCAGGTCTATATCAGACCAGGCACCGCCCTGCTCGTCACATTCAGCTCCCGAATCAGCTGGTGAAGGGAGAGTTGCTGCCGAGATAGGGTCAGATTTGGGGGTTTCAAAGATAGTGTGGGTATACCATAATTAAATACACAAATCCAGCTAAATCAACAGTCCTTCTATGGACTAATTATGGGGTATATAGATTGCAGTGCTAGGTAGGCAGGGAATGTATGTGGGTATATAGATATCAGTAGCAGGCAGGCATTGTATGTAGCATACTTCATTGCATATATTAAGAGTGTCCGTTCCATTACTCCAGAGCACACTTTTCTTCTCCATTTTTTGTTGGGATTGCAGATTACAGCCAGATACTTTTCATAATAGAGAGTGAAAATCCAGCCATTTTAAATGGGTTTGCCCATTCCAGTGATCACATCTGAGTGTGCAAAAAAAATATTTAGCTACAGGACAGTTATTTTACACTAGATTCTGTCTGCCACATGGATCGCATCTCATTGACACTCTGGAACTCCCACCCGGGACACTTTGCTCATCCACCTTCTCAGTCATGTCTTAGACCCCTTACATTTCAGCGTTATAAGATTGAGGTCTCGTTAACTCTTACTCTCTTACTATCTCTAGAGTCAAACTACACATATTACTAGTATTACACATAGCACAATTCACAATGCATATTACATTTCAAAACTTTTTAAAAAAAATGTGATGCTACTCACTAAACAACTAAACATGGACTTACCATGTGGTCCAGGGTTAGTATCAAGAGGGCTCGTAATAAACAGAGGGAAAAGACAAAAGCATAGTCAGGAAACAGTCCAAGGTCAGGATATTAGGAAAGTAGCGGATCCAAACATGGGGGTAAATAAAACGGATGGTCAGAAGGTAATTCTAAGATCAATGGAGATCATGACAATACTAATGGGGGTTTTACACATAGCGATATCGCTAGCAATATCGCTAAAACGTCACCGGTTTTGTGACGTAGCAGCAATATTGCTAGGGATATCGCTATGTGTGATACTTACCTCCGACCGGCTCCCCCGCTGTCCATCGCTGATCGCGCGAGATCGGGCGGCTCCATTTCTCGTCGTCTTCTTCCTGCTGGGCTTCCTGCTGTGTGAGACGAGCGACGCTGGACGCGGGCGGGAGGACGTCAGGATCGCTGTGTGTGAAAGGTGAGTATCGTGCGCTGCGTCGCTGCTGCATCGCTGTGAGATCTTTCTGTGTGAAAGCTCACTAGCGATCATTTAGCGATGCACCAGCGATCCTGACTGGATCGGATGGCTGGTCGGATCGCTGGTGCATCGCTAAATGTAAAAGGGCCTTAAGAGCAGAGAGCAGACAAACACACCACTTGAGCAGAGCTACAATTGGAAAGGTCTGGCAGTTGTCAGAGTTCTAAATATCCCTGTAATTACCCAAGGATAGATAACACCTGGAGGAAATCCCACAGACCAAGCCAGATTGCTGTCAATCACAACACTCACACCTCAGCTTTAGATTGGGTGGCAGGGCTATCAATCATAATCAGTGATGAGCAAATTTGTTCAGAAAACGATCGCCAAACATAAATTCAGCACGAATATGGCACATTCGGATTTGGATCGAAAGCATGAGCAAAATTTTCTAAAATCGGTAAAAATTGGTAATATTCGGTAAAAAGTGTGGGAAAATATTTGCTTTGCCACAAACGTATTTTCAGCACTTTAGCAATAATAATGGTGGCTTATTATTAACGTTTGGCACGTGTTTGATGAGGGGAGGTGGTTTGAAGAGCTCAAAGGTGCTGCATTCTTATAAACAGTAATTTTTTTCCTTAACTTTATGTGTGCATATTTTGTCTAGCCAATCAGGGTGCAGGAAACATCCACAATGTCCAGACCCAACAACTTGTATCATTGGCTGCTGAAATCACATGTCCTTCTCCATATAAAGAGCATAAATCTTGTGTTAACGTTATTTTGAAACTGTAATAGCGCAGAGGCTGCTCCTGACTCTGGCACTGTTAGCATGAAGATTTTAGCTAGTTAGCTAGGTGGTTGTCTATCAGTCAGATAGTGTAGCTAGTTAGTGTCCAGTGTGGCTGTTAAAGCTACCTTTTTTGGCCATTACTGAGGTCCACAGACAAAGCCAGCAGGGCACATGTCCTACAAGTGTGTTGTGCACTGCTTCTATTGTGCTCCACTCATGAGTATAGCATTCTAAATAATATTTTTGCACTAGCTAAATGTGAAACAGCCTGCTGTATCCCACATTGTAATTAATTTAGTGCTGTGGGTGATATGAAACTGTCTGCAGACCTAAAGCACATTAAAAAAATTATAATTTTTCAGTTGCAAAAAGTTAGGCAGCCCGTGGTGTAACACTTTGTCATTTTGTTGGGTTGAGATTAAGCTATCCACAGATCTCACGCACATAACCAAAAAATGTTTTCTGTTGCTAAGTGTCATACAGTAGGGGACCTGACTTTAAAATTTATTGTAGCATCTAGTGTGTTATAGAGGCCTGATCCAGAGGCCACCAAAAAATTCTTCTGTTCCTAGTGTTATACAGTAGGGGACATCTCACATTCAAATAGTTTGTAGCATCTTGTGTGTTTTAGAGGCCCGATCCAAAGGCCACAAAAAATTATTGTGTTCCTAACGTCATACAGTAGGGGACATCTGATGTTCAAATTGTTTGTAGCATATCTTCTTTGTCATATAAACCTCATCCACACAAACAATTCTTTCTTTAGTGAATAATGCGATACAGCACGTCATATTTCTCCTTGGAATTTACTGCTGCTGAAATTCAGTTGTTTGCAGAGGTGGTGCTGAGTTTAAAATCTAATTTTTTGTTGCTAATACTGGGTCTCCTACCACACTATCTGAGCAACATGCCTTGGAAAAAGTGAGGCTATGGTGGAAGGGGAATTAGGCTTGGTGTTCAAGGTGTATGTGGGGTAGGTGCTAAGGTTAGTGACAGCGCTAGTGAACCAACAACATCACGTCCTATGCAAAGACATCTGACAACTTCTGTTACTGGACAGGCTACTCCACTACCTTTCTCTGACAGACGCATAGTGGTATGCCTTGTTGATGAGGCCCAGAAAGAGCATGTGCTCGAGTGCATGGCAAGCGCAGCTTAAAGTGGCCTCTCCTCCTTTTCCTTCACCTCATCATCACACCCAGTACAGTCCACAGAGGTGGCACCCAAATTCCCCTTGCTTCCCCCCGCAACCCATCTCTTCAACCATACAACTGACTGAACAGAACCACAGATGGGTGAGTCTGAAGAGCTGTTCACACGTTCTATGCCACGGTCATCACAAATGTACTCCAAAGCTTCACAGAGTTAAGAGGAAGAAATCTGCACCGATGCCCAAAATTTTGTTTAGCATGGATCTAGAGCAGGACCCGAGCAGCATCCTGACCCTTGTTATCAGATGTTAAACCCTGGAGGTGGAGGTGATCCTGATGAGACTCAGATATCTGAGGCTCACATGGACTGTACTGTGCTGTCAAGACAGGAAGAGAAGGAGGGCGACTCCAAGGGCGAGGAATGTGACAACACAGAGGATGATGATGATGAGGTGTTAGATCCCAGTTGGTGTGAAAACAGAGGCACACAGCTGAGTAGGTCATCTGAGGAGGAAGACGAGGAGGTTACATTGCTCCATACATTGCAGACACATATTGATGCAGCCACGACGAGCAATGCATCCTCAGCCTCAACTGTGGCAATGGTCAACAGCGTATGCAGGTCTGCAGCTCAAAGGGGTGGCAAGGGTTACCTAGCCTGGGCCTTTTTAGATACTACAAAGGATGAGCTAACTCACGCAATCTGCCAACTTTGCCAAAAAAAATGATTAGAGGTAAAAGTGCAATAATTTGACTACTACTACATATGTGAGCCTTCACGTGCGAAATCAACATGCGTTACTCTAGGAATCACACTGCGCAAAAATGAGGACCAACAACCATCAGCTGCCCAATCAATTGCATCTGCTGCTTCTTCTTCCTCCTCTGTTACCATGCCAACTATTGAGATGCAGGTCTTTGACTGCAGGACCTCGGGTTCTTTACCCTCTTCAGTCATGCTGATTGAGAGCCCGCCATCAGCTAAAATGGATGCGGACATGCTGTTTAAGACCCATCTCAGAGAACAAGCACACCATAACTTTCGCATTCCACCATAACATCTCTGCCTGCACCTCTCTCATGGTCCAGCAGTTTGTCTGGTTCACCATATTCCGCCCTCTCTCAGGACTGCAGCCAGCCCACAGAACCATAGTTGGGGTCACGTAAAAGAATGTTTCCTTCTACGCATGACAAAGCTAAGTAGTTGAACTCTATCATCTTTAATTTGTTGGTCATGGAAATGCTGCCTTTCCGCCTGGTAGATACAGACAACTTCCATAAGCTGATAGCCGTCGCAGTCCCCCAGTACAAATTGCCCAGTCTCCATTACTTTTCTATGTTCTATGAAAGCTGTGCCTGCCCTACACCAGCATGTCACTGACAGCATGACCTGTTCTTTGACTAAATCTATGTCTGCCAGGGTGCATTTCACCACAGACACTTGGATGAGTAAGCATGACCAAGGGCGTTACATCTCGCTGACTTGGCACATGGTGACTCAGGTGGCTGTGGGGGCAGTGCTGCTCCAAAAAGTCTTGGAATCCCCAAAGCTTGCAGGACAAACCTCTACCTTTGACCAGTGCTTATGCCTCCTCCTCTGCCTCATCTAGGGCTTCCACCTGTGACCTCTACCTTAATGAGACACGCGTTCCAACAGTGCAGCGTGAATCCCCACCACCTCTGTACTGTGCAGCCAGTTCTCATTGTAATCAGGCAGTGTTAAAATTGATATGCCTTGGAGATCGCAGTCATACAGCTGAAGATTTGTGGACAGCTCTCCAAGCTGTTTGATCAATGGCTGTCTCCTCTGAACCTGCATCTGGTGGAGGCACTATGGTGAGGCAAGCTCACACACATGTCCTACATGTCTCATGTTCTCAACCTGGTGGCACAGCATTTTTTCCACCACTATCCTTGCCTTGGTGAGCTGCTCCAGAAAGTACGTAAGCTGCATGCTCATTTCTGCGGTTCGTAACCCTCAGGTCATCGACTTGCATTGATACAGAAGTTTTTGTCCATGCCAGTAAACAGGTTAATATGTAATAACCTGCAGGTATGGAGGATGTCGCCATGGATCTAAGGCAGACAAAGAGTTAAAGGTTTATTTACAAGGATATTCACTCCACGCAGGGAGGAGCAACAAGGAGGATAATTGCAATAAGTAAACGGTAATACGGTATTTAAGGAAATAAACGAAGGCAGGAATAAACTTATCAGTCTGTAGAAGGCTTGATTGAAGGGTCTAATTCTCCAACGTTGGCACCGTCAACAGCGGCACATGCAGAATCTAAAGTCTCTGTCCACGATGAAATGGCCTCCGGGGAAAACAACAGCGTGCTGGGTGGTGATAGGGGGTCTGCTCTCACTACTTAGTCACATGTTTACACTCAGAATGTGTCACTGCAGGAATGATGCTGTGCTGCTCGGTCAATCCAGCTACTTCTCTCAGGGGCTCTGGCCTGTCACTGTGTACGCCGGGCCTGCACACACTAGTGACTGACTCTGACCTGTCAGGGGAGTCTCCTCAAGTCACGGAGGCTGGAGGGTCCACATTCACACAAAGGGCGCTCACAGCATACTGCCTGTCTGTCTCAGTCCTCAGCCGGAGGGCCCTCATGCTCAGTGAATGTGGCGCAGCTCACAGCTCTCTCTCTTGCATGCTGTACTTTCCCACCCTGACTCTGCTCTGCATTCTGCATGCAGCCGCTTTTTAAGAGGTCACCGCCAACTGCTGTCACATTGAAAGGTCGGTCCAGGTCCGATAACCTTCCCCAAGGAAACACTGCTGTCTGGCCAGATGGTTCCAGACACGGAACAGGAAAGGTAGCCCCATTTAAGTTTCTCCTTCTCTTCACCCCCTTACAGATATGTGATGTGCCAACATGGTGGAATCCCACTCTGTACATGTTGCAGCAACTGTGGCAGCAGCAAGGAGCCCTGACACCGTATGTTATGTTGTATAGCCTGGGCCACTGCAGTATGGATGTGGTGCATATCATGTTTACGGAGTGGGCACAGGTTAATTAAGGACCTCTGCACCCTTCTAAACAGTTTTGAAATGGCTACTAAGATGGCTAGCACTGACGACGCCATCATCAGCATCACTATCCCGGTCATCTATATGCTGGAGTAGAATTTGAATAGCCTGCAGGAGGAGATGGTGGTCCCAGAGGAAGAGGAGGAAGCATAGGAGGATGTGGAAGGGATAACATTGTCTCTAAGTTCCAGACTGTTGTCACACAGGGAGGTGCCAAGCAAGGGTGGATTACTGCTTACTGCGATCGAGAGGGGCTCGTGATAAAAAACTGTTATCGAAGTCATGTTTGGTCTACATTCGCTGGGTTAGTGGTAGTGGAAGACGTGTCAGTCCCAATTACACTATTTCTACTGTGGTGAAATTGATGACACTTTGATACTGTCTGCCAATATTTTTTGGATATGTGAACACTCCTGGTTGGGTGTCCATCTGCTGGATTGGGTGAAGTGGAAGATCTGTTGATCCCTATTATACTATTTCTACTGTGGTGAAATTGATGTCACTTTGGTATTGTCTGCCAATAATTTTTGGAAATATGAACACTCCTGGTTGGGAGTCCATCTGCTAGATTGGGCATAGTGGAAGACTTGTCAGTCACTATTATACTACTTCTACTGTGGTGAAATTGATGCCACTTTGGTGGTGTCTGCCGATAATTTTTGGAAATGTGAATGCTCCTGGTTGGGGCTCATTCATGCATGTTGCCTGTAGAGTATGAAAGGATTATCATGTGCTCATAGGTTCAGATTCATCAAGCAGTTTGCAACTGAAAAGTAATTTTTTTTTTTGCACAATTCATATTCGTTCAGAAAGTTAATGATTTTTGTTAGTATTCCATCAGTTTTATCAACATTTTGAAAAGTGGAAGAAGCTTAACAGAATGGGGTATGGCCATACTGTACATGTTACAATAAATTCATCATTTAAAGCTGGTGTTCTATAGCTGAAAGATGCGATAATTTCATTACTAGGTGCAGACCTCCTAAAAAAAATTGTCAGATGCCACTCCAGTACACTCAAAATCAAGACTGCAATATAAAATGACAATTTTAGGCTCACAAAAAAAAGACCTGACACTAACTTGATCCCCTTTTACTTCTATGATCCAATGGAGATTATGGTCTCTTTAATCAGGTTGCACTACATTATTCCTTGAGGAGGTGATCAGCTGTTGAGCAAATGTTCCAAACATTGGAATCAAGGATAGAGAATTTCCGGAGGCAATATCCAAAAGTGCTGAAACTCTTCTTTACTACATCATGTTAAAATGAGTCTATAGGCAATCCCTTCTTGCACTGTGTCTGACAAGGAGTGAGGTCTTGTTTCAAAAAACATGGTGCGTGTCCAGAAAACAAAGCAATGCCTAACGTGCAGCACCATGAATCAAAAATGTGCCAACATTTTGGCACACATTTCTCTCAAGAAGCAAGCCAATTAGTAGGTAGTGTAAACTGTGAGCTGTAATGTATTATTATCCAGATTCACTCTAAAATGACTGGTGCATTCACTGTTTCTGCTTTTATACAGGCTCTAATTGTCCCTCCGATTGGCTGTGTTATACCATGTGATAGCTACAAGGCATTATGAGGAAGCCAGTGCAGCCATGCCTAAGGCCCTGTGCGCGTTTTCTTGCTCATGCAATCTTCTGAATACTGTAAAATGGTGGTGGTAATCTTTGTTGATTCTTCCAAAGCAAATCACATATTGTTCAAATGCGCCGGATCCATCGAATCTCTGGGCCTGCGAGATAGGCTGAATATGTAGTTTAAACTGATCCTGAACTTCTTTATTCTCTCTTAAGTTCATTTTTACTTTATTTTTCTTAATATGTACAATTCTGCATTTCCACTTATAAGATTTTTCTCATATTCCCTGAAATCTTATTCTGAAATATGTTTCTCTTGGAATCGAAGAAACATTCTGAATTAAAATGTTGTAAATTAGTATTTTGATGAAATATTCCTTTGCTGTGTTTATCAGTTCTTCTTTGTTGTTCTTGTTTTCTTAGTGCATAAAGTTTTCTTATTTTACAAAAGTGATTTCAAATAAATTATATCCACTGGTAAGACATCAAAGACTGTCTGCAGAATCTTAATTTCTTGAAGTTCAGTCTCCTTGAACTCTAGAAAGAGTTCAGTTCATCCTCACTAACTTATCATCTGTAACCCTGGTGTTCTACCAACCAAAACAGTCAGATATGAGCAATGGCCATTATCTATGATAGATTGTAAGATGTCTTATAAAATGTTAGGGCAGGCTATAATTACATGTTACGGAAGCAGTTGTTGCTATATTTGCAGAATAAAATCCTCTTAATAAGACATTATATTTTATTGAATTACAAAATGTGACAGACTGTGACTTGTAGGCTAAAGCCCCCTTTACATTTAGCGATGCACCAGCGATCCGACCACGATACGACCCGGTCAGGATCGCTGGTGCATCGCTAAATGGTCACTAGTGGGCTGCCAAACAGGCAGATCTCACTAGCGATGTAGCGACGCAGCAGCGGTCGTTACTTACCTTTCACACGCAGCGATGCTGACGTCCTCCCGCCCGCATCCACGCGTCTCTCATCGGCGCCAGCAGGAAGCCCAGCAGGAAGCGCCCGACGAGAAATGGATCAGCGACAGACAGCGGGGGAGCGGGTCGGAGGTAAGTATCACACATAGCGATATCGTTAGCAATATCGCTGCTGCGTCACAAAATCGGTGATGCTTTAGCGATATTGCTAGCGATATCGCTATGTGTAAAACCCCCTTATGACTAAGTTCCCACAATGAGTATTTGGTGCATCTTTGATCCTGCAGATTTAATTTCCGCACCAATTATTTAAATTAGGTTACATTGTGAAAAGTACTTTTGTTCATCTCTTTTTATTTATTTTTTTTAATAAATACAGCAATTATGGAATAGTTTTTCATATTGTATTTAATTTCTCAATAGAGCATTAATGTTTTTTATATAGTATTTGTCTCATTTCTGGTCATTATGGAGTAACGCTTATATGATATTTTAGGGTTGCTCTATCTGATCTCATTTATACTGGAATAACTTTTTGGATTATAGGTTTCCTTTATTTTAAATGCATTCACCATAAGGGATGAAAAATAATAAAATAGTATTGCACGGATACAAACGCATTGATACCGAATATACGTAATTTTTTTTGTTTTTTTCCACAATTAAACCACTTTATAATACTGATTTGTGTTCCATGGATTGTGAGACGGGCAAGCCATATTGTTTTATTTTTTTTTAAAGACACATTTCCATAATCCAAAAATATACACACAACTGTCAAGATTGCTTAGTGTTATACACACATCTTCTGGGCCATCAGATGCTTTTCAGAATTGGGATTGATGCCGAACCTATTCACTGCAAATCAAATTATGGGGAAAAGTCAGAGAAGCTGACATCTGAATTTCAAACCATCCAATCATGTCAACCTTTTGAATCATTCTTTTGTGGTTTTAGTCATATTTTAGAGGGAAATGCATTAATTAGTACTAGACAGTGAGTTGTTGAAAAGGAAAAGTTTTGACATGTACAATATATCATTGATACAATGTTTACTAGCAAATTGCTATATATACAAGCCATAGTAATGGTGAAGGCTTGTGGGCTAATCCTGCCACATCAGCAGCCAGCATCACCTGTAACATATGTAGTCTGTCCTGATGAAGAAGTTGGATGACTTCGAAACGCGTTGACACATAAACCGCATTGAATATTCTTCAATCTCCTAGATCTTCTACTATTCTTCTGCAGCGTAGTTAACCCACGTTTTTCCATCTCCAATTTACATCCATATCCTTTGTGGGCATGCAGTAGCTGACATTTCATGCTTCTATATAGCAGTTATGTCTCTCACAATCCCATAAGGTGCGCAACTATATGCACCCTTAAGTGTTCTCTACAATCCTTGGATAAGACCCTATTGCGCTTTTCACTGTATCACCAGCATTTTTGAACTTATGTAGGGAATTAAAAATTACCTGCAAAAACTAAATTAAAATGTGAACAAAAAATCTTATGGACCCCAAGATCATAGTGATAAAAAATAAAACCTGTCTCCAAAAAAAACAAACCAATTCAAAGCTAAACTGATATATAAATTAATGGCTCTTTGAATATAATGACACAAAGGACACATGCTTATGAAATAGCACATCGGTGGCTAAGCGTTTACAGTAAGGTAATGATGATAATGATGGAATGATGTTACCAATGGGTAACAGCTAAGGCTAAGTTCACATTAGCATTCGGGGGCTTTGTGGAGGGCTGCGTACTTCCTCTGTTAAGCTCCGCCTACTTCCGCATACTTTTGCATGCGTCCTGCGTACCTATCTTTAACATTGGGTACGCAGGACATGCGGATGTTTGCAGATGCGTTGTTTTGACGTGCCTGCCGACCGCACAGGAACGCAACAATGTCCTGCATTGTTAAAGATAGGTACGCAGGATGCATGCGGAAGTATGCAGAAGTAGGTGGAGCTTAACAGAGGAAGTACGCAGCCCTCCGCAAAGCCCCAGAACGCTAATGCGAACCAGGCCTTAGTAAAGGATATGGCAATGCTGGGCTAGGGCAAAAAGAGAAATTTTACAAGAAGAAACAAGCTTTCACAGCGGAGATTTGTGAGATCCTGCTCTGTATACCAGAATCCAGAAGTTCTAGCTAGCCTAGTTAAAGATGTATTTGTATTTTAGGCAAAAAAACACACACACACACATATATAATCTTTTACATTTTAAAAATTACTAAAAGGAAAATGAGTCAGTGCTAAAGTTTAGGCACCCTGTGTGGTTAGTACCTAAAAAAACCAAAGGTATGAACTGGGATATAAAATGGAGTGCATGCAGTGTGTAAGCACACATTCACACTTGGCCACTGAACAGGAAAAAAACAAAGGCAGAAACATAATGATTAAATAACCTGCTGTAAATACATATATAGCATAGTGCTTGAAAATAATATACTGTGCTTAGTTAATTTGTTTTTTGATTACAAAAATGCAAAAGTCATCCCACCGCTTCACAGTGACCATAATTGGGACAGTCCTAACTCTAATATTTAAAACCTTACCATTTTTCAAGTATTATGAATGTGGATAAGGGCTGAGACAGACTGGGCCCAACTAGTGGACACACAGATATGAGAGACCACATAAATATAATGCCCAGCAGCTCAAAGGAAAGGCAGGCCACACCTTTATATGCGCATGATGAAACAGTCAGAAAAAAAAACCAAAGATATGAGCTGGGATATAAACTGGTTTGCATGCAGACAGTAAGCACACCTTCACACTTGGCTACTGAACAGGAATCTAAAACCTCATAGCACACCTTCACACTTGGCTACTGAACAGGAATCTAAAACCTCATCTTCATCCTCTCTGTTCTCACACTCATCCTGAGTCACCTTCCTCCTCTTCCTGTCGTGAGTTGGGTCATTCTTTGCGGTCTCAAGAAAGGCCCAGACAAGGCAACCTGCAAACTGCAGACCCGCAACCGCTGCTGGCCACAGCCAGAGTTGTCGCTAAGGATGCAGTGTTTGTCATGCTTGCATCACTCCGGGTCTGTGCGGCAAGCCGCAATGAAACCTCCTCGTCTTCCTCCTCTGCCACCTCTACTGAGCTACTTAGTTGCATGTCTCTGAGCTCACACCAAGTGGGATCTACAACCTCATTGTCATCCTCTCTGTTCTCCCACTACTCACCCTTATAGCCACCCTCCTCCTCTTCCTGGCCTGACAGCGCATTACAGTCCACGTGCACCTCAGGTATCTGAGTCTCATTAGAATCACCTCCACCCCTGATGGTTAACGTCTGGTTATGAGGGTCTGGATTCTGCTTGGACCCTACTTTGTCCTGCCCCAGATCCACCATGAAAAAATGTTGGTCATTGGTACAGATACTTTCCTCTCTTGTTTCTGTGATTCTTTGGAGCAGGCCTCTGATGCCCATGAAATGCAATGTGTGAATAGCACTGTAGAAAGGTCCATCTGAGGTTCCCTACTGTCAGTTGGGTGTTTGGAAATTTATGATGTGGGGGAAACAAGAGTGATTGGGGTGCCACCTCTGAAGATTGTACTGTGTTTGATGCTAAGGTGGAGGAAGAGAAGGAGAGGCCACTTTATGCAGTGCTTGCCATCCACTGGAGCACATGCTCTTTCTGAGCCTCATCTACAAGACATACCGCTGTGCAGCATCCATAGGGAGTCAAGTAGCTGGTCAAGTAACAGTTGTTGTCAGTGGTCTATGGATAGGACAAGATGATGTTTGTTCAGTTGAGCTTTCATTAGCACCTAACCAAAGTACACATCGAACAACAAACCTATTCCCCCTTCCACCATGGCCTCGCTTTTTCCCACTCATGTTGTATGTAGCCTTCGCTTCTTGTAACCTGCTGTTTTCCAACCTTAGGCCAACTGCTGTCAGTCACCTGGCACTAAATGAGCAATCAATATTTGTTTTCTTAGATAGGTGTAACAGTGTTGTTCAGGCACACTAACGATTTTTAAGTGGAAATCTGGTCTTCTGATTTGTCACTGAAACACAGTTTCATCACAAACAATTTGGATTAGCTAATTGGGCCTCCTATCTGCACCCCAATATTAAGCCAAACGATATTTAAGTGGAAATGTGGCCTTTTGATTTGTAATTGTCATTGAAACACATTTTTATCAAAAACAATTTAGATTAGCTATCTGGGCCTCCTGGTTGCACCCCAATATTAGGCCTAACAATTTTTAAGTAGAAATCTGGCCTTCTGATTTATCACTGAAACACAGTTTTATCACAAATGATTTGGATTAGCTAGTTGGGCCTCCTGGCTTTACCCCAATATTAGTCCTAACAATTTTTAAGTGAAAATCTGGCCTTTTGATGTTTATGAGAGCTAGAATTCTTGCTGGTTGGTAGGTGATCAAATACTTATTTCATGCAATAAAATGCAATTTAATTATTTAAAAAATCATGAAATATGATTATCTGTTTTTTATTTTTAGATTCTGTCTCTCACATTTGAAGTGTACCTATGATAAAAATTACAGACCCCTTCATTCTTTTTATGTGGGAAAATCGTCAGCGTATCAAATACATATTTTCTCCACTGCACCTCTGATCATTGTGGCCAAAGAGTTCTATTTTACATGAACTGGTCCACAGGACTTGCTTCTAAAATGCATCAGGTTTGTTTAGATGCTCTTTTGCATACTTCTAAAAGTTGAATTTTATGGTGAGGATGCAAGAGAGGTTTTCTTCTGATGACTCTTCCATGAAGGTCATATTTGTGCAGGTGTCTCTGAACAGTAAAATATTGTACTCCAAAGTCTGTTAAATTTTTCTGAAGGTATTTTGCAATCAAGAAGGGATTCTGATTTTCCTCTCTAGTAATCCTGCGAACAGCTCTCATTGAAATTTCTCTTGTTCTCCAAGACGTTATCTCCAGTGTTCCGGTTAACTGCTATTTCTTAATAACATTTTGAACTGAGGAAAGGGCAACTTGAAAATGCTTTGCTACTGTGGGGGAAATAAGTATTTGATCCTTTGCTGATTTTGTAAGTTTTTCCACTGACAAAGACATGAAGAGTCTATAATTTTAAGGGTAGGTTAATTTTAACATTGAGAGATAGAATATCAAAAATAAAATCCAGAAAATCACATTGTATAAATTATATAAATTTATTTGCATTTTGCAGTGAGAAATAAGTATTTGATCCCGTACCAACCATTAAGAGTTTTGTCTCCTACAGACCAGTTAGACTCTCCTAATCAACTCGTTACCTGTATTAAAGACAGCTGTCTTACCTAATCACCTTTATAAAAGACTCCTATCCACAGACTCAATTAAACAGTCAGACTCTAACCTCTACAACATGGGCAAGACCAAAGAGCTTTATATGGATTTCAGGGACAAGATTATAGACCTGCGCAAAGCTGGAATGGGCTGCAAAACCATAAGTAAGGCGCTGGGTGAGAAGGAGACAACTGTTGGTGCAATAGTAAGAAAATACAAAATCAGCAAGAGATCAAATACGTATTTCCCCCACTGTATCTTCTTTTAGTCGTGTCCTGTTTTGTGGACCTCCACCATTTTCATTTTCAGAGAACTAGGCAGCTGTTTAGAGGAACCCATTGCTGCTGTTTTTTTGGCTCAAGGTTAGAGGAGGCTGTGTTTTTATAAATCTGGGAAATTTGCATCACCTGGCCTTTCTTAAAAATGATAGTAAACAAGCCATAGCCATAACAAACTATTTAACCCCTTAATGTCCAATGACGGACACAGTCCGTCATTAGACATATCCCCTGCTTTGATGTGGGCTCCGGCACTGAGCCCGCATCAAAGCTGGGACATGTCAGCAGTTATGAACAGCTGACATGTGCCCGCAATAGGCGCGAGTGGAATCGCTGTCCGCCTGCGCCTATTAACTAGTTAAATCCCGCTGTCAAAGCTGACAGCGGGCATTTAAATAGCATTTCCGGCCGCCAGGCCGGAAATGACATCATCGCCGACCCCGTAACGTGATCGGTGGTCGGCGTCATGTTGCCTGGAGAACCAGAGGTCTCTATGAGACCTCTTTGGTTGTTCCAGGCATATGGCTGTCAGCGCCACCCGGTGGTTGGCACTGAAAGCACAGCAGTAAATCTGCTACATATGGGCGATCTGCTCATCGCCCATATGTAGCAGAGCCGATCGGGTTGCGCATGCTTATAGCCTCCTATGGAGGCTATTGAAGCATGCCAAAAGTAAAAAAAAAATATGTTTAAAAATAAAAATGAAAAAAACCTAAAAGTTCAAATCACCCCCCTTTTGCCCCAATCAAAATAAAACAGTAAAAAAAAATCCCACATACACATATTAGGTATCGCCGTGTTCAGAATCGCCTGATCTATCAATAAAAAAAAGCATTAACCTGATCGCTAAACGGCGTAGCGAGAAAAAAATTCAAAACGCCGGAATTACGTTTTTTTGGTCGCCAAGACATTGCATTGAAATGCAATAACGGGTGATCAAAAGAATGTATCTGCACAAAAGTGGTATCATTAAAAACATCAGCCCGGTATGGAAAAAACAAGCCCTCACCCGACCCCAGATCATGAAAAATGGAGACGCTACGGGTCTCGGAAAATTGCGCAATTTTTTTTTTTTTTTTTTAGCAAATTTTGGAATTTTTTTTCACCACTTAGATAAAAGAGGACATAGACATGTTTGGTGTCTATGAACTTGTATTGACCTGGAGAATCATAATGGCAGGTCAGATTTAGCATCTAGTGAACCTAGCAAAAAAGCCAAGCAAAAAACAAGTGTGGGATTGCACTTTTTTGGCAATTTCACCGCACTTGGAATTTTTTTCCCGTTTTTGAGTACATGACATGGTAAAACCAATGGTGTCATTTAAAATTACAACTCGTCCCGCAAAAAAAATAAGCCCTCACATGGCCATATAGATGGAAAAATAAAAAAGTTATGGCTCTGGAAAGAAGGGGAGGGAAAAATTAAAATTCAAAACCCAAAATACCCCTGGTCGTTAAGGGGTTAAGTTCTTACGCCTTGGTCAAAGTTATCTGAGCACACAAATCTCTAAGGGTGCCCAAACTTTTGCTTAAGCCCATGTTCCTTTTTGTCTTTTTTTAAATGTAAAAGATGAAAATATATGTATATATATTATTTTTTTTTGGTCCAAAATACAAAGGAAATGTGTCATCTTTAACTTTAGGCCTTTTAGAGATAAAAATTCTCCGCTAGTCACTGAGCCTGTGCGTGCTACTTCCTATTCATTCCCCAGCAGTTTACAGCCCGAGCAGTCGCATTAGTGTAAGGGTCGGCCAGGACTGTAGTCGTGGCCGAGGATACTGGGGCAACGGTCCTGGCCTTCCCTCACATAGACATGACAGCTTCCTGTCAGCTTACCTGCAGCTCCATTCTTGTCAGGGCTTTCTGTAATGCGCTGTACATAGAGATGAGCGACTATGCCTTTTTTCAGGTCGAGTCGGGTTTCGTGAAAGTCGGGTCGAACGAAATCGGCCGATTATCGTGAAAAGTCGAAGGCCGACTGAAACACGAAACCCAATGCAAGTCAAAGGGGAAGCAAAGTTGACAGGGAGTGGAGGCCAGGAAACACTCCTACAGCCTACAGTGCCCTTTTGAATGCCAAAAATATCAATTCTTATTACTGAAGCATTTCAACCTTAATTTACTTCATAACACTAGTTACGCACTGAAAAATGGGGGTTATTTGGCTAAATTTGTGGGGAGGTAGGGCTGGCTCCAGGTTTTCATGTGCCCTGGGCCAAAGAGCGCCCCTTTAACACATAGCACAACTCATGATGCTCCGATATGGCAGAGAAATAGCGGTATAGTACAATGAAAAATACTTCACTTTTTACATCTCATGACTGATATCCATTTTAAATTCTCCAATAGCTCCAAAAATGGACAGTATATTACTCCATACAGTATTATGGCCACAGCATAGTGCGCTATACAGAGTAATGAGGCCCATATATTTCTCCATAGAGAATCATTGGTCCCATATAATGTTTGAAACAGTATATGATGAGCTCCACATAATGCTACAGTATATGTTGGGCCCCATGGATGAAGCTGCACTGTCTTATGGGCCCAAATAATGCTCCAAACATAAGGGGCCCCATTTCTAATGCTCTAGTGTATAATGGGCCCTGTAAATGCTGCTCCAGTGTCTGATGTCCACCTTTGGAATGTTCCAGTGTATGGTGGGCCCCATCTATCATCCTCCAGAGTATAGTGCTCCCCAAAAATTGCTGTCCCAACATTGAAAACAATCAAATAAGTCTCCTCGCTAGGGAATCCCTGTACTAGTCTGGACTCCTCGTCGTCCCCATCTTCCATCTCACTGCACAGTATTTCAACCTTGCAAGTGCTGTGATCCTGAGCAAGCAGGGGGGGCCCACTCGTTGGCGACGGCACTGGCACAGGGCCCCTGATAGTACGGTTGTGTGTCTGATGGAGGGTGGGCCGAACCTGCACTTTCATCTGCAGCTTCCTCTTTGTCACCGTGTAAGATGGAACTATATATGGGAAGGGTAACCTGAGTTTCATCAGGGTCAGATTCAGGCCGTGTAGCGTGCGAGGGGAATGTAGTGGTCTGGGTGAATGTACCAGCAGATTCATCGAGCAGTGGCTGGGCATCAGTGCACTTGTGTCGCCCCCAGGAGTACGGTCGCCACAGTGGCATTACCTTCCTCCTAGGGAGTGTGATGTCATGCTTGGGAGCAACGAAGGATCTCTCTAGCAGGTTAACTGATTGGGCGGCGTTATTCCCACGAGTCATGACCCTCCAAACAGCGTTCATGAAGGCAAAGTGTTTGTTTTACGTGGGCAGTATGGTTGCAAAGCTGAACCTTATAGGAATGTCCAGAAGGACACCACCAGGAGTGGAGCCTACGGCGTAATTTGACTCAACACGGGCAACCTCAACCATGCCAGCTACAGAACAGATGCACACATTGCAAGCTTAATTCCATTAACGAACGAGACTCCGTCATGCCCCGCGGTCCGAGTCCGGCTTACTAGGGACACGTGAGGCTCTGGCACATGAGATTGGCCAATAACTGGTGTGTCATGCCCTTACATGTCCGTGGCTGCATGTGCGCTACACTGAAAAGGCCAGCGTTTGTCGCTTACAGGTGCAGATAACCCGCTGAACAACGTTAGTGATGGGGATCACTGATTACAATTTTTACTCGCGAACGATGATTTCCCAGTAAGTGCAGGTCAACCGCAGTTCCGGAATTAGGCCTAACCGTCATTCCTGAAAAAATGAAAAACTTACATGTGCAAACCACAGGTGCTGTAGCTTGCTTAACAGCTCGCCAGCCGTTCTCACGCCCAGTATGGATTACATGTGATTGCACAAACGTGAGAAAGGGTACCGTATCCCCGGATAACATGTATGGATAGCGTACACATTCAAAAGATATGTCTATACATCAGGAGGCAGGCTCAGATGGTGTTAGGCCCAGTATGGCTTGCACGTGATTGCACAAAGGTGAGAAAGGGTACCGTATCCCCGGATAACATGTATGGATAGCGTACACATTCAAAAGATATGTCTATACATCAGGAGGCAGGCTCAGACGGTGTCAGGCACAGTATGGATTTGACGGCCCAGACTACACAGCGGAGGAGCAGGGAGAGGTAAAGATTGCAAATGCTGGGGCCCTGCCCAAGCAAGGGGGGCCCACTCGTGGGTGTCGGTACTGGCACTGGGCCCCTCATAGTACGGCGGTGTGTCTGACGGCGGGTGTGCACCACCACCGTCAGAGACACTTGATTGCACTATGAGGGACCCTGTGCCAGTGCCCGCGCCCAAGAGTCGGCCTACCCACCTGTCCAGGGCAACGGCACTCGCATGGTGTCGTGCGCTAGGTGGTGACCCCGGCCATGGGGGGGAGGCAGCACAGTTAGGGAGTTTTAGAAAGTGGCATATGTTGATGTTGGACATTCAGCTGATGCAAAAGGCGAAATAGGTCAAGTCCCAGGAAGAGGTGGACCAAAGCAAGCCATTTTTCTGTCACCCTATGTGTCATCAGGGGAAGGTGGGACAAAATCCTTGGAAACCCATGCATGGTTCATTTTAATGAAGGTTAGATCATCCACATTTTGGGTTGACAGACGGGTCCTTTTTTCTGTCAGGATTGATCCAGCTGCACTGAAGACTCTTTCCAATAGCACACTTGCAGCTGGGCAAGCGAGCTCCTGTAAGGCATATTGTGCCAATTCAGGCCAGGTGTCCAGTTTAGCGGCCCAATAGTCAAAGGGGAATGACCTGTGTGGGAGAACATCGATATGGGAGGAAAAGTAGTTTGTAACCATAGTTGACAACTGCTGTCTCCTGTCACTTTCCATCGATGCTGTATTACCAGTTGTGTGAGCGGTACTTGAAAAATCAGTCCACAACATTGTCATGAAACCCCTGTCTCCAACGCCACTTCTGCTGTGTGCACCATGAACACCTCTGCCAAGCTGCCCCCGGCCCGTATGGCTCGTGTGAGAACCATCACCGCTGCTGTGTGCTGGGAATGCCTCAAGCAACCGATTTACCAGAGTTGCTTGTTTATTAGCCAATATTAGGTCAAGGTTCTCCTGTGGCATGATGTTTTGTAATTTGCCTTTATAGCGTGGATCCAGGATGCTGGCCAACCAGTAGTCGTCATCGTTCATCATTTTGGCAATGCGGGGGTCCCTTTTTAGGATCCGCAAGGCATAATCTGACATGTGGGCCAATGTTCCCGGTGTCAATGATGCACTGCAAGTGCTGGTTGTAGGAGCACTTTCTGGCAAATCCACATCCCTCCAGTCACGCACAAACCCTGTACCAGACCTTGCCACGCCAACATTTTCACTTGCCCCACGAGATGCATCCTCCTCCCCTAAGTAATCATCCCCATCATCCTCCTCCTCCTCCTCCTCTTCTTCCTCCAACTCGTCCAGGAGAGGTCCCTGAGCAGACAATGGCTGAATGTCATCAAGGATTCCCTCCACCTCTTCCTCCTCATCAACATTGGCTGCAGACGCCTGCTCCTTAAGGTGCGTCAAAGTTTGCATGAGCAGACGCATAAGTGGGATGCTCATGCTTAGGATGGCGTCGTCTGCGCTTACCAGCCGTGTGCATTCCTCAAAACACTGAAGGACTTTACAGAGGTCTTTCAGCTTCGACCACTGCATGCCTGTCAACTCCATGTCTGCTCTCAAAGTGCCTGGCCGTGTATCCTCCCACAAATGCATTATGGCCTGCCTCTGCTCGCACAGCCACTCCACCATGTGCAGGGTGGAGTTCCACCTTGTTGCAATGTCGATAATGAGGTGGTGGTTGGGAAGGTGGAGCAATCGCTGCAGCTTTTGCATACAAACGGAGTGTACAGGCGACCGGCGGATGTGCGCGCACAGTCTTCGCACCTTCTGGAGCAGGGCTGTTAACTCCGGATAATTTTTGAGGAAGCACTGCACCACCAGGTTCAAGGTGTGAGCCAAGCAAGGTATGTGGCTGAGTTTTGAAAGGGCTATGGCTGCCACAAAATTACGGCCGTTATCACTAACTACCTTGCCTGCCTCAAGATGTACACTGCCCAACCATGACTCAGTTTGTCGCTTCAAGTACTCGGCCAGCACCTCGGCGGTGTGTCTGTCGCCCAAACACATCATCTGCAACACAGCCTGCTGACGCTTTCCACTAGCTGCTCGATAGGGGGACACCTCGTGTGCAACAGTGGCAGCTGCAGATGGAGTGCTCGTACGACTGCGCTCTGTGGACGAGCTTTCGCTTCTGGAGGAGGAGGGTCGAACGCCTACAGCCAACTGTTTCCTATACCGTGGCCTAGGCAGCACTGTCCCACCACCGCTGTCCCCTGTGGACCCTGCATCCAACACATTAACCTAGTGCGCAGTGATGGACACGTAACGGCCCTGGCCATGCCGACTGGACCATGCATCAGTTGTGAGGTGCACCTTTCCACTCACTGACTGCTTGAGTGCATGGACAATGCGGTTTTTCACATGATTGTGGAGGGCTGGGATGGCTTTGCGAGAGAAGAAGTGGCGACTGGGTAGGTCATAGCGTGGTACTGCATAGGCCATGAGTTCGCGGAAAGCTGCGCTTTCCACCAACCGATAGGGCATCATCTCAAACGAGATTAGTTTGGCAATGTGGGCGTTCAAACCCAGTGTACGCGGATGAGAGACTGAGCACTTTCTTGACCTACTCATAGTGTCTGGGAGGGTGAGCTGGACTTGAGAGCTGCATATGGTGGAAGTAGCGGTGGACAGGGCGGACTGAGAGAGGGTTGATGATGGTGATGGAGTTGGTGTTCTTTCTGATGGCCTAGATTCAGTATTTCGTTGATATAACAGTGGGATTCCCTGACTGCTGTGGCCTTGCAACGACACCTCAACATTTGCTGCTGTGCTAACCGGTGGGATTACAGTGGGGGAAACAATGTAGCATTGCTGACTACCTTCTTTGTGATCAGTTGCACATGTGGTACTTGAGGTTTGGTGTTGTGTCCACGCTTGCAAGTGCATGCTGGTTAAATGTCTAAGCATGCAACTGGTATTCAAATTTTTCAGATTTTTCCCTCGGCTAAAGGTCTTTGCGCACTTCTTACAGATAACCTTGGCCTGATCATGAGGATTTTGTTCAAAAAACTGCCACACTGCACTCTTCCTACTTTGGCAGACATTTTGCGGCCTAGCACGCTGTGATGTTTTGACCCTCTGGACAAGCTGTCCAGCAACTCTTTTGATTTTTGGAACCTGTCTTTGGAGTGCTCCGGGCCTGCCAGATAACAGCTGTTGCGATGTCGATGTCTGCTGTGGATGCTCCTCATCTGAGCTATTGGAAGCAGCACCCTCTTCCCCCAATGGATGCCAATCTGGGTCAACAACTGGGTCATCCATCACCTCCTCTTCAATGTCATGTGCACCTTCCTCTGTGTCACCGTGTATGGTGGTATAGTGTGCGGGAAGGGGCACCTGAGTCTCATCAGGGTCAGAATCTGGCTCTGTACACTGCGAGGACAATGTAGTGCTCTGAGTGAATGTACCAGCAGAATCATCTATCAGCGGCTGTGCATCAGTGCACTCCATGTCAGATTCATCTTGGCCTGGGTAATTCACCATTTCACTTGATAATCCAGGCATGGTATGTGAAAACAGCTCCATGGAGTAATCAGTAGTATGGCCTGCGTCATCCTTCAATCTTGGTTGGGGTGAAGGACACAAGGAAAGGTGTGGTTCATGAACATGAGCCTCCAATGACGACTCAGTGCTTTTACTTTTTACAACTTCAGAAGAGGAGGCGATAGAGCTGGAGGCTGAGTCAGCAATGTAAGACAAAACTTTTTCCTGATGCTCTGGCGTTAAAAGCGGTTTGCCAACTCCTAGAAAACTAAGCCTTCGAAGCCTTATGGAGCCAGATGATGACGCAGGCTCAACACCTCCTGCATTCGATCCTATTTTGCTTTTGCCACTACCATCAGATCCACCACCAACACCATCATTACCAGCTGCCAACCCCCGCCCAATTCCACAGCCTCTTCCACCAGCCTTCCTCATTTTTGGTAGAAATGTAGACAAAATCCAACAAACGATATAGTAATGGAAAACAAGGTACAAGTAGAGTTGAGCGAAACGGGTCGAAAAAATTCAAAAGTCGCCGACTTTTGGCAAAGTCGGGTTTCATGAAACGAAACCCGACCCTTAGATGAGGTCGGCCACGAGGTCGGCGACTTACGCGCCAAAGTCGCGTTTCAAAAGTTTGTTTTGCGCTCTTTTTCAGCCAATCAGGATCCACGGACACTGTGGGCAACGTGATGACATAGGCACGGGTCACCACCATCTTTCAGAAGGGCATGCAAGTGATTGGCTTGCTTTGGTGGGCGTCACAAGGGGTATAAAAGGGCGTGCACGCCGACCGCCATCTTACTTCTGCCGATCTTAGTATAGGGAGAGGTTGCTGCTGATTCTGTAGGGAGAGCGTTAGGCAGGGAAGAAGACAAAAAAACTGCTTCTGCTGCTAGCGATTTGGCCTGCACAACACACAAGTCACTGTGTGTGCAGTGCAAGGGGAGGCTATATTGTGGTGTATCAGTGGTGTTGGTTGTTGGGCTGCCTTTTAAGGCTTCCTGACACACTGGCATTGCTGTTTACCCACTGCTCCACAAACTGCTTTTTTAAAAGCAATCCAATCTCCCTTATCCTCTAGTCACTTTGGTCACAGCTGTGCCATCGAGCGTGTCACATAGCGCTCAGATATCAGTGGGCCGCACACAATCCACAAGTGTCCAGTGTCCAAAAGTGTACGCAGAGATTCAAAATCTCCATTATCCTCTCGTCACTTTGGTCACAGGCAGCTGTGCCATCGAGCGTGTCACATAGCGCTCAGATATCAGTGGGCCGCACACAATCCACAAGTGTCCAGTGTCCAAAAGTGTACGCAGAGATTCAAAATCTCCATTATCCTCTCGTCACTTTGGTCACAGGCAGCTGTGCCATCGAGCGTGTCACATAGCGCTCAGATATCAGTGGGCCGCACACAATCCACAAGTGTCCAGTGTCCAAAAGTGTACGCAGAGATTCAAAATCTCCATTATCCTCTCGTCACTTTGGTCACAGGCAGCTGTGACATCGAGCGTGTCACGTAGCGCTCAGATATCAGTGGGCCGCACACAATCCACAAGTGTCCAGTGTCCAAAAGTGTACGCAGAGATTCAAAATCTCCATTATCCTCTCGTCACTTTGGTCACAGGCAGCTGTGCCATCGAGCGTGTCACATAGCGCTCAGATATCAGTGGGCCGCACACAATCCACAAGTGTCCAGTGTCCAAAAGTGTACGCAGAGATTCAAAATCTCCATTATCCTCTCGTCACTTTGGTCACAGGCAGCTGTGCCATCGAGCGTGTCACATAGCGCTCAGATATCAGTGGGCCGCACACAATCCACAAGTGTCCAGTGTCCAAAAGTGTACGCAGAGATTCAAAATCTCCATTATCCTCTCGTCACTTTGGTCATAGGCAGCTGTGCCATCGAGCGTGTCACATAGCGCTCAGATATCAGTGGGCCGCACACAATCCACAAGTGTCCACTGTCCACAAGTGTGTGCAGAAATTCTAAAACTCCCCTGTCCTATAGACACCTTGTACCTTGTTTTACATTACTATATAGTTTGTTGGATTTTGTCTACATTTCTACCAAAAATGAGGAAGGCTGGTGGAAGAGGCCGTGGAATTGGGCGGGGGTTGGCAGCTGGTAATGATGGTGTTGGTGGTGGATCTGATGGTAGTGGCAAGAGCAAAATAGGACCGAATGCAGGAGGTGCTGACCCTGCATCATCGTCTGGCTACATAAGGACTCGAACGCTTAGTTTTCTAGGAGTTGGCAAACCGCTTTTAAAGGCAGAGCATCAGGAAAAAGTTTTGTCTTACATTGCTGACTCAGCCTCCAGCTCTATCGCCTCCTCTTCTTCAGTTGTAAAAAGTAAAAGCACTGAGTCGTCATTGGAGGCTCATGTTCATGAACCACACCTTTCCTTGTGTCCTTCACCCCAACCAAGATTGAAGGATGACGCAGGCCATACTACTGATTACTTCATGGAGCTGTTTTCACATACCATGCCTGGATTATCAAGTCAAATGGTGAATTACCCAGGCCAAGATGAATCTCACATGGAGTGCACTGATGCACAGCCACTGATGGATGATTCTGCTGGTACATTCACTCAGAGCACTACATTGTACTCGCAGTGTACAGAGCCAGATTTTGACCCTGATGAGACTCAGGTGCCCCTTCCCGCACACTATACCACCATACACGGTGACACAGAGAAAGGTGCACATGACATAGAAGAGGAGGTGATGGATGACCCAGTTGTTGACCCAGATTGGCATCCATTGGGGGAAGAGGGTGCTGCTTCCAATAGCTCAGATGAGGAGCATCCACAGCAGACATCGACATCGCAACAGCTGTTATCTGGCAGGCCCGGAGCACTCCAAAGACAGGTTCCAAACATCAAAAGAGTTGCTGGACAGCTTGTCCAGAGGGTCAAAAGATCACAGCGTGCTAGGCCGCAAAATGTCTGCCAAAGTAGGAAGAGTGCAGTGTGGCAGTTTTTTGAACAAAATCCTCATGATCAGGCCAAGGTTATCTGTAAGAAGTGCGCAAAGACCTTTAGCCGAGGGAAAAATCTGAAAAATTTGAATACCAGTTGCATGCTTAGACATTTAACCAGCATGCACTTGCAAGCGTGGACACAACACCAAACCTCAAGTGCCACATGTGCAACTGATCACAACGAAGGTAGTCAGCAACGCTACATTGTTTCCCCCACTGTAAGCCCACCGGTTAGCACAGCAGCAAATGTTGAGGTGTCGTTGCAAGGCCACAGCAGTCAGGGAATCCCACTGTTATATCAACGAAAGACTGATTCTAGGCCATCAGAAAGAACACCAACTCCATCACCATCATCATCCCTCTCTCAGTCCGCCCTGTCCACCGCTACTTCCACCATATGCAGCTCTCAAGTCCAGCTCACCCTCCCAGACACTATGAGTAGGTCAAGAAAGTACTCAGTCTCTCATCCGCGTACACTGGGTTTGAACGCCCACATTGCCAAACTAATCTCGTTTGAGATGATGCCCTTTCGGTTGGTGGAAAGCACAGCTTTCCGCGAACTCATGGCCTATGCAGTACCACGCTATGACCTACCCAGTCGCCACTTCTTCTCTCGCAAAGCCATCCCAGCCCTCCACCATCATGTGAAAGACCGCATTGTCCATGCACTCAAGCAGTCAGTGAGCGGAAAGGTGCACCTCACAACTGATGCATGGTCCAGTCGGCATGGCCAGGGCCGTTACGTGTCCATCACTGTGCACTGGGTTAATGTGGTGGATGCAGGGTCCACAGGGGACAGCGGTGGTGGGACAGAGCTGCCTAGCCCACGGTATAGGAAACAGTTGGCTGTAGGCGTTCGAACCTCCTCCTCCTCCAGAAGCGACAGCTCGTCCACAGAGCGCAGTCGTACGAGCACTCCATCTGCAGCTGCCACTGTTGCACACGATGTGTCCCCCTATCGAGCAGCTAGTGGAAAGCGTCAGCAGGCTGTGTTGCAGATGATGTGTTTGGGCGACAGACACACCGCCGAGGTGCTGGCCGAGTACTTGAAGCGACAAACTGAGTCATGGCTGGGCAGTGTACATCTTGAGGCAGGCAAGGTAGTTAGTGATAACGGCCGTAATTTTGTGGCAGCCATAGCCCTTTCAAAACTCAGCCACATACCTTGCTTGGCTCACACCTTGAACCTGGTGGTGCAGTGCTTCCTCAAAAATTATCCGGAGTTAACAGCCCTGCTCCAGAAGGTGCGAAGACTGTGCGCGCACATCCGCCGGTCGCCTGTACACTCCGTTCGTATGCAGAAGCTGCAGCGATTGCTCCACCTTCCCAACCACCGCCTCATTATCGACATTGCAACAAGGTGGAACTCCACCCTGCACATGGTGGAGCGGCTGTGCGAGCAGAGGCAGGCCATAATGCATTTGTGGGAGGATACACGGCCAGGCACTTTGAGAGCAGACATGGAGTTGACAGGTGTGCAGTGGTCGAAGCTGAAAGACCTTTGTAAAGTCCTTCATTGTTTTGAGGAATGCACACGGCTGGTAAGCGCAGACGACGCCATCCTAAGCATGAGCATCCCACTTATGCGTCTGCTCATGCAAACTTTGACGCACGTTAAGGAGCAGGCGTCTGCAGCCAATGTTGATGAGGAGGAAGAGGAGGAGGGAATCCTTGATGACATTCAGCCATTGTCTGCTCAGGGACCTCTCCTGGACGAGGTGGAGGAAGAAGAGGAGGAGGAGGATGATGGGGATGATTACTTAGGGGAGGAGGATGCATCTCGTGGGGCAAGTGAAAATGTTGGCGTGGCAAGGTCTGGTACAGGGTTTGTGCGTGACTGGAGGGATGTGGATTTGCCAGAAAGTGCTCCTCCACCCAGCACTCGCAGTGCATCATTGACACCGGGAACATTGGCCCACATGTCAGATTATGCCTTGCGGATCCTAAAAAGGGACCCCCGCATTGCCAAAATGATGAACGATGACGACTACTGGTTGGCCAGCATCCTGGATCCACGCTATAAAGGCAAATTACAAAACATCATGCCACAGGAGAACCTTGACCTAATATTGGCTAATAAACAAGCAACTCTGGTAAATCGGTTGCTTGAGGCATTCCCAGCACACAACAGCGGTGATGGTTCTCACACGAGCCGTACGGGCCGGGGGCAGCTTAGCAGAGGTGTTCGTGGTGCACACAGCAGAAGTGGCGTTGGAGACAGGGGTTTCATGACAATGTTGTGGACTGATTTTTCAAATACCGCTCACACAACTGGTAATACTGCATCGATGGAAAGTGACAGGAGACAGCAGTTGTCAACTATGGTTACAAACTACTTTTCCTCCCATATCGATGTTCTCCCACACAGGTCATTCCCCTTTGACTATTGGGCCGCTAAACTGGACACCTGGCCTGAATTGGCCCAATATGCCTTACAGGAGCTCGCTTGCCCAGCTGCAAGTGTGCTATCGGAAAGAGTCTTCAGTGCAGCTGGATCAATCCTGACAGAAAAAAGGACCCGTCTGTCAACCCAAAATGTGGATGATCTAACCTTCATTAAAATGAACCACGCATGGGTTTCCAAGGATTTTGTCCCACCTTCCCCTGATGACACATAGGGTGACAGAAAAATGGCTTGCTTTGGTCCACCTCTTCCTGGTACTTCACCTATTTCGCCTTTTGCATCAGTTGAATGTCCAACATCAACATATGCCACTTTCTAAAACTCCCTAACTGTGCTGCCTCCCCTCCATGGCCGGGTTCACCACCTAGCGCACGACACCGTGCGAGTGCCGTTGCCCTGGACAGGTGGGTAGGCCGACTCTTGGGCGCGGGCACTGGCACAGGGTCCCTCATAGTGCAATCAAGTGTCTCTGACGGTGGTGGTGCACACCCGCCGTCAGACACACCGCTGTACTATGAGGGGCCCAGTGCCTGTACCGACGCCCACGAGTGGGCCCCCCTTGCTTGGCCAGGGCCCCAGCATTTGCAATCTTTACCTCTCCCTGCTCCTCCGCTGTGTAATCTGGGCCGTCAAATCCATACTGTGCCTGACACCGTCTGAGCGTGCCTCCTGAGACATATATTTTGAATGTGTACGCTATCCATACATGTTATCCGTGGATACGGTACCCTTTCTAACCTTTGTGCAATGACGTGCAATCCATACTGGGCCTAACACCGTCTGAGCCTGCCTCATGCTGTATAGACATATATTTTGAATGTGTACGCTATCCATACATGTTATCCGGGGATACGGTACCCCTTCTAACCTTTGTGCAATGATGTGCAATCCATACTGGGCCTAACACCGTCTGAGCCTGCCTCATGCTGTATAGACATATATTTTGAATGTGTACGCTATCCATACATGTTATCCGGGGATACGGTACCCCTTCTAACCTTTGTGCAATGACGTGCAATACATCCTGGGCCTAACACCGTCTGAGCCTGCCTCATGCTGTATAGACATATATTTTGAATGTGTACGCTATCCATACATGTTATCCGGGGATACGGTACCCCTTCTAACCTTTGTGCAATGACGTGCAATCCATCCTGGGCCTAACACCGTCTGAGCCTGCCTCATGCTGTATAGACATATATTTTGAATGTGTACGCTATCCATACATGTTATCCGGGGATAAGGTACCCCTTCTAACCTTTGTGCAATGACGTGCAATCCATCCTGGGCCTAACACCGTCTGAGCCTGCCTCATGCTGTATAGACATATATTTTGAATGTGTACGCTCTCCATACATGTTATCTGGGGATACGGTACCCTTTCTAACCTTTGTGCAATGACGTGCAATCCATACTGGGCCTAACACCGTCTGAGCCTGCCTCATGCTGTATAGACATATATTTTGAATGTGTACGCTCTCCATACATGTTATCTGGGGATACGGTACCCTTTCTAACCTTTGTGCAATGACGTGCAATCCATACTGGGCCTAACACCATCTGAGCCTGCCTCATGCTGTATAGACATATATTTTGAATGTGTACGCTATCCATACATGTTATCCGGGGATAAGGTACCCCTTCTAACCTTTGTGCAATGACGTGCAATCCATACTGGGCCTAACACCGTCTGAGCCTGCCTCATGCTGTATAGACATATATTTAAATGTGTACGCTATCCATACATGTTATCCAGGGATACGGTACCCTTTCTAACCTTTGTGCAATGACGTGCAATCCATACTGGGCCTAACACCGTCTGAGCCTGCCTCATGCTGAATAGACATATATTTTGAATGTGTACGCTCTCCATACATGTTATCTGGGGATACGGTACCCTTTCTAACCTTTGTGCAATGACGTGCAATCCATACTGGGCCTAACACCGTCTGAGCCTGCCTCATGCTGTATAGACATATATTTTGAATGTGTACGCTATCCATACATGTTATCCGGGGATACGGTACCCCTTCTAACCTTTGTGCAATGACGTGCAATCCATACTGGGCCTAACACCGTCTGAGCCTGCCTCATGCTGTATAGACATATATTTTGAATGTGTACGCTATCCATACATGTTATCCGGGGATACGGTACCCCTTCTAACCTTTGTGCAATGACGTGCAATCCATACTGGGCCTAACACCGTCTGAGCCTGCCTCATGCTGTATAGACATATATTTTGAATGTGTACGCTATCCATACATGTTATCCGGGGATACGGTACCCCTTCTAACCTTTGTGCAATGACGTGCAATCCATACTGGGCCTAACACCATCTGAGCCTGCCTCATGCTGTATAGACATATATTTTGAATGTGTACGCTATCCATACATGTTATCCAGGGATACGGTACCCTTTCTAACCTTTGTGCAATCACGTGCAATCCATACTGGGCGTGAGAACGGCTGGAGAGCTGTTAAGCAAGCTACAGCACCTGTCCAGACAAGTACAGGGATTCCCTAGTGAGGAGACTTATTTGATTGTTTTCTATGTTGGGACAGCAATTTTTGGGGAGCACTATACTCTGGAGAATGATAGATGGGGCCCACCATACACTGGAACATTCCAAAGGTGGACATCAGACACTGGAGCAGCATTTATAGGGCCCATTATACACTAGAGCAGTAGAAATGGGGCCCATTATGTTTGGAGCATTATTTGGGCCCATAAGACAGTGGAGCTTCATCCATGGGGACCAACATATACTGTAGCATTATGTGGAGCTCATCATATACTGTTTCAAACATTATATGGGACCAATGATTTTGTATGGAGAAATAGATGGGCCTCGTCATGAGATGTAAAAAGTGAGGTATTTTTCATTGTACTATACCGCTATTTCTCTGCCGTATCGGAGCATGATGAGTTGTGGTATGTGTTAAAGGGGCGCTCTTTCGCCCAGGGCACATGAAAACCTGCAGCCAGCCCTCCCCCCCACAACTTTAGCCAAATAACCCCCATTTTTCAGTGCGTAACTTGTATTATGAAGTTAATTAAGGTTGACAAGCTTAAGTAAGAAGAATTGATGCTTTTGGAATTCAAATGAGCACTGTAGGTGTGTTTCATGTCCTCCTCTCACTGCCGACTTTTATTCCCCATTGACTTACATTGGGTTTCGTGTTTCGGGACGACCCCGACTTTTCCCTATAATCGGACGATCTTGTTCGACCCGACTTTTGGAAAAGTCGGGTTTCACGAAACGAAACGCGACCCTAAAAAAGCAAAAGTCGCTCAACTCTAGGTACAAGGTGTCTATTGGACAGGGGAGATTTAGATTTTCTGCACACACTAGTGGACACTGGACACTTTTGGATTGTGTGAGGCCCACTGAATATCAGAGCGCTATGTCACAGGCTCGATGCAACAGGTGTGAAAAAAGTGACTACAGGATAAGGGAGATTTTGGAATTTCTGCAGACACTTGTGGACACTGGACACTTGGATTTTGTGAGGCCCACTGAATATCAGAGCGCTATGTCACAGGCTCGATGCAACAGGTGTGAAAAAAGTGACTACAGGATAAGGGAGATTTTGAATTTCTGCAGACACTTGTGGACACTGGACACTTGGATTGTGTGAGGCCCACTGAATATCAGAGCGCTATGTCACAGGCTCGATGGCACAGGTGTGAAAAAAGTGACTACAGGATAAGGGAGATTTTGAATTTCTGCAGACACTTGTGGACACTGGACACTTTTGGATTGTGTGAGGTCCACTGAATATCAGAGCGCTATGTCACAAGCTCGATGGCACAGGTGTGAAAAAAGTGACTACAGGATAAGGGAGATTTTGAATTTCTGCAGACACTTGTGGACACTGGACACTTGGATTGTGTGAGGCCCACTGAATATCAGAGCACTATGTCACAGGCTCGATGGCACAGGTGTGAAAAAAGTGACTGCAGGATAAGGGAGATTTTGAATTTCTGCAGACATTTGTGGACACTGGACACTTGGATTGTGTGAGGCCCACTGAATATCAGAGCGCTATGTCACAGGCTCGATGCAGCAGGTGTGAAAAAAGTGACTACAGGATAAGGGAGATTTTGAATTTCTGCAGACACTTGTGGACACTGGACACTTGGATTGTGTGAGGCCCACTGAATATCAGAGCGCTATGTCACAGGCTCGATGGCACAGGTGTGAAAAAAGTGACTACAGGATAAGGGAGATTTTGAATTTCTGCAGACACTTGTGGACACTGGACACTTTTGGATTGTGTGAGGCCCACTGAATATCAGACCGCTATGTCACAGGCTCGATGGCACAGGTGTGAAAAAAGTGACTACAGGATAAGGGAGATTTTGAATTTCTGCAGACACTTGTGGACACTGGACACTTTTGGATTGTGTGAGGCCCACTGAATATCAGAGCGCTATGTCACAGGCTCGATGGCACAGGTGTGAAAAAAGTGACTACAGGATAAGGGAGATTTTGAATTTCTGCAGACACTTGTGGACACTGGACACTTTCGGATTGTGTGAGGCCCACTGAATATCAGAGCGCTATGTCACAGGCTCGATGGCACAGGTGTTGAAAAAGTGACTACAGGATAAGGGAGATTTTGAATTTCTGCAGACACTTGTGGACACTGGACACTTTTGGATTGTGTGAGGCCCACTGAATATCAGAGCGCTATGTCACAGGCTCGATGGCACAGGTGTGAAAAAAGTGACTACAGGATAAGGGAGATTTTGAATTTCTGCAGACACTTGTGGACACTGGACACCTTTGGATTGTGTGAGGCCCACTGAATATCAGAGCGCTATGTCACAGGCAGAAATTGGCTAGTGTATCACAAACTACAAGATGTATGTAGAATTGGGCAGAATAGGAATCTCCCTAGAGTGTATGTCTGTAAGAACGGAACAAGTCCTCCACTTATCCTTCCACAGTGACACACAGATAGCTTCACTGTGGCTGTGATAACAGCCGTTACACGGTACTGTGTGAGGAGCGTACACCGCTGTATGGTGTGAATAAATGCACTCTCAGCACCTCAGCAGGACAAAAAAAAAATTGGGATTGCTTTTAAAAAAGCAGTTTGCAGAGCAGTGGGGAAACAGCAATGCAGCTGTCAGGAAGCCTTAGAAGGCAGCCTAACAACCAACACCGCTGATCCACCACAATATAGCCTCCACTTGCACTGCACACACAGTGACTGGTGTGTTGCACAGGCAAAATCGCTAGCAGCAGAAGCAGTTTTTTTTTCTTCTTCCCTG
Organism: Dendrobates tinctorius; assembly: GCF_039654945.1. Classification (NCBI taxonomy): domain Eukaryota; kingdom Metazoa; phylum Chordata; class Amphibia; order Anura; family Dendrobatidae; genus Dendrobates; species Dendrobates tinctorius. The sequence continues at coordinate 40,733,872 of NW_027361714.1, forward strand.
CCTAACGCTCTCCCTACAGAATCAGCAACCTCTCCCTATACTAAGATCGGCAGAAGTAAGATGGCGGTCGGCGTGCACGCCCTTTTATAACCCCTGTGACGCCCACCAAAGCGAGCCAATCACTTGCATGCCCTTCTGAAAGATGGTGGTGACCCCTGCCTATGTCATCACGTTGCCCACAGTGTCCGTCGATCCTGATTGGCTGAAAAAGAGCGCAAAACAAACTTTTGAAACGCGACTTTGGCGCGTAAGTCGCCGACCTCGTGGCCGACCTCATCCTAGGGTCGGGTTTCGTTTCATGAAACCCGACTTTGCCAAAAGTCGGCGACTTTTGAAATTTTTCGACCCGTTTCGCTCAACTCTAGTCATCAGGGTAAGGTGTGACAAAATCCTTGGAAACCCATGCATGGTTCATTTTAATGAAGGTTAGATCATCCATTTTTTTGGGTAGAGAGATGGGTCCTTTTTTCTGTCAGGATTGATCCAGCAGCACTGAAGACTCTTTCCGATAGCACACTTGCAGCTGGGCAAGCGAGCTCCTGTAAGGCATATTGTGCCAATTCAGGCCAGGTGTCCAGTTTAGCGGCCCAATAGTCAAATGGGAATGACCTGTGAGGGAGAACATCGATATGGGATGAGAAGTAGTTTGTAACCATAGTTGACAACTGCTGTCTCCTGTCACTTTCAATCGATGCAGTATTACCAGTCGTGTGAGCGGGACTTAAAAAATCAGTCCACAACATGGTCATGAAACCCCTATCTCCAACGCCACTTCTGATGTGTGCACCACAAACACCTCTTCCAAGCTGCCCCCTGCCCCTACGGCTCATGTGAGAACCATCACCGCTGCTGTGTGCTGGGAATGCCTCAACCAACCGGTTTACCAGAGTTGCTTGTTTGTTAGCCAATATTAGGTCAAGGGTCTCCTGTGGCATGATGTTTTGGAATTTGCCTTTATAGCGTGGATCCAGGATGCTGGCCAAACAGTAGTCGTCATCGTTCATCATTTTGGCAATCCCTTTTTAGGATCTGCAAGGCATAATCTGACATGTGGGCCAATGTTCCCGGTGTCAATGATGCACTGCGAGTGCTGGGTGGAGTAGCACTTTCTGGCAAATCCACATCCCTTCAGTCACGCACAAACCCTGTACCAGACCTTGCCATGCCAACATTTTCTCTTGCCCCACGAGAAGCATCCTCCTCCCCTAAATAATCATACCCATCATCATCCTCCTCCTCCTCTTCCTCTTCTTCCTCCACCTCGTCCAGGAGAGTTCCCGGAGCAGACAATGGCTGACTGTCTTCAAGGCTTCCCTCCTCCTCTTCCTCATCATCCTCGGCTGCAAACGCCTGCTCCTTAATGTGCGTCAAAGTTTGCATGAGCAGACACATAAGTGGGATCCTCATGCTTATGATGGCGTCGTCTACGCTTACCAGCCATGTGCATTCCTCAAAACACTGAAGGATTTTACAGAGGTCTTTCAGCTTCGACAACTGCACACCTGTCAACTCCATGTCTGCCCTCAAAGTGCCTGCCCGTGTATCCTCCCACAAATGCATTATGGCCTGCCTCTATTCGCACAGATGCTCAACCATGTGCAGGGTGGAGTTCCACCTTGTTGCTACGTCGATAATTAGGTGGTGCTTGGGAAGGTGGAGCAATCGCTGCAGCTTCTGCATACGACTGCAGTGTACCGGCGACCGTCGGATGTGCGAGCACAGTCTTCGGACCTTCTGGAGCAGGCCTGTTAACTCCGGATAATTATTGAGGAAGCACTGCACCACCAGGTTCAAGGAGTGAGCCAAGCAAGGTATGTGTCTGAGTTTTGAAAGGGCTATGGCTGCCACAAAATTCCGGCTGTTATCACTAACTACCTTGCCTGCCTCAAGATATAGACTGCCCAGCCATGACTCAGTTTGTCGCTGAAAGTAGTCGGCCAGTACCTCCGTGGTGTGTTTGTCGCCGAAACACATCATCTTCAACACAGCCTGCTGACGCTTTCCACTAGCTGATCGATAGGGGGACACCTCGTGTGCAACACTGGCAGCTGTGGATGTAGTGCTTGTGCGACTACATTCTGTGGACGAGCTTTTGCTTCTGGAGGAGTAGGAGGAGGAGGGTCGAACGTCTACAGCCAACTGTTTCCTATACCGTGGGCTAGGCAGCACTGTCCCACCACCGCTGTCCCCTGTGGACCCTGCATCCACCATAGTAACCCAGTGCGCAGTGATGGACCCGTAACAGCCCTGGCCATGCCTACTGGACCATGCAACAGTTGTGAGGTGCACCTTTCCACTCACTGATTGCTTGAGTGCATGTACAATGCGGTCATTCACATGAAGGTGGAGGGCTGGGATGGCTTTGCGAGAAAAGAAGTGGCGACTGGGTAGGTCATAGCGTGGTACTGCATAGGCCATGAGTTCGTGGAAAGCTGCACTTTCAACCAACTGATAGGGCATCATCTCTAACGAGATTAGTTTGGCAATGTGGGCGTTCAAACCCAGTCTACGCAGATGAGAGGATGAGTACTTTCTCGTCCTACTCAGTCTCTGGTAGGGTGAGCTGGACTTGAGAGCTGCATATGGTCGAACTAGCGGTGGACATGGCGGACTGAGAGAGGGTTGATGATGGTGATGGAGTTGGTGTTCTTTCTGATGGCCTAGATTCAGTCTTTCGATGCAATAACAGTGTGATTCCCTGACTGATTTGCCCTTGCGACGACATCTCAACATTTGCTGCTGGTGGTGTGCTAACCGGTGGGCTTACAGTGGGGGAAACAATGTAGTGTTGCTGACTACCTTCTTTAGGCGCAGTTGCACATGTGGTACGTGAGTTTTAGTAGTCCGTCCACGCTTGCAAGTATATGGTGGTTAAATGTCTTAGCATGCTACTGGTATTCAAATTTCTCAGATTTTTCCCTCGGCTAAAGGTCTTTGCGCACTTCTTACATATAACCTTTGCCTGATCATTAGGATTTTGTTCAAAAAAGTGACACACTGCACTCTTCCTACTATGGAAGACATTTTGAGGCCTTGCACGCTGTGATAATTTGACCGTCTGGCCAAGCTGTCCTGCAACTCTTTTGGTTTTTGTAACCTGTTTTTGGACTGCTGCGGGCCTGCCAGATAACAGCTGTTGTGATGTCGATGCCCGCTGCGGACGCTCCTCCTCCTCTTCTGAGCTATTGGCAGCGGCACCCTCTTCCCCCAATGGATGCCAATCTGGGTCAACAACTGGGTCATCCATCACCTCTTCTTCAATGTCATGTGCACCTTCCTCTGTGTCACCGTGTATGGTGGTATAGTATGCGGGAAGGGGCACCTGAGTTTCATCAGGGTCAGATTCTGCCTCAGTTCACTGCGAGGACAATGTAGTGCTCTGAGTGAATGTACCAGCAGAATGATCTATCAGTGGCTGTGCATCAGTGCACTCCATGTCAGATTCATCTTGGCTTGGGTAATTCACGATTTGACTTGATAATCCAGGCATGGTATGTGAAAACAGCTCCACGGAGTAATCTGTAGTGTGGCCTGCCGCATCCTTCAATTTTGGTTGGGGTGAAGGACACAAGGAAAGGTGTGGTTCATGACCATGAGCCTCGAATGACGACTCAGTGCTTTTATTTTTTAAAACTTCAGAAGAGGAGGCGATAGAGCTGGAGGCTGAGCCAGCAATGTAAGCCAAAACTTGTTCTTGAAGCTCCAGCTTTAAAAGCGGCTTACCTACTCCCAGAAAAGGGAGCCTTCGAGGTCTTGTGGAGCCAGACGATAACAGAGGCTCAACACCTCCTGCTTTAGGTGCTATTTTGCTTTTGCTACTACCAGCAGATCCACCACCAACACCATCATTACCAGCTGCCAACCCCCGCCCACTTCCACAGACTCTTCCACCACACTTCCTCATTTTTGGGGAAAATGTACCCAAAAAACCACCAACTATATGGTACTTTAAAACAAGGTACAAGGTGTATATAGGAGTGGGGAGAATTTGAATCTCTCTAGACTTCAGGACACAGTTGGATTCTGTCAGGCCCTGTTTATATTACACCGCAATGTGACAGGCAGATTCTGGATGTTGTAAGAAAGGTGTATAGAGGACTGTGGAGAATTGGAATCTCTCTAGACTTCAGGACACGGTTGGATTCTGTCAGGCCCTGTTTATATTACACCGCAATGTGACAGGCAGATTCTGGATGGTGTAAGAAAGGTGTATAGAGGACTGTGTAGAATTGGAATCTCTCTAGACTTCAGGACACAGTTGGATTCTGTCAGGCCCTGTTTATATTACACCGCAAAGTGACAGGCAGAAATTGCCTAGTGTATGACAAACTACAAGGTGTATATAGAATTGGGCAGAATTGGAATCTCCCTAGAGTGTAAGAACGGACAAACTCCTCGGCTTTTCCTTACAGAGTCACACACTTAGATAGCTTCAATTTGGCCGTGATAACAGCCATTACACGGTACTGAGAGAGGAGCGTGCACGTACACCGCTGTACGGTGTATGTAAAATTGTCAAGCTCCGTGTTTTTGTATACGGACTGACACAAGCTGTCTCTCTCTAGTTTTGAATGTAATCAAACAGCAAATATACTAAACTGTTTGAAAATTGGACAAAACTATAATGTGTAGGTCTGTAAGAACGGACAAACTCCTCGACTTTTCCTTACAGAGTCACACACGTAGATAGCTTCAATTTGGCCGTGATAACAGCCGTTACACGGTACTGAGAGAGGAGCGTGCACGTACACTGCTGTACAGTGTATGTAAAATTGTCAAGCTCCGTGTTTTTGTATACGGACTGACACACGCTATCTCTCTCTAGTTTTGAATGTAATCAAACAGCAGATATACTAAACTGTTTGAAAAATGGACAAAACTGTAAGGTGTAGGTCTGTAAGAACGGACAAACTCCTCGACTTTCCCTTACAGAGTCACACACGTAGATAGCTTAAATTTGGCTGTGATAACAGCCGTTACATGGTACTGTGTGAGGAGCGTACACAGCTATACGGTGTGTGAAAAAATGAACGCTCACTACCTCACCAGGACAAAACAGTACAATTTGGATTGCTTTTAAAAAAGCAGTTTGAACACCAGTGTGCACACAGCAATGCAGCTAGCCTTAAAAGGCAGGCTAATCACCACCAGCGCTGCTGCACAAAAGCAAAAATCTTCACCTTTCACTGCACAGTAACTACAGTGAAAAGTGATAGCAGCAGAAGCATTTTTTTTTCTTTTTGCCTTCCTAGTGCTCTCCCTACAGAATCAGCAGCTGCAGCAGCTCTCCCTATTCTGAGATCAGCATGAGTAACATGGCGGTCAGCGTCCCCGCCCTTTTATACCCCCTGTGACGCCACACAAAGCAAGCCAATCACTTGCATGCCCTTCTCCAAGATAGTGGTGACTGCTGCCTATGTCATCACGTTGCCCACAGTGTCCATTCTTCCTGATTGGCTGAAAAAGGGCGCTAAAGCATCTTTTGAAATGCGATTTTCGCGCGATGGTCGCCGACCTCGTGGCCGACCTCATGCTAAGGTCGGGTTTCGTTTCATGAAACCCGACTTTGGCGAAAGTCGGCGACTTTTGAATTTTTTCGACCCGTTTCGCTCAACTCTAGCTGCACGTTCTCCTCAGACGATCTGCAACAAATAAATTCACAGTCCCATTCAACTTTAACAATAACAGCTTTACTCATTTTTGTACACAGCACATCCATTTTCTTTACAGTGGTTACCTCAGATTCCACAGTGCACAATTCTGTCACTTTCTGTTAGGGCTGGCGGAACGCACCAGATTATAAAATAACAGTAGGTGCGTTCGCAGCTCGGGGTCGACCGTTCAGAGGTAGTACACTGCTGCTAGATAATGGCGTACGCTCAATATGGCGGTTTAATGGCAGAACACACGCGGGTTAAGCATCACCCGATGTGCACAGGGCGAACTCTGCTGCTTCATAGAGCCGCCGAACCACTAAACACAAATACCGAGCCAGTTCAAGCTCACAGAGCTCGGGTAGATGAACGCTCAGTATATGGTCACAGGACTCGGGCCCAAGGACACAGGACCAGTGTCCCTCTTGACCTACTGAGCGTGCGGCGTCGTAACTGCAAACGCCGCTAACTGAGGCTGACTGCAGCAGAGCGACACTGACTGCCGCGGTATGATAGTGCCCTATAGTAGGCGACACCATCGGACGCTAGTGCTGTGGACTGATGTGCACTGTGGCCTATAGCTTTGCCACCAACTGGCACTGACTCTAATAATGATACCCTAACCACATGTATAATATCCAAGGGAGGGGAATCTTAAGTCATTCACCAGGTACATGCATTCGTCATCATCCACACATACAGCAACTAGAGTCTATACTAGCGCATGGCCGAGCTGCCATGCAAGTCTTTTATAGCCGAGTCCTTCGGGAACCTTCCAGATCCCCCTGATGGACCAATTAGAACTGGAGAAGGACCTGAGCATGTGACTCCCGATCCCCAATGGGGAATCGGCCCATGAGCATGCTCAGTGGTGCGACGGAAGGACTTAGATTCTGGAGTCTTTTGCTGCTGGCTAGGATGCATTGTCATACCTGAACCAGAGGTGGCAGCAGCAACTTATCCCACGCTGCTGGTCTGGGCAGAGCGCTGGGACCGACGAGACTGCTGAGCAGGCTCCACTGCGGCCGAAGGAGAATTGGAGACTGCCGAGTGCAAGGCTCTGGATTCCTGCTGTGCAGTGGCAGGAACCTGATGCCTAACATTACCCCCCCTCCTAGGGCCTCCTCCCCTCTGAGCCTCGCTATGCTCAAATGCTGCGATAAGGAGCGGAGCGTGGATGTTCTCCACTGGCTCCCAGGTCCGAGCCTATGGACCATGACCATCAAATGTCCATCAAATAAAACTTTTTACCGCGCACCACCCTGCATCCCACAATGGCATTGACTTCAAACTCGTCCAAAGACAGGTCTGAAGTCCCAGCAGATGACTCGGAGAACCGGGATATGTTAACAGGTTTAAGGAAGGACACATGGAAGGCGTCAGAGATAGCCAAGTGTGGAGGAAGAGCCAAACGATGGACCACAGAGCTGATCCGCTCGAGGACTTTGAAGGGACCAATGTAGTGAGGAGCAAACTTAGTGGACTCGACTCGCAGCCTGATGTTACAGGCAGAGAGCCACACTAAGTCGCCAGGGGAGAAGGTGGGAGCAGGACGCCGATGTGCATCCGCGGAGGACCTCATTCTCTCCTTAGAGGCCCGAATGGCATCCTGGGTGCGATCCCAAATATCACATGCCTCCACCGCCCAGTCTGCCACCCTAGAGTCTGTGGATGACACGGGCATGGGCACAGGGACACAAGGATGTTGGCCGTAGTTAAGGAGGAATGACGTCTGACCAGTGGAATCGGCCACCGTGTTGTTCAAGGCGAACTCTGTCCACGGCAACAAAGATGCCCAGTCATCCTGCCTGGCCGAGACAAAATGTCGGAGATATGTGACCAGGGTCTGGTTGGCCCTCTCTACTAACCCGTTCGTCTCGGGATGATAGGCCGAGGAGAGATTCAGTTCAATACTGAAGGTAGGGGAGAAAACAAGGGGAACTGCTACCTTGGATCTAATCCTTATAAACAGGGAGGAAATGGTTGAGGAGGTAAAAGTGGCTGGGACCCTAGGAGGTAGCGACCATGCTATTTTAGAATTTTGGATAACTAGAGGTGGAAGACCGGTGAAGACTCAGACGTCAAGGTTAGATTTCAAAAAGGCAGATTTTAAGGGATTCAGAAAAAGAATTGGAGGGATCCAATGGCTGGATATCCTTAAAGACAAAAATGTCCAGGAAGGTTGGGAAATCTTGAAAAATGAAATTCTCAAAGCACAGTTGTTAACAATTCCGAAAAGAGGGAAGAATAGGAAGCATTTAAGTAAACCAGGATGGATGGAACACAGAACTTAAGCACATGCTAAAAAGGAAGAAAAAAATGTTTATAAAATGGAAAGAGGGAGGCATATCTAAAGAAGAATATAATGCTGTCTGCAGAACCTGCAGGGCACAAATCAGATTAGCTAAAGCTGAAAATGAATTGAGGCTTGCAAGAGATGTCAAAAGCAATAATAAAGGATTTTGGGGATATGTCAAAAGTAAAAGAAAAGTCAAAGATGCTATAGGATTTTTACAAGATGAAAATGATGAAATGGTAAGGCAGGATGTTGAGAAGGCTGAACTTTTAAATTCCTATTTTGCATCTGTTTTCTCTCAGAAAGGAAATGTAACATCAACTGTTCTTCACTGTCCTATTAAGGGAATAGAAGAATCCAGGATATCTATAAACAGAAAGATAGTGAGGAAACACTTAGCTAACCTAAATGAATTCAAGTCTCCAGGTCCAGATGAATTACACCCCAGAGTACTGAAGGAGGTAGCAGAATAAATTTTTGAACCCCTCTCCATAATCTTTGAAAATTCTTGGAGAACAGGAGAAGTCCCAGAAGACTGGAGAAGAGCAAATGTTGTTCCTATCTTCAAAAAGGGGAAGAAGGTGGACCCAGGCAACTATAGGCGGTGAGTCTGACTTCTATACCAGGAAAGATATTTGAATAAATTACACAGGTCAACGAAAAAAAATTTTTTTTCTGGTGTCCAAAATATTTTAATGAATTTGGGGTATTTTTGGGGTGCTGATTCTGAATATGTCATCAGTTTTGCCAGATTGGCTCAAGTTTTTGAGATTTTTGGTATCTTATTTATAGCACTTGTTGGTAAATGCGACGCATCATCTCATTAATTTCTTTGGATTAGTACTTGAACTGAGCAGTTCTCAATATAGTTTTGTGTTAATTAGTGTTCTAAAAGTTTGTTCATAGCTTGATTTTTGCACTAACTTTATGTTGTTGTCTGTTTTCCAGTGAAAAGCATGAACTCATCATGAAGAAGTTGTCTTAACGATCCAGACTCATTCTGTTACATTTGTGGTGAATATACACTGCCAAAACATAGAAGAAACATAACACACTTCGTAAAAAAAGTGTATTTTGCCTATTTTGGGGTTATGCTTGGGGACCAAGACAAGTTTTGGGCACCACACATAGTGTGCAAAGCATGTATCGAATTATTACGAAAATGGAGCAAAGGACAAAGAAAAAGCTTCAAATTTGGTGTTCCAATGGTGTGGAGAGAGCCAAAAAATCATCATGATGACTGTTATTTCTGTGCAGTGCAAGTGCAAGGATTCAATAAGCATAAGAAACGAAAATGGGAGTAACATGGAATCTGCAAGAAGGCCTGTCCCTCATTGTGAAGATGTGCCTGTACCTGTGTTTACCATAAATAACAGTCATCGTGATGATTTTTTGGCTCTCTCCACACCATTGGAACACCAAATTTGAAGCTTTTTCTTTGTCCTTTGCTCCATTTTCGTAATAATTCGATACATGCTTTGCACACTATGTGTGGTGCCCAAAACTTGTCTTGGTCCCCAAGCATAACCCCAAAATAGGCAAAATACACTTTTTTTACGAAGTCTGTTATGTTTCTTCTATGTTTTGGCAGTGTGTATTCACCACAAATGTAACAGAATGAGTCTGGATCGTTAAGACAACTTCTTCATGATGAGTTCATGCTTTTCACTGGAAAACAGACAACAACATAAAGTTAGTGCAAAAATCAAGCTATGAACAAACTTTTAGAACACTAATTAACACAAAACTATATTGAGAACTGCTCAGTTCAAGTACTAATCCAAAGAAATTAATGAGATGATGCGTCGCATTTACCAACAAGTGCTATAAATAAGATACCAAAAATCTCAAAAACTTGAGCCAATCTGGCAAAACTGATGACATATTCAGAATCAGCACCCCAAAAATACCCTAAATTCGATGAAATATCTTTGGCACCAAAAATGCTGTTGACCAGTGTTATTAAACAACATGTATGTCAGTACCTGGATAAGAATGAAGTGATTAAACAGAGTCAGCATGGGTTTGTAACTAATAAGTCATGTCAGACTAACTTAATTTCCTTCTATGACGGAATCACTGATTGGGTGGATCAAGGAAATGCTGTAGATATAGTATATCTTGACTTCAGCAAAGCATTTGACAAAGTCTCTCATACAATCCTTATTGAAAAAATGACTAAGTATGGAATGGACAAGGCAACTGTTAGGTGGATTCATAACTGGCTTAGTGATCGGACCCAAAGAGTGGTCGTAAATGGCTGCACATCCAGTTGGAAGAATGTCTCAAGTGGGGTACCACAGGGCTCTGTCCTGGGCCCTGTATTGTTCAACATCTTTATCAATGATTTAGATGAAGGAATTGAGGGTAAACTGATTAAATTTGCTGATGACACAAAGCTAGGAGGGATAGCTAATACTAGAGAAGAGAGAGAGAGGATTCAAAAAGATATAAATAAACTGGAGAAGTGGGCAGCAACTAACAGAATGGTTTTTAACAGGGAGAAATGCAAAGTACTACATCTGGGCAATAAAAATGAAAAAAGCATATACAGAATGGGAGGAATAGGGCTAAGTGACAGCACATGTGAAAAAGACTTGGGTATACTAACAGATCACAAACTGAATATGAGTCAACAGTGTGATGCAGCAGCAAAAAAGGCAAATGCAATTCTAGGATGTACCGTATTTTTCGGACCATAAGACGCACTTTTTTCCCCCAAAATTTTTGGGGAAAGTGGGGGGTGCGTCTTATGGTCGCAATGCACGGTACCTGGTGCGGTGGTGGCAGCGGGCGAGGCTCTGCGGTGCGGTGGTGGCAGCGGGCGGCGCTCTGCGGTGCGGTGGTGGCAGCGGGCTGTGCTCCGGTGCAGGGGCGGCGGCTCCGCCGGCGTTTCTTCGCAGCCCGTTTCTTCGCAGCGAAGAAACGCTGGTGGAGCCGCCGCCCCTGCACTGGAGCACAGCCCGCTGCCACCACCGCACCGCAGAGCGCCGCCCGCTGCCACCACCGCAGAGCCCAGCTGCCCCTGCCCCAGCCTACCTGCCCCAGCACAGCTGCCCCTGCCACAGCTGCCCCTGCCCCAGCACAGCTGCCCCTGCCCCAGCACAGCTGTCCCTGCCCCAGCCCACCTGCCCCAGCACAGCTGCCTCTGCCCCGGCACAGCTGCCCCTGCCACAGCTGCCCCAGCACAGCTGCCCCTGCCCGAGCCCACCTGCCCCAGCACAGCTGCCCCTGCCACAGCTGCCCCAGCCCCAGCACAGCTGCCCCTGCCCCAGCACAGCTGCCCCTGCCCACCTGCCCCAGCACAGCTGCCCCAGCACAGCCCACCCGCCCCAGCCCCAGCGCAGCTGCCCCAGCACAGCCCACCCTCCCCAGCGCAGCTGCCCCAGCACAGAGCTGCCTCCACCGCACAAGCCTGGACCACTGAATGACCCCTGTGACTACTTCTCCACCTGTGCCGGATCCCTTCCCAGGTAAGCTGAATTCGGACTGTAAGACGGACCCCCATTTGACACATTATTATTTTTTTCCCTATTTTCCTTCTGAAAATTGGGGTGCGTCTTATGGTCCGGTGCGTCTTATAGTCCGAAAAATACGGTATTAACAGAAGCATACAGTCTAGATCACGTGAAGTCATTATTTCCCTCTACTCCTCTTTGGTCAGACCTCATCTGGAATATTGTGTCCAGTTTTGGGCACCACATTTTAAAAAAGACATCAACAAACTGGAGCAAGTTCAGAAAAGAGCGACCAGAATGGTGACCGGTCTGCAAACCTTGTCTTATGAGGAAAGGTTGCAGGATTTGGGAATGTTTAGTTTGCAAAAGAGAAGACTGAGAGGAGACTTAATAGCTGTCTACAAATATCTAAAGGGCTGTCACATTGTAGAAGGATCAACTTTATTCTCATTTGCACAAGGAAAGACTAGAAGCAATGGGATGAAACTGAATGGGAGGAGACACAGATTAGATATTAGAGAAAACTTTTTGACAGTTAGAGTGATCAATGAGTGGAACAGGCTGCCACGAGAAGTGGTGAGTTCTCCTTCAATGGAAGTCTTCAAACAGAGGCTGGACAGACATCTGACTGGGATGATTTAGCGAATCCTGCTTTGAGCAGGGGGTTGGACCAGAAGGCCCAGGAGGTCCCTTCCAACTCTACGATTCTATGATTCTATGAAGCAACAGAGCTCTCTCCAGAAGTGAGACGCAAACTGGGGACCCCGGTCACTGACAATCTTGTCAGGCATGCCATGTAAGCGGAAAACATGTTTGATGAACAGCACTGCTAAACCCAATGCGGAAGGTAGCCGAAAGAGGCACCAAGTGCACCATTTTAGAAAAATTGTCGGTGACGACACAAATAACTGTGCTGCCACTGGACTTGGGTAGACCCACCACAAAGTCCATGCCAACCATCTCCCAGGGCCTGTCTGCCACCGGTAAGGGGTAGAGTAACCCAGCAGGTTGATGCCGGGAAGGCCTATTCTTGGCGCAGGAGACGCACGCCTGTATGTAGTTTTTGATGTCACGAGCCATATGCGGCCACCAGTACGTCCTTGCCAGAAGCTCAACTGTCCACCCCCTCAGACGTGAGAGCCCAAGAGAGGACCTCCAGATGCAAACAGGCAGGGACAAAAGTCTTGACCGGTGGTGCAGACTCAAGGGCGACCAGAGCCACTGTCCTCAGACTCTCCGATGGTACGATTAACCGAGGCTCCTCCTCCTCTGCTGATACCACGGAGCGAGAGAGCGCATCAGCTCAGACATTCTTCTCACCGGAAAGGAAATGTAGGGTGAAGAGGAACTGAGAGAAGAAGAGAGACCATCGAGCTTGGCGAGAATTTAACCGCTGAGCGGTTTGGAGATAGACCAAATTTTTGTGGTCAGTGTAAACTTGGAAGGGATAGTGAGCCCCCTCCAGGAGGTGTCTCCATTCAGAAAAGGCCAATTTCATGGCTAGCAACTCCCTGTTCCCAATGGAACAGTTCTTCTCCACCGGTGAGAAGGTCTTGGAAAAGAAGAAGCAAGGATGCTTCCGACCTTGAGCATCCTTTTGGAACAGGACTGCTCCAGCACCAACGGATGAGGCATCTACCTCTAAAAATAAATGGCTTATCCACATTGGGGCGATGTAAAATGGAAGCACTAGCGAAGTGAGACTTGATGGAGAGGAAGGCCTTAGATACCTCCCCAGACCACAATTTAGGATTCGCTCCCTTCTTGGTGAGGGCAACCAAGGGAGCTACCAAAGTCGAGAAGTGCTGGATGAATTGGCGGTAATAGTTAATAAATCCGATAAAGCGCTGCACCGCTTTAAGGGAGTGAGGCTCCTGCCAATCCATTACTGCCAGCAGTTTGGCAGGATCCATGGCCAACCCTTGGGCCGAGATGATATAGCCCAGGAAAGGCAGCGACTCCTGCTCAAACACGCACTTCTCCAACTTGGCATATAGGGCGTTTCCCCTTGGAGATCAAAGACTTTGCAAACCTCTCTCCAGTGGGACTCCAAATCTGGAGAAAAGATGAGAATATCATCCAGATAGACCACCACCGAAGAGGAAAGCATATCTCGAAAGATATCATTTACGAAGTCTTGAAAGACGGCCATGGCATTACATAGGCCAAAGGGCATGACCAGATACTCATAATGGCCATCCCTGGTATTAAAAGCCGTCTTCCACTCGTCTCCCTCACGGATGCGTATCAGGTTGTAGGCTCCCCGCAGATCGAGTTTGGTAAATACACTTGCTCCCCGCAACCTAATGAACAGCTCCGATATCAGGGGCAGAGGGTACTTATTCTTAACGGTAATGGCGGTAAGACCCCTGTAATCGATGCAAGGTCACAATTCACCACTCTTCTTCTGCACAAAGAAGAATCCCGCCCCTGCTGGTGACATCGACTTCCTAATAAATCCCCTGGCCAGTTTCTCCTTGATGTATTGTGACATGGCCTCCATCTCCGGGAGAGACAGGGGATATACACGACCCCGGGGAGGCTCTGTACCATGCAAGAGGTCTATAGGACAGTCGTAGGGGCGGTGCTGCAGGAGAATCTCTGCTGCTCTCTTGGAGAACACATCAGAGTACTGCTAATAGTGTTTAGGGAGTGAAGAGAGATCTGTGGGAGCCGCAGTGGTGGCAACCTGAACGCAGTTGCTCAGATATCTACCCTCACAGGTCTTACTCCAAATAAGAATTTGCCCGAGGACCACTCAATATGGGGAGAATGGCAACGCAACCAGGGAACTCCCAGGAGAACCTGATCAATACCCTCGGGCATAACAAGGAGGGACACTGTCTCGTGATGGGATGGAGACAGAGAGAGTCTTAATGGAGCAGTCTGATGGTTAATCTGCGAGGGTAATGTCAAGCCATTCACCACTTTGATGGTGACTGGTTGAGGTAGCATAACCAAGGGGATTGCGTGCTGGAGAGCAAAGGCTGAGGACTTAAAATTACCCTCCGCTCCAGAATCTACGCAAACCTCTACCGGCAGAGTGGAGGAGCCGAACTCCAGCACCCCCTTGAAGGTTAGCTTGGAGGAAAATGGTGTGGTGTCTGGTAGCCCTCCTGCTGTTGCCATTAGACACGGGCGTTTCTCTGAGCACTGTGGGCACCTATTGGCAAAGTGATCACACTGTCGGCAGTGAGCGCGAGCCATGGAGGTTCGAGCTGGGAGGAACTTAGAGCCCTGTGAGGCACCTCCATAACCACCGACGACTCGGACTCTCGATCGGATGGCTCCAGAGGTTTAGAGAAAGTTGGAGCCAACCTAAACCACTGTCTGGACTGGGAGCGCTCCAACCCTCGCTCTAAGAAGTGGAGATTTATATGGGTAGAGATGGTAATGAGCTCCTCCAGAGTGTCGGGAACCTCCCGAGTGGCTAGAGCGTCCTTAACGTGGTCAGCCAAACCCCTCCAAAGATTGGTATTAGGGTCTTATCTAACCATTCCAACTCGGAAGCCAGTGTCCGAAAACTAATGGCATATTGGTTGACCGGGGATGAACCCTGTGTCAGAGCCAACAGCTGGATCGCGGTATTGTGTGTGACCCGTGGTCCCAGAAAGACCTACCTCAGGGAACCTAGGAATTGAGAGGCTCTCTGAATCGTGAGGTCACCACGCTCCCACAGTGGGGTGGCCCACTCCAGAGCCCTGCCAGCCAGAAGGGAAATGATGAATCCGACCTTAGCCCGCTCAGAAGGAAATCGCATGGCCAGCAGCTCTAGCTGAATAGCACACTGGCTCACGAATCCCCTACAGGAGGCACTATCACCCGAGAACTTCTCAGGCAGTGGGAGGTGGGATAACATCGGTGCAGGGATGGAAGTGGGAACACGGGAGACAGCCTCTGCGGCTGCCTGAGCAGCGGCCGCAGTAACATTCACAGCTGAGGTTGAACGCTCGAGAGCCGCCAACCTGCCCCCCAGCTGCCGAATGTGCTGCAGTAGCTGCTGTTTATCCGCCATTACAAGCCAGACCCTGGCGCTAGTATAATGTTAGGGCTGGCTGAATGCACCAGATTATAAAATAATAGTAGGTGCGTTCGCAGCCCGGGGTCCACTGTGCAGAGGTGGTACACTGCTGCTAGATAATGGCGGACGCTCAATATGGCACTATAATGGCAGAACACACACGGGTTAAACGTCATCCGGTGTGCACAGGGCGAATTCTGTTGCTTCATAGAGCCGCCGAACCGCTAAACACAAATACCGAGCCTGTTCAAGCTCACAGAGCTCGGGTAGATGAACGCTCAGTATATGGTCACAGAACTGGGGTCCAAGGACACAGGACCAGTGTCCCTCTAGATCTACTGAGCGTGAGGCATTGCAACCGTGAACGCCGCTAACTGAGGCTGACTGCAGCGGAGCGACAGTGACTGCCGCGTTACGATAGTGCCCTATAGTAGGCGACACCATCAGACGCTAGTGCTGTGGACTGATGTGCACTGTGGCCTATAGCTTAGCCACCAACTGGCGCTGACTCTAATACTGATACCCTAGCCACATGCGTAATATCCAAGGGAGGGAATCTTAATAAGTCATTCACCAGGTACATGCATCCGTCATCATCCACACATATAGCAACTAGAGTCTATACTAGCGCATGGCCGAGCTGCCATGCGAGTCTTTTTATAGCCGAGACCTTCCGGAACCATCCAGATCCCCCTGATGGACCGATCAGAACTGGAGAAGGACCTGAGCATGTGACTCCGGATCCCCAATGGGGAATTGTCCCATGAGCATGCTCAGTGGAGCAACGGAAGGACTTAGATTCTGGAGTCTTTTCCTGCTGGCCAGGGTGCATTGTCATACCTGAACCAGAGGTGGCAGCAGCAACCGATCTCACGCTGCTGGTCTGCGCAGAGCACCGGGACCGACGAGACGGCTGAGCAGGCTCCACTGTGGCCGAAGGAGAATGGGAGACCGCCGAGTGCAAGGCTCTCCATTCCTGCTGTGCAGTGGCAGGAACCCGACGCCTAACACTTTCCCTATGCTCTCACTTTCTTCCTTCAGCATATTTATGGGACATCCCATCCCATTCAGCATCACAGCATCCTCTCTGTCCAGCTTCACCATTTTTAGGAGTTCCCTTGTCTGTTTCACCCCAGACAAAAACGCGTCTGCCCACGTAGCAAGCTGCCTCATAACGAGCGTCCCTGTCGTATCCCTGCCAACTGTCTCACTACCATCTGTAGTGTAGCCATCTGCGCTGCTGTGTTCTGCAGTGTTGTCATCTGTGGCCCTCAGGCCCTGAACGGCTGGGCCCGTGTCTTTAGCATTACGGAGCTGACTGCCCTGTCAGGGCGCTCCCGCCCAACTGATTCAAATTCAGCTGTTCCTCAGCTTAACGGCCATTAGCTCTTCCTACTTTAACTATTTGCAGGCTGAGTATGTGCTCCACCCCCATCTAGTGGCCTAACTGGGGTACTACGCTTTTCCTACAACTATAATAGTAGTTATACTGTACATAGCATTAACATAAATATACATTACACTTTTATCCCTTAAGGTAATACACAGAATAGTGTAGCAGTACCTATGTGACACACATAATGGTAATACACATGAATGTGTAGCAGTACCAGTAAAATACGAGAAAGAGATAAAAGATAGACCAATAACATTTTCCATTCCCTTACATTAGCACCACTCCGCCTGTAAACTTATTAAACCCCAGAGATGGATTTACACCATGGGACTTGACTAAGTGCCGGACAGGTATGCTATATTGTTGGGTTTTTTTTTTTTTGTTTTTTTAAAGGTGATCTATTCCTTCAAGATGGAATTAGCAGTCTAATAAAGATGGGAAAAATGTGTGGTATATTATTTCATTAAAAGACTTTATTCTTAATGTGTGTGTGTTTATTTAACCCTTTACTTATAGTTCTTATTCTTGTTATTATTATATTGTTATTATTCTTATTAACACCTCTCCATTACTAAGCCAGGCTTAATGTGACCTTACAATAGCAAGGTGACAGTAACCCCTTATTAACCCCACTTGCCATCTCTAGAGAGCAAGTGGGAAGAACCCGACAAAGCTCCAGAATAGGCGCATCAAATAGATGCGCCTTTTTTGGGCAGCTGTGGGCTGCTGTTTTTAGGCTGGGGGAGACCCATATTAATGGCCCCTTACCAGCCTGAGAATAGCAGCCCGCAACTGTATAGTTTTGCCGAGTTGGTTCAAAAAATAAGGGGGACCCCACATCCGTTTGTTTTCATTCATTCTTCCCTGCTCAAGCTGTTGCCGGCAGACTAGGGAAGAATGAGAGCTGAGTTCAGCATCACATGCAGAGGAACAGCACATACTGTAGCGCTACTTCCCCTGCAGCCGTCCTTTTGGTACTGATGCGGCACAGTGAGAGGCTTTACTGAAAAAAGTGTCCACATTCATCCAGGAATTCAGACATCAGCCTAAGAGAGGTATTCACATTGTAGGGACCCATCAGTTTTTGAGACCACCTCGACGTTGGTTGATGGGCAGGCATGATTTGGCCAAATTTTGTGCAAAGTGTCTCATATTTTTTCCTAATATTCAGAAGCCGTATTGCTATTCATATTTCATATATTTCACATTGACATGCTTTAGCATGATAGAGTGCAACCTTTTTATGTATATACGTCTTTAGTATTGACAAATGGCATGTGCATTTTATTCTATCATCTGTGTGCCATGATGGAATGCCATTTTGTCACACTATTCCTGTCCATGAATTATTTAGATGGCTGTTGGTTGCAACAGGGAAAATGTTTGGCCATGGAACACTTCCCCAGCAAAACAGTCGCAACAATGAGCAACAATGAGCAGATTTTCACTGCATTTTACCCCAATAATTTCAAGTTATACAACATTTCGACATAGCTATTTAAATTCTATCTATTGTTGAAAATATTAGGCAGAAATTCAGATATTCTGGAACTTCTTTCTTTTAGACCACAAGTGGACTGCTCAATAACCCGTTTTTAACTGGATTAGGAGCAAATTATCTGCTGTTTAGGACAGAGTTCATTCACACATAACCTATTGTATGATATTACTGATATGGCTCCTATTCACAATTATAACAGTATAGGTTAAGATGTATGTAACAGAGGAAGATGCATGCCTTCTATATCAATTAATGACAGTCTATCAGTCATTTTGTCATGTGGCCTAAAGGAAACTCCGTCTCTACATGGGCAGGGGTGACCCTAGCCTCTCTGCTGCCTGAGGCGAACTGCAAAATGGTCCCCCCCCATAGTAAAATCAGTACAAATAAATCTGGTTTACTCTTTACTAGCCTAACCTGACGCACATGTAAAATACATACACTTTTAAATATGAATATATTTGAAACATGGATCTTTACACTTCTTCAGGGATTCAATGCCGCCTGAGGCAAAGTGATCAACTTGCTTAATTTTAGGTGCACCCCTGGCTGGGGAACAATGTTTATTATAGCACTTCTTCCCTGGCGGCCGTCCGTGTGGTAATAAAGCACCACACAGTTGCCAAACGTATTACAAACACGGACAGGGATATCTCCACTAACGTTTTTTCCGGTACCGGAAATATGAGGATGTGTGAAACCAGCCTAAAGCCACATTCACACATTCAGTATTTGGTCAGTATTTTACCTCAGTATTTGTAAGCCAAATCAGGAGTGGGTGAGAAATTCAGAAGTGGTGACGTGTTTCTATTATACTTTTTCTCTGATTGTTCCACTCCTGGTTTTGGCCTACAAATACTGAGGTAAAATACTGAACGTGTGAACATGGCCTGATAGAGGGTTTCTGCTACTTCTGACTTCCCGCAGACAGAAGTTGCAGTCACAAGATGGCGCCGATAAAAGGTGGAGACAGTGACATTATACACAGGAGCTCTGTATATAGTGTATAGTGTACAGGTAATACAGGGATCACCGGTGACATACACAGGAGCTCTGTATATAGTGTCAGTGTACAGGTAATACAGTGATCACCAGTGACATTATACACAGGATCTCTGTACAATGTCAGTGTACAGGTAATACAGTGCTCACCGGTGACATTATACACAGGAGCTCTGTATATAATGTATAGGTAATACAGTGATCACTGGTGACATTATACACCGGTGAGCTGTATATAGTATGCAGCATATAGTGTCAGTGTACAGGTAAAACACTAACTCACCAGTGAAGTCTCTAGGTGAAGTCTTTAGTTTTCATTTCTCATCCAGCACTGACCGCCGTCACTTGTTCCAGCCAGGGCTCATCTCTGCAGGAAATAACACAGTTATCTAGAGCACAACTTCCAGAACACATTACTTAATTTTATCCCAAATTCTAAACTACACCAGATGAAGAAAAAAAGCGACAGTGCCGCTCCGCACATTAACAGGACTGCCCACCCATTTAAAACAGTATCCTCAAAAAATAAAATAAATACATCACTGCAGTAATAATATCCCTTAATCTAATATATAAAGCTCAATGTGTGTATGTATGTATGTGTGTGTGTGTGTATGTCCGGGATAGGCATCCGCACCGTCGCAGCTACAGCCACAAAATTTGGCACAGTCACACGTCTGGACCCAGAGAGCGTCCTAAGCTATGTTGTGAGGCGAAATTTTAACCCTGCACATTCCAATTTACCAAACAATTTTGCCCCTATCTACATAATGGGGAAAAAGTGTGTGCGCGTCAAGCCCCGCCCCTCATTATAATGTCATAATGCCCCTATCTACATAATGGGGAAACAGTGTGTGCGTATCAAGCCCTGCCGCTCATTATGATGTCATAATGGTTGACTATGGGATGGAGTATGTGTGATGGGTATATGGGCACTGGACTATGGGATGGAGGATATGTATGACGGGTATATGGGCACGGGACTATGGGATGGTGGATATGTATATGGGCATGGGACTATGGGATGGAGGATGTGTGATGGGTATATGGGCACTGGACTATGGGATGGAGGATATGTATGATGGGTATATGGGCACGGGCCTATGGGATGGAGGATGTATGATGGGTATATGGGGACGGGACTATGGGATGGAGGATGTGTGATGGGTATATGGGCACTGGACTATGGGATGGAGGATATGTATGATGGGTATATGGGCACGGGACTATGGGATGGCAGATATGTATGATGGGTATATGGGCACGGGACTATGGGATGAAAGATATGTATGATGGGTATATGGGCATGGGACTATGAGATGAAGGATGTGTGATGGGTATATGGGCACTCGACTATGGGATGGCGAATATGTATGATGGGTATATGGGCATGGGACTATGGGATGGAGAATATGTGTGATGGCTATATGGACACTGGACTATGGGATGGAGGATATGTATGACGGGTATATGGGCACGGGAATATGGGATGGCGGATATGTATATGGGCATGGGACTATGCGATGGAGGATGTGTGATGGGTATATGGGCACTCGATTATGGGATGGAGGATATGTATGATGGGTATATGGGCACAGGACTATGGGATGGCGGATATGTATGATGGGTATATGGGCATGGGACTATGAGATGAAGGATGTGTGATGGGTATATGGGCACTCGACTATGGGATGGCGAATATGAATGATGGGTATATGGGCATGGGACTATGGGATGGAGAATATGTGTGATGGGTATATGGGCACTGGACTATGGGATAGAGGATATGTATGATGGGTATATGGGCACGGGACTATGGGATGGCGGATATGTATATGGGCACGGGACTATGGGATGGAGGATGTGTGATGGGTATATGGGCAGGATATGTATGATGGGTATATGGGCATGGGACTATGGGATGGAGGATATGTATGATGGGTATATGGGCATGGTACTATGAGATGATGAATGTGTGATGGGTATATGGGCACTCGACTATGGGATGGCGAATATGTATGATGGGTATATGGGCATGGTAATATGGGATGGAGAATATGTGTGATGGGTATATGGGCACGGGACTATGGGATGGAGGATATGTATGACGGGTATATGGGCACGGGACTATGGGATGGTGGATATGTATATGGGCACGGGACTATGGGATAGAGGATATGTATGATGGGTAGATGGGGCACGGGCCTATGGGATGGAGGATGTATGATGGGTATATGGGCACTGGACTATGGGATGGAGGATATGTATGACGGGTATATGGGCACGGGACTATGGGATGGCAGATATGTATGATGGGTATATGGGCATGGGACTATGAGATGAAGGATGTGTGATGGGTATATGGGCACTCGACTGTGGGATGGCGAATATGTATGATGGGTATATGAGCATGGGACTATGGGATGGAGAATATGTGTGATGGCTATATGGGCATGGGACTATGGGATGGAGGATATGTATGATGGGTATACGGGCACGGGACTATGAGATGGCGGATATGTATATGGGCACGGGACTATGGGATGGAGGATGTGTGATGGGTATCTGGGCACGGGACTATTGGATGGAGGATGTGTGATGGGTATATGGGCACTGGACTATGGGATGGAGGATATGTATGATGGGTATATGGGCATGGGACTATGAGATGAAGGATGTGTGATGGGTATATGGGCACTCGACTGTGGGATGGCGAATATGTATGATGGGTATATGAGCATGGGACTATGGGATGGAGAATATGTGTGATGGCTATATGGGCATGGGACTATGGGATGGAGGATATGTATGATGGGTATACGGGCACGGGACTATGAGATGGCGGATATGTATATGGGCACGGGACTATGGGATGGAGGATGTGTGATGGGTATCTGGGCACGGGACTATGGGATGGAGGATATGTATGACGGGTATATGGGCATGGGACTATGGGATGGAGGATATGTATGATGGGTATATGGGCATGGGACTATGAGATGAAGGATGTGTGATGGGTAGAGTTGAGCGATACCGTCCGATACTTCAAAGTATCGTATCGGATGGTATCGGCCGATCTTTAAAAAAAGTATCGGTATCGCCGATTCCGATACCGGAAGTCCCATTCAAGTCTATGGGACTTCCGGTATCGGAATAAGAAAAACCCTTTCCTGCCCTTGTACAGCCTCTCTGGGGTCTGTACGGGCCTTTCGGGGGGCTGTGCCGGCCTGCCAGGGGGTCTGTGCAGGCTCCGGTGGTCTGTGCCGGCCTGCCGGTGGTCTGTGCAGGCTCCGGGGGGCTGTGCCGGCCTGCCGGGGGGCTGTGCCGGCCTGCCGGGGGGCTGTGCCGGCTCCGGGGGGCTGTGCCGGCCTGCCGGGGGGCTGTGCCGGCCTGCCGGGGGGCTGTGCAGGCTCCGGGGGTCTGTGCAGGCATCGTCCGATGGGACTACAAGTCCCATCTGGCGATGCCTGCTACCATGACAGTGATTGACACATTAGCCAATGATGGGACAGTAGTAGTCCCATCATCCGGCTAATGTGTTAAATGTAAAAAAAATAAAAAAAAAAAAATTACATGCTACATACATACAACATGCATACTACATACATGCTACATTCATACTACATACTACATACATGCTACATTCATACTACATGCAACATACATACTACATATATACTACATGCATGCTACATACATACTGCATGCTACATACATACTACATATATACTACATACATACTACATGCATCATACATAACACATATATACTACATGCATGCTACATACATACTACATGCTACATACTACATATATACTACATGCATGCTACATACTACATGCTACATACATACTACATATATACTACATGCATGCTACATACATACTGCATGCTACATGCATGCTACATACATACTACATACATACTACATGCTACATACATACTACATATATACTACATACATACTACATGCATGCTACATACATGCTACATACATACCACATACATAACACATATATACTACATGCATGCTACATACATACTACATACATACCATATACATACTACATGCATGCTACATACATACTACATGCATGCTACATATATACTACATGCATGCTACATACATACTACATGCTACATACATACTACATATATACTACATGCATGCTACATACATACTACATGCTACATACATACTACATATATACTACATGCATGCTACATACATACTACATATATACTACATGCATGCTACATGCATGCTACATACATACCACATATATACTACATACATACAATACATTCATACAATACATACATAGACATACAGTACATATAACATAGAGTAACATACTTACCAATACTTGTCACATTGTTCCCCGAAGCCATTGTCTTTCCGGAATAAATATTAACATAACAAACCACAAAAATACTCACCCACGATCCGAAGCAGTCCACGAGTGTGTCCCACGACGATCTTGGGTAGAGAACTGCAGCATCAGCTGTTGCTGCCGTTCTCTACTGGCTGCAGGAATCCAATGACGGAAGGTAGGTATCCTTCCGCACTGTATTCCTCCGCCACTTAAAAAAAAAAAGTCCCTAGTCTCACTTTATGCCATTGCTGTGTGGGAAATTCCCACGCAGCAATGGCATAAAGTGAGACTAGGGACTTTTTTTTTTTTAAGTGGCGGAGGAATACAGTGCGGAAGGATACCTACCTTCCGTCATTGGATTCCTGCAGCCCGTAGAGAACGGCAGCATCATCTGATGCTGCAGTTCTCTACCCAAGATCGTCGTGGGACACACTCGTGGACTGCTTCGGATCGTGGGTGAGTATTTTTGTGGTTTGTTATGTTAATATTTATTCCGGAAAGACAATGGCTTCGGGGAACAATGTGACAAGTATTGGTAAGTATGTTACTCTATGTTATATGTACTGTATGTCTATGTATGTATTGTATGTATGTAGTATATATGTGGTATGTATGTAGTATGTATGTAGCATGCATGTAGTATATATGTAGTATGTATGTAGCATGCATGTAGTATATATGTAGCATGTATGTAGCATGTATGTGGTATGTATGTAGCATGTAGTATGTATGTAGCATGCATGTAGTATGTATGTGGTATGTATGTAGCATGTAGTATGTATGTAGCATGCATGTAGTATGTATGTAGTATGTATGTAGTATGTATGTAGCATGCAGTATGTATGTAGCATGTATGTAGTATGTATGTAGTATATATGTAGTATGTATGTAGTATGTATGTAGCATGCATGTAGTATGTATGTAGTATGTATGTAGCATGCATGTAGTATGCATGTAGTATGTATGTAGCATGCATGTAGTATGTATGTAGTATGTATGTAGCATGCATGTAGTATGCATGTAGTATGTATGTAGCATGCATGTAGTATGTATGTAGTATGTATGTAGCATGCATGTAGTATGTATGTAGTATGTATGTAGCATGCATGTAGTATGCATGTAGTATGTATGTAGCATGCATGTAGTATGTATGTACTGTAGCATGCATGTAGTATGTATGTAGCATGTAGCATGCATGTAGTATGTATGTAGTATATATGTAGTATGTATGTAGTATTTTTTTTTTTTTTTTTTTTTTTTTTAACATTTAACACATTAGCCGGATGATGGGACTACTACTGTCCCATCATTGGCTAATGTGTCAATCACTGTCATGGTAGCAGGCATCGCCCGATGGGACTTGTAGTCCCATCGGACGATGCTTGCACAGACCCCCGGACATCAGCACAGCCCCCCGGCAGGCCGGCACAGCCCCCCGGCAGGCCGGTACAGACCCCCACAGGGTGCACAGCCCCCCGGCAGGCCGGCACAGCCCCCCGGCAGGCCGGCAGAGACCCCGGGCAGTCCACACAGCCCCCCGGCAGGCCGGCACAGCCCCCCGGCAGGCCCGAAATGACGGCGCATCATGATGCGCACACACCGCGCATCATGATGACGTCAGGCCGTCAATCAACTGAACTTCCGATTCCGATGCCGAATTCCGATATTGAAAAAATATCGGAAGTCGGTATCGGAATTCCGATACAGCAAGTATCGGCCGATACCCGATACTTGCGGTATCGGAATGCTCAACACTAGTGATGGGTATATGGGCACTCGACTGTGGGATGGCGAATATGTATGATGGGTATATGAGCATGGGACTATGGGATGGAGAATATGTGTGATGGCTATATGGGCATGGGACTATGGGATGGAGGATATGTATGATGGGTATACGGGCACGGGACTATGAGATGGCGGATATGTATATGGGCACGGGACTATGGGATGGAGGATGTGTGATGGGTATATGGGCACTCAATTATGGGATGGAGGATATGTATGATGGGTATATGGGCACGGGACTATGGGATGGCAGATAAGTATGATGGGTATATGGGCACGGGACTATGGGATGGAGGATATGTATGATGGGTATATGGGCATGGGACTATGAGATGAAGGATGTGTGATGGGTATATGGGCACTCGACTATGGGATGGCGAATATGTATGATGGGTATATGGGCATGGGACTATGGGATGGAGAATATGTGTGATGGGTATATTGGCACTGGACTATGGGATGGAGGATATGTATGATGGGTATATGGGCACGGGACTATGGGATGGCGGATATGTATATGGGCACGGGACTATGGGATGGAGGATGTGTGATGGGTATATGGGCACTCGACTATGGGATGGAGAATATGTATGATGGGTATATGGGCATGGAACTATGGGATGGAGGATGTGTGATGGGTATATGGGCACTCGACTATGGATGGAGGATATGTATGATGGGCATATGGACACGGGCCTATGGGATCGTGGATATGTATGATGGGTGTATGGGCACAGGACTATGGGATGGAGGATAATTATAATTTGTTATAACTAACCACGGTTAGTTACTATGCCCGGGCAGCGCCGGCCTCTTCAGCTAGTTAGCATATAAATCAGGAATAGAACAATCCACAAAATAGATCTGTGTAGCAAGGTGGATATTAAAACTTAACCTTTATTAGGTAAAATTGTAAAAAGCCAAATTAGTCAAACAACAATTAAACAAAGGGGTACCAAAGTGAAGGAAGTGCCCTATAACCAATGAACAGAAAAAAAGGGGAGGTTGTTAAAAAGGTACTACTGGCCTCTCAGATTCCCAATATTAATCTGTGTCAAATATAGCGTGGCACTACCGCAGGGTGCGCAAGTAGGTTACCCAGACCAAAGTGAATAATAAAGTAACTTGGCACTCAACTGAATAATCCTTTGCAAATTAGATTTATTTTATAATTTATTGCAGTCCTGGAAACGTTTCGGCCTATTATCGGCCTTCCTCAGTCTGCCGACTGCTATCGCGAAATACTAATCCGGTACCCAAGTAAGGATTCCTATGGAGATTTCAGAATGTCATGTTGATCTAAATGGTATCTCCTATTATTTTAAGAGTGGATATACTGATTTAAATGCCTTGTTTAGATATGGAGGTGGCATACACAGCTGACGAGCGGGGGAATACCACGTCCCACCTGTGAGCAGAGAGAGAGAAAGGAAGAACAGAGAGAGATAAAAAAGAAAGAGAGGAAAGAAAGAACAGAGAGAGAAATAAAGAGTGGAAAGAAAGAAAGAACAGAGAGAGAAAGAAAGAAGGGAAAGAAAGAAAGAAAGAAAGAAAGAGAAATAAAGAAAGAACAGAGAGAGAAAGATAGAACAGAGAAATAAAGAAAGAACAGAGAGAGAAAGAAAGAGGGGAAAGAAAGAACAGAGAGAGAAAGAAAGCACAGAGAGAGAGACAGGATAAACAGAGAGAAAGAAAGAGGGGAAAGAAAAAGAACAGAGAGGAAAGAAAGAACAGAGAAAGAGAAAGAAAGAGGGGAAAGAAAGAAAGAACGGAGAGAAAAAAAGAAGGAGGGGAAAGAAAGAACAGAGAGAGAAAGATTCCAAGGCAATACCACTGCCCGCACTGTCGGAGGAGGACACCGTGATGGATCTGAAGCATTCCCTGAAGTGCCTCCATGGTTCTGTCACAATCTCCTCCTGAAACTACTTAATTTCCAGTCAGCTTCCAGCACGTCACTTCTGGTGGAATGTCACGTCTGAGTTTTAAAGTGCTTCTCGGGGCTCCGCCGTGTACTCCTGTGTCCATGGGAAAAGTAAGCTCCCACCTGGGACAGAGGGGCAGACTCTCAAAATCGGGACTGTCCTGCTGGATCTGGGACGGTTGGGAGGTACAAACACCGACCTCATACATGCACGGCTCCGAACACCTCATACACACACGGTTCCACTTTGTATGCCTCGTACACACACGGCTCCCCTCCGTGCACCTCGCACACACGGCTCCACTCCGTAAACCTCGTACACATGCGGTTCTGCTCCGTACACCTTGCACACATGCGGCCACACTACATACACCTCGTACACACACGGCTCCACTCCGTAAACCTTGTACACATGCGGTTCTGCTCCATACACCTCTTACTCATGTGGCTCCGCTCCATATACCTCGTACTCATGTGGCTCCGCTCTGTACACCCCGTACACACATGGCTCAGCTCTGTACACTTCGTACACACAGGGCTCCGCTCCGTACACCTCATACACACACGGCTCCGCTCAACTTGTACACACGGCTCTGCTCCATGTCGTACGCACACAACTCAGCTCTGTACACTTCATACACAGAGGGCTCCGTTCTGCACACCTCGCACACACACGGCTCCACTCACCTTGTACACACACAGTTCCGCTCCACACACCTCGTACACACACGGCTCTGCTCACCTTGTACACACACGGCTCCGCTCACCTTGTACACACACAGCTCCGCTCCGCACACCTCGTACACACGGCTCCGCTCACCTTGTACAGACGCGGCTCCGTTCCGCACACCTCGTACACACATGGCTCTGATCCGTACACCTCATACACACACAGCTCTGCTACATCCACCCTGTAAACCCCTCCTGACCCCACTCAGAAACTTCCCCTCATCCAGCACCGTGACAACTAGCACAGCAGAGTCCGGCATACACTGAGGCCCCTGATCATGTGATCCCTACTTCCCTCCTGTGACCTCATCACAGGTCATGTGTGCACAGAACAGCCATATATGAAGGAGAGGAGAATCTGCCGCCCCCTCTCTTCAGGGAAGCACCGCCGCCTGAGGCAGAGTGCTCAACTAGCCTCATGGTAGGTGTGCCCCTGTACATGGGTTACTGGTGTGCCTTGAATGCTTTATTCTCGGAGATTACTGCTCCTGGATAACATTTTATTAAAAAATAAGTTTCCATCCATGAAACATTGTTGTTTTCCAGTGGTAGTTTTTAGTTGTTAATGTTAGATTGCTTGTCTAATCACGTCACAAAGTGAGTGCAGTTGTGTCCAAGGAATAAATGGGTTATTAAAGATGCTCAATCCAGATAATGTTTCCCAAGGGTGAACAAATCCCAAGGAAGTGAAATATTTGTCTCCGTGGGCATCATGTTTTATAGCGGAGGAGTAAAAAGAGGAGGCTAATTGTCCCAAGCACCTCTTATTCTAGAGATAACATGAGCTTAATTGGAAACAAATGCAGTACAATAATCCACTTTGTGCCTTGGCTGAGAATGTAATGGACAAAAGAAGAATCTTAGTTAAAAACTCTTTGTCAAATGGATGTAATTACAGTCATGGCAGTGTTCCAGTCGATCAAAACCGAAGCTTGTTTTTTATCGGGATCCTTTACAACTGCCATTAAGATGAATTCTTCAACAAATCTCATTTTTATTGGTCTTTTCTAACCATTTTTTTTTCTAGTTCCCAGCCTGTTATATCTGTAAAATAAATACGATCCTAAAAATGTCTTGGTTGAAGACTTGCAGGAAAGATTATGCACTTTAGACACAGATAAGACGACCCCTGTATTTGCTTCATAGTGGTTGTGTTCTACTATAAACAGAGCGCTAGTATAAACATGGTAGTAACAACCTACATTAACTCCTCTGGAATACGAAAGTTTCATTTTACAATGCTGTAATTTTGTATTTTACCTGAAGTGCTCCAGTGTGTAATTGTAAGCAGTGAAAACTGTGGGAACTTTGGTAAGACCAAAATATGTATTCTGTGATTTGATCTGTGTACATTGTTATATGAGTCTGGGTTGGTTCAAAAAAGTGGCAAAGCTTGACTTTCTATCGCCTTGCACAGGACAAGTGTTTTGTGTTCCCTATCCCTTATACCATTACACATAATTTTTAACTTTTAAAATTATATAACTTTTGGACTTTTTTTTATTACATTTTTGTATTTTTATGTAACTATTGTACTACCCTAGCCATAATATTTTCCTTGACACTAGCACTACCATTAATTCTCGTCTTACTGCTAGTATTATCCCTAACTCTGGACCTAGCCCTAGTTAGGGTAAGAAAAAGCATATAAAAAATTTAATGTTTACTTTACTGTCAGTGTTTAGTTTTTTTCAAAGGGGCGCAATTGAATTTCGGACAGTTACCATAGCAGATCTCTGTCTCCTTCCACACAATTTCAAGCTGAGAAAAGAGGCTGTGAGAAGGCATCATGTATCATTTGTCATTTCACTTGCTGACTATGCAGACTGCTGCAGTTGAGATGAGTTTGTCATTGGCTGATGTGCTTTAAATACACTGACTGAGATGACAAAGCTTACTTAATCATACTGAGAATTTTGTTTTCTTGGCTGCTGCCTATTCAACTTGACTAGCTGAACTTTGAATAGAAATACATGAGGAAAACTTAGATGTCAAAACAACCTCAGTCTGCTTTGATCACTAAGTTCACCAAGCTGATGGGTGAGAACATAACATGCATGAGCGGCATTCCAAGCAGAAGTGGAGGTAGGGCAGGAGGCCGTTTGAGTGGAACTTATAGAGAAAAACTATAATTGAAGATTTGCACCTGTTCTGTGTTTTGAAGACACTCCTGGTTATTGCATAGAAATACTGATCAAAAAATACTGGTGCGTGAATGAGGCATGAATCGTCTGCGTATTTATGATTGTTGATGATTCGTCAAGCAATTTTGATTCCTTCTTATATTTCTGCAAGTCCAGCCTTCCTGCATATAGCTTCTGCATATAAATGAAAGAGAAGTGGTGAAAGGATGAAGCCTTGCCTGATGCCCCGCTCTACTTTGAACCATGTTGTGTTAATATGTCCCGTTCAGACTGTTGCTTCTTGGTCTGATTAGATGGCATGTTTGATGCCCCACTCTACTTTGAACCATGTTGTGTCAGTATGTCCCATTTGGACTGCTGCTTCTTGGTCTGAATAGATGGTTTGGCACACCCATATTTTTCATAGTATTCCAAAGTTTCTGTTGATCAACTTAGCCAAAGACTTTGCTGTTGTTGATGAAGCAATAGATTTCTTTGGTCTTCATCAAATGTTAAATCACATCTCATGTTTCTCTACCTTTTCCGATGCTTGCTTGTTCTTCTGGCAGTTCTTTGCTCTTTGCTGTAACCATTTTTGTAGAGTAATTTATTGGCTTGAGGTATGAGCATAATAGTCCTATAGTTTTCACAGTCGGTAGCATCTCTCTCCTTTGGAATAGGAATAAACACGGATCTTATCCAGTCCTTGGGCCGTGTATCAGTTGTCCATATCTGTTGACACAGGCATGTGATGTCATCAACTGCTGCTTCAGAAGACTTTATTAGCTCTATTGCAATATTTTTCACATACAGATGTTGATTGACAGAAGCATTATTGCAAAAATGTCTTAGTCTTTCAGGATCTTCGGCTCTATCATTTCCAGTTTCAGTTTCTTCACGTATCACTGAATCATACTTATGGAGGTGTTCCATGACTTTTTCCATCTTTTCTTGATCTGTTCTGGCTGAGTTAGTTTGTTCCTGTTGGCGTTTTTCATCATGCCAACTCTGGATTGAAACTTTCATTGCATCTCTTTGATCTTTAGGTATGCCTTCTGGCCCTGCCCCTCAGATGTTTGCTTTCTATCTCTATGCATATCTTTTGGTAATAAAGTTCTTTGTCTGCTTGAATAGCTCTCTATAGTCTTTTACTGTTGTTGTCTGTCCGGCTTGTTACATTTTTCTTTTGTCCTTTGTCTTTTTTTAAGGGACCTAGGGGGCACAGCCAGGGCAAGGAGGGAAGAGTCAGGGCCAAGGGACCTAAGGGGCACAGCCATGGCCAATGCACAAAGGAGGCACAACCAGAGCCAAGGGACCTTGTGATCACAGCAGGATCAAGGGACCTAGGGGGCACAGCAAGGGTCAAGAGACCTAGGGGGCACAGCCAGGGTCAAGGGACCTAGGAGGCACAGCCAGGGCCAAGTGACATAGGGGCCCTAGTCAGGGCCAAGTACATAGGGGTCCTATGTCCCTTGATCCTGTATGTGCTCCCTAGGTTCTTTGGCCTGGCCCCAGCATCATGCACAGTGAAAGAATGGGGAGAAAGCAAAAAACCTCTGACCTGCCTGTGCTCCCAGGGTGCCACGTGTCATCGTCATGTTAAAATGTCCTCCGACCTTGAAGAGATCAGCGGCTGACATGCGTGCGCCTGTAGCAGGTATCGGTTGACGGTGACATCATATGCCGGCGACGTTACTGGCATTTGCCACCTGCAACGGACCCTCACAGTGACACACACATCAGTCTCTGGCCTTTACTAGGATGGTGACCTATTGTGATGGCGATGGGGAAATACATTTCAACAGAACGTGCATCCGAGGATGCACATTCAGTTGAAACTAGTGGGTCCCCTCTACGTTCTGCTCAGGGACAAGCTAAGGCACAGGGGTCCACCGGAGAATTATCCGGTGTCCCGGGGGCCAGTCCAACTCTGGACTAGATATATTGTTTTAAAGACTAAGCTAGAATTATTGTAAAGATGAAATATGGAAATAATAACCAATTATATTTAAGTTTGCATACCTTTAGTTTTAAATATTATGTATAGACTCTCATGATTTGCATTTTTCCATGACAGTTGTGAATGAGACCCTTAAAGGGGTAACTAAGCACCCCAACAATCTGCTGTTATTGGCTGCATTGGCAGCAGGATGCAAACAATGAATGCAGCTGGGCAATTTTTATATCCAGTTCACACTTGAGTTAATGACAGCTTATTAGTGGGGTTGCCAAGTGTTGGGATCTCATTGTTCTGATATTGATGATGATGACTTAAATATAAACTATTGTCACAAACAGCACTTCGCTTGCCAATAATCATCAGAAAAATCGCACAATTAAATTGATGAACAAGGCAATGTCTGTGTTTGCTACTAGGCAGGCTATTGAGCGCTTCTCAGTGAATGTATAGTTGTCAGGATTCGTACCGGGGTCTAGTCTGTGTTCCACAGCAAGTCTCCCTGCCTTACTGGTTGCGCCACACAACCAGTCTTAATATACAGTTTCTGATCAACTAGTTCTTTTTCGTTCTTCCTCCGTTCTGGTGATTGGCTGCTTCACTGTTTCCTGTGCTTATGTCCCGCCTTTTTCCTATTTAGCACTCCACAGGGCTTTCACTCCTTGCCGGTGATTCTTCTGTGGTACGGATTCCTGTCTCCCTACAACGCTGTCCGGTACAACCTCTGACAGCTTCCCGGTCTCTCTTTCTTCGAGTACCCCTGGGACTCCAGCTTTCCGCTTTTGTCTTTGCTGTAAGCTTAGTATTTTTTGTGTTAGTTTGGGGTTTCGTGGTTTTCCCCTTCAGGTTCATTCACTCTTTAGTTTCACACTAGTAGTCCTCCTTGCTGCTGCTTGTCTCTCTTAGGTTGTCCTGCACTCATTCCACCCTCGGCTTACCCTCACTGTAGCTCCCTGCACTTACGCCGAGGTAGGGACCGCCGCCCAGTTGTCGCCCACCGGCTAGGGTGGGACCGGCAAGTAGGTAGGGTCAGTGGGGGGTGGAGCTCAGTGGCACCTTCTTCCCCCGCCGTGTGGTGGAATCATAACAGAATCACCGGCCTTCCCTATGGACGCTATGACCTCTTTAGTCAATCAAATGCAGGGTCTTACTCAGCTGGTGCAAGATCTTGCTGCGCAGGTCCAGCGTCAGGAGCAGATTCAAGCAGCTGCCGTTGCAGGGACAACTAATTCTGAGCCTAGAGTTAACTTACCCGAGCCATTTTTCGGAGATAGAAGCCAATTTGCTTCTTTTAGAGAAAATTGTAAATTATATTTTCAATTACGACCTATTTCTTCTGGCCCCCCAGCTCAGAGTCCGTATCATAATCTCTCGCTTACGGGAGGGACCCCAAGAGTGGGCCTTCTCTCTGCCGCCAGATTCAAGTCTCCGGGATTCAGTAGACAACTTCTTTCAAGCCTTGGGGAATATTTATGATGAGCCTGACCAAGTCGCTCTGGCCGAGGCAAACCTTACCTCCCTGACCCAGGGTGATCAGGAGGTAGAGGTTTATTGCACCCAGTTTCGCAGATGGAGCTTAGCTACCCGTTGGAATGATCCCGCCCTTCGGAATCAATTTCAGCGGGGCCTTTCACCAGCCCTAAAGGTGAATTGGAGAAGTGGGGTGCAGATTGTTCACAGAAATGCTTGTTAACACACGTTTGTGGTATTGTCTCCATACAAGCTTCTCTTCAGAATCTTTTGGGCCAATTCGCAGATGTCTTTTCTATGAAGGAGTCTGAGCGGTTGTCACCTCATCGCCCCTATGACTGTACTATCAATTTGGTTCCCAATTGTAAATTCCCTAAGGGACGCCTATATAATTTATCACCTCCTGAAAGAGAAGCTTTACGTGAATATGTACAAGAGGCTCTAAGAAAGGGGCATATCCATCCGTCCACCTCACCCCTGGCCGCAGGTTTCTTTTTCGTCAGTAAAAAGGATGGAGGACTTAGGCCGTGTGTAGACTACCGAGGTCTTAATGAAATAACTGTCCGTAACCAATATCCACTACCGTTGATTCCGGACCTGTTTAACCAGGTTCAGGGGGCTCGATGGTTCTCGAAGTTGGACCTGAGGGGGGCGTATAATCTCATTCGTGTAAAGGCTGGCGACGAGTGGAAGACCGCCTTCAATACCCCCGAGGGCCACTTCGAGTGTCTAGTTATGCCCTTTGGGCTGTGCAATGCTCCGGCAATTTTTCAAAATTTCACTAATGATATTTTCCAACATGCTATTGGCCGCTATGTAATTGTCTATCTGGATGATATTTTAGTGTTCTCTCCTGACTGGGACTCACATTTAAATCATGTAAGGGATGTTCTCCAGGTACTCCGCAATAACCAACTTTTCGCCAAGCAAGAAAAGTGTATTTTCGGGGTCCAAAGTCTATCTTTTTTGGGTCATATTTTGACACCCCAGGCCATCACAATGGAGCCGGAGAAGGTAGAAGCGGTTCTTAATTGGGCTCGTCCTGCATCTTTGAAAGCTCTTCAAAGATTTCTGGGGTTTGCCAATTTTTACCGCAAGTTTATAAAAAACTTCTCCATTGTGGTGAAACCTCTAACAGATCTTACTGTGAAGGGTTCCGACTTGGTAAACTGGAGTAAAGATGCAGTGGACGCCTTCACGTTTCTTAAGGAGAGCTTTGCCACTGCTCCTGTTCTTACCCAGCCCGATCAGGAGAGACCCTTTGTTGTTGAGGTTGACGCCTCGGAGGCAGGGGTGGGGGCAGTACTTTCACAGGGGACTTCGTCTTTGACTCATTTGAAACCCTGTGCGCTCTTCTCAAAGAAGTTTTCCCCAGCTGAAAAAAATTATGATATTGGGAATAGGGAACTGCTCGCTATAAAATTGGCCTTTGAGGAATGGCGACATTTCCTGGAGGGGGCCAAACATCCTGTTACTGTCCTCACCGACCATAAAAATCTTGAATATCTCAAAACGGCCAAACGGCTTAATCCAAGACAGGCAAGGTGGGTGTTGTTCTTTTCACGTTTTAATTTTGTGATTTCTTTCAGACCCGGCTGCAAAAACGCCAGAGCAGACGCGCTTTCTAGAAGCTTCTTGCCTGAACAACCGTCAAACATCCCACCTGTTCCCATTTTACCTGATAAAGTATTTTTGGCTGCTAATTCCTCTGATTTGTTTGCTGAAGTTAAGCAATTTCAACATTTGTCTCCGTCCGGCTCTCCTGATAATAAATGGTTCGTTCCCTGTCATTTGCGTTTGAGACTGCTGAATGAACACCACAACTCTCCTCTTTCAGGTCACCCTGGTATCTCTGGTACTATGGAGTCAATCTCCAGAAATTTTTGGTGGCCGACTTTACGCCGGGATGCCACTGCCTATGTCAAAGCGTGTGACATTTGTGCCCGGTCTAAGGTTAACCGCTCACGGCCTTTGGGTGAACTATGTCCTCTGTTCCCTCCAAGCCATGGACCCATCTTTCCATGGACTTTGTTACTGATTTACCTTCCTCCCTGGGAATGACTACCTTGTGGGTTGTGGTGGATCGCTTTAGTAAGATGGCGCACTTTATTCCTTTACCCAAATTGCCATCCGCCAAGCAATTGGTCCCCTTGTTTCTAAATCATGTGGTGCGGCTGCATGGAATTCCTTCTAATATTGTGTCGGATAGGGGTACCCAATTTGTCTCCAAATTCTGGAGAGCTTTCTGTAGTAAAATTGGCGTTTCCCTTGCTTTCTCATCGGCCTTTCACCCGGAGACCAATGGGCAGACAGAACGGGCCAATCAAGCCCTTGAACAATTCTTACGTTGCTATGTGGCTGATAAGCAAGAGACCTGGGCATCGGTTGACGGTGACATCATATGCCGGCGACGTTACTGGCATTTGCCACCTGCAACGGACCCTCACAGTGACACACACATCAGTCTCTGGCCTTTACTAGGATGGTGACCTATTGTGATGGCGATGGGGAAATACATT
Source organism: Dendrobates tinctorius (assembly GCF_039654945.1). Classification (NCBI taxonomy): domain Eukaryota; kingdom Metazoa; phylum Chordata; class Amphibia; order Anura; family Dendrobatidae; genus Dendrobates; species Dendrobates tinctorius. The sequence goes on from NW_027361714.1 coordinate 40,770,083, forward strand.
TCAACAGAACGTGCATCCGAGGATGCACATTCAGTTGAAACTAGTGGGTCCCCTCTACGTTCTGCTCAGGGACAAGCCAAGGCACAGGGGTCCACCGGAGAATTATCCGGTGTCCCGGGGGCCAGTCCAACTCTGGACTAGATATATTGTTTTAAAGACTAAGCTAGAATTATTGTAAAGATGAAATATGGAAATAATAACCAATTATATTTAAGTTTGCATACCTTTAGTTTTAAATATTATGTATAGACTCTCATGATTTGCATTTTTCCATGACAGTTGTGAATGAGACCCTTAAAGGGGTAACTAAGCACCCCAACAATCTGCTGTTATTGGCTGCATTGGCAGCAGGATGCAAACAATGAATGCAGCTGGGCAATTTTTATATCCAGTTCACACTTGAGTTAATGACAGCTTATTAGTGGGGTTGCCAAGTGTTGGGATCTCATTGTTCTGATATTGATGATGATGACTTAAATATAAACTATTGTCACAAACAGCACTTCGCTTGCCAATAATCATCAGAAAAATCGCACAATTAAATTGATGAACAAGGCAATGTCTGTGTTTGCTACTAGGCAGGCTATTGAGCGCTTCTCAGTGAATGTATAGTTGTCAGGATTCGTACCGGGGTCTAGTCTGTGTTCCACAGCAAGTCTCCCTGCCTTACTGGTTGCGCCACACAACCAGTCTTAATATACAGTTTCTGATCAACTAGTTCTTTTTCGTTCTTCCTCCGTTCTGGTGATTGGCTGCTTCACTGTTTCCTGTGCTTATGTCCCGCCTTTTTCCTATTTAGCACTCCACAGGGCTTTCACTCCTTGCCGGTGATTCTTCTGTGGTACGGATTCCTGTCTCCCTACAACGCTGTCCGGTACAACCTCTGACAGCTTCCCGGTCTCTCTTTCTTCGAGTACCCCTGGGACTCCAGCTTTCCGCTTTTGTCTTTGCTGTAAGCTTAGTATTTTTTGTGTTAGTTTGGGGTTTCGTGGTTTTCCCCTTCAGGTTCATTCACTCTTTAGTTTCACACTAGTAGTCCTCCTTGCTGCTGCTTGTCTCTCTTAGGTTGTCCTGCACTCATTCCACCCTCGGCTTACCCTCACTGTAGCTCCCTGCACTTACGCCGAGGTAGGGACCGCCGCCCAGTTGTCGCCCACCGGCTAGGGTGGGACCGGCAAGTAGGTAGGGTCAGTGGGGGGTGGAGCTCAGTGGCACCTTCTTCCCCCGCCGTGTGGTGGAATCATAACAGAATCACCGGCCTTCCCTATGGACGCTATGACCTCTTTAGTCAATCAAATGCAGGGTCTTACTCAGCTGGTGCAAGATCTTGCTGCGCAGGTCCAGCGTCAGGAGCAGATTCAAGCAGCTGCCGTTGCAGGGACAACTAATTCTGAGCCTAGAGTTAACTTACCCGAGCCATTTTTCGGAGATAGAAGCCAATTTGCTTCTTTTAGAGAAAATTGTAAATTATATTTTCAATTACGACCTATTTCTTCTGGCCCCCCAGCTCAGAGTCCGTATCATAATCTCTCGCTTACGGGAGGGACCCCAAGAGTGGGCCTTCTCTCTGCCGCCAGATTCAAGTCTCCGGGATTCAGTAGACAACTTCTTTCAAGCCTTGGGGAATATTTATGATGAGCCTGACCAAGTCGCTCTGGCCGAGGCAAACCTTACCTCCCTGACCCAGGGTGATCAGGAGGTAGAGGTTTATTGCACCCAGTTTCGCAGATGGAGCTTAGCTACCCGTTGGAATGATCCCGCCCTTCGGAATCAATTTCAGCGGGGCCTTTCACCAGCCCTAAAGGTGAATTGGAGAAGTGGGGTGCAGATTGTTCACAGAAATGCTTGTTAACACACGTTTGTGGTATTGTCTCCGTACAAGCTTCTCTTCAGAATCTTTTGGGCCAATTCGCAGATGTCTTTTCTATGAAGGAGTCTGAGCGGTTGCCACCTCATCGCCCCTATGACTGTACTATCAATTTGGTTCCCAATTGTAAATTCCCTAAGGGACGCCTATATAATTTATCACCTCCTGAAAGAGAAGCTTTACGTGAATATGTACAAGAGGCTCTAAGAAAGGGGCATATCCATCCGTCCACCTCACCCCTGGCCGCAGGTTTCTTTTTCGTCAGTAAAAAGGATGGAGGACTTAGGCCGTGTGTAGACTACCGAGGTCTTAATGAAATAACTGTCCGTAACCAATATCCACTACCGTTGATTCCGGACCTGTTTAACCAGGTTCAGGGGGCTCGATGGTTCTCGAAGTTGGACCTGAGGGGGGCGTATAATCTCATTCGTGTAAAGGCTGGCGACGAGTGGAAGACCGCCTTCAATACCCCCGAGGGCCACTTCGAGTGTCTAGTTATGCCCTTTGGGCTGTGCAATGCTCCGGCAATTTTTCAAAATTTCACTAATGATATTTTCCAACATGCTATTGGCCGCTATGTAATTGTCTATCTGGATGATATTTTAGTGTTCTCTCCTGACTGGGACTCACATTTAAATCATGTAAGGGATGTTCTCCAGGTACTCCGCAATAACCAACTTTTCGCCAAGCAAGAAAAGTGTATTTTCGGGGTCCAAAGTCTATCTTTTTTGGGTCATATTTTGACACCCCAGGCCATCACAATGGAGCCGGAGAAGGTAGAAGCGGTTCTTAATTGGGCTCGTCCTGCATCTTTGAAAGCTCTTCAAAGATTTCTGGGGTTTGCCAATTTTTACCGCAAGTTTATAAAAAACTTCTCCATTGTGGTGAAACCTCTAACAGATCTTACTGTGAAGGGTTCCGACTTGGTAAACTGGAGTAAAGATGCAGTGGACGCCTTCACGTTTCTTAAGGAGAGCTTTGCCACTGCTCCTGTTCTTACCCAGCCCGATCAGGAGAGACCCTTTGTTGTTGAGGTTGACGCCTCGGAGGCAGGGGTGGGGGCAGTACTTTCACAGGGGACTTCGTCTTTGACTCATTTGAAACCCTGTGCGCTCTTCTCAAAGAAGTTTTCCCCAGCTGAAAAAAATTATGATATTGGGAATAGGGAACTGCTCGCTATAAAATTGGCCTTTGAGGAATGGCGACATTTCCTGGAGGGGGCCAAACATCCTGTTACTGTCCTCACCGACCATAAAAATCTTGAATATCTCAAAACGGCCAAACGGCTTAATCCAAGACAGGCAAGGTGGGTGTTGTTCTTTTCACGTTTTAATTTTGTGATTTCTTTCAGACCCGGCTGCAAAAACGCCAGAGCAGACGCGCTTTCTAGAAGCTTCTTGCCTGAACAACCGTCAAACATCCCACCTGTTCCCATTTTACCTGATAAAGTATTTTTGGCTGCTAATTCCTCTGATTTGTTTGCTGAAGTTAAGCAATTTCAACATTTGTCTCCGTCCGGCTCTCCTGATAATAAATGGTTCGTTCCCTGTCATTTGCGTTTGAGACTGCTGAATGAACACCACAACTCTCCTCTTTCAGGTCACCCTGGTATCTCTGGTACTATGGAGTCAATCTCCAGAAATTTTTGGTGGCCGACTTTACGCCGGGATGCCACTGCCTATGTCAAAGCGTGTGACATTTGTGCCCGGTCTAAGGTTAACCGCTCACGGCCTTTGGGTGAACTATGTCCTCTGTTCCCTCCAAGCCATGGACCCATCTTTCCATGGACTTTGTTACTGATTTACCTTCCTCCCTGGGAATGACTACCTTGTGGGTTGTGGTGGATCGCTTTAGTAAGATGGCGCACTTTATTCCTTTACCCAAATTGCCATCCGCCAAGCAATTGGTCCCCTTGTTTCTAAATCATGTGGTGCGGCTGCATGGAATTCCTTCTAATATTGTGTCGGATAGGGGTACCCAATTTGTCTCCAAATTCTGGAGAGCTTTCTGTAGTAAAATTGGCGTTTCCCTTGCTTTCTCATCGGCCTTTCACCCGGAGACCAATGGGCAGACAGAACGGGCCAATCAAGCCCTTGAACAATTCTTACGTTGCTATGTGGCTGATAAGCAAGAGACCTGGGCATCTTTTATTGCCCTGGCAGAGTTTGCCATAAATAATAGGGTGAACTCTTCCACAGGGATATCTCCCTTCTTCTGTAACATGGGATTTCACCCTAAATCCAGCTCTTTCTCTGAGGATCCCTCGGACAATCCTGAGGTAGAGATTTTTTCCTCTGATCTGCGGTCAGTTTGGGAGCAAGTCCAAAGCAGCATCAAAAAGGCTCATGAGTCACAATGCCACTTCGCTAATATGAAAAGGAGGAGAAGTCCTTCCTTTGAAGTTGGGCAGAAAGTGTGGCTTTCTACTAAAAATCTGAAACTAAGAGTCCCCTCTGGTAAACTGGCTCCCCGGTACATTGGTCCTTTTAAAATATCTCAGATAATCAACTCTGTTTCTGTCAAATTGGATCTCCCCCAGGATATGAGAGTGCATAAGGTTTTCCATGTCTCTCTCCTAAAACCTTATGTACCTCCAGTTTGTCCGGCTGACACACCTCCTGCTCCTGCTGTTGTACTTGGTCACCCCGAGTTTGAGGTAAGAAAGATCTTGGATTCCAGGAAAGTTCGTGGGGTCCTGCAGTACCTGGTGGACTGGAAGGGGTATGGCCCTGAGGAGAGGTCGTGGGTGTCTCATTCTGAGGTTCATGCTCCCAGGTTATGTAAGAGGTTCCATATCAATTTTCCTGAGAAGCCTTCCTTGTGTGAGGGTCCAGGGGCCCCTCATAAAGGAGGGGGTAATGTCAGGATTCGTACCGGGGTCTAGTCTGTGTTCCACAGCAAGTCTCGCTGCCTTACTGGTTGCACCACACAACCAGTCTTAATATACAGTTTCTGATCAACTAGTTCTTTTTCGTTCTTCCTCCGTTCTGGTGATAGGCTGCTTCACTGTTTCCTGTGCTTATGTCCCGCCTTTTTCCTATTTAGCACTCCACAGGGCTTTCACTCCTTGCCGGTGATTCTTCTGTGGTACGGATTCCTGTCTCCCTACAGCGCTGTCCGGTACAACCTCTGACAGCTTCCCGGTCTCTCTTTCTTCGAGTACCCCTGGGACTCCAGCTTTCCGCTTTTGTCTTTGCTGTAAGCTTAGTATTTTTTGTGTTAGTTTGGGGTTTCGTGGTTTTCCCCTTCAGGTTCATTCACTCTTTAGTTTCACACTAGTAGTCCTCCTTGCTTCTGCTTGTCTCTCTTAGGTTGTCCTGCACTCATTCCACCCTCGGCTTACCCTCACTGTAGCTCCCTGCACTTATGCCGAGGTAGGGACCGCCGCCCAGTTGTCGCCCACCGGCTAGGGTGGGACCGGCAAGTAGGTAGGGTCAGTGGGGGGTGGAGCTCAGTGGCACCTTCTTCCCCCGCCGTGTGGTGGAATCATAACAGAATCACCGGCCTTCCCTATGGACGCTATGACCTCTTTAGTCAATCAAATGCAGGGTCTTACTCAGCTGGTGCAAGATCTTGCTGCGCAGGTCCAGCGTCAAGAGCAGATTCAAGCAGCTGCCGTTGCAGGGACAACTAATTCTGAGCCTAGAGTTAACTTACCCGAGCCATTTTTCGGAGATAGAAGCCAATTTGCTTCTTTTAGAGAAAATTGTAAATTATATTTTCAATTACGACCTATTTCTTCTGGCCCCCCAGCTCAAAGAGTCCGTATCATAATCTTTCGCTTACGGGAGGGACCCCAAGAGTGGGCCTTCTCTCTGCCGCCAGATTCAAGTCTCCGGGATTGAGTAGACAACTTCTTTCAAGCCTTGGGGAATATTTATGATGAGCCTGACCAAGTCGCTCTGGCCGAGGCAAACCTTACCTCCCTGACCCAGGGTGATCAGGAGGTAGAGGTTTATTGCACCCAGTTTCGCAGATGGAGCTTAGCTACCCGTTGGAATGATCCCACCCTTCGGAATCAATTTCAGCGGGGCCTTTCACCAGCCCTAAAGGTGAATTGGAGAAGTGGGGTGCAGATTGTTCACAGAAATGCTTGTTAACACACGTTTGTGGTATTGTCTCCGTACAAGCTTCTCTTCAGAATCTTTTGGGCCAATTCGCAGATGTCTTTTCTATGAAGGAGTCTGAGCGGTTGCCACCTCATCGCCCCTATGACTGTACTATCAATTTGGTTCCCAATTGTAAATTCCCTAAGGGACGCCTATATAATTTATCACCTCCTGAAAGAGAAGCTTTACGTGAATATGTACAAGAGGCTCTAAGAAAGGGGCATATCCATCCGTCCACCTCACCCCTGGCCGCAGGTTTCTTTTTCGTCAGTAAAAAGGATGGAGGACTTAGGCCGTGTGTAGACTACCGAGGTCTTAATGAAATAACTGTCCGTAACCAATATCCACTACCGTTGATTCCGGACCTGTTTAACCAGGTTCAGGGGGCTCGATGGTTCTCGAAGTTGGACCTGAGGGGGGCGTATAATCTCATTCGTGTAAAGGCTGGCGACGAGTGGAAGACCGCCTTCAATACCCCCGAGGGCCACTTCGAGTGTCTAGTTATGCCCTTTGGGCTGTGCAATGCTCCGGCAATTTTTCAAAATTTCACTAATGATATTTTCCAACATGCTATTGGCCGCTATGTAATTGTCTATCTGGATGATATTTTAGTGTTCTCTCCTGACTGGGACTCACATTTAAATCATGTAAGGGATGTTCTCCAGGTACTCCGCAATAACCAACTTTTCGCCAAGCAAGAAAAGTGTATTTTCGGGGTCCAAAGTCTATCTTTTTTGGGTCATATTTTGACACCCCAGGCCATCACAATGGAGCCGGAGAAGGTAGAAGCGGTTCTTAATTGGGCTCGTCCTGCATCTTTGAAAGCTCTTCAAAGATTTCTGGGGTTTGCCAATTTTTACCGCAAGTTTATAAAAAACTTCTCCATTGTGGTGAAACCTCTAACAGATCTTACTGTGAAGGGTTCCGACTTGGTAAACTGGAGTAAAGATGCAGTGGACGCCTTCACGTTTCTTAAGGAGAGCTTTGCCACTGCTCCTGTTCTTACCCAGCCCGATCAGGAGAGACCCTTTGTTGTTGAGGTTGACGCCTCGGAGGCAGGGGTGGGGGCAGTACTTTCACAGGGGACTTCGTCTTTGACTCATTTGAAACCCTGTGCGCTCTTCTCAAAGAAGTTTTCCCCAGCTGAAAAAAATTATGATATTGGGAATAGGGAACTGCTCGCTATAAAATTGGCCTTTGAGGAATGGCGACATTTCCTGGAGGGGGCCAAACATCCTGTTACTGTCCTCACCGACCATAAAAATCTTGAATATCTCAAAACGGCCAAACGGCTTAATCCAAGACAGGCAAGGTGGGCGTTGTTCTTTTCACGTTTTAATTTTGTGATTTCTTTCAGACCCGGCTGCAAAAACGCCAGAGCAGACGCGCTTTCTAGAAGCTTCTTGCCTGAACAACCGTCAAACATCCCACCTGTTCCCATTTTACCTGATAAAGTATTTTTGGCTGCTAATTCCTCTGATTTGTTTGCTGAAGTTAAGCAATTTCAACATTTGTCTCCGTCCGGCTCTCCTGATAATAAATGGTTCGTTCCCTGTCATTTGCGTTTGAGACTGCTGAATGAACACCACAACTCTCCTCTTTCAGGTCACCCTGGTATCTCTGGTACTATGGAGTCAATCTCCAGAAATTTTTGGTGGCCGACTTTACGCCGGGATGCCACTGCCTATGTCAAGGCGTGTGACATTTGTGCCCGGTCTAAGGTTAACCGCTCACGGCCTTTGGGTGAACTATGTCCTCTGTTCCCTCCAAGCCATGGACCCATCTTTCCATGGACTTTGTTACTGATTTACCTTCCTCCCTGGGAATGACTACCTTGTGGGTTGTGGTGGATCGCTTTAGTAAGATGGCACACTTTATTCCTTTACCCAAATTGCCATCCGCCAAGCAATTGGTCCCCTTGTTTCTAAATCATGTGGTGCGGCTGCATGGAATTCCTTCTAATATTGTGTCGGATAGGGGTACCCAATTTGTCTCCAAATTCTGGAGAGCTTTCTGTAGTAAAATTGGCGTTTCCCTTGCTTTCTCATCGGCCTTTCACCCGGAGACCAATGGGCAGACAGAACGGGCCAATCAAGCCCTTGAACAATTCTTACGTTGCTATGTGGCTGATAAGCAAGAGACCTGGGCATCTTTTATTGCCCTGGCAGAGTTTGCCATAAATAATAGGGTGAACTCTTCCACAGGGATATCTCCCTTCTTCTGTAACATGGGATTTCACCCTAAATCCAGCTCTTTCTCTGAGGATCCCTCGGACAATCCTGAGGTAGAGATTTTTTCCTCTGATCTGCGGTCAGTTTGGGAGCAAGTCCAAAGCAGCATCAAAAAGGCTCATGAGTCACAATGCCACTTCGCTAATATGAAAAGGAGGAGAAGTCCTTCCTTTGAAGTTGGGCAGAAAGTGTGGCTTTCTACTAAAAATCTGAAACTAAGAGTCCCCTCTGGTAAACTGGCTCCCCGGTACATTGGTCCTTTTAAAATATCTCAGATAATCAACTCTGTTTCTGTCAAATTGGATCTCCCCCAGGATATGAGAGTGCATAAGGTTTTCCATGTCTCTCTCCTAAAACCTTATGTACCTCCAGTTTGTCCGGCTGACACACCTCCTGCTCCTGCTGTTGTACTTGGTCACCCCGAGTTTGAGGTAAGAAAGATCTTGGATTCCAGGAAAGTTCGTGGGGTCCTGCAGTACCTGGTGGACTGGAAGGGGTATGGCCCTGAGGAGAGGTCGTGGGTGTCTCATTCTGAGGTTCATGCTCCCAGGTTATGTAAGAGGTTCCATATCAATTTTCCTGAGAAGCCTTCCCTGTGTGAGGGTCCAGGGGCCCCTCATAAAGGAGGGGGTAATGTCAGGATTCGTACCGGGGTCTAGTCTGTGTTCCACAGCAAGTCTCGCTGCCTTACTGGTTGCACCACACAACCAGTCTTAATATACAGTTTCTGATCAACTAGTTCTTTTTCGTTCTTCCTCCGTTCTGGTGATTGGCTGCTTCACTGTTTCCTGTGCTTATGTCCCGCCTTTTTCCTATTTAGCACTCCACAGGGCTTTCACTCCTTGCCGGTGATTCTTCTGTGGTACGGATTCCTGTCTCCCTACAGCGCTGTCCGGTACAACCTCTGACAGCTTCCCGGTCTCTCTTTCTTCGAGTACCCCTGGGACTCCAGCTTTCCGCTTTTGTCTTTGCTGTAAGCTTAGTATTTTTTGTGTTAGTTTGGGGTTTCGTGGTTTTCCCCTTCAGGTTCATTCACTCTTTAGTTTCACACTAGTAGTCCTCCTTGCTGCTGCTTGTCTCTCTTAGGTTGTCCTGCACTCATTCCACCCTTGGCTTACCCTCACTGTAGCTCCCGGCTAGGGTGGGACCGGCAAGTAGGTAGGGTCAGTGGGGGGTGGAGCTCAGTGGCACCTTCTTCCCCCGCCGTGTGGTGGAATCATAGCAATAGTACTGTATATACACAAAGAAAAAGAGAAAAGAGCAGCACCAGCAAAAATTGGGTGAAAACTGAAAAGCCTTTTTATATTGAAAAAAATTGGAGGCAGCACACCATCTCAAGTGAAAAAGATGCTGTTTAATATCCCATCATGCAACGTTTCTGCTGAATGTGTATATACTTGTGCAGATCCAATTCCAACACATGGATCTCTATACTTAATTACAGTCACTGCCAAGCTCCGCAATAACCAAAGAAAAACTAGCTGCCACCACCAATTGTGGGGCCAATCGTGGGTTCTCATGAGGATACAGGGGTACTGTTTATCAAGCAAGAGGAACTAAGCTATTGCATTTTATATATATATAATCCAACAATTAGGCAGTGCTTATAAACATATATGAGATGTTACAAAGGGGAGAAGACAATACAATATATACAGTCACATAAAAATATAAAGGGATAACAAAAGAAAGTAAATAGTCCTACTGTGATAGCAATGGCGCAGATCTTGCAAAGGGGAGCACTCTGTTTAATACTGTCACGTAGTGACTGACTAGTGCGACACAACCCAACGATTTGTCGGTCACCAAACGGCAAAACAAAAAACACAATAGGAAACACCAGGGAAAACTCTAACAACGGTGGGCCCTGTCGGTAGGGGACAGGGAATGTACACCTCCTGCACTCACATGCAGATGAGCCCTGCTTTAACTAACGTCCCTATATGGGTTCTTTTACCCCAGCAGGATACCTAAACCCACACTTGCCCTGCTCATATCCCTAAGTAGGGAACTGGCAAGTGAGGACACTGTTCCCACTTCTGCACTAAGACAACCCAAGGTAAGGTAAGACAGACGTTGTATATAGCTAGAGAAGCATCAGCAATATCCTTCCACTTATTCTACCACATCACAAGGAGTAGGAATATAGTAAAAAATAGTAGTTTAAAACTTAGCTTTTACTCATTAGTTTTTTAAAAAGGGGTTTTCACCACTATAACTCTAATGTGAACCAATACACTATTGCACAAAATACAAAAAACACACTGGTTAACATCCCTATCCAGGATATTTTGTAAACTCTTTCACTGTTTGGGAAGACAATCTACTTCAATAACTTGTTTTTCATCAAAATATGGACAAATTTAGCTCAACCAAATTTAACGGCATTTCATAATGAGCTCAAAAAACATATCCATATAAACAATGTAGAAGGATAAAAGGAACAATCCCTGGTGGGATATGCTGCCCATTACTCCTGACAAAAGGAAGATATGTGCCAATCCCCTGATGAATCAAGATATTGAGGCTACGTTTCGGGAGGCACACAGGGTCAGTCCAGGGCTGGCTAGTGGCAGGGCTAGCTGTGGACTGTCTTTGTAAGGGCAGGAGTCTTGTGGTGTCAGGATCAGTCCATGATAGGGACTGATAGGGACAACATATGGACCCCGGCTCCATGGATTGAATAGAGGAATACCAACAATGGGTGAGATTGTTCCTTTTTGCTACAATTGTGGCCAAAAGTATTGACACCCCTGCAATTCTGTCAGATAATACTCAGTTTCTTCCTGAAAATGATTGCAATCACAAATTCTTTGGTATTATTATCTTTCATTTAATTTGTCTTAAATGAAAAACACAAAAGAGAATGAAGCCAAAAGCAAAACATTGATCATTTCACACAAAACTCCAAAAATGGGCCGGACAAAAGTATTAGCACCCTCAGCCTAATACTTGGTTGCACAACCTTTAGCCAAAATAACTGCGACTAACCGCTTCCGGTAACCATCAATGAGTTTCTCACAATGCTCTGCTGGAATTTTAGACCACTCTTCTTTGGCAAACTGCTTCAGGTCCCTGATATTTGAAGGGTGCCTTCTCCAAACTGCCATTTTTAGATCTCTCCACAGGTGTTCTATGGGATTCAGGGCTGGACTCATTGCTGGCCACCTTAGAAGTCTCCAGTGCTTTCTCTCAAACCATTTTCTAGTGCTTTTTGAAGTGTGTTTTGGGTCATTGTCCTGCTGGAAGACCCATGACCTCTGAGGGAGTCCCAGCTTTCGTACACTGGGCCCTACATTATGCTGCAAAATTTGTTGGTAGTCTTCAGACTTCATAATGCCATGCACATGGTCAAGCAGTCCAGTGCCAGAGGCAGCAAAGCAACCCCAAAACATCAGGGAACCTCCGCCATGTTTGACTGTAGGGACCGTGTTTTTTTCTTTGAATGCCTCTTTTTTTTCTCCTGTAAACTCTATGTTGATGCCTTTGCCCAAAAATCTCTACTTTTGTCTCATCTGACTAGAGAACATTCTTCCAAAACGGTTTAGGCTTTTTCAGGTAAGTTTTGGCAAACTCCAGCCTGGCTTTTTTATGTCACGGGGTAAGAAGTGGGGTCTTCCTGGGTCTCCTACCATACAGTCCCTTTTCATTCAGACGCCGACGGATAGTACGGGTTGACACTGTTGTACCCTCGGACTGCAGGGCAACTTGAACTTGTTTGGATGTTAGTCGAGGTTCTTTATCCAACATCCGCACAATCTTGCGTTGAAATCTCTTGTCAATTTTTCTTTTTCGTCCACATCTAGGGAGGTTAGCCACAGTGCCATGGGCTTTAAACTTCTTGATGACACTGCGCACAGTAGACACAGGTCTTTGGAGATGGACTTGTAGCCTTGAGATTGCTCATGCTTCCTCACAATTTGGTTTCTCAAGTCCTCAGACAGTTCTTTGGTCTTCTTTCTTTTTTCCATGCTCAATGTGGTACACACAAGGACACAGGACAGAAGTTGAGTCAACTTTAATCCATGTCAACTGGCTGCAAGTGTGATTTAGTTATTGCCAACACCTGTTAGGTGCCACAGGTAAGTTACAGGTGCTGTTAATTACACAAATTAGAGAAGCATCACATGATTTTTCAAACAGTGTCAAAACTTTTGTCCACTCTCTTTTTTATGTTTGGTGTGGAATTATATCCAATTTGGCTTTAGGACAATTCTTTTTGTGTTTTTTCATTTAAGACAAATTAAATGAAGATAATAATACCAAATAATTTGTGTTTGCAATCATTTTCAGGAAGAAACTGAGTATTATCTGACAGAATTGCAGGGGTGTCAATACTTTTGGCCACAACTGTATATTCCTACTCCAAGGTAAGACAGACACCGAGAGGAACAGGGAAATACAACACTTAGCTTTCTGCTGCAAAGTACCGTACAGCAGGATTAATACACCAGATTCCACGATTAAAGCTGAAGCACCACTGCAGCCAGGAAACTCCTGTCTTAAGCTCGGTCGCTGCAGAATGAACTAACACCAACTGTCAGCTGATGCATCAGGTGACCTTTTAAAGGATGTAGGAGTGGTCACCACCCACATCAGCTGACCCAGAAGCAATGCAATTACACCAGCGGGGGAAAAAACTGACATTAACCCCCGATGGCCTGAAAGGAAAAAAGTTTTAATCTGCCACAGATCCAAAAATGGATCATGACAAATACAGTCCGTACAGCGAGTTGTATCTCCCTGTACAGAGCAATGGTTTTAAGTCAGAATCTGATTTTACAAGCTACAAGCACCCACTGTTGACCTCAGATGGTTGCCAGTAAATGAGATGCAGGCTCAGGTACAAAAAATTATAATATGCTCGATCATAAGGATATCTGCCCCACTGGAGGTCCCAGGTGGGAGAATTTAATGCCATATTTCCATTCAAGATTTTATCTTTCAATAAATATGTGGCATGGCATAAACATCTTTATCCGTCTGGCTAACATTAATTCTGTACTCTTTGGCAGGCTGCACTGCAATGCAAGTATGTGCATTGCATTTGACCCTGCACTATGATGCTGAAAATATGTCTCCCGTATCAATAGAACCTACACCTGACATAATAAACCCAATATTCATATATGGTATCCATCTCAATCCCAGGTAAGCCCTTACTTTGTTGTATACCATTCGCACTGATCATATTTCTCAGTAGGTGGCTACATCACAGTGGGGAGGGAGGCATAAAGCAAAGATGGTTAAATGGAGTGTTAGCTTTTTTTCATATACAATTTATAATGAAGCCATGCTTCTATGCTCAATATGAGGGAGCAATTATCAATATTACATGCCTAGAAAGCTTCTTTAATTTTCTGCTGTTTTAAAGTTGGCAGTCCTCTTGGCAAAAAAAACACTAGAGCCTGTACATTCTATGTTTGTCTACCATTCACTTTATGCTTGAGTTTCTTAAAATGGCACAAAGATGTTAAGTAGAAATAGCAGATCAGGCAAAATTCTAATTCACCTGTTAACATGGATTTTCCATGGAGATTTAATGTCTCTTGTTATGTGCTAGAATCCCTCCACCTCCTGCACTCACCTGCAGATGTGCCCTGCTCTTACTAACATCCCTATACAAGTTCTTTCACCCCGTCGCCGAGCAAGATACCAAAATCCTGACTTGCCCTGCGAACTGGCAAGTGAGGACACTGGTCCCACTGCTGCACTAAGACAACACAAGGTAAAGTATGACAGACACCAAAAGGAACAGGGAAATACAACAACTGATGGCCTGATAGTAAAAAAGTTTTAATCTGCCACAGATCCAAAACTGGATCGTGACAGTAAAAAACTCCAGAGCGCCAACCTGTGGAATGAGTTGTGTATGGGCATTACTGGGGGTAACTCCAGCTGGTAAGTCCCCAGGCTGAGAATGGCCAACACCCAATATGGCCCGATTACCCTATAACTCCAGGCCCCAGTGGCATACTTCCACCGGATGTTTATGGTGGAAACCCATACATACTCGTTCACACACAGGTCTGGACCTGAACGTTTATTGCCATGCACACTTTTGCCACATGATGGTGAACTCTTTACAGAACCGACAACAGAGGCGTCCCCCTGTGTCGTTACACTCATACCCCCACCATGCTCAGAAGGAACCACCACCCTCCTCTGACCCCTCCTCCTAAGAGGAAAGAGGACTCCAACACTCAGGGTTAGCTTGTGGTGATGATTGAGACTTGCCCCTATTCCCTGGCAGCACCCCTGTTGCCTCCTCTGGAGAAGAAGAGGATGGTTGTAGAAGGACGGCAGAGACAATAGCCCCCAGGCAGCAGCCCTCACACGACTGATCCCAGCTGACTACTTCATGGACTGCCAATCTATGACTGGGTTGTGTTTGTTCAACCAAGGGAGGCCTAAAACGATGGGTTTTGGCATTCCCCCAAGATGTAGCATGACAGGGACTCTACATGATGAGTCCCTACACGCTGGTGTATATCATCTACGACTTGAGTCACCCTCCCATGGCTGAGTGGGACAGAATCTATGGCCTGGATGCTTAGGGATTTTGGCACAGTTCTACACCTTAGGCCATGGGTCTGCACGAAGTGAGCATCCACCAGAATGACACTTGCTCCACTGTCCAACAACACTGGTATACCCTCTGTTTCCCCGCAACCACCACTTCAGCAGACAAGGTACACTGAGGGAAAAAAATGGAGGAAATATACAATCCCTTGTCGCCTCCCTCCACACGACCAGGGGGACGCGACTTTTTAGCTAGTACTGGTATTTTGGTGCAAGCTGGGCAGACACTGATGAAATGACCAGTCTGCCCAAAGTACAAACATGCCCCCACACCATGGCGAATGGCAGACAACCCAGTTTGGGAACCAACTTCTCCCACCTGCATGGGTTCATCCGCCAGCTCAGGTGTGTCCTCCTCCCTAGCAAGGACTACAGGGGGCACATTTGGTGTATGCCTCTCCCTCAAGCGCCTATCCACCTGGATGGCAAGGGACATGCCAACGAACTGGGGGCAGTGTACTGCATAAGAGTATCCTGAAACCTGGAGACAGACCCTGCATAAAATGGCTCCTAAGGGCAGGGTCATTCCTGAACTTCGAGCAGTACTCCTCAGCCGACCGCTCCACTTGATTTTATGGAGTCGGGATTCCGCCAGGGAGACGCCATCAGGATTTCCATACACCAGCTTCAGAGCCGCAAAAAACTTGTCCAGTGACCGTAGAGATTGAGAACCACTCGTCAGGGAGAAGTCTAGGATTGGGAATCACCCTTAAGAAGGGAAACAATATGTGACATCGGCAGTCGTGCCCACCGATGCCTCATCAGCGGCGGCACCTGCCGCTGCCTCCTCTCACCTGCGCTCCTCCATCAGCGTGCCCTCTCTCCCGGCCGCCCGCTCTGCTGCTGACCTTTGCGCCGTCCATAGGCCGCAGGTGCGCGCCCATCCGTCCTCTTCATCTGGCAGTGGGCGTCGCTGAAGGGCGGGGCTTGCAACCTACTTCCTGGCTATAAGGTATTTCAGGCGTCCTCTCTATGGGGGAGTTGCCTGATGATTGTCTGGTATCCCCGCGCTGTTCTGGCCGCTATAGTTCCACTATAGTTCACCTGCCTTGAGGTTCTCTCAGTTCCACCTTGCTTCGTCTCTGTCCCTGTCCTGTCGCCATCCCCCCTGTCTGCCTTCGCCTCGTCCTTCCAATTCACCCCTCTCAGTGTCTCCCTGCCTATCATCTGGTATACTTTCCCCTGGTCCGTCTCCTTCCTTCCTGGGTCTCTGTCCTCTGCTCGTCCGTTGCTATATCTTCCCCGGGGGCTTACACGTCTGCACTCCTTCGCCTCCTGTGGCTCTCTCCTGCTGCTCCTACGGGTAAATGCTGCCTGGTTCCCTCCTCATCCGATACCCTCGCTCCGGTACCCTAGTCTCTGTCCGGTGTCCCTGTCCTTCCTCTGGCCTTGCTAGTCCTCCGAGCCGAGCCGTCCCTCTAGGTACCGGCTGTCGTGGTTCTGACCTCTGCGGTCCTGCCCCTAACGATCCCTGTATAGGGGTCGGTCATCACCTGGCCTGCTCGGCCCAGGGGCTCCAGATCCGTGACCCAGAGGGTCCACTCTTGGACGTTATCTGGTCCTGAACGTCACAGTATCATCAGGCCATGGATCCTGTCGGTGCCGCGGCCGCTACACAGAAGGAACTGCTTTTCTTACGTGAAAATCTGACCCGGATAATGTCCTTCATGAAATCCATGGACACCCGGCTGTCCGCCCTGCAAACCTCTGACCCAGGGCATGCTCCTCTCTTAGCCAGTCTCTGGCAGGAGCTCGCGCAGCAGCGCGATGCTCAGTCTCACATCCTGGATTACATGGCGTCCGTTGACGATTGACTGCTTGCTTTGCAGTCCTCTGCGGCCGCCTCAACCTTACCCCGGGATGCAGTTTCGTCCCCGCCTCCTCATCTGGGAAAACCTCCCAGGTATAGCGGGGATCCTAAGTTATGTCAGGGTTTTTTAAACCAGTGCAGATTGCACTTTGAGCTTTTGCCCCAGCAATACCCCACAGATCGCGTCAAGTTGGCGTTCATTGTGTCCCATCTCGAGGGGAGGCTCTGGACTGGGTGAATCCTTTGTGGGAGAGGGATGATACTGTAGCATCTAGTATCCAGAATTTTCTGGAGATGTTCCGCAAAGTATTTGACGAACCTGGACGCTTAGCATCAACCACGGAGGCCCTTTTTAACCTCCGCCAGGTTTGCCTTACTGTAGGACAGTACGCCATCTGCTTCCGGACATTGTCATCGGAGCTGGGATGGAATAATGAGACACTTATGGGTGCCTTTTGGAGAGGCCTCTCAGGTAAAATCAAGGACGAGCTTGCCGGGAGAGATACCCCTACCACCCTGGAGGATCTCATATCCCTGGCTACTCGCATCGATCTGCGGTTTTTGGAACGCGCTCGAGAGTCGGCTAGGGAGAAAAAGCCCTTACGGCTGTATCAAGCTCCCATTCCATGCTCCTCTGCACCCTCTTCTAGCGTCGCCCCCGAGCCCATGCATATAGATCGTATCAGGCTGTCTGAGCAGCGGCGCAGGGAGAGGATGGCGAATGGTCTCTGTCTGTACTGCGCTGGAGCCAACCACTTTGCGCGCACCTGTCCTGAGAAACCGGGAAACGCCTCCACCTAGGTCAGGTAAGAGAGGTCTCCCTAGGTGATCATAATTCCTCTCTACCCCTTACCCTTTCAGCTTTAATTATTTCAGGTCGGGAGCGTAGATCTGTGGAGGCGTATGTGGACTCGGGTGCGGCTGGTAATTTCATTCTGCAAGAAGAGGTTGATAAACTCCAGATCCCGGTGGTTATCCTAAAAGACCCACGTGCAATCACCTCCGTTGATGGCAAACCTCTCCCCGAGCTCATCACCATGGTTACTACCGAAGTAGACCTACAAATTGGAGCGCTTCATCTTGAGAAAATAGCCTTTTATGTACTGCCTCAATTGTCCCATGCTATCCTCCTAGGATTACCCTGGCTCAGGCTGCACGAGCCTGTGCTCGACTGGCGCTCAGGGGAGATTCTGCGTTGGGGTCACTCCTGCCATGAACTTTGTCTGCGGCCCATCGTCCATCCTCGTTCTCTGCCTAAGCCAGTCGATCTTCTGGGCCTTCCCGCACCGTATCACGCGTACGCCAATGTTTTTAGCAAAAAGGAAGCGGATTCTCTGCCTCCGCATCAGGCCTATGACTGGCCTATCGACCTGGTCCCCGGATTCACCCCTCCCAGAGGGAGAACGTATCCTCTATCCCCAGCAGAGACCACGGCTATGACTAAGTACATACAGGAGAACTTGGCCAAGGGGTTCATTTGGAAATCCTCATCCCCAGCAGGCGCGGGCTTTTTCTTTGTTCAGAAGAAAGACGGATCACTTCGACCTTGTATTGACTACTGGGGCCTGAACAATATCACCGTTAAGAACCGATATCCGCTTCCGCTTATCCCTGAACTCTTCGACCAGCTGAGAGGGGCCCGGATCTTCATGAAGTTGGATCTGCGGGGAGCTTATAATTTAATCCGGATCCGCGCAGGGGACGAGTGGAAGACTGCCTTCAATACCCGTGATGGTCATTATAAATATTTAGTCATGCCGTTTGGTCTCTGCAATGCTCCAGCTGTGTTTCAGGAATTTGTTAACGAGGTGTTTCGGGATCTACTGTATTCCTGCGTGATGGTGTACTTACAGTAGATGATATTCTCATCTTTTCGCAAGATCTATCCTCTCATCGGAGAAGCGTACGCATGGTCCTAAGTCATCTTCGGGAGAATCATCTCTACGCCAAAATTGAAAAATGCCTTTTTGAGCAAACCTCGTTACCCTTCTTGGGATATATAATCACAGATTCCGGTCTGAAGATAGATCCCGAGAAGCTCTCTGCGGTGCTCAAGTGGCCCCGTCCCGTTGGTATAAAAGCCATCCAGCGTTTCCTCGGATTTGCTAATTATTACCGACAGTTTGTGCCTCATTTTTCCACAGTGACCAAGCCCCTCATGGCCCTGACCCGTAAAGGAACTAAGTCAAACAGCTGGTCTCCCGAAGCTGAAGACGCCTTCCTTGCCCTGAAACGATCTTTTGCATCAGCACCGATCTTACATCGCCCGGTGGTCAGTAGGCCTTTTGTCCTAGAGGTGGATGCCTCCTCCACCGGAGCCGGGGTGGTCCTTTCCCAGCAGGTTCCATCAGGACGGCTGATTCCCTGCGGGTTTTTTTCTAAATCCTTTTCGCCTGCAGAGTGCAATTACTCCATTGGAGACCGGGAGTTGCTGGCCATTAAGATGGCTCTGGAAGAATGGCAGTACATGCTTGAAGGGGCAGTGCACCCCTTTACTATCTTGACGGACCACAAGAATTTGGCCTATCTGCAGTCCGCTCAGAGACTCAATTCCAGACAAGCCAGATGGGCCCTGTATTTTTCTCGTTTTGATTTCAAGCTTCACTTCCATCCCGGCAATAAGAACATCAAAGCGGATGCACTCTCCAGGTCTTTGCAGTCGCCTGAAGGGGATGAGGGTCCATCATATTATTGAGCCTGCCAAAGTTATCACCGCAGCTCCTGTGAATTTCTCTACTCCTCCACCAGGCAAAACCTTCGTTCCTCTGAACAAACGCTCGGAGGTGCTGCGCTGGGGGCATTCCTCCAAGGTTGCTGGGCACGTTGGGACCAAGAAGACCCTCTTGCTTCTCTCCCGTTACTACTGGTGGCCCTCCCTTCACCAAGACGTGATGGACTATGTAGCCTCTTGCACGATCTGTGCTCAGAACAAGGTTCCGCGGACTCTGCCTTCTGGCCTTCTTCACCTGTTACCTGTTCCGGAGGCTCCTTGGCGGCAAATCGCAATGGATTTCGTAACAGACTTGCCCTGTTCAGCTGGATGCACTACCATCTTGGTTGTAGGAGAACGCTTCTCCAAGATGGCCCATTTCATCCCCTTGCCCGGATTGCCGTCAACTCCGAGGTTGGCCGAGATCTTCATCCACCAGATCTTCAGGCTACATGGCCTTCCTCAACGGATTGTGTCCGATCGTGGGGTCCAGTTTACCTCTCGATTCTGGAGGGCTCTCTGTCGGCTTTTGGGCACATCTTTCGACTTCTCCTCCGCTTATCATCCACAGACCAACGGACAAGTGGAACGGATTAATCAGGTTCTGACAACCTACCTATGTCATTTTTCTAACACCCATCAGGACAATTGGGTCTCACTCCTACCTTGGGCAGAATTTGCCCATAATAATCATCCCAGCGAATCAACCGCCAAGTCGCCGTTCTTTGTGGTCTCTGGTCAGAATCCTGGTGTTCAGCTGCCCTTTTCCACGTCGTCTGGAGTTCCCGCAGCAGATACTCTCGCCATGGAATTTTCGCAAGTCTGGAAGGAGACCAGGGAAGCGCTCGTGAAGGCCAGTGCCAGAATTAAGAAACATGCGGACAAGAGACGGAAGGACCTTCCCCCGTACCATCCTGGAGACAAAGTCTGGCTTTCGACCAAGCATTTCCGACTGAAAGTCCATTCCTACAAGTTAAGTCCCCGATACATCGGGCCTTTCGAAGTGCTTGGGCGCATCAATGAGGTGGCTTATAAACTGAGGTTGCCGGTTTCACTCCGAGTCCCTAACGCCTTTCATGTCTCGCTCCTGAAACCTGTGGTTCTGAATCGGTGCCAACCTGCTCCCATTGCTCCTCCTTCATCAATTGGGTCGGATGACGTCTTTGAAGTAAAAGACATTTTGGCCATGAAAAGAGTTAGGGGAAAGACTCTTTTTCTTATCAATTGGAAGGGATTTGGTCCCGAGGAGAGGTCCAGGGAGCCTTGAGAGAATGTTAATGCCCCTCTTATACTGAAAAATTTTTTGGCCAATCTGAGAAGGGGGGACGTAAGGAGGGGGATACTGTGACATCGGCGGTCGTGCCCGCCGATGTCTTATCAGCAGCGGCATCTGCCGCTGCCTCCTCTCGCCTGCGCTCCTCCATCAGCGCGCCATCTCTCCCGGCCTCCCGCTCTGCTGCAGACCTGCACGCCGTCCATAGGCTGTGGGTGTACGCCCGTCCGTTCTCTTCATCTGGCAGTGGGCGTTGCTGAAGGGCGGGGCTTGCAACCTACTTCCTGGCTATAAGGTATTTCAGGCGTCCTCCCTATGGGCAAGACACCTGATGATTGTGTAATATCCCCGCACTGTTCTGGCCGCTATAGTTCCACTATAGTTCACCTGCCTTGAGGTTCTCTTGGTTCCACCTTGCTTCGTCTCTGTCCCTGTCCTGTCACCGCCACCCCTGTCTGCCATTGCCTCGTCCTGTCCATTCACCACTCTGTGTCTCCCTGCCTATCATCTGGTATACTTTCCCCTGGTCCGTCTCCTTCCTTCCTGGGTCTCCTGTCCTCTGCTCGTCCATTGCTATGTTTTCCCTGGGGGCTTCCACGTCTGCACTCCTTCGCCTCCTGTGGCTCTCTCCTGCTGCCCCTATGGGTAATTGCTGCCTGGTTCCCTCCTCATCTGATACCCCCCGCTCCGGTACCCTAGTCTCTGTCCGGTGTCCCTGTCCTTCCTCTGGCCTTGCTAGTCCTCCGAGCCGTCCCTCTGCGGTTCTGCCCCTAACGATCCCTGAATAGGGGTCGGTCATCACCTGGCGCGTTCGGCCCAGGGGCTCCAGATCCGTGACCCAGAGGGTCCACTCTTGGATGTTATCTGCTCCTGAACGTCACACAATAATTCCCTCCCGTTGTTCCTCACTCCCTGTTGAACGAGGGCGGAGCCTAAAGTATATCTTGCAGGCCTCCTTAAAAGCCAAAAATGTATCTCTCCTTCCAGAGAACCTGTCAGGGAGCGTTATCATGGGTTCTGATTGAGCCTGTACCTGAGCTGAGGCCAAGAACCTCATCAACTGCTGCAGCTGCTGCACCACCTCACTACACAGCTCCTTAAGCTCAGTGATGAGAGTCTGGAGCAGTTGGGCAAAGGCCTGCATTTGGGCCATGGCTCACCAAAAAAAATGTGATGGTCGGTGTTAATGTAACGGAGTGACTGACCAGTGCGACACAACCCAACGATTGATCGGTCAACAACGTAATATATAAAAAAATTAAACAAAATCCCTAAACTCACCTCACAGTTCATCTTTCTGGCACCTATGCTCCCCACTGTCACCCATATGGTCCTCTTTGCATATTCTGATCACTATCACACTTGCTGAAATCCCAGGGTCTCTCTAACTGAGCCGTGACTACCAGAGCGTCCAATTTTCCATATTGAAGGCTGTACTTCAGGACATTGACAAGGAATAGTTACTGTCAGTTACTGATTAGAGATGAGCAGATCTTTTGAAATTCTTGACTTTGCTGAATTTTACCCAAAGATATGGACTTGTGTGAATCTTAAGGAAAGCTTGTAATTGCTCAGAAAACATACATTGTGGAGAGGAGAAATAGAGCTCTACAAGAGAGAGAAAAAGAGGACCTTGCTGACCAAAACAACTTAAACTCTACATGAGAGGTCCCCACTAATCCTAAAAGCTTATAAACCACAAAAGAGAGGGAAAGGGAGCAAGGACCGTGCTGACCATAAGAGATTACACTCTACAAAAGAGAGAAAAGATGCCACAGACCATAAAATCTTACACACTACAAAAGAGAGAGAATGGTCAACGCTGACAGTGGTGTTACTAGAATCCAATGGACCCATTGCACAATTTGGACCTGCCCCCCCCACATGTTCTTTAGATGTATGAGCCCTTTTATCATCCTAAATCCAATAAGGACATACGAGTTGCTCAGTAATGTCCCCCATCTTAGGCTCCTTTCTGCTTCTCACTAAATTAGAATATCATCAAAAAGTTAATTTATCTCAGTTCTTCAATGCAAAAAGTGAAACTCATATTATGCTAGCTGAAGAGCCTGGTGTTGCCTCGGCATAGTAACTAACTGTGGTTAGTTATAACAAATTATAATGCTTATATTGCACATGAATTGTCGCTGTATGTTATATCTTCCTGTATATAGTGTATACCTCTGTGTCATTTCCTCTTGTATATAGTATATACACGTATGTCATCTCTGTCATGCCCGCCATGTCCATTATGTCTGTCATGTCCGTCATGCCCGCCATGTCTGTTTTGCCGCATGACCCCTGGAGCAGTGTGCATGTGCACCGAACTATCATGCCCGCCATGTCTGGTGTGCCGCATGACTCCTGGAGCGGTGTGCACATGTACTGAATTCTCATGCCCGTTATGTCTCATGCTGCAAGATGCCTGGAGCGGTGCGCAAGCGCGCCTTACCTCATCGCTGCACGCTGTTGCTAGGTAACCATCCGTCTCTGCTCTGATTCTGAAATCCTCTGTAGTTCTGGAGCCCCTGATTATGTGACCTTTCCTATGTTCCAACGCTGTCTGATTCTGCGATCCTCTATAAATTCCTGGACCCCCTGATCATGTGACCTTTCCTATGTTCCAGCACTGTCAGATTCTGCAGTCCTCTATGTATTCCTGGAGCCCTGATCATGTGACCTTCTCTATGGTTCTGCCCTGTCTGATCTAGCAACGCTCTCTATGATCCTGGAGGATCTGAACCAGAAGTCCTTCCCTGATCCTGACCCAGAACTGCAGGTGCTACGGTGCTATATCAGACCGCCCCTTCTTATAGTCGGGGCCTGAGTATCGTGTTGCTTCCCTGCATGGCTGCTTGGTCTGCTCGGTCGCTCCATGTATTCTGTGCCCCTGCACGCTGCCCTGTAGTGCTTCTCTGCACACGCTCTGTGCTTGTATTCTGCCTCTTGTCTTGTGCCACGTCTTGTGTTGTCTTTTGTGCCATGTTTTGTCTCTGCTATCCTTAGACTTGTAGTCCTTCCGGTGCTCTCTGCCTTGCCTGCTTTCCATGTCTATTCCTTGCTATGCTTTGCCTTGTAGTACTTCCTCTGTTCTCTGCCTTGCCTGTTTTGCCATGTCTGGCCTTTGCTATTCTGAGCCTTGTAGTACTCCCACGTTCTCTGTCTCTGGTACTCTGTCTTATGGTGCTCTCTTGCACATTCCATGTCTAGTCTCAAGGTTCTGCCTTGACCCAGCTCTGGGCTTCAGCCTACGCTCCGCTGCTAGACTCTGTCCTATCGTGCTCTCTAGCACATTTCATGGCTAGTCTCAAGGTTCTTCCTTGACCCGGCTCTGGGCTTCGGCCTACGCTCCGCTGCTAGCTCTGTTCTCGCTCTGACCTCACTCTGTGTTTCTGCCTACGTTCCGCTCCTGATTCCGTACCCTGTCTAGCTTTGCCTTGTTTCTCACTTTGCCTCACCTTGTTTCTTCGTGTGCCCTTTGCATGCACCTGGCCTTCCTTGCCTCCTGTTTGTGCCTCAGCCGTGCCTGCCCTAGCCGTGCCCGCCTGCTTGTGCCTCAACCGTGCTCGTCGGTCAGTGACAGCTGTGTCGACTGCTATGCCCCAGCCGGGTTCGCTGAAGTCTTACCCGCCTGTTTGTGCTGCAGCCCATCCAGCTAGCCAGTGCCCAGCCGTGCTCTCTGTGCTTCCTTGCACCTACGCTGTCTCTGCACTGTGCTCTCCGTGCTTCTCTTAGCACGTGCAGGCCCTCGCCTGCACCGTGGCATACCACATGTGCTTCTGTAAAAGTACACGCAGGTCTTGCCATGTACCCTGTCGTGCCCTCTCGCACGCACAGGTCCTAGCCTGTACTCTGACCCTGGTGTGGCTTTCTGCACGCGAAGGACTCTGCCTTGAACCCTGACCCTGGCATGCCCCTCTGCACTCGCAGGACTCTGCCTTGAACTATGACCCTGGCGTGCCCTCTGAACACACAGGACTCTGCCTTGTCCCTTGTGCCTTGGCTGTCTCTACACATGCATCCTGCCTTGTATGTTGAAGTTTGAACCCTGGCGTGTCCCCTACACACGCACCGTGTTTCACACCTTGAACCTGGCGTGTCCCCTACACACGCACCTTGCCTTGCACCTTGCCCTGGACCCTGTTGTGCCCCTAGTACGCACCCTGCCTGGAATCCTTCCTTGGACCTCGGCATGTTCTCTAACACGCAACCTGCCTGGAATCTTGTCCTGCCTCCTTGCCTGTACCCTGGTTTGCCTGCTGGACTCCTGGAACCTGCTGTCACTGCCAGAGATCGTAAGCATGAAGTCTACAGCCTGATGCCCTGATCCCTGCCAGCTGTCCGTAGTCCGATGCCATTGTGTCCTTGCCAGTAACCAGGCTTGCCTTCTAGCACGTACTATTCATGGACCTTGGCATGCCATCCATGCACCTTGCCGTGTTTTCTTGTTATCTCGTTTTTGCACTGAATGTTATCCTGAATTTGCCTTAATGAAGATACCTTGAACTTATGTCTTGTCTTGTTTCCTGCTTGGCCCTGGTCGTCTGACACTCACATTGTGTCTTCCTTGAGCCCGCCGTCTGGTGCCAGGAGAACCACCCCCTTGGTCTTGCCCCTGACACTCCCTGTATAGGGGGTGGTTCCTCACAAGGTCAGCTAACCCTATGTGGGTGGGTGCCACGACCCAGAGGGTCCACTCTAAAGAAAAAGTCGACTCAGTGTAAGCTGACCTCATCACAATCTCCTTCTGCATATAGTATATACCTATATGTCATCTCCTCCTGTATATAGTATATACCTGTGTGTCATCTCCTCCTCTATATATTATATACCTGTATGTCATCTCCTTCTGTATATAGTTTGTACCTGTATGTCACCTTCCCTGTATATAGTATATACCTGTATGTAATTTCCTCCTGCACATAGTATATACCTGTATGTCATCTCTCTTGTATATAGTTTATACCTGTATGTCATCTTTCCTGTATATAGTTTTACCTGTATGTCATCTCCTCATGTATATAGTATATACCTGTATGTCATCTCCTCCTATATATAGTATATACCTGTATGTCATCTCCTCCTGGATATAGTATATACCTGTATGTCATCTTCTCCTGGATATAGTATATACCTGTGTGTCATCTCCTCCTGTATATAGTAAATACATGTATGTCATCTCCTTCTGTGTATACTGTAGTATATACCTGTATGTCATCTCCTCCTGTATATGGTATGTACCTGTATGTCATTTCCTCCTGCACATAGTATATACCTGTATGTCATCTCCCTTGTATATAGTATATACCTGTATGTCATCTTTCCTGTATATAGTTTTACCTGTATGTCATCTCTCCTGTATATAGTTTATATCTGTATGTCATCTCCTCCTGTATATAATACATACCTGTATGTCATCTCCTCCTGGATATAGTATATACCTGTGTGTCATCTTCTCCTGGATATAGTATATACCTGTGTGTCATCTCCTCCTGTATATATTATATACCTGTATGTCATCTCCTTCTGTTTATAGTATATACATGTATGTCATCTCCCCATGTATATAGTATATACCTCTTTGTCATCTCCTCCTGCATATAGTATATATCTGTATGTCATCTCCTCCTGTATATAGTATATACCTGTGTGTCATCTCCTCCTGTATATATTATATACCTGTATGTCATCTCCTCCTGTATATAGTATATACCTGTATGTCATCTCCCCTGCATATAGTATATACCTGTATGACATTTCCTCCTGCACATACTGTAGTATATACCTGTATGTCATCTCCCTTGTGTATAGTTTATATCTGTATGTCATGGCACTGCCTGAGCATAGTAACTAACTGTGGTTAGTTATGACAAATTATAATGATTATATTGCACATGAATTGTCGCTGTATGTCATATCCTCCTGTATATAGAGTATACCTCTGTGTCATTTCCTTCTGTATATAGTTTATACCTGTATGTCATCTCCTCCTGTGTTTAGTATATACCTGTATGTCATCTCCTTTTGTATATAGTGTATACCTGAATGTCATCTCCTCCTGGATATAGTATATACCTGTGTGTCATCTCCTCCTGTATATATTATATACCTGTATGTCATCTCCTCCTGTATTTAGTATATACCTGTATGTCATCTCCCCTGTACATATTATATACCTCTTTGTCATCTCCTCCTGCATATAGTATATACCTGTATGTCATCTCATCTGTATATAGTATATACCTGTATGTCATCTCTCCTGTATATAGTTTATACCTGTATGTCATCTGCTCCTGTATATAGTATATACCTGTATGTCATCTCTTCCTGTATATTGTATATACCTGTATGTCATCTACCCTGCATATAGTATATACCTGTATGACATTTCCTCCTGCACATACTGTAGTATATACCTGTATGTCATCTCCCTTGTGTATAGTTTATATCTGTATGTCATGGCACTGCCTGGGCATAGTAACTAACTGTGGTTAGTTATGACAAATTATAATGATTATATTGCACTTGAATTGTCGCTGTATGTCATATCCTCCTGTATATAGAGTATACCTCTGTGTCATTTCCTTCTGTATATAGTTTATACCTGTATGTCATCTCCTCCTGTGTTTAGTATATACCTGTATTTCATCTCCTTTTGTATATAGTGTATACCTGAATGTCATCTCCTCCTGGATATAGTATATACCTGTGTGTCATCTCCTCCTGTATATATTATATACCTGTATGTCATCTCCTCCTGTATATAGTATATACCTGTATGTCATCTCCCCTGTATATATTATATACCTCTTTGTCATCTCCTCCTGCATATAGTATATATCTGTATGTCATCTCATCTGTATATAGTATATACCTGTATGTCATCTCTCCTGTATATAGTTTATACCTGTATGTCATCTGCTCCTGTATATAGTATATACCTGTATGTCATCTCTTCCTGTATATTGTATATACCTGTGAACAACGGCAAAGCAAAGTCCAGCAATAACGTGAGCAATCCAGGATGCTGTTAAAACATTTTTTTTTTTCTTTTTATTCATAAATCCATTAAAATGCAATGGTCCAAGCAGTTCAAAACAGCAATAACGCATTGTATATACCTGTATCTCATCTCCCCTGTATAGAGTATATACCTCTTTGTCATCTCCTCCTGCATATAGTATATACCTATATGTCATCTCTTCTGTATATTGTTTATACCTGTATGTCATCTCTCCTGTATATAGTTTATACCTGTATGTCATCTGCTCCTGTATATAGTATATACCTGTATGTAATCTCCTCCTCTATATAGTATATACCTTTATGTCATCTCCTCCTGTGTATAGTACCATATTTTCTGGCGTATAAGACGACCAGGCGTATAAGACGACCAGGCGTATAAGACGACCCTCCCAACTTTTCCAGTTAAAATAGTAAATCTTCTTAAAAGTCTGGGGATCTTCTTATACGATTGTGTCATCTTATATGCCGGGTACGGAGCAATCTTCATATGGCGGGGGAGTGGTCCCGATGAAGAAGGGAGGGTGTAAGTGGAGTTATCATCCCCCTTTTACCTCATTGGTGGCTGCGGGTCTCTGCTGTGGGGATCGGCGGCTCCTCCATCTGCAGTGTGGCGGCGGCTCCTCTTTGTCCAGTGTGAGAGCGCTGTGCTTGGGGCTCTCTGTCCAGCGTCGGGGCTCCGACATTTCCCCATAGCCCGGAGGCCCAGGCAGCTCTATTGCTGAGATGCGGTGGCCTCCGGGAAAATGACCACCGGAGCCTGCGCGAGCCCAGATTCAGATCTCGTCTCCCGAGATATCGGGACGAGATCTGAATCTGAGCTCGCGCGGGCTCTGGCCGCCATCTTCCCGGAGGCCATCCCATTGCAGCAATGGAGCTGCCTGTGCCTCCGAGCTATGGGGAAATGCCGGAGGAGCCGCGACGCAGGACAGAGAGCCGCCGCCCCCACGCTGGACAAACAGGAGCCGCTGCCGCTGACCACCAGCACAGAGCCGCCACACTGCTGAAGGAGGAGCCGCCACACCGCTGCCACCAATGAGGTAAAAGGGGATGATAACACCACCTACACCCTCCCTTCTTCATTGGGACCACTCCCCCGCCATATGCACTCGGCGTATAAGACGACCCCTGACTTTTAAGCAGATTTTTAGGTGTTAAAAAGTCGTCTTATACTCCGGAAAATACGGTATATACGGTACATCTTGCAGATTCCCTCCCATCTGTACACGGTGAAGGCGCAGTGTCCCTGCAGCACAAAGCATTTCAGAGCATCGACTCTGCCCCATGACTCTCAGTTCTGCGCATCTGAGGCCACGGTGTGAGGAGCAGATGCCGGAGCTGCTGGGTGAGGTGAGTTATGGGGGTGCTCAGGGGCAGGGAGCTCGGGATGTGCTCAGTAATCGGGGGCGGTGAGGCCAGGATGTGCTCAGTGCTCGGGGCCGATATTTCTCAGCTCTGATATTTGTCTACTGAGGTAGAGACAGCAGTTGGGATACCGGGATGAATGATGTGGTATATTAGGGGTAGTAGTTCGATGGCTCTGACAGGATGATGTGGGATATTATGGGTAGTAGTCCAGTTAGATGTGGCCTGTGCCTGCCGTGCACTAATGCTTTGTGTGTCGAGTGAGTGTGGTTATGCAGAGTGCGCAGGGATATGTGGAGTGGGCGTGTCTTGATACATACACACACACATACACTTAGCTTCATATATATAGATAGTAGATAGATAGATAGAATCATTGCAAACAGAGTGATCTATTTAAAGTGTTTATTTCTGTTTATGTTGATGATTATGGCTTAAAGTCAATGAAAAAACAAAAGTCACCATCTCAGTAAATTAGAATAATTAACAAAAAATACCTGCAAAGGCTTCCTAAGCATTTAAAAAGGTTGTTTAGTCTGCTTCAGTGGGCTCCACAATCATGAGGAAGACTGCCTCACTTCCTAAGCATTTAAAAAGATCTCTTAGTTTGTTTCTGTGGGCTCCACAATCATGAGGAAGACTGCTGACTTGACAAATGTCCAGAAGGCAGTCATAGACACACTCCACAAGGAGGGTGAGCCACAAAAGGTCATTGCTAAAGAAGCAGGCTGTTCACAGAGTGCTGTATCCAAGCATATTAATGGAAAGTTGAGTGGAAGGAAAAAGTGTATTAGAAAAATGCGCACAAGCAACCAGGATAACCGCAGCCTTGCGAGGATTGTTAAGAAAAGTCCATTCAAAAATTTTGGGGAGAATCACAATGAGTGGACTGCTGCTGGAGTTATTGCTTCAAGAGTCACCACAAACAGATGTATCCAGGACATAGGCTACAAGTGTCGCATTCCTTATGTCAAGCCACTCATGACCTATAGTTAATGGCAGAAGCATCTTTCCTGGGCCAATAAGAAAAAGAACTGGACTATTGCTCAGCAGTCCAAGATGTTGTTTTCAGATGAAAGTAAATTTTACATTTCATTTGAAAATCAAGGTCCCAGAGTCTGGAGGAAGAGTGGAGAGGCACACAATCCAAGCTGCTTGAAGTCTAGAGTGAAATTTCCACAATTAGTGATGCCTTGGGGAGCCATGTCATCTGCTGGTGTAGGTCCACTGTGTTTTATCAAGACCAAAGTCAGCACAGCCATCTACCAGGAAAATTTAGAGCACTTCATGCTTAACTCTGGAAACCAGATTTTTGAAGATGGAATTTTCATTCTCCAGCAGGACTTGGCACCTGTCCACACAATGCCTCAGGGGTCAGCTGTTAGTTAATTTATTTGCAAACCTGTCCACACTGCCAAAGGTACCAATACTTGGTTTATAAACCACAATATCACTGTGTTTGATAGGCCAGCAAACTCACCTGACCTTAACCCCATAGAGAATCTCTGTGGTATTGTCGAAAGGAAGAGGAAAGACACCAGACCCAACAATGCAGACGAGGTGAAGGCTGCTATCAAAGCAACCTGGGCTTACATAACACTTAAGCAGTGCAACAGGCTGATCACCTCCATGCCACATTGATGCAGTAATTGATGCAAAAGGAGCCCAACCAAGTACTGAGTGCATTTACTGAACATACATTTCAGTAGGCCAACATTTTGAATTTTAAAATCCTTTTTCAAGCTGGTGTTATAAAGTATTCTAATTTACTGAGATAATGACTTTGGGGTTTTCATTGGCTGTAAGCCATAATCATCAACATTAACAGAAATAAACACTTGAGACAGATCACTGTTTGTAATGACTCGATATAATATATGAGTTTCACTTTTTGTATTGAAGAAATGAAATAAATTAACTTTTTGATGATATTTTAATTTAGTGAGAACTTGTACAGTCATTGCCAAAATTGATGGCATCTTTGAAATTGTTCCAGAAAATGATTGCAGTTACACATGTTTAGGTATACACATGTTTATTTATATCTATGTACCGTGTATTGTTTATTTATATCACTGTATCATGTTATCTAGTAGATAGAAAAATATTAAAATTTAAGAGTTCTCAGTGGTTGATACCTTTTTAATGGCTAACTGAAAAGATGTTAGCAAATTGCAAGCTTTCAAGATTACTGAGGTCTATTCATCAGGCAAAGAAGGGTCACATTTTTATGCACAAGAGGACACAGGAAAAATGCAATAGATAAGACAAGTGACGTGAAGAATAACTATCAATCTGGGATGGGAAGAAAACAGTTATGTCTATAAATATTGGAACACTTCATAGATAAGGAGTGTGAAAGTTTTATTGTCCTGTGATTGAGGTCTGGTCCATGATTGTGAAGCCCCCAAAATGGTCTGAGGAGCACATTCCTTAGTTGATATAGAAAGACTTAAATCTATGTGACACATTAATTCCTGCACTGAGTGTGTCAAAGGTTGTCATAAATTTATACTCCAAAATGTTTCTGTCTCTCTGAGATTTGAAGTTGCCTTTTAATACAAGTAAGTTCATATCTATGATGCTGTCATCAAGAATACAAAAATGTTTGGCCACAGGTGAATCTATTCTTTTTTCATATTTAAAAATCACATTTAACAAAATTAAAAAATGGGCCATACAAAACTGTTGGAACCCTCATCTTAATATTTGTTTGCACACCCTTTGGAATAAATAACTGCAATCAATCGCTTCCTATAACCATCAACAAGCTTCTTACACATCTCGATTGAAATTTTTGACCACTCCACTTTTGCAAACTGCTCCAGGTGGTCTGTCATATTTGAAGGGGGCATTTTCCCGACAAAATTTTTAAGATTTCTAGACAGGAGTTAAATGATTTTTAGATCCTGACACATTGCTGGCCACTTCAGAACTCTCCAGTGCTGGAAAACCCATTACATAGGACGCAAACCCAGCTTTCCAACACCGGGCACTACATTGCAACCCAAAATCCTTTGGTAATCTTCAGATTTCATGATGCCTTGTACACAGGCAATGAAAATGAGGATGAGTGACCTCATGGAGATCAACATCCAACACTGCGGAGACATCATCACATGTTTCTCAACGCAGTCATTGGCTAGTCATTGCTTGCGTTGAGAAACGTGATGGTGTCTCCGCGGCTGTTGATTTACATGTTTTTGCATATTTCCCATAAGGGATGGGGGCATTGCTCTAGCATCATTGCGTTGAGAAACATGTGATGGTGTCTCCGCAGTGTTGGATGTTGATCTCCATGAGGTCACTCATCCTCATTTTCAGAGTCTTTTACTAGGCATTGCTCCTACTAGCCAGTTTCCTACTCCACACTGATGAGGGGGCAATACCCCAAAACAGCTGTCTGTGGATGGATACCATGTTTTGGCATAGGTGGTTTCCTTCATTGGAGACTGCCCATCCCGTGGTTGTTCCTTCCCGGGGAAAGACCTGGCTAGTCATTGCTTGCGTTGAGAAACATGTGATGGTGTCTCCGCGGCTTGTGTTTTGCATGTTTTTGCATATTTCCCATGAGGGATGGGGGCATTGCTCTAGAATCACTGCGTTGAGAAACATGTGATGGTGTCTCCGCAGTGTTGGATGTTGATCTCCATGAGTTCATTCATCCTCATTTTTCATAGTGTGGAACACAGACGCACAATGCAAAGCTTGAGTCATACTCTCCCCTTTTTATTTGGTTTCAGATGTGATTTTAATATTGCCCGCCTCTGTTATTTGTCACAGATGAGTTTAAAATAGCATCTCATGTTTGAAACAAAGTTGTTTGCCCACATTTATGTAAAGGTGTCAACAATTTTGTCTGATTCGTTTTTGGGGCTTAGTGTGAAATT
Organism: Dendrobates tinctorius; assembly: GCF_039654945.1. Classification (NCBI taxonomy): domain Eukaryota; kingdom Metazoa; phylum Chordata; class Amphibia; order Anura; family Dendrobatidae; genus Dendrobates; species Dendrobates tinctorius. The sequence goes on from NW_027361714.1 coordinate 40,802,943, forward strand.
TTGCCCGATTTGCCTTTTTTTCTGTTTTTTTTTGTGCTGTTCTAGTACACATAAAGAAACTAAACATGTAACAAAACACATCTAACTGTGTCAATTTTCTGGGAGAAATACTTCATTTTCTGGAACAATTTCAAGGGTGTCACCACTTTTGAACATTACTGTAACCCAATATTCAAATGTAAATTAATGTCGACCCCTCCCCACTAACTACAATACTTGCAAAAAGCATGCTCAGGACTAAGTCATAATAGGATAAAAATGCAAAGACACAGAGAAATCCTTAAGAACCATTAATATATATATATATATATATATATAAATATATATATACCATAATATATATATAAATATATATATATACCATATTTTTTTAACTATAAGACGCACCCCAAATTGGTTCATTCGGTGGACCAGGATGGTGCGGTGGCCTCTGTGAAATCCCATCCCAAGCTGGTGTGGTGGCGGCGGTGGCTCTGTGCTGGGGTAAAGACTCTGTGTTGGGGCAGGGAGGCTGTGCTGGCGCTGGGGAGCTGTGCTGGTGCAGGGGGCTGTGCTGGGGCTGGAGAGCTGTGCTGGGGCAGGGGGGCTGTCCTCCGATGCAGGGGCTGTACTCCTGTGCAGTGACAGCTGCTCTCTGTGCTCCGTGGGGGGCTCCGCCTGCATTTCGTCAAAGCCCGGAGGCCCCCGCACATCCGTTGCTGCCATGTTGCGGTGGCCTCCAAGAACATGGCCTCCGGGAACATGGCCGCTGGGCCGGGGGTGGCGCATGCTCAGATTCAAATCTCGGCAACGAGATCTCGTCCCAAGATTTCAGGAGAGGAGATCTCGTTGCCGATATCTGAATCTGAGCATGCGCCACCCCTGGCCCGTTGGCCATGCTCCCTGAGGCCAGCACAACATGGCAGCAATGGATGTGCTGGGGCCTCCGGGCTTTGACAAATGCCGGCGGACCCCCCATGGAGAACAGATAGCCGCTGCTACTGCCCTGGAGCACAGCCCGCCACCACACCACAGAGCCCCACCGCTCCCGCACCAGCCATAGGATTTGTAAGTATATTGTGACCATAGACGCTCCCCCATTTCCCCAAAAAAATGTTTGGGAAAAAGTGCATCTTATGGTCTGAAAAATACGGTGTATATATATATATATATGTGTGTGTATATGGAAGGTTTTCCAATTCATTCAGGAACCTCATTCCATCATTTCTCTTCATAAACATTCTCCAATAACTTTCATGACAAAATAAAAAAATAAGCAGCATATTAAAAATGTGTGTGTATATATGTGTGTGTCTATATATATATATATATATATATATATATACAGTCATGGCCAAAAGTATTGACACCCCTGCAATTCTGTCAGATAATACTCAGTTTCTTCCTGAAAATGATTGCAAACACAAATTATTTGGTATTATTATCTTCATTTAATTTGTCTTAAATGAAAAAACACAAAAGAGAATGAAGCAAAAAGCAAAACATTGATCATTTCACACAAAACTCCAAAAATTGGCCGGACAAAAGTATTGGCACCCTCAGCCTAATACTTGGTTGCACAACCTTTAGCCAAAATAACTGCGACCAACTGCTTCCGGTAACCATCAATGAGTTTCTTACAATGCTCTGCTGGAATTTTAGACCATTCTTCTTTGGCAAACTACTCCAGGTCCCTGATATTTGAAGGGTGCATTCTCCAAACTGCCATTTTTAGATCTCTCCACAGGTGTTCTATGGAATTCAGGTCTGGACTCATTGCTGGCCACCTTAGAAGTCTCCAGTGCTTTCTCTCAAACCATTTTCTAATGCTTTTTGAAGTGTGTTTTGGGTCATTGTCCTGCTGGAAGACCCATGACCTCTGAGGTAGACCCAGCTTTCTCACACTGGGCCCTAAATTATGCTGCAAAATTTGTTGGTAGTCTTCTGACTTCATAATGCCATGCACACGGTCAAGCAGTCCAGTGCCAGAGGCAGCAAAGCAACCCCAAAACATCAGGGAACCTCCGCCATGTTTGACTGTAGGGACCGTGTACTTTTCTTTGAATGCCTCTTTTTTCTCCTGTAAACTCTATGTTGATGCTTTTGCCCTAAAAGCTCTACTTTTGTCTCATCTGACCAGAGAACATTCTTCCAAAATGTTTTAGGCTTTTTCAGGTAAGTTTTGGCAAACTCCAGCCTGGCTTTTTTATGTCTCGGGGTAAGAAGTGGAGTCTTCCTGGGTCTCCTACCATACAGTCCCTTTTCATTCAGATGCCGACGGATAGTACGGGTTGACACCGTTGTACCCTCGGACTGCAGGGCAGCTTGAACTTGTTTGGATGTTAGTGGAGGTTCTTTATCCAACATCCGCACAATCTTGCATTGAAATCTCTTGTCAATTTTTCTTTTCTGGCCACATCTAGAGAGGTTAGCCACAGTGCCATGGGCTTTAAACTTCTTGATGACACTGCGCACGGTAGACACAGGAACATTCAGGTCTTTGGAGATGGACTTGTAGCCTTGATATTGCTCATGCTTCCTCACAATTTGGTTTCTCAAGTCCTCAGACAGTTATTTGGTTTTTCTTTTCTCCATGCTCAATGTGGTACACACAAGGACACAGGACAGAGGTTGAGTCAACTTTAATCCATGTCAACTGGCTGCAAGTGTGATTTAGTTATTGCCAACACCTGTTAGGTGCCACAGGTAAGTTACAGGTGCTGTTAATTACACAAATTAGAGAAGCATCACATGATTTTTCGAACAGTGCCAATACTTTTGTCCACCCTCTTTGTTATGTTTGGTGTGGAATTATATCCAATTTGGCTTTAGGACAATTCTTTTTGTGTTTTTTCATTTAAGACAAATTAAATGAAGATAATAATACCAAAGAATTTGTGTTTGCAATCATTTTCAGGAAGAAACGGAGTATTATCTCACAGAATTGCAGGGGTGTCAATACTTTTGGCCATGACTGTATATAGATATATAAACTAGATGTATAAGTGAACTTTGTTTAATTTAGAATCCTTTCCCTGTATAACTATGCATAAAATTTTTTTGGGAAAAAGTGCATCTTATGGTCTGAAAAATACGGTGTATATATATATATATATAATTGTGTCCATGGAAGGTTTTCCAATTCATTCAGGAACCTCATTCCATCATTTCTCTTCATAAACATTCTCCAATAACTTTCATGACAATATAAAAAAACAAACAGCATACTAAAAATGTGTGTGTATATGTGTGTGTGTGTGTATATATATATATATATATATATATATATATATCTCTCTCTCTCTATATATATATATATATATATATATATATATATATATAGATAGATAGATAGATATAGATATATAAACTAGATGTATAAGTGAACTTTGTTTAATTTAGAATCCTTTCCCTGTATATCGATGCATAAAAATTTCCCCTTAATTATATTAACACATTATACACAACCAAGAAAAGGAACATTTCCAGTATTAGCTGTGTTAAATACTATCTGAGTTTAGTGTCTTGTAGGTACAATATCTGTTTTCGCAAATTTATTCCTAAAATTCGGACCGTTTCTGTGATGACACAGCATTTAATCTTAATTGTCCAGATGTCTATTTTCAGTAGGCCAGGAGGCATAGACTATCATCTTTATGCTGACTTTTGAATTTATGTGTTTTTTCTTTGGTTGGTCAAGAAACTTACACTATTGTTCATATGAGCCTTCAACATTGACTTTTGAGTGGATATTTGTTGTAACTTGTTGTCTGTTATCTTGGATAGTAAGGGTGCAGGAGAATTGAATAATATATGATTGTTAATATGTTGTTTACACATTGTACAAGTACAGCTAGTTTGTTGGCCTGCAAAGCATAGACAGAAGAGCTATGAAAAATGATTAAATACTCACACAATGAGCGTTACACTCATCCTACCTCCCCCTGACCTGTGGATGATGACCTGAGCTACAGATGTGGGTATAAAAAAGGATTTATATTGTTCTGCAAGAAGAATCAAGGGACTTAACAGAACAATAGCCAGGACACCATAACTCCATAAAGGAACACTCTACCAGGACAACATGGCTACTTCAAGAGGGACACAGATTTGGCATTCTACAGATTATTCACTTAGGGGACTACAGCCCCAACTGAAAGAACACAGATCTGTTTCAATGGCTCTCAGTGAACACATGGATACATTTGGGGAAGAAAGAATTTGGACCCATTGGTCACCTGAGCCCCATTGATCTGTTTAGAGAAGTCAGGATTTGCACACTTTCGTCACCTAGCTCCATGGAGACATTTGGAGAAGCCAGATTGTGACCCTCCGGTCACCTGTCCATGTACTCCAATGGACTGTCAGCTTCCTAAGCTTTTCATTACCTCCTCTCTGCGGGTGCTCCCCAAAATCCCCAAGATCGGGATGCTACTGATGGGAGTAGTTGGCCCTGGATGCCCTGGAGTCGCAGCTGCTATAATCCCGATTAGTTAGCGGAAGGGTAAAACGCTGTAATTTTGCACCATCTTGAGTATTTTGCTGGGTCTTTTCTATATATTTTTGTCTGTTTTGTGGTTCAATAAAGTATTGCCACACTGTTTTATCCTCACCCTGAGTTGTCTGAGCAGTGGTCTATGGTAAAAAAGGAGAGTGGGCATTCAGTAGGATGAGCCCTGGTTTACGCGTCTCAGGCCAGAAGATCAGAGCACACACTGACCCCCCATGTCTCCACACCTTCTATTAAGGGTGAATATAATTATCAAACATATATGTGGCAATTGACGCTATTGCATTTGGATTAGACCCACTGCACACTTTGTTAGTGCCGCAACAGGAAGCTGTTATTTTATGAGGGGCTACACCAACTGCAAGACCACTAGAGTAGTTTATTTTGCCACCTACTCATGCTCCTTAAACTAAAAAGGGAAGACAAAATGAGAGTTTAGAATATGGGAGCATTTGGGTTGGATATCAGCAACATCAGAGACTGACATCGATTGCCACCTCCGAGAGTTCCAACAGGAAAATGATAGGTCCTTCCCTTCTCCACACTTATTAGTTCCTCACCCAATCGCCTCCAAGACTTCTTCCGAATATCTCCCATTCTCTGCAATTCTTGGCCTCAACATGTCCAATTATCCAACACATTTGGATCCTGCACAAAGAACTTGAAAACCAACCTCTTCAAGAAAGCTTACAGCATGAAATGACTATGCTGTCTCCTCACCACTGCCGATGCTGCCACCTTGCCAACACCGGAGCTGCTGCATCCCCTCAACCTACTGTCTCCTTCCCTCATTCCTGTAGATGTAAACCCGCAAGGGCAGGGTCCTTTTTTATCTGTACCAGTCTGTGATTTTTAGTTTGTTTACTGTAAGCAATATCTGTATTTTCTATGTAACTCCTTCTCATGTACAGCACCATGGAATCAATGGTGCTATATAAATAAATAAATAATAATAATAATAACATTCTATGTACTGGAGTTTACTAAACAAAACTTGAGGAAGGGGGATGGGAAAAACAAAATACTGTGTAAGGAGTGTGAATGAATTTTTAGAATGGAAACCCCAAAATCTGAGAGGACTAAATTAACAGCTCAGCTATACCCCTTCTTGTAGCCTCCATGGTACTGTACTTGGGGGTCACTTTTGTTCCATTATTGTTTTGAGGAATCATCACAGACATATTTTTGTAAATAGGGTTCATTTTCTTTTGCAGAGATGAATGTCCTATATTATCAAAACCGAATTTGGAATGAATAGTTTCTTGGAGGGATTTATTTAAGCCCCATTTATATTATTTATCAATTCTTACTTATCAGCTAACTGTATATATACATTATCTTTTGTTACCATGCAACAAAAATGGCTGACACATCCTCTTTTTTATATTATATTTGGGACCTACTTTATGAGTACACAAAAGGGATGAATGTGCCCCCAATCTAATGTATCATAATACCTAGGGGTATTGTCAGATATGGCTGGAATGGCTCCTTGTCGATGCTTTATTATTCGGAGTGTGTGCATTAAGTTGTAGGACTGTAAACAGTCTGACACCTAGCTTTTGGGGCTCATGTTCAGGTGCATGCACACTAGATGCAGCACTGTGTATTATTTGGCATAGTGCAAATGAGCCGCCCTTAGATCGCGGTCATGTCATCTTTGATGCTAATCAAGTCATCCGAGTATTAGTTTATGCATCGGGCATCAGGTGATTTCCCTGTCACATGATAACCCTCTAGTGAAAGATGCAATGCTTAATTTCCTTATGAAGTAAAAGATGTCCTGCAGTGACATCAGCTCAGCAGTGGCACCCAGCTATACCCATCTACTGTTCAGAGAAGTCTGGCCAGATGTTGTCTTCATGGAAGAATTGTGGCCATATAGCCATACTTTTGAAATGGAAGCAAGGCGAAGAGACTTAACTATGCATGGAAACATAGTAAATAGGGTGCAGAAAATGGCAGCAGGTGTTCTGGACTCATGAGTCAAAATGTGAAATCTTTGGCTGGAATAAAATGCAATTTGTTAGCCAAGGTGCTGCAGAGTGGTACAATAAGGATTCCAAGCAAAGAAAAAAGCTTGGTGGAGGTCACTTTGTTGAGGATTTGGTCAGAATTAATGGTGTCCTTGTGAGCAGGTCACGGGATGCAGTGACAGACAGGAGAAAGAGCAAGGGTTAACTGGGTTTAATTTATAGTGGGATACTCCACACAGGGAGGTAAAGGGTTAAACAGGGAATTAAGCAGTTCAAATGTAAAATTGTAGGTAGTATTAAAGTACAGTAAAGACAGTAAGGGCAGTTCTTGTAGAGTTAACTTATACTATCCGTCTATTCCCAGGCCGTGAGAGTTGTTAAGCGGTGATGGCACCAACAATGGCTGGCACGATGCTTGCGAAGGTCCTGGAAATAACGGTCATCAGTCTTCTGGTGGCAGCGGTTGGTCTCTGGTATCTTCCGCCGAGCCCCTAGTCCATGTACCAGTGTGGCTGGAAGGATAGAGGCCACAGCACTGTCTGAGCCCAACATGGTCCGGCAAAAGAATACTGGAGAAGCAGCATGCAGATCACAGTTCCACCCTCGGTCTCTCTCAGGCGGCACACGCACAGTACTCACGGGCCTGGAGCGCTCAGCTCCTTGCTTAGTAATGATCAGCGAGCACACTGCACGTCCATTCTCACAATCTCTGCTGGCAGCAGCGGGGATGCTTCGGCGCAGGTCTGTGTCGTTCCAGTGCTCGAGAGATGTAGCGCTCACTCCTTTATGATGCGCGCTGTCTCTTACCGCCAAGTCTGCCTGTTCCCACGCATGCTGTCTTCTCAGAGCCTTAGTCACGCCTCCTGTTGCTAAGTACAAAGGTTGGTCCAGTTCACTAAGCTTTCCCCCGGACAACAGAGGATGCAGCCAAGACAGTTCCAAACCCAGCGCAAGACAGGTACCCCTGGTCCGGTCCTTCTTCTTACACCCTCATTGCTAAGAAATATAGGCAGTTACTTATCTTTCTTACAGTAACATCAGGTAAATGTCTGTTTGGCTACAAATTTATTCTGCAGTTGGACAATGACCCAAAACATACAGCCAATGTAATTAAGAACTATATTCAATGCACAAAGGAGCAAGGAGTCCTGTAAGTGATAATATGACCCCAACAGAAGAAACAGAAGACTTTGGGCAAGCCTAAATCCACAGTGTAAGTGGATGAAAAACTGGAGAGACAATAAGCGCAGTAGGGTTTTATCTGAGTTAAAAGGGAAGGTAAAAAGTGAATTATGCTTACTTATAGGTCAGCTTAGAAAGTTGGCTGCTGTAGATCCACAATATGGATAGACATGTTAGACTGGAAGTGAGTGGGTATACTGTAAATTGAGGCTGCCAATGGTCCAGAATGGAATAAGAAACCGGAATAGTATAAATGGGGTTTTTAGTTGTCATTTGTCAACACGTTTCCAAGTAAATATAGTTGTTCATCAGGGCAAACAACAGCGATCTTCTCATTTAAACTCTTCCGGTCTCTTACTCCTTCTGGACCATTAGCAGTGTAAGGTGCACAGGGCGGTAAACATGGGCGAGTGGCTGCTGTATTCTCACACCTGGCACACTACAAATAAACAGTGTCCCAATTCCCATGTGCTGTGCGTGTGGTACAGAACACTCATGTTTCAACCGCAGGCCTCTGCTGTCCTGGATCCATGAACATTCGTACCCAAATCAGAGGACAAACAGTAAAAGTTTACTTAGCATTTTGAGTCCAATTGATGTTACAGCACAGTAGGTTTCCAAGTTCTCTATTTCGCCTGAGCTATCGCTTTCCTCACTGGCATCTCTTCCATGAGTCCAGTCCCGTCGTCCTCATGCATTTCACCACCCTGCTTCCACTTGTTGGAAGGAAATAAAGCACGCCTTCTAGTGCCTAGTTTGGGTCGTAGGCACGAACGTTACAAGAATGTACGCTGAAGACAGTTGTCGATGTTCTCATACTGCCAAACAGTTTGTACTTCTCGGGCCATCCAGCCCTCTGGCCTAAAATTCCTGCTAAAACTTTATCTATCATAAATCTTATCTCCAACTCTCTAAACAGGAAGTGCTCCCTTTCTTAACTGACCTTGCCCCTCTCATGCTGGGGCTAGTCCCAGCCATTTAACTATATATTAACCTGTAAACCCAATTCCTGTATCTAAGGTGCACACAACTGAAACTTCCCCCTTTCTATCCTAGTCCCTATGTTCTATGCTATATCTATTTCCTATACTTAACCCCGTAATTTCGCTATATACTATACATAAATCACACTTTACATTTATCACAGTGCATTACATTAACAGCATACATTAGTGCCTATAAATATATTATATACAAATATTAGTACAGTCACAAAAGTACAATAAAATCACACACTTTGTAGAAACACTAATAACAGCAGCAAAGATGTATACACCCACTAACTTCCAGTCTATCAAGTAAATCCACAGTTTGGTGCAAACGTGTGGAAGTGTATCTACTGTAGAAGAATTAATACTCTTTTGAAGGCGAACAGTGGTCACTGGAAACACCAAATGTTGATGTGATTTAGATTTGTCTGTTATTCGCCCAAATTACATTTTGTAAACTGCTAAAAAATAAACTATCAACACATTTTTTCAAGCATTTTTACTTTCCAGCATTTGTTCTACACCTGCCTAAAACGTTTGCACTTTCCTAAGGCAATTATTACATTTTATGGATAAACTATGGTATATTATATATTGGTACATTTTAATAAAATAAAAGTTTTTCCTGTTAATAATCTAGATAAGGTACATGAAACCATATGGAGTGAGACAACTCCCCCTGACATTTTTATTAAGGTTATGTATATGGCTCTTCATCTCCAATCACATGGTGCTAATTGCTGTCTGCGGGACTGATGGCTACTGTGTACAGAGACCACATGCTCTCTCACTGACATGACCATTGCAGAGGGTGCACTGATTTTCATTTGCTGTCCTCTGACATAAACCTGCTGGTGCTAGGATGAACAGCTGGGAATATTCTGCTTTTAAAAGCTTATCTTGTTGATACTTGAATTGAACTATTACAGAGAGGAACAAGCAAACAGAGTGAATAAACCCTTTGTGGGCAACTTGTAGGAACAATAAGGGCCTCAATGTGTTTGCAGATTCATCTCAAGTCTAAGTGATGACGACGATGTTTAACAATGATACCGGCCAAATTCGTTCACAGCAAAGGAACTAACCAGATGTGGGGAGCAATAAGTATGCAAGACCTGGAAGTTGACTTCTACGCAGATAGCGAACAGCTGCTTAGTGTGCTGCTGTATTGGAATGGGGAAGAGTTCCTTTTTTTAGAACCTGAAAAAGATAAATATGCAATGTATGTAGACAGTTTCCTAATTTTTTTTAAAAATCCATTAATTGTAGAATCGAAAAATTCTGTTTAGACATTGCTATGTCATTCTGTTCTTGGAGGAACCGAAACATCTTTTACATTGGAGTGATTATTCCATTAGAAAACTATATTATTTCATTAGTGATATTAGTATTATTGAAATGTATTGGTCTATTTAAAACTGGGTACTAAGTTTAACTTTTCTATGAATATTGAGGTAAAATTTGATCCTTCTTGTGACTAAGAAACTGTGTAACACTTAGCACTAGTTTTATAAAAAAAAATATGGGTCCTGTTCAACTTGGATAATAAAGTAAGACCTTGAACGTCAAAGGCTTAAATATAGGATAAAAGTGTAAATTTCTATACAATACAATTAAAAAGAACTGGCATCAATGATCAAATATTGCCAAATATAGCCTATATGGTGAAAGTGTTTGAAAAGAATCTGCCATTAAAATCACGTTGCCTGAAAGACTTTATCAGAGACTGGCTACATGATTGTAACTAGTTGTATTTTACGCTTAGTGTGTGACATGTCAGAGGAAAGCATACTTTGAAAAGCTGACTTGGGATGATGGGGTGAGAATTGACCAGTCTTGTGGCATTTTCTAGTCCCACTCCAATTGACAAGTTCCTTCCATGTGGGCCACTACATTTAAGAATAAAATATACCCAGACCTCTCAGAATGAATAAAATGATAGGTTCTCCTTAAGGTGTTTTCTAACTGCCTAAAATAGTCTTAATAAAACTATTTTGTGTTACGCCTTTGGGAAGAGAGTGCTCTAGAGTGGATCCTCAGGGCCGTGGTACCGAACCTCCCCTGGGTGAGCTGAATCTAGTAATCTGACCCCTTTACAGGGATAGTCAGGGGCAAGCCCAGGGGACCCAAATACCACAACTGCTGGTACTGAGAAGGCAGCTCGTAGGGGCAAGGAATAGGAAGGCACAGAGGGTAGCAGCATTCAGGTCCATAATGAGTCACTGGGTGCAGGGGAACCAGGTTTTCAGGTAAGTGATGGATAATTCCTGGGGCTACTGGAGTGAAGCTGGAAATGTGGAGCAGGACATGGGAGCCACCGTAGATGCTTAGGAGGCAGGCGGCGAAGTGGAACAGACAAAGGCAAGGCAGAGATTAGGTGGGTACTAAACTAGAGTACCGGGAAGTACACGGAGGACCTGAGTATAAGCAAAGCGAACTAACACAATAATCAGGCACCTCCCCATAGAGGAGGCTGCCTGAAATACCCAGTACCTCACATCTATTGGCCGAAAAGTACTTCCAGGTTAGGGCATGACAGCTCTTTAAGTCACAGGCGAAGGGCATGGCCACCTCCTAAGATGGCTAGGGGGCGTGCACGAGCTCTGAGAACCAACAGTCAGAGGCAGAACAGGAAAAGCTGCAGAGGGAGAGGTATGTCAAAGTCTCCTATTTGTAGCATGAAGGGATGCCGGATGCACAGTAGGCAAAGCATGGTGAGAGGTGAAGGGCCGAGGGGCAGCAGCTGAAGACCTAACAGAACCCCCTCCTTTACACCCCCTCTTCCTAAGGCCAGAAAGGAACCTCTCCAGAATACCAGGTGCATTGATGTTCTCCCATGGTTCCCAAAATCTCTCCTCAGGAGCAAAGCCCTTCCAATCAAGTAAGAAGAAAGTTTTCCCTCTAACCTTCTTCATGGCAAGCCATCCCTCACCTCAAAGATGTTCTCGGTGCTGATAGGCTGGGAAGCAGTACAGGGTGAAGAATGAAAGCGATTAAATACCACAGGTTTAAGGAGGGATACATGAAAGCCGTTAGGAGTGTGGAGCGAGGCAGGCAACTTCAAATTGTAGGCAACTTCATTAATCCGTCCCAAGATCTAGAAGGGCCCAATGTAACATGGACCTAATTTGTAGGATGGAATCTTTAGCGTAATGTATTTGGAGGAGAGACAAACTTTATCGCCAGGGAGGTAAGGAGGTGAGTCCAAATGTCTTTTATCAGCATGTCTCTTCATCCTACCAGAAGCCCTTTCAAGAGCATTTTTGGTCTCCTCCCATATCTTAGAAAACTCCAAGGACAGAGTGTCGGCTGCCGGAACGCCCAAGATCGGGGAAAACGGAAGAGGCATACCAGGATGTTGTCCGAAGACAATGAGAAAGGGAGACTTGGTAGAAGACTCACTAGAATAGTTATTATATGCACATTCTTCCCAAGGAAGAAGTCTGACCCAGTCATCTTGATGAGCATTAGCAAAGTGTCGAAGATAGGAAGTTAAGACCTGGTTAATTCGCTCCACTTGACCATTGGTCTGGGGATGATATGCAGAGAAGAAGTCCAAGTTTATGTCCATAAGCTTGCAGAGCACCCTCCAGGACTGGGAAGTGAATTGAACTCCCCTGTCTGACACAATGCATCGAGGAAATCTGTGGAGTCTGAAGATGTGATTGATGAAAATCTTCACCAACTCAGGAGTGGATGGCAAACCAGGCAAAGGAACAAAGTGAGCCATTTTTAAAAAGTGATCTACGACCACCCAAATAACCGTACAATCGGAGGAACAAGGAAGGTCAGTAATAAAGTCCATAGCTATATGTTGCCAGGGAGTCGATGGAACCAGGAGGGGAAGCAGATGTCCTGATGGCAATTGTCTCAGGATCTTGTTCCTAGCGCAGGATAGGCATGAAGCAACAAACTCTTTGATATTTTCGCAAAAAGAAGGCCACCAATAGTGATGGGAGACAAGAGAGAGTGTCTTCTTCAGCCCACCATGGCTGGCAAATTTAGAAGAATGTCCACATAGCAGAACCTTCCCTCTGTCGTCCTCTGCCACAAACGTCTTATCGGGCGGAAGTCTAGCCAGGCTTAAGGGAGCCACAGTGATCATCTTAGAAGGGTTGATAATGTGTGATGGCTCCTCCTCTTCATTGGATGACTGGAAGGACCTCAACAGAGCATCAGCCTTGACTTTGTTACTGCCTGGCTGGAAGTGGAGTTCAAAGCCAAAAGAGGCAAAGAACAGAGAAATGCCGAGGATTGAGCCTTTGAGCGGACTGGAGATAGGCCAGGTTTTTATGGTCAGTGAAGATTACAAAAGGATGTACGGCTCCCTCGAGAAGGTACCACCATTCCTCCAATGCCAATTTTATGGCAAACAACTCACGGTCTCCGATTGAATAATTGCGTTCGGGTGCAGAAAAAGCTTTGGAGAAGAAACCGCAGGTGACTAACCCTCCTGAACAAGACTTCTGGGAGAGCACAGCACTGGTTGCCGTGGAAGAGGCGTCTACCTCAAGAATGAATTGTTTGTTAGCCTCTGGTCGATGTAGAGCAGGAGCCGCCGCAAAGGTTTGCTTCAGGGTCAGAAAGGCGTTCTCAGCCTCTGGAGATCAGACATTTGGATTAGCTCCTTCATGGATAAGAGAAGAGATAGGCATGGTCAACGAGGAAAAGTGAGGAATGAACTGCCTGTAATAGTTTGCGAAACCAAGGAACCGTTGGATGGCCCTAGTCCTGAGAGGTTGCGGCCAGTTGAGCATGGTGGACACTTTCTCTGGGTCCATCCTTAAGCCAGAGTCGGAAATAATATACCCCAGGAAGGGTAAGAATGTTTGTTCAAAAGCACACTTCTCGAACTTGTCATACAGACGATTCTCCCTCAATCGCTGCAACACTTGATGAACATTCCTTCTATGGGACGGTAGATCTGGAGAGAAGACAAGGATGTCGTCCAGGTACACTACAACATAGGAATATAAGAGGTCTCGGAAAATGTTGTGGGCAAATTCTTGAAATACCGCGAGAGCATTGCAGAGGCCAAAGGGCATGACCAAATATTCGCAATGTCCATCCCACGTGTTGAAGGCGATCTTCCATTCATCCCCGGAGCGAATGCGGATCAGGTTGTAAGCACCACGAAGACCTAATTAGGTGAAGATCTGGGCCCCTCTTAAATGATCAAAGAGCTCTGGGATAAGCAGAAGAGGGTACTTGTTCTTGACAGTGATAAAATTCAAGCCTCTGTAATCTATACAGGGACAAAGCAAGCCATCCCTCTTTTTGACAAAGAAAAACCCCGTGCCTGCAGGAGAGGAAGATTTCTGAATAAGCCCCCTGGCCACATTCTCCTGAATATATTCATACATAGCCTGTGTCTTAGCAGGGGATAAAGGATAGATTCTTCCTCTGTGGGGGCGTGGAACTAGGATTTAGCTCTATCGGACAGTCATATGGCCGATGAGCTGGACGATTCCCTGCCTTCTTCTTGTTGAAAACATCCGCAATAGACCAATAGACAATGGTAGCCCAGAGGGAGCAGAAGAAGGCTGTGGAGAACATACTGGTTGGACAGACTGAAGAAACTCCTCATGGCAGAGCTGTCCCCATCAAAGCACGTCATCCGAGCACCAATCGAGAATAGGTTCATGAGATCTTAGCCAGGGAAGACCAAGAAGGAGCTCATGTGAGAGATTGGGCAGGACATAGAAAGCTATCTTCACCCGGTGCAAAGCTCCAATCTGCAACTCCACCTCTTCAGTAACCATCATGATGGTCTCCTACAATGGTCTGTCATCCACCGATGCAATCAGATGTGGATTCTCCAGAGAGATGACAGGAATCCGATACTGATTAACCTCTTCAAGCCTCATGAAGTTTCCTGCCACGGCCGAATCCACATAAGCCACCTCAGAGTAGTGTCTCTGACGAATGATTACCTGTACAGTGAAGGTAAGGGGTGGAGAGGAATCATATACTCCTAGGGAGGCTTCTCTTACCTGTCCTAAGTGGAGGAGTTTTATGGCCTCTCAGGACAGTAGCGGAGCACATGAGATGCACTTTCGCAATAAAAGCACAAGCCCTGTGTCTCTCCCTCCGACGCAGTAACACCATTTTGAGCCTATGTACTTGCATCAGTTCAGGTAAAGCAGCAGAGGTAGTTACTGTAGGTCACAGGTTGAGTGGCCTGTGAAAGGAAGGGGAAGGTCGAAGGGATCTCTTCTACCAGGCCGACTCGTGGGAGCGCTTCTGGAAATGCAGGTCAATGCATGTGGTGAGGGAGATTAGGTCTTCTAGAGTAGTAGGAGTATCCCGACCTGCGAGTTCATCTTTAATTCTGCCTGACAGACCACACCAGAAGGACCCAACCAGCGCCTCATTATTCCATCCCAACTCAAAGGACAAGGTGTGGAAGCGAATATTGACCCACCGTGAGTGTGCCTTGATGGAGATTGAAGAAAGATTGGGTCGCGGAGGCAACCCGGCCTGACTCTTCGAAAACCCCATGAAAAGTCTCCAAAAAGGTTGGCAGCTGAGACACTATAGGATTATCATGCTTCCATAGAGGATTAAACCAATCCAGAGCCTCTCCCTCCAAGTGGGAGACCACGAAAGCCACTTTAGCCCAGTCAGTGAGATATTGCAGAGGTAACAGTTCAAAGTGAAGATGACACTGGTTCAGGAAGCTTCTGCAAAGCTTGTGATCACCACTATACCTAAGCGGCTTTCCAAGGCGAGGCAGGGATTCGGTGCTGAGACAGTATCTGGATCACAGGATATGGCCTGAGCAGAGGCTGTAGCAGCAGACTGAAGGTTATACAGACGATCATCCACCAAAGCCGTATAACTCAGCATGTGAGACTATTTATCTCGCTGCTGGGTGAGTTCCTGCTTTTGACTTGCAAGCTGCTTTGCGTTTACCGGATCAGCAGCCTGCATCAAAGTCAGTCAAGATTCCACAGACTGCATGAAAGTCATAGTGCAGGTAATGTTGGTTTCACATTTGCTTCTGTTTGCACAGCGTTTCATCCGCAGCAATCAGCATGCGTCATGTTTCCATATCTTTACCATGGTGTACGCTGGTGAATGCGTTTACATCAGTTCGCATGCATCAGCGTACGTTTGCGTTGTTTTTCGGTGTGCGGCGGGGTCCGGCGAACGCATCATGTTGTTTTTTCGAAAGCTGTAAAAATCATCATCATGCAGATGAGTGCACCAAATAAATGCATTACTGTCTATGGAAACGCATGCATGCGCAAGGACATGCGTTTCTTTAATGAGCTGGTCCAGGAAGGGATTCATCTACCTGATAATTGAGAGCTCTATAAAAGGAAGTGTGGACACAGCAAGGCCATAGCTCTCTGTACTCTGGATGATACCACATCACTGGCTATGTAAGTATACAAGCTTAGAAAATGTCTGTCTCTCTCACTGCTTTTTTCACTTTCTATTAATTTTTTTTCTGTTTAATTTTAGACGTGCTTGTTGGCTCCTGTTTGGCTGCTGGTTGGCTCCTGGTGCTGGCTGTGTCACGGTGAGGACAAGACTGTCAATGTAAGTATAGAAGCTTTGGAAATGTCTGTGTCTCTGAATGCTTTTTCTGTTCCTTGTAGACTGGCTGATTCTCTGTGGCATAGTGGTTGGTTGTCTCTCCTGTTACAGTGTTTTTCTCCACCTCATCTCCTGGTGCTGCTTTCAGGCGTGGTGAGGACAAGACTGTCTATGTAAGTATAGAAGCTTTGGAAATGTCTGTGTCTCTGAATGCTTTTTCTGTTTCTGGTAGACTGGCTGATTCTCTGTGGTGCACAGGTGTCTCTCCTGGTGCAGTGGTCTTCCTGTGGTCGTCTCCTGGTGCTGTGGTTGTCTCCTGTTGCTGCCGTCTGTCACTGGCCTGTGCTGACTGCTGTGGTGTTGGACTATCCAGGACATCTGTTTTTGGGTTATTGGGGTTCATCCAAATTTGGAGCCGGCCTTGCATTCACTTCATGGGCAAACTTTATGAGAGTACAAAATTCATAATAATGAGAACTTTGGTTTCATGTGGCCATCCAGGATGTCTAATCCTAGTGTTATTGGGGTACGTTTAACTTTGTAACCAGGTGGGTCTTGCATTCAATGCATAGGCAAACAGTATGGGAGTACCAAATTTCTAATAATGGTAACTTTGGTTTCATATGTCCATCCACTATGTCAGTTCAAAGGGTAATTGGGGTGAGTGTAACTTTGTGGCAAAGCGGGCCTTGCATTCAATGCATAGGCAAACAGTGTGGCAGTACAAAATTTCTAATAATGGGAACTTTGGTATCATATGGCCATCCAGGATGTCTGTTCCAAGTGTTATTGGGGTGCATGTAAGTTTGTGGCAAGGCAGGCCTTGCATTCACTTCATTGGCAAACTGTATGGGAGTAAAAAAAATAAACATAATGGGAACTTTGGTTTCATGAGGCCATCCACTACGTCAATTCAAAGGGTTAATGGGGGTGCATGTAATTGTGTGGCAAGGTGGGCCTTGCATTCAATGCATAGGCAAATACTATGGGAGATCCACTTTCTCCTAATGGGAACATTTTTTCATGATAACCTTCCTGTACGTTTCATCAAAGGGGTATTGAGGTGCGTCTAAATTTGGTGCAGGGCAGGCCTTGCATTATATGCATAGGCTAACAGTATAGCAGTACCAAATGAAAAAATGGGAACTTTGGTTTCATGTGGCCATCCTGTACGTCGGTTCAAAGGGTTATTAGGGTGCGTCTAACTTTTTGACAAGGCGGACCTTGCATTCAATGCATAGGCAAACAGTGTGGCAGTACAAAATTTCTAATAATGGGAACTTTGGTTTCAATCTGGCCATCCAGAATGACTGTTCCAAGTGTTATTGGGGTGCATGTAAGTTTGTGGCAGGGCAGGCCTTGCATTCACTTCATGGGCAAACTGTATTTGAGTAAAAAAATAAGCATAGTGGGAACTTTGGTTTCATGTGACCACGTCGACTATGTCGGTTCAAAGGGTTATTGGGGTGCGTGTAACTTTGTGGCAACGCGGGCCTTGCATTCAATGCATTGGAAAACAGTGTGACAATGCCAAATAAATAATAATGGGAACTTTGGTTTCATGTGGCCATTCAGTACGTCAGTTCAAAGGATTATTGGGGTGCGTGTTACTTTGGGGCAAGGCAGGCCTTGCATTCAATGCATAGGCAAACACTATGGGAGACCCACTTTCTTATAATGGAAACATTTTTTCATGAGGCCCTCCTATACGTCTCGTGAAAGGGGTATTGGGGTGCGTCCTAATTTTTGGCAGCCCAGCCACTCACTGCATAGGCAATAACAGTATAGGAGACCCACTGTTTAATAATGGGAACAACAAAGCATACCCGGCTGATGGCCCTTTAAGAATATTAATGTCGCCTGATGTCCCTATAAAAATAGGCTTTGTGACTTTCAAAGTCCCTCCTTCATAAATGAAACAGGATGTGTCTGATGATGTGTCACACACCACATGGCCAGCTAAGGTTGTTAAATGTTAAAATGACATGCATTTGTATTGGTTGAAAGCAATGCTAAAGTTGAAAAACACCTCAAAAACGCTACATGTGAACATAGCCCAAGTGGTGAAGGTACATTTTTTTTTTTGGGGGGGGGGTATTTATTTTGCCTTACATACAATTCATTTCCCTGGAAAGGATGTTCCTTAACATATTTCCCAAGAAAATCCATTTTGGTTTCGTTTTTGTATGTTTTAGTGTGCGCCTCTGACAACATTGTTCACAGCATTGACCTAGGAATCAGAAATGCTTCCAGGGATCTTCCCCATGATGTTCCCATGTCATTTCAGCACTGTTCACAGGGCCGCCACTAGAAATTTTGGAGCCCCATACTGGCAAAATTTTCGGGGCCCCCTTGAGACTCCGCCCATGCTCTACCCCATCCCCGCCTCCACCCCTCGAACTGTCCACGGTCCCACTGCTCTCTCTTGGAAAAATTCGCCTTCTCACCAATCACATATTAATTAACAGTTCCAATCACCAGATCACACATACAGCCAGCAGTTTTGTTTTGGCCAAAAGATTTTTTTAAGCCGCTACCATGACAAGGTAGACTCTTTTGGCCGGGCCCTACTCTATTCTATTAAACATTTGTTTAAATATCCAATACAATTTAGGTATATTTTTATTTATTTTTCAATTTTTTAAATAACCAATTATATCACATCCAAAGGGACAAATACCACTGCACCATGTCCAGATCACATATTACCACCACATGGTGACCAATAATACCACATACAAGGAACAAATACAGTCACACCATGTCCAGACCAAATATTGCCCTCATCCACCACAGTGACCGAATAATGTCACATACAAGGGACAAATACCACCGCACCATGTCCAGACAACATATTACCACCACAGTGATTGAATATTATCACTTACAAGGAAAAAATACCACCACACCATGTCCAGACAACATATTACCACCATATGGTAACCAATAATTCCACATACAAGGAACAAATACCACCACACCATGACCAGATCACATATTACCACCAAATGGTGACTGAATGCTACAATACAATCATTAATAAAAAAAAACAATACTATCACTATAAATGCCATTTTACATAGGAGATCTGTACTTAGTATGCAGTGTCTGTGTACAGGTAATACAATGATCACCAGTGACATTATACACTGGAGCTCTGTATATAGTGTCAGTGCACAGGTAATACTGCGATCACCGGTGACATTATGCACAGGACCTCTGTATATAGTGCCAGTGTACAGGTAATACAGTGATCACTGGTGACATTGTACAGAGGAACTCTGTATACCGTGTATAGTGTCAGTGTACATGTAATACACTGACTCACCAGTGACGTCTCTAGGTGAAATCCTTCAGCTTCACTTTTCATCTTTCATCCAGCACAAACCGCCATCACGTCTTCCAGCCAGGGCTCGTCTCTGCAAGAAATAACACAGTTATCTAGAGTTCCGCTTGCAGAACACATTACTTAATTTTTCCCAACTTCTACACTACACCAGGTGAAGAAAAAAAGTCGACATAGTGTCGCTCTGCACAGTAACAGGACCGCCCCCCATTTAAAACAGTATTTTCAAAAAAATAAAATAAATACATCACTGCAGTAATAATATCCATTAATTAACCCCTATGGTAATAATATCCCCCATCCTGACAACTGTGTGTCTCACATCCTGCCTCCTATGTCTCACATTCTGCCTCGTGTCTCACATTCTGCCCCCTCTGTCTCACATCCTGCCCCCTCTGTCTCACCTTCTGCCCCCTGTGTCTCACATTCTGCCCCGTGTCTCACATTCTGCCCCCTTGTGTCTCACATCCTGCTCCGTGTGTCTCACATTCTTCCCTCTGTGTCTCATTCTGCGCGTGTCTCACATTCTGCCCCCTGTATCTCACATTCTGCCCCCCGTGTCTCACATTCTGCCTCATGTTTCTCACATCCTGCCCCATGTCTCACATTCTGCCTCGTGTCTCACATCCTGCCCCCTGTGTCTTACATCCTGTCCCCTGTGTGTCAGATACTGCCCCCCCTGTTTCTCACATTCTGCCCCCCTGTGTCTCACATTCTGCCCCCCTGTGCCCCAGGTTTGCTGCTTTCAATAAAAAAACTTTCTCTTTACTTGGCCACGCTCCTGCGGCGAAGCTCGCTCCACTCCGTTCAAGCACGCATTTGCCGACGAATGACAATGACGTCATAAGCCGGCGTCGTGCGCGCTGAAGTCAGCTGCCAGCCTCCGATTGTCTGGCAACTTTTAACTATTGTTAAACTATAGAGTTAAACTGAACATGCGTCTCGGATGCAGGTTCAGTTTCCGCACCGGCAGAAGCCTGCGGCTAAGGCCTGGTGAGCAAATGAGATGGGGCCCGATGCAGTAATACCCTGATGGCAGTCCTGGAGGGCGGTATAAGATGATCCATGGGGTGATGCTATGACAAATGCTCTGCAGGGGATGAACTGCTGCAGCACCCACATGGATTCTATGGGCATGTGCCAATGCCATCTACCTAAAGAATGCAGGGCAGGCACACAGTCCACAATAACTGCAGTCCTATGTAAATGGACCTATGTACAGGACCCTGTACTGCCACATTGGACAAGAACTGTTCATGGGGATCCCTGGAAATAATTCTCAAGTACAACAGAAGTGTTATCATAGGGACATCGCACAGGACAGGCACTGCCCGTGTGCCACCCTCATACCACCACTGTGCGCTGCTAATCCCGGGATCACTCTGCGACACTTGCGGAAGTCGCAGCAGAGGTGGAATACAAAGCCATCAGGAAACCATCCAATATTAATAGCTCTGCTGCCTCCACCCAGCTCTGCACCTCCCCGTCCTGAAGCCTGCACATACCGTCACATGTGCCGCCACGGCACTACTGCTGATATGGGACCGGCCCCTGCTGACAGCCTGCTGCTGTATGACCAATGACAATGGACAGGCTGCTCATAGCTATCACCCTCCCAGTGCACGACCATCTGGGAGTAACGCACGCAGAGCAGCAGGTGGACCACTGACCTTCCCGCTCATGTGGCTCCGCCCATCACAAACTACCTCTGCCCTCTCAGCTATAGCGTTCACACTATTCCACGCTCCTCAACACCTTTTTACTCTGTCCACCACAGCCTGTTATTTTGCCGCCCCCTGCACACTCATCGCATCTTACTCCGCCCATTCCCACCTCTTAACTGCCCCCTTATCCACCCCACAGCCTCTTGGTCCACCTGCTGCTCACTCTTACTTCACCTCAAATGATGAGAAAGGGCCCGATGCGGGCCCCTTCTGCCTACCGGGCCCCGTAAGACAGTCAGGGCAGTAATGCCCTGATGGCGGCCCTGACTGTTCCCATCGATTTCAGACATTTTCAGACCCTAAAAAGACCCTCGGGGGGTCACGGCCAAAATGCTTGGGTTTCCCGTAGACTTACATTGGGCTCGCTGCTCGGGTCGAACACCTGAGGATTCCAATTTGCTCGACCCGAGCAACGAGCACCCAACTATTTTAGTGCTTGCCCACCACTAAAGGAGATCATTTTGTGGCATTTACTATTATTTACTGTAGGTATGAGAGGTTTTCCTGCTGTTTTTGCTATTGCACACTTCCTCACAGACTGCATAGCTCTCAGGACTTTCAAAGTTCAGTTAGGTTCAGAATGGAAAAAGTACCGATGTTCACTGAACAGTTCATCAAAGATATCTGAACCCCAAGTGTGTTTCGATTCTACAGCATGCATGCATCCCTTTCCAGGGGGGAGCATCTGGCAAACTTTACTCTTATACTATTCCAGATATTGCAGCAAGAAGGCGCTCAAGTGTCAGGCGCTTCCATAAGGTCCAAGTCCACGATGTGTTGGTGGCGAGGTAACACTCAAGCTTGATTCCTCCATCTCCTCCTGCCAATCACGAACAACAGAGAGAGGATCATTATCCTCTTCATTTACTGACTGTCGTTCATCCATTACCTCTTCCTCCAAGTCCTCCTCTATTTGGTCCTCAGCTCTTGCACCTTCACTAACACCTTCACTAACTAACAGTTTATCTAGTACCATGAGCCTCCCTTGATCACTGTAATCCACACTCCCATAGCACCTGCCTGTGCGACAACAGTCCGGAACTTAGAGATATTGTTATCCCTTCCGCATCCTCCTCTGCTTCCACCTCTTCCTCTGGGACCATCAACTTCTCCCACAGACTATTTAAAGTATGCTCCAGAATGTAGATGACCTGAATATTGATGCTGATGACAACATTATTATTATTTATTCATTTAGCGCCATTGATTCCATGGTGCTGTACATAAGAAGGGGTTACATACAAATTACAGATATAATTTACAGTAAACAAACTAACAATCACAGACTGATATAGAAGGGAGAGAGGACCCTTTCCTTTAGGGCTTACTTTCTACAGGATGGTGGGGAAGGAGACAGTAGGTTGGGGGGTTACAGCAGCTCCAGTGATGGTGAGGCGATAGCTCCAGTGGTGGTGAGGGGGCAGTGGGGATCATTGCAGGCTGTAGGCTTTCCTGAAGAGATGGGTTTTCAGGTTCCGTCTGAAGGATCTGAGTGTGGTTGATAGCCGGACGTGTTGGGGCATAGAATTCCCGAGGATGGGGGCTATTCAGGAGAAGTTTTGGAGGCGGTTAGGTGAGGAGCGAATAAGTGTGGAGGAGAGAAGGAGGTCTTGGGAAGATCGGATATTACGTGAGGGAAGATATCGGGAGATTAATTCAGAGATATATGGAGGAGACAAGTTATAGATGGCCTTGTAGGTCAGTATTAGTGATTTGTCAGTGCTAACTATCTTAGTAGCCATTTTCAAACTGTGCAGTAGGGTGCAGAGGTCCTTCATCTGTGCCCATTCCACCAGCGTGATTTGCACCACGTACATACTGTTATGCTATGCAAAAGGACATACTGCACCAGGACTCGTCGCTGCTGCCACAGTTGCACCAACATGTGCAGAGTTGAATTTCACTGTGTCGGCACATCGCAAATCAAACGGTTAGCCGGTAAGCCGAAAAACCTCTGTAATAATGCAAGTCGATGACCTGCGTGGTGTTAATGGCAGACATGAGCACACAGGGACCGTGCTTTCTGCAGCAGCGCATCCAGGCCAGGATAGTAGTCGAGAAATTGCTGTAACACCATGTTGAAGACGTGAGTCAAGCAAGGCACGTGTGTTAGGTTGCCCCGATGTAGAGCCGCCACCAGGTCTGCACAGTTACCGCACATGGCCTTCCCTGGCTCCAGGTTCATTGAAGACAGCCATTGCTCAAACTCAGCCTGGATAGCAGTCCACAACTCTTGAGTGACTGTAAACTCCAAGGAATTTTAATTTAAACACTACCTTATTGTAGTGAGCCCTGGCTGTGCAGTACGAAGACCAGTACCAGAGGAGGAGGAAGAGACAGAAGCAGTGGAGGAAGTGTTAGATACATATGTTTGTCCCGCAAGCCTTGGGGATTTCAAGACTTGTAGAGCAACCCCTTGCCTTCTTTCTGCCACTGCCACCAAAGTCACACAGTGCCAAGTTCGTGAGATATACCACCCCTGGCCCTGTTTGCTATAAAAGGACTCCGAGGTGAAATGCACCCTGGCAGACATAGATTTTTACAAGGAACAGATGATGTTTTCTGCGACATGCTTGTGTAGCGCAGGCACAGATTTCTTAGAGAAGTAATGGCGACTGGGCAACTAGTACTGGGGACTGCAATGGCCATCAACTTTCGGAAACCATCTGTAACCACCAGGTGGAAAGGCAGAATTTCTGTGGCCAACAGATTAGAGAGGGTGGAGTTCAAGCTCTTAGCTTTGGCATGTGTAGAAGGAAACATTCTTTTACATCACCATAACTATGGGTCCAAGGGCTGACTGCTGTGTCTGAGGGAGGGTGGACTTGGGTGAACATGAAAAGCTGCTGGACTGTGAGTGAGGTGCAGTTGGAGATGTTCTGGTGGATTGAGAAAGATGTGGTGTGCTCAATGAAGCAAAAATAGCTGGCATCTCCACTTCCGTAACAGCTGACAGGCTTTCACCAATCTTCCCCACTGTAGAAGGTAAACAAGTGGGGGTTCTGCGGCCGGAGACCTGTGTGACGGAGCAGGAAGAAGCAGCAGATGTGTTAATGAGACAGTCAGTGGTTTGCGAGGCTCACTAGGCCGCATTTTAGCACAGTGAGATTCCCAGACTAACGCATGTTGATCGCGCATGTGCAGGTTCATGCATGTAGTTGTCAAATTTTTGCAGTTTTTGCCTCTACTGAGTTGTTTTTTGCAAAGTTTGGAGATAACTTGAGTTGGGTCATTCTTTGCGGAAAGGTCCAAGCTAGGCAACTCTTGCCACCTCTGCAAACTGCAGACCCACCACCACTGCTGGTCACAGCTAGAGTTGTGGCTGAGGATACAGTGTTTGTTGTGGTTGCATCATTCCGTGTCTGTGCGGCAAGCCGCAACAAAACCTACTCGTCTTCCTCTTCCAACTCCTCTACTGAGCTACTCAGCTGCATGCTTCTGGGCTCACACCAAGTGGAATCTACAACCTCATCATCATACTCTCTATTCTCCCACTCCTTTCCCTGATAGTCACCCTCCTCCTCTTCCTGCCCTGACAGCACATTACAGTTCTGGTACACCTCAGGTATTGGAGTCTCATCACGATCTCCTCCACCCCAAGGGGTTAACATCTGGTGACAAGGGACTGGATTCCTCTCGGACCCTACTTTGTCCGGCCCTGGATCCAACTGAAAAAAATTTGGGGCAACAGGGGAGATGCTTTCCTCCTCTTGATTCTGTGAATCTTTGGAGCAGACATCCGATGCCCATGGAATTAAATGTGTGAACAGCTCTGCAGACTCACCCATCTATGATACCCACAGTCAGCTGAGTGGTTGGAGAGTTGTGACATGGGGAAACAAGGATAATTGTGTTGCCACCTATGAGGATTGTACCATGTGTGATGTTAGGGTGCAGCGCTTGCCATTTACTGGAACACATGCTCTTTCTGGCCCTCATCTACACAGCTGCCAAAGAAAGGAAGTCGAGTAGCCTGTCAAATAACAGATGTTGTCAGTTGGCTTTAGATAGGATGAGATGTTGTTTGTTCAGTGAAGCTTTCAGTAACATTACCACGTAACCCACGTACATATTGAACACTAAGCTTATTCCCCCATTCCACTTCCATCTCGCTTTTTCCCACTCATGTTTGATGTACCCTTCCCTTCTTTTAACCAGTTGTTTCACAGCTCTAGGCCAGACATGTCAGTTACCTATCACTAAATTAACAGTCGGTATTTATTTGCTGAGATAGTGTGTCTAGACCACACGATTAGCAGAAAGAATTAAAATTGAGAAATGTGGCCTGGTGTCTGGACCACACTATTAGCAGAAAGGATTTAGATTTAAAAATGTGGCCTGGTGTATGGCTTACTCTATCAAGAGAAAAGATTTAGATTCTGAAATGTGGTATGGTGTCTAGCCCACACTATTAGCAGAAAGGATTGAGATTCTGAAATGCGGCCATGGTGTCTGGCCCACATTATTAGCACAAAGGATTTAGATTTGCAAATGTGACCTGGTGTACAGCCCACACTATTAGCAAAAATGACTTTGATTCTGAAATGTTGCCTGGTGTATGGCCCACACTATTAACAGAAAGGATTTAGATTCTGAAATGGGGCCTGGTGTCTGGCCCACACTATTAGCAGAAATGATTTAGATTCGGAAATGTGTACTCCTGACTGGCCCACACTATTAGCACAAACAATTTAAAATTTGAAATGTGGCCTGGTCTCTGTTCCACACTATTAGCACAAATAATTTAGATGCTGGAAGGTTGATTTCACACAGGATACCATCTATCTGAACTGACTACTAGCAGCAGCAGCAGCAGGAGGAGCCTCTCTGCGCTATTACACTGCCAAAATTGAGAAAAAAACAACCTGCCAGCTTTTTATATGGAGAAGGACATGTGGCTTTGGCAGCCAATGACAGAAGTCTTTGTGTCTGGACATTGATGATGGTTTATGCGCCCTGATTGGCTGCAGGAATCTCCACACATTAAGTTAATTAAAAAAAATACAGTCTACCAATACTCTAACGTCTCCCCACCACCTCCCCTCATCAAACACGTCCCTCCTGCTCATCATACAGCACAACTATCCTAGCCAAGTACTAGCAAAAGCATTAGTGGAAACGCGATGATTTACAGGCCTTTGACCGAATTTTGCTAAGTTTGAGGAAAAACGCTAGGGAATCCGAACACGAATCCGAATGTCCAATGTTTGTGCCGAATTTGAGATTGGCGAACGTTTTCCAAACAAGTTTGCTCATCTTTACCCCAGACAATAAAATGGCTGCTGGTGGAGGAATAAGTCCATCAGTTTCCTCCGTCTGGACTGGACAGCTGTGCAGTAAGCAAATTTGCACTAACAAAAGCAGGAGGAGAACCTGTCAAACCAATATAACAGCAAGTGCCAGAAAATCATATCCTTAACACATGAAATAAAGATAATTTGGACAACCTTATTAACGCATACTGCTGCCACCAATAGGCAGTATAATACAGAGGCTAATGGTGCAAAATATTTAATGAAGTCTAATAGCAAAAATTATTTTTAGCTCCAATTACATTCGATTAAGAAAAAAATGTCCCCAAAGAAGGACAACCCCTTTATTGAATACCGTTGCCATAATAGGTTGTACTTGATCTGCAGCAGGGTTTATTTGTCAAAATAACATCCACATTACTGACACAACCCAAAGTTTCGCATAGCATAGCCTCACACAGCTTCCTTCTTCCCATAGTCCACGTGTAAATAAACTTGATTTAATAGAGTTGAGTACTTTATCAGCAAAATCCACGGTGGAATTTACCCTTTAATTTTTTTATTACAATGAGCTGATTTTTTTTTTTGCTTTTTTAAAAAACTATTACAGTGGAATATTATCCAACCAGTAACCGTCATGGTAATTTTGGTCAGAAAAAGCTGAGGAAACCTCTATATATTCATATCTATCTATGAATATATATACTTATAATTCAGAATGGTTTGTTACATACTCAGTTGACTAAAGGCCCCGTCACACTAAGCGAGATCGCTAGCAATATCGCTAAAGCGTCAACGATTTTGTGACGCAGCAGCAATATTGCTAGCGATATCGCTACATGTGACACTTACCTCTGACCCGGCTCCCCCGCTGGTTATCGCTGATCGCGCGAGAACGTCCTGGGCTGTTTCTCGTCGGCTGCTTCCTGCTGGGCTTCCTGCTGGCGCCGACGAGCGACGCGTGGACGCGGGCGGGAGGACGTCTTCATCGCCGCGTCTGACAGGTAAGTAACGACCGCTGCTGCGTCGATACATCGCTAGAGAGATCTGCCTGTTTGGCAGCTCACTAGCGACCACTTAGCGATGCACCAGCAATCCTGACCGGGTCATATCATTGTCGGGATCGCTGGTGCATCGCTAAGTGTGACGGGGCCTTAAGCTAAGAGAGTTGATTTTCCATATATTCAGCAGAAAGTAAAGCTATTATAAAAACTTTACACCCAATTAATAAGTATTTGACAAGCAATAATTTGTAAATAAAACACATACATTACAAAGTGTCTTGGATTCATTACCCAATTATTTTGACACATATCCCAAATTCCTTTATATCTTGAAATGTTTGTTCCAAGAAATACATACCACATCCACTAATGTGGAATGTTTGTAAAGAGGTCTTCTAAAACCTGGCAATGAACTTGACCACATTGCCATCAAGGTAACTGATTAGTGTCCCCATATAGTTAGATATTTTGATGCACATTATTTAAAGATTTGGCAAAAACTATTTATGACACCACAATTTGTTACTAAGTAGTGAAGAAGAGTATAAATGTGAACAGGCAAATATTTAACCTTATCTTTTGAACTTACAAGAATGACATGCTTGTGATAGCAGTGCTATAGAATTTGGCTAATGTTAGAAGAATTTCTCCCTCTTTCCAAATGCTAATGACTATTTGTGACTTATCCAAATGTTACACAGTGCACAATGGTTATAAGCAAGGAATATAGTATCTTTATTTTATGTTTCCTTATCCTTTTGTTTTGTGAAAACCCCTACCTCCACCTTTTAACAATGCAGATGAGCAAATAAATTTGAATGGCAATGAATACCACTCGAATTTTCCAAAAATGTGAATTTTTCAAAATTTGTGCGGATTTGACAACATGGCAGCCATTAGCTGCCAATTTTCTGAACTATAAAGGGCAACCAAAAGTAAAAAAACAGCACTCACCAAAACACTCAGCGCGCTAGCCTCTTTGTTCCTCATCATCACCTGTCCGGTCCATGTCTCACCTTTTGATTGTCTCAACTTGCACTGAAATCCCAGTTTTTCTCACACTGAGCTGAAGCATCCAGCAATTCCCACGCAGCAATGGCATAAAGTGAGACTAGGGACTTTTTTTTTTTTTTTACAGTGGTGGAGGAATACAGTGCGGAAGGATACCTACCTTCCGTCATTGTATTCCTGGAGCTGGTAGAGAACGGTAGCATCAGCTGATGCTGCTGTTCTCCACGCAAGATGGACGTGGGACCCTCGTGGACTTCTGCGGATCGGGGTAAGTATATTGGTGTTTTTTTATTTTGATATTTAACCCTCAGGTGACAATGGCTTCGGGGATCAAAGTGACAAGTGACGGTAAGTATGTACTCTGTTATATGTACTGTATGTCTATATGTATGTATTGTATGTAGTATATATGTATGTTGTATGCATGTAGTATATATGCAGTATATATGTAGTATGCATCTTGCATGCATGTGGTATGTATGTAGCATGTATGTAGTATGTATGTAGTATGTATGTAGCATGTATGTAGTATGTATGTTACATGTAGTATATATGTTGTATGTATGTAGTATGTATGTAGTATGCATGTAGTATGTAGCATGTATGTTGCATGTATGTAGCATGTAGTATGTATGTTACATGTAGTATATATAGTATATATGTAGTATATATGTTGTATGTATGTAGTATGTATGTAGTATGCATATAGTATGTAGTATGTATGTAGTATGTATGTTGCATGTATGTAGTATGTATGTTGTATGTAGTATGTATGTCGCATGTATGTAGCATGTAGTGTGTATGTAGTATATATAGTATATATGTAGTATATATGTTGTATGTATGTAGCATGTATGTAGCATGTATGTAGCATGTATGTATGTTGCATGTATGTAGCATGTATGTAGTATGTTGCATGTATGTAGCATGTAGAGTGTATGTATGTTACATGTAGTATATGTAGTATATATGTTGTATGTAGTATGTATGTAGTATGCATGTAGTATGCAGCATGTATGTAGTATGTATGTTGCATGTATGTAGCATGTAGTATATATGTAGTATGTATGTTACATGTAGTATATATAGTATATATGTAGTATGCATGTTGCATGCATGTAGTATATATGTTGTATGTTGCATGCATGTAGTATGTATGTAGTATGTATGTAGCATGTATGTAGTATGTAGCATGTATGTAGTATGTAGCATGTATGTAGTATGCATGTAGTATGTAGCATGTATGTAGTATGTATGTTGCATGTAGTATAAATGTAGTATGTATGTTACATGTAGTATATATGTAGTATGTATGTTGCATGTAGTATATCTGTAGTATGTATGTAGCATGTATGTAGCATGTAATTTTTTTTTTTTTTTACATTCAACACATTAGCCGGATGATGGAACTACTACTGTCCCATCATTGGCTAATGTGTCAATCACTGTCATGGTAGCAGGCATAGCCCGATGGGACTTGTAGTCCCATCGGACGATGCCTGCACAGACCACCGGAGCCTGCACAGACCACCGGCAGGCCGGCACAGACCACCGGCAGGCCGGCACAGCCCCCCGGAGCCTGCACAGACCACCGGCAGGCCGGCACAGCCCCCCGGAGCCTGCACAGACCACCGGCAGGCCGGCACAGACCACCGGCAGGCCGGCACAGACCACTGGCAGGCCGGCACAGACCACCGGAGCCTGCACAGACCACCGGCAGGCCGGCACAGACCACCGGCAGGCCGGTACAGACCCCCGGACAGTCGGCACAGCCCCCCCGAAGGCCCGAACTGACGGCGCATCATGATGCGCACAGACAGCGCATAATGATGACGTCATTTCGGCAGCCAATCGGAAAGCTCAACACTAGTCAGCAGGGGGACACAAAATCGCTAAGACTCCTATTTTTTTTTTTTTCAGAGTTTAATACAAGCAATTCTAGTTTCTTAGCGATTTTGTGTCAGCAGGGGGACACAAAATCACTAAGAAACTAGAATTGCTTGTAGTAATATCTCTCTCTCTCTCTCTCTCTCCCCAGCACAGGAATCGCTGCAATACTCGCATCCCCATTCATTAACATTGGACTCGCTAGACTTGCAACGAATAGCGAGTTTCCGACTCGGACTCGTTACAGTCTAGCGATTCCGAGTATTTCAGGATTCGCCCATCCCTAATCCAGCTCTGACAAGGCCCAGCTTTGTCGAGTGCACATGTGCGCGCAAGATCAAGGCTTATCAGAGACGTAAGTCCTGCTCAATGTGAGATGACTGGGAGATCACAAGGTATGATGAGACAAGTGACAGTGAGGAGTGGAAGTGCCAGAAGGAAGAATGGTGAGGTGAGTATAATGAATTTTATTTGCTTCACATTTATGTTCATTATGCTCTGGACTCTGGAACATACACTATCCCCTGTGGTTCCAACTAGCGCCCATTGTAGACTCCGGTGGAGACATAGCATTGTATCTTAATTAACCAGTTGACTATTTTTAGCAAACCAAGAAGAATAGACGTATCTGTATGTTGACTTTTGAATTTATATGTTGGTCAAGAAAACAGACTTTTGCTTGTGTAAGCCTGTAATATTGATATTTCATATAACATATTGTGCTCTTATCCTTGATGACTAGTGATGTTTACTGATATGCTAATTATGCATGGTGTAGGCCAGATAGTTTGGAGACTTCAAAAACAGAGGAGGCAAAACTATGCAAATAGATTAAATAATCAAGTAATGCTACTTGATTTCATCTCCATTCTTACCCTTTATGTCAATACTGAATGAAGGATACTTGTTAAGTATAAAAAGAGGTTATAAACCTCTATAGATCGAGACAGAGAGACTGACAGACATAGAGATTCAGCCAAGATATAAAAACATCCAGGGGACCCTACAGGGCTGCTGCCAATACACCATGGCTCCATCACGAGGAACACAGATCTATCATTCTACAGGAAACAGCATAGGGGACCTCTGGCCTGGTTGAAAGAATACAGATCTGCTCCATTGACCATCGTTGAACCATGGATACCTTTGGAGAAAGGCAGGATTGGCACCTGCCGATCACATAGCTCCAACCAGATGTTCAGAGAAGCCAGGTTGTGATCCTCGGGTCAATTGGCTTTGTACCTCAATGGATTGTCATCTTCCTAAGCTTGTCGTTACCTCCTCTCTGTGTGTGCCACAGGTGGAGTAGTTGACCATGGAAGATGAAGCCAGGTTGTGACCCTCCGGTCAACTGGCCTTGTACCTGAATGGACTGTCATTTTCATAAGCTTGTCGTTAACTACTTTCTGTGTGCGTGCCACAGGTGGGGTGGTCGACCATGGGAGCTCTGAAGTAACAGCTGCCATTGTCCCAGTGAGTCAGTGGAAGGGTGAGACTCTGTAATGTGCACCATGTTGGAGTATTTTGCTGGGACTGTTCGACATGTTATCTGCCTGTTTTATGATTCAATAAAGCATTGCCACACTGATTTACCCTCAATCTGTGTTGTCTGAGTAGCTTTATGCCCATGTTAAAAGGAGAGTGGGCGTTCGGCGGGACGATCCCTGGTCCATGCTGTGTCGGTTAGCGGACCTGATTTTTTAAATTTTTTTTATGAACAGGGTGTAAATTAGCATGGGGTCCGCTTTCTTATGTACAAATTGCCACATTTAGTGCACCATAGTCAGCATATAAAATAACCCACCTTTATGAAACAACTCGATGGTCAACAATAGGTTACATTTATCAAAATTAAACAAGTCAGGGGGTATGTCTAGCAGACATATAGCTGATCAGCTCCGGTGCTCAACGACACTAAAGTGGCTTAAGACGGCAAGTTGCAACCTCAAAACATCATAACCCTTCTAAAAGCATCTGGATTATGTGGTGCAGCATGTAGGAGATCTAAAATCCCCAGGGAAACCAGAAGAAAAGCTCTCTAAAACTCACAAGTTTCCTGCCAGTACCATCTGAAGGCACTCAGATGGTACTGGCAGGTCTCTCAATAGCGTTTCCTTGCTATTCAACAAAGCGGCATCTAGCGTTTCCAGTGAGGTGAATGATCCTTTCTCCCTGTGGATCCTCTGCTAATACTGGGCTCTGCTGCTAGCAGTCCAGCCTCTGCTTCATTGACCGGGCGGCTTACAGACTTAGCTTTCAATGCCAATGAGGTTCTCTGGAAACTGGTTTAGCCTTATCACTGCTGCCACACCATCATTTTCGCCGACTCCACAGACCTTGAATATCTCATTAAACAGTACAGAGTACAAACAAGGTACGCAACTTACCTCTTCAGGTACCATTACAGAGTCAACTATGCAGATTCTTTTGGGAGAATTTAAGTCCTCTAGCCAAAAATATTTACATTGCACCTTTAATAACTCACAAAAAGAAATCTCCTCTATAGAACAACATACATCCCATGTACAAAAAAATGGCTTAAAATTGGATTTGGAGATTTCCACAGATAAGAAAGTGGAGGCAATTAAACTTAACGGGCAGACATAGACGACTGATTACATCGTAATAACAATTGCCTCAGAGGCATTGTGGAATCCATTAAGACTGATACCTAAAGGAATTCCTTACTGACTTCTTTTCCACTCTTATTCCTGATGCATCACAGTCAGATTGGGTAATCGACTATGCCCACAGACAACCAAAACCCAAGGCCCTACCATCCTCACTTCCAGGGGATGTTATAATAAGAATACACTTTTTGAAGATTACATCAGAGAGATCAAGCAGATTCCCACCGCTGCCACCACATGTGAGGAACCCGCACCTTACTACCCTGCCTGATGTCACCAATACGTCAGACAGATCACATAATGCTAAAATCAATAGTAAAAACAATCAGCGCTATGCTTTACATATATCACACACAAGCATCAAGTTTTAAGGACAAAACCACTCGATTTGTCCAATATAATAAACCATAAAAAACAAAGCTATAAAAACTTGCGCTGTAGTGTATAACTAAGGGTTAAATTCCACCAAACCAGTTTTTATATGCCAAGAGCATATAAAAACTGGTTTGGTGGAATTTAACCCTTAGTTATACACTACAGCGCGAGTTTTTATAGCTTTGTTTTTTATGATCACATAATGCTGTCTCCCCACTTTTACCAATGTGACATTCCAAACCCTCTGGGGACATATAAGGTCAGCTTTGAAAAGTTTTACATAGATGCTCATTGTCCACACAGGCCCAGGGAGACACAGGGAGTGAGAGGATGTGGCCCACGTAGTAACTGATGTGGCACCACACTTGCTCACAACCCTGGCAGGCCCATTTCACTAACATCGGTGAAACAGAGTGCTGCTAGTGTGATAGGACTGCCACCAGTTTTTTGTTAGATATAAGCCCGGTCCATTAACAGGATTATATGAGGCCAGAAACCAGCCCCGGAAGCATGGAAAGGACATGTGGATTAATCGATCGAGATAAAAGAGCAACCCAAAGTTAAATTGTATATTTGAAGTGAAGAATATATAACAACACCAGGAAATGTGGCATTGTAGCAATCAAAAGAGCCCAGTTATGAGAGCTATAGCGGTACATTGAGTGGTTGAAGGTGCTCAGCTAAAAAGTATATGCATCAAGCAAAAGTACAAAAGAAAAGCGGCACTCAACAAATTGATAAAAAAGATAAGAGTCCTTTATTCCTTACTTCGGGACATGGATAGGGTATGCAGAGAAGCAGAGGAAGGCGGGTAAAGGAAGAAACAGGACGACTCCTGTTTCGCATTAATCCAATGCATCTATGGGTCCTGGTGCACCTGGACTGGTAGAAGCATTAGATTAACGCGAAACAGATTGCCGATAGATGTGACTGCTCAGGCAACACCAGCACCATCTTTGTACAGACAATCTTTTTTCATCTTTTTTTCAGGTTAAATGTATATGGCTAAATTAAAAAAATTAATGCATATTATAGATGCAATCATGCTGCAGCACCACTGCCTGCATGCTGAATGCGATCTTTTTTTCAATACATATAATATACAATACGTAAAAGAGGGGCAGGATACTGAGGGACCAGTGATCTGTCGTAAGCCATACAGATGAATATATAAGTAGAGCACCACATAAAGACCCCCCCCACAGGCCTGCTCCGGAGCACGAGAATCTCATTAACTGAAAGCTGAAAATACAGATTATACAACAACCACAAGATGAATTTCATCACCCAAGGTAGCATTATAATCAGTATAACGGCACCAACCTGACACTGTCATAGGTTACTGAGCACAATCCAGCTGACAGGTTCCCTTTAAATAAACAGCTCACAATAAAAAATAGACATCTACTCTACCCAGAGGCGTACCACCAATGGTGGCAGGTCACGCAACTGCTATAGGGCCCCGAGGGGTGAGGGGGTCCGCTGGAGTCGGACTGCAACAGCTGTGCCAGGGGCGGACATACCACATGTGCCGCCGGTGTGGCTGCACCGGAGCCCAGAGGCTCCGGGGGGCCCCTGCAGGGCGGCTAATAATGAGGGCAATCTGGACTGTTTATCTGGCCCAGAGGCTTCGGGGGTCCCTGGCCAGATTGCCCTCTAGTGTGGTGGGCAGGGGGAGATCCATACAGCTCCGCTGCCTACAAGAGAAAATGGCAGCAGAGCTGCAGCGATCTATCCTGCTTACTGCCCGTGCTTCATGTCTCATCACACAGCAGTCAGCGGTGCGGCTGGATGACATCATCATTCAACATCGTGGCCGCTGTGCCAGTGAGAGGAAGCTTCCGGTGACGGTGATGCTGTGGCTGCGGGAGAGCGTGCGGAAAGGTGAGAGGTGCTGTCTGCTGTGTGTGTGTACGTGTGTGTGTAGAGATGAGTGGTGGTGTGTGTGTGTGCTTGCGTGTGTAGCGCTGCAGGGGAATGTGCAGAGAGGTGAATGGTGCTCTGTGTGTCTGTTTGTGTGTAGGAAGAGGAGAGAAAATGATGAGAAGGCAATGATGGGGGTGATAGAGAGAAGACAATGATGGGGTTGATGTAGTGGGCAATGATAGGGGTGGTGGGGGAGAAAACAATGATTGGGGTGGTGGAAAGGCAATAATGGGGGTGTGGGAGAGGAGGAAATGATGGAGGTGGTGGAATAGGCAATGATGGTGGTGGTGTGGGAGAAGGCAATTATGGAGGTGGTTAAAAAGACAATGATATTGGTGGGCTAAAGGGCAATAATGGGATGGTGGGGAGGAGGAAATGATGGAGGTGGTGGAATGGGCAATGATGGGGTGGTGGGGAAAAGGCAATATTGGTGATGGAAAGAACAATGATGGGGTTGATGGGGTATGAGGAAATGATGGAGGTGGTGGAATGGGCAATGATGGGGTGGTGCGGGAGAAGGCAATCATGGTGGCAGTGGAAAAGACAATGATGGGGGTGGGGGTGGTGGGGAAGGAGGCAATGAAGGGGTGGTGGGGAAGAAGGCAATGATTGAGGTGGTGGGGGAGAGGCCAATGATGGGGGTGGTGGGGGAGAAAGCAATGATGGAGGTGGTGGAATTGGCAATGATGGGGTGGTGGGGGAAAAGGCAATGATGGTGGTAGTGGAAAGGACAATGATGGTGGAAAGGGGAATGATGGGGTGATAGGGGAGAAGGAAATGATGGATGTAGTGGAATGGGCAATGATGGGGTGGGGAGAAAGCAATGATAGTGGTGGAAAGGGCAATGATGAGGGTGCTGGGGAGAAGGCAATGATGGGGGTGGGGGAGAGGACAATAATGGGATGTGGGGGGAGGAGGACAATGAGGGGTGTGGGGGATTGGGAAGGAAGGGGATTTATAATGGATTTAGGAACAGGGGGAGGATGAGGACACTATTATCGCTTATAATGTTTAACACAGTCCCTTAGTATATAGTGTACTCACTTATTATACATTGCATGGCTCCTTAGTATATAGTGTACTCACTTATTATATATAGCATAGACCCTTAGTATATAGTGTACTCACTTATTATGTATAGCACAGTCCCTTAGTATATAGTGTACTCGCTTATGTATAGCGCCATCCCTCAGAATATAGTGTAGTCACTTTTTTATATATAGCACAGTCCCTTAGTATATACTGTACTCACTTATGTATAGCACAGTCCCTTAATATATAGTGTACTCACTTATGTATAGCACAGTCCCTTAGTATATAGTGTACTCACTTATTATGTCTAACTCAGTCCCTTAGTATATAGTGTACTCACTTATTATGTATAACACCATCCTTAGTTACATAGTTTCCTCTTTTATCATGTATAACACTGGCCCATATTACATACCATCCTCTCTAGTTATATATGGTGCCGTCCCTTATTATATATCTTCCTCTGCTGTTATGCACAGTGCTGTCTCTTACTAAGTGTATTCTTGTTATTTTTGTTATTCACAGTGCCCTCTTTTATTACATAGTCAGCTCTCTTCTTAGATATAAAATGACTGCTGATGGAGGAGCCAGTCACCAGACTACCAGTCCAGCATCTCCTCCGTTAGAAAATAAGCTTTCCCATGCTCCATCAGCCATCATTGCATTATATATATAACAAGAGAGGACGGTATGCAATAAAAAACAGGACTCTATATAATCTAATATGTAAGGGACGGTGCTGTACATAGCAAGAGAGGGCACCGTATAAGGGACAGCAATATACATAATAAAGTAGACTATGTAATATATATATATATATATATATACACACATGTATGTGTGTGTGGATATTTATAAATAAATATATATATATTTATTTATATATACATAGCTTTATCGCCATGAAAGGAAGGGGCCTAGACACATTTCTTGATTTCTTGCACAGGGGCCCCAAGCTGTCAGTGTGCGCCCCTGGGCTCTGATGTGCTGTGTGCCTTTTTATTTAAATGTTCGCGCTGCCGTCACTTTGTACCTGGCTCCTCCTAACTCCTCCTTTCTAGTCCTGCACTGCTCCCGGCTGAACTCTCTGGTTGGATTTGCATAAGGACCCCACGCCTCCTGGTTGACATAGCTTTCCAGCCAGAGAGTGCAGTGTATACTGGGCCTGGCCAGAAGTAGTTGCACATGTGAAGGCAGCTACCGGCTTTTGGAGGTGAAGCGTGAGGAGCTGAGACTGTGTGGAGACGCAAGACGTGAGCTGGGTCTGGCGGTGAATTTTTTTTTTTTTTGGTGGGGGTCCCATTCAGACCTCTGTTATGGGGCCCCATGATTTCTATGTACAACCCTGACTCTACCTAGACATACAGAATAAATTAAGGTCATTACATAGATTCAATAAACTATCCTTCTCTAGCACAAGAGCATTACAAATTTCCCAGATCCACCAACAATTACACAAACTAATCTTACACAAACATGAACAAGCACTGAAAAAATTAAAAATGTCTATTGGCAAGGGAACATACCAATAACCTTGTTAGCTATGCTATTAAAATACCAAAATACCAAAGCACACATACATTTTTGATGTTTTTTTTGCATTTTTTTGTTCAAAATACTAGGGCTAGATCAGGGTCGGACTGGGGTGCCTTGGGCCCACAGAGGGAATGGAATCTAGAGGCCCACCCTACAGCTACTGTATATGCTATCATCTCTTAGACGTTATCCCCATTATAGTGGAAGGTTCCTGCACATCAATTGTGCGCACACCCTAACTGGGATGTACATTTAGGCTGTGTTCACACACAGCGTTTTGTTAGCGGTATTTTTAGCGTTTTTTCCATGACCGCGTACGGCCAATATGGGTTTTTTCCTTACCGAGAAACCATCTTATGCCCACCCGAACTGGTAGGCAACACCAACTTACCTTTAAAATAACAACACTACACAAAATAATATTTTTGGATAATTTTGGCCACAGCGGCCAGTTTATTAACAAACAAAACATAACCATGTTTAACAATAAATATTAAATATTAATATGTCATATGTAATGACATGAAGGGGAGGGTTCTTGGAGCCCATAAAAATCTGGCTTAAAATATTTTGGCAAAAATTGTCCAACGATAACTCCAACCGCCAAGTTACCCCCAGCCGTACACCACCAGCTCGAGGGCACCATAAATCCCGTTCCGGGAAGGCCAACCACCAAACAGTTCCCAGGGTAAAACCCCCGTCCAGAGCCCGTAACCAAAATGCCAGATCACCCACAGAATTTTAACTGTCCGGAATTTTACCTAAAATTCCTTTTTACGCTGAATCAGCGTCAACTCCAAGATCCCCACCCCCCACCACCTGCCACTGTGACAAAGTAACTTTCCCCACAGAATATACCCAGACTACATTGCCCAGGCACCCCATTACGACTCAAACAAACCCCCCACCCCATCCCGCAAAACGAGGGGGGCCCAAAAAATAAAAGGGGAGGGCGGGTGGGTCTTCCCTCGGCGTTCTCTTCCAGCCAGAATGCGGTTTTCCCGCACTTTCCTCACCCCAGTAAAATCTGTCCCTCCCCCATACTCCTCCCATCATCTGCCTCACCCAATCCCCTCCCAATCCACCCTTATTTAAAAAAAAAAACCTTGACCTGCCCAACGCAGTCATGGGGGGCCTCCATCTAGCTGGGCTTACTTCCAGCCCCCTCCTTGACCGCGTACGGCCAATATGGGTTTTTTCCTTACCGAGAAACCATCTTATGCCCACCCGAACTGGTAGGCAACACCAACTTACCTTTAAAATAACAACACTACACAAAATAATATTTTTGGATAATTTTGGCCACAGCGGCCAGTTTATTAACAAACAAAACATAACCATGTTTAACAATAAATATTAAATATTAATATGTCATATGTAATGACATGAAGGGGAGGGTTCTTGGAGCCCATAAAAATCTGGCTTAAAATATTTTGGCAAAAATTGTCCAACGATAACTCCAACCGCCAAGTTACCCCCAGCCGTACACCACCAGCTCGAGGGCACCATAAATCCCGTTCCGGGAAGGCCAACCACCAAACAGCTCCCAGGGTAAAACCCCCGTCCAGAGCCCGTAACCAAAATGCCAGATCACCCACAGAATTTTAACTGTCCGGAATTTTACCTAAAATTCCTTTTTACGCTGAATCAGCGTCAACTCCAAGAACCCCACCCCCCGCCACACACGAACAGCCCTGACCACCTCAGGCTCGTGAGTGCCCCAACACCGCCACAGCCCTCTCAATTCCTTCTTGCATTGCAAGTGACCACAAATCCATCCCTATCTCATTCAAATGAACCCCATCATTTCTCCAAAAATTACCCACCCCAGCTTCCAATTCGAAATGTCGCACACTTATACCCCCATTCCTTGAAACAAAACTCGACACAGCCCTATTCAACTTCACCCTAGCCCTATTGATACCCTTCACAGATCGGGCAGCTCTCCATGTCAGCCTTGGGACGATATCCGACCATACAGTAACGACCCCAGGAAAAGACGACCACAACCGAAGGAAGTCAAACCGGATATCCCTGATCAACTCCCTAACAGGTCTAACGCCTAAATCATTCCCTCCCAAATGCACCACCAAGATGTCGGGCGCTTTATCCAAACGAGCAAACTTGGCAAACTCAGGTAACGCCCTGCTCCACACCATCCCCCGAACACCCAACCAACGAATGACGACCAGGTCCCTGTTAAAACCAAGCTGCCTGCCATCCGGCCTCACGTCTGCCCGAAGCGCACCCCAATGAACGAACGAGTGTCCAAGAATCCAAGCCAAGTAGGGTTGCCGACCTGAAATACATAACCACAACAACATCGTTAAATCCCCCCAGTCTGAGCCATGCCGCTCCAATCAATGACGTACATATGTTCGGTAGCAGCCCGAACTCCAACGACCAATCCGCTTAATCGCGGCCTCCCCCATTCCAAGGCTATCTGCCTCAGATGCTGCCCCAATCCTAAAGGAATGTGATCCATACATGCCTGGTGGAAGGCCCAACTCTCCCAAACTCCTTTTTAGCAGCACAATAAACTGAAAACGAGACAAGAACGCCCCGTCTTCGTGGCACAACAATGGGCCGACCCGACCCGGCCACAAACTCCAATACAATTCCAAACAGCGTTTTGGGCACATCAACGCACCCCCCACGCTCCCCAACACCACACGCTTCCCTTTTCCGAGCTGACCAGTTTTCGAACGCCGAATCCAAAAAGAAACACCTGACGACCCCAATTCAACATCCTCCGCAAGCAGGCCACCTGCCCTGCCCCTACTGAGCGACACTAGTTCACCCAATCTCATCGCCCCAAAGAACGCCAGAGAAAAAGCTAATTTGAACAATGCCGACTCAAAAGTAGAACAGCAAACCACCTCCAGGACTCCACCTAATCGTTCCAAAATACTAAAAGAAATTGGTCTACGCCTATCAAAAACCCGGTTACACCTCCGAAAACCTTTGAGAGCCTGCTTGACCCGAAAATCCTTCGTCACATCCACCGAACCCTCCAACTTAAAGCCAAAAGCAAGGCCAGCCATAAATTTGTTAACCCTTGAAACAGACCACCGCAGTTCCTCTGCCCTAGCAACCAAAAACAAAACCCCCGATGTCTTCTCCTCTACAGACCCCAAACCTCCCCAATGGGACTCCCAACTCCGCCATATTTTCCATGATGCCTCGTACGACGCCCAAGTCTGGCTTGTAACAGACTCCCGAATAAACCTTCCTGCTCCTCCGTAACAATCCGCCACAAGTGAGAAGGGCATTCCGTTCCGGAAATCTCCGCGCCTGGTGCCAGCTCCCGAAACCGCTCCCACTGTAAACAAGACAAAGCATCCGCTATAGAATTTTGCACTCCCGGCACATGCACAGCCGAAATCCACGCATTCAACGCCAGACACCGCAAAACGAATTCTCTCATGAGCTTAACAACCGGGGGGGAAGAGGCGGACAAAGTGTTGATTACTGACACCACACTCATATTATCACAGTGAAACCTAACTCTGCGGTTCTCAAACATTTCACCCCATATTAACACCGCCACGACAATGGGGAACAACTCCAACAAAGCCAGATTTTTCGTGAAGCCTCTCTGCCGCCACCAATCCGGCCAGCTACCAACGCTCCAACGCCCCTTACAAAAAGCCCCGTAACCAACGCCACCTGCCGCGTCCGTATAGATTTCGCAATCAAAATCATTCAATATCTCTTGTTGAATCAGAGATCTACCATTGTAAGTCTCCAAAAATCGCTGCCACACCGCCAAATCATCCCGGTGCTCCTGTTTTAACCGGATAAAGTGGTGCGCCGACCGAGCTCCCGCCGTCGCGCCCGACAACCGTCGGCAAAAAATCCGGCCCATGGGCATAATCCTGCAGGCAAAATTCAACCTGCCTAGAAGTGACTGTAATTCTTTTAACGTCACTTTACGCAATCTCATGATTCGCCGCACCTCCAGCCTCAGCAACGACAATTTGTCCTCCGGCAACCGACACTCCATTTTTTCAGAGTCAATCAGTATACCCAAAAAACTTAAGACCGTGCAAGGACCCTCCGTCTTATCTCCCGCCAATGGTACCCCAAAAAACTCCGACACCCATTCCATTGCGGCCAACGTATTCTGACACAAAACCGAATCCGGTGGGCCTATGAACAAGAAATCGTCCAAATAATGAATCACGGACGAAACACCAGCAACGTCCTTAACCGCCCATTCCAAAAAAGTACTGAACGTCTCAAACAGTGAACACGAAATTGCACAACCCATTGGCAAACATCTATCCAAATAATAACCTCCGTTCCAAAAACATCCCAACAAGGGAATGCTATCCGGGTGTACCGGTAGCAGCCTGAAGGCAGACTCAATGTCAGTTTTTGCCAGCAAGGCCCCCTTACCGTACCTGCGAACCCATTTCACCGCCGTGTCAAAGGAGGTATAAACAACCGAACATAACTCCTGATCAATGCCGTCATTTACCGACAACCCCTTTGGGTAAGACAGATGCTGAATCAACCTGAATTTATTCGGTTCCTTCTTGGGAACAACCCCCAATGGGGAAACAACCATTCCTTCCACAGGAACCTCCGTAAATGGACCTGCCATCCTACCCAATTCAACTTCTTTCAGTATTTTTGCACTCACCACCTCAGAATGCAGTTCAGCCGACCTCAAATTCTTAACCGAAAAGGGGACCGTATGGCTAGGAGAAGGGATTATAAAACCATCCGCAAAACCATCCCGTATCACACCAGCCTTTTCTTGATCAGGGTACCTACTTAGAAAGGGGGCCATCTTTTGAAGCCGCACCGGTGTCTCCCCCTTGACCGGCCGCCACTGCTGGCTTCCCCCTTGTTTTCCTAAAACATTTGGATGCTCCATGCGAACTACCGTTGCAATGGGAGCGAACATGCTTAAACTTGCAGGTACTGCCATACTTGCATTGACCGTCGTTAAACTGCCAGCACGCTCCTGATTTCTCTTTTCCCCCTGACGCCCCTTGACTGCCGCTCCCTTGTGCGGCCTGCTGATTGCCACTCCCTCCGCCACCAAGAAAGGGCTGCCCATACCTAACCGGTGCCATCACCTTTAACCAAAGCCCGATATCCTTTTGGTCCCACCGAATCTCCGGCCGCACCGCCTTCCGCTGCCTAAATTGCTCATCATAACGCAGCCATGCCTGACCCCCATACGTACGGTGAGCCTCCCCAATCGCATCCAGATAGCAAAACAAGCCAGAACAATTGCCCGGAGACCTCTCTCCAATCACACTCG
Source organism: Dendrobates tinctorius (assembly GCF_039654945.1). NCBI lineage: Eukaryota > Metazoa > Chordata > Amphibia > Anura > Dendrobatidae > Dendrobates > Dendrobates tinctorius. The sequence goes on from NW_027361714.1 coordinate 40,846,125, forward strand.
CCAATATCGTAAACGCCTGCAGCCAATTGACAAATGTCTGCGGGATCAACCGCCATCTCCGCTTTTCGTCCTCCTCCTTCTTACTATCGTCCTTCTTTCCTTTATCCAAATTAAACTTTTCCAATGGAAGAAGGGAGAAAATCTCCACAAACTCATCCCGCCAGATCTTCTCTTTCACTTCTTTCTTCAAATGTGCACCCAAAGGCCCCTCAAAACACACATATACCTCCCCTTTCGCTCGGTCATCCAATCTCACCTAATCCCCTTTTTCAGTTTCTGTCTGGACCGACACAGATATACCCGCCACTGGTATTTGGCCGCCTCCAACCGGCCTCCTTGCCTCGCTCGCCACGTGCGCCCCTGCCCCCATCCCCGGGATCCATGCCCCCGCTGGCGACACTGCGGACACGGGTACTCCCCCTGCAGCTGCTCGCACCCCTCCCACAGGCCCCAATGCGTCCCCCGCCAAGGCTGGGCCATGCCCCGCCCACGAGATCCCCGCACCCGCTGGTGACATCCCAGACCCGCACGCCATCCCACTTTGCAGCCTCTCCAACATTTGCGACACGCTAAGCAAAAGATCCCGCAGGCCGGGCCCCTCCGCTCCATTCGCTCCCCCCATCCTTCTCACGCCCAATTCAAACCCCCGACTCACACCCGCTACATCAGATACAGCCCCTATGGGCGACAGACAAAACATGGACTCATACTCACCAAGCTGCGCGGGTGCTGTGTCCCCGCCAGCCGGACATCCGGAATCCTGCCGCTCTCCGTCCTGCCGTTGCTCGCTGTTAGAGTCAGAATCTTCCGTGCCGCTTGGCTGCCCCAGGCCCGCGCCCCTGGCCTCCTCGTCACCAGGGGGACCGGAGCGCCCGCAGCACCACGCACCCCCGACCCCAACCCTGATCGCGAGCAAGTTCGCCCGCGAGACCCAGGCAGGTTTGCCTGGTCCGATCCACGACCCCTGCCAGACAGCACGTCCTTGCTGCCCGCCGCTCCCCCCGCAATCTGTTGAGTGCCAGGGCCTGGCAGCAGGGCATCCCATTCCTGCTGCCCGCCCGCCGAAGTCCTCCTCCTCGTGGTCCTCCTTGCAGGGCCCCCCCACGGCCTCCACTAGGGGTGCCCGCTGCGCCGCTGCTCCCGGCGTCCCCGACACCGTCTGTGCCGGCCGCCGCTGTCCTCCCGGCCTGCACCGCCGCTGGTCCATCCCTCGACGAATCATCCCTCCTCCCGGGAGCGCCGCGGGCCCGAGCCGCCGCCCGCCGCGCTGCGACAGGCCGCACTTCCGGTATGGCCCTCACTTCCTGCCCAGGCCGTACCGTGGTGACCCGCCGCCTCTGAGCGCCAGCCGGCCGGCTGGGCGGATTCCTGCCGGAGCTGGGGCAGCGTGGAGAAGCCGCGCCGCTGCACCCAGCCTCCGCAGGGTCCCCGGAGGGGCTCCGGAGCCTGCGCCTGCTACGCGTAGCTACCTCCGGGGAAAGTCTCTCTGGGGGCCGCGTCCTTCTCCTGCCCGCGCTCTCCTGGGTCCCGGCCTCACGAAGCAGCGAGGACAGCTGCGCCTGGAGCCAGCCTCCCCTCCTGGACCTCGCCACGTCCTGCAGCCTGCCTACGAGCGCCTCCACCGACTCCATCAGGACCGGACGGCGAAGTGTGGGATCAGGATCCTCTGGTAGGTCTTCCCTCGGCGTTCTCTTCCAGCCAGAATGCGGTTTTCCCACACTTTCCTCACCCCAGTAAAATCTGTCCCTCCCCCATACTCCTCCCATCATCTGCCTCACCCAATCCCCTCCCAATCCACCCTTATTTCAAAAAAAAAACCTTGACCTGCCCAACGCAGTCATGGGGGCCTCCATCTAGCTGGGCTTACTTCCAGCCCCCTCCTATAAAACCGCTAAAAATAAGCTTCCCATTCATTTCTATGCATTTTGCACTTTTTGTGCATATTGATGCGTTTTTCTTTTCAAATAATTTTATTGGTTTTCAGTCATTAAACAGGGTAAGGGAAGGAAGGTAGGAAGGGAGGAAAGGGAATGGGAAGTAAAGAACCTTGTACAGGTACGGAAAAAATTTAAAACTAGAGAACCCACAAATAGGCATTAAAAAGCATATAGCAAATAACAACAAAAAAGGAAAAGAAAATCGACAATCCTTATTATGGGGTAACATTCTTGGAAGGAGATACGACATCCCGGTACTACAACGGCCATGTTTAGGCCTCAAAATATAATACCTCTTAATAGGTGTATTTGATATGGAATTTGTTGTTCCAAGTCTTCCATTTTTTTGTATATTTGTGGATGTGATTGTTGTTAATCGCAAATCTGAGTTCTAAATCACTATGTTGGCCTATTTTATCAAGTATGTCCGAAAACTTAGGAACCTTGACTTTTTTCCACCATTGTGCTAACATGGTCTTAAGGGCATGTCACACTAAGAGATATCGCTAGCAATATCGCTATAACTAGTGACGTTATAGCGATATTGCTAGCGATATCTCTGTGTCTGATACTTACCAGCGACCGGCTCCCGCGCTGGTTATCGCTGATCACGCAAGAATGTTCAGGACTGTTTCTCGTCGTCAGCTTCCTGCGGCGCTTCCTGCTGTGAGGACGAGCGACGCGTGGAGCCGGGCGGGAGGACGCAGGATCGCCTGGTGTGACAGGTAAGTAGCGACCCCCGTCCCCAGCGATGTCGCTAGTGAGATCTGCCTGTGTGGCAGCTCACTAGTGACCACTTAGAGATGTACCAGCGATCCTGACCACGTCATATCGCTGGTCGGGATCGCTGGTACATCGCTAAGTGTGACAGTACCTTTAGTCACTAAGAGGATGTGGATGATAATGTATCTTACCGAATCATCAAATTGTTCCATGTCTAATGAAAGAAGTGCTCTTTCAGGCGTATTTGTGAAGTCCTTAGCAATGAGGTTAATGTGCTGTGTGACCTGGAACCAGAGGTTTTTGATCTTTGAACAACCCCAAAATATATGGTAGAGGTTCCCTTGATGTCCACAGCCTCTCCAGCACAAGGTAGATAATTCTGTGTTAAAATGTGATAACCTTGTCGGGGTATAGTACCACCTATTTAACAGTTTAAAATAACCCTCGTGAAGACCCATTGATATGTTGGAATTGTAAGTGAATTTGATGGCATCGTTCCAATTCTCGAGACGGATATCAGCACCTAAATCGGACTCCCATCTCTTCATGTATATGTTTTTGTGGCTCGTTAGGTCCTTGACGACAGATCTATACAAATTACACAGACTCCAGAGGTTTTTATTTTTAAGGTTGCACAACAGTGAAGTTAGCATTTCATAATTTAAAGTCTTCCCTTTTATGATTTTCAAAATTCTGTCTTTCAACATGGTGTAAAAGACCAGCTCAGATGATAGTAGATTATATTTAGCCTTGATCTCACTGAATTTCAAGAACTCCACTCCACTAAAAACATCCCCCACCTTTTTGATTCCAGATTTCCCCCATACCTCCGGCATCGGGAGATCATCCATCAGTGCCAATGAAGATAGGGGTAGTTTTAAGATTTTCTCTGCTTTTTTGATATTTTTAGTCGGCTTAATGAGTTCCCTCCAGGCTGATATTATCGACCGAAATATAGGATGCGATGAGTTTGCACTGTGCTTTTGCAGAAGGAAGTAAAAGAAAAGTTTTCGCGTGGAACATCTATCACTAGCATCTCTCTCCAAGCCATACCAAGCCGGATGTGTCATGTTTTCCATAAACCAGTGCCAGCTCTGTTTAATAAGTGAGGCCTGATAATAAGCGTATATGTTGGGCAGTCCTGCGCCCCCATGTTTTTTATTTTTATAAAGTAAGTCTGCAGATATTCTTGATTTCTTACCTTTCCAAATAAATACTCGGATGAGCTCTTGAATTTTATCAATGGATTGGCGTGGAAAGCTAACTGGCAAAGTCCTAAATATGTATAAAATTTTGGGAAGGATAAAGGCTTTGACTGCCAGTATCTTCCCAAAAATGGAAGTATCTAACTGAGCCAAAAAGGATAGATTGCCTGTAGTAGTCTTTATAATGCTGTCTAAATTGGCCCTAACTGTGGCTTGGATTGATCCTGCTATTCTAATCCCTAGATAGACAATCTCTTTTTCCTCCCAAATGAACTGGGTTTGAGTCTTTATTTCGTTAATTTCGGATTGTTTCATGTTTAGAGTTATAAATTTGGATTTGTGTGAGTTTATCTTAAAATAAGATGCTCTAGAGAATTTTTCTAGTTCATCTGAAAGGGCTTTAATGGAATTTGCGGGATCAAGAAGTGTGAGGAAGAGATCATCTGTGAATAACCCGATATTAAAATTTCGTGATGGCATTTCAAAGCCTTTAATATCATTGTTTAATCTAATTTTTTCGGCTAGGGGCTCTATTGCAAGCACAAATAGAAGGGGAGACAGGGGGCACCCCTGTGTTGTGCCATTAGTAATGTCGAACGAGTCAGAAAGGAAGTTGTTTGCATAGATCCTGGCACTAGGACCCGAGTATAGGGCGAAGACTGTTGATAGAAACTTCTCGTCAAAGCCAAATCTAGCGAGAGTTGTTTTTAAATATAGCCAGTTTAATCTATCGAACGCCTTCTCGGCGTCCAGTGCCAGAAAAGCAGTTTCGGTTCTCGAATTGTTAGCTAAATTTATCAGGTTCAACACCCTTCTAGTCCCATCTGAGGCCTGGCGGCCCTCTGTGAACCCTATTTGATCATCCACCAACAGACGTGGAAGAATGTTTTTTAGTAGGTTTGCGATGATCTTTGAATAGATTTTAATATCGCTGTTTATGAGCGAGATTGGCCTATAGTTCTGTATCCTCTCGGGGTCTCCCCCCTCCTTTGGAATCATGACAATTGTTGCCTCTATCATCTCCTTTGGGAAGGAACCCCAAGAGGATGCCAGACCAAAGACGGAAGCCAACTGTGGAGCCAGAATTTTTGAAAAGGATTTATAGTATTCCCCAGAGAAGCCATCCGGCCCTGGTGATTTTTGGGACTGCAGTTTCTTGATACCGTCAACTATTTCACTCTCTGTAAAAGGGCTATTGACATAATTCAAGTCCAGCTCATCAACTCTTGGTAAATCGATACTCTGTAGAAAAGAATCCACAAAATTCGAGTTAACCACCGGTGTTTGGGGGTCATCTTTCAGGTTATAAAGATTTTTAAAGAAATCTGCAAACGAGTTGACAATGTCCTTAGGGTGAATTTTGGGATCACCCGAGGGAGATATAATCTTAATTATCCTTTTTTTGATTCTTTCTCTTTTTAATTTCCTCATCATAAACTTGGTAGGCTTGTTGAGAGATGTATATGATTTATACCTAGATGCTTTGATGGCTGCATCGTATTCCTGGTAGATTTCAGATCTCAGACTCTGTCTGAGTCTCAAAATCTCAGCCTGGATGGTTTGGGAAGGAACTTTCAAGTTGGTTTGTTTTTTTTCTAGATCATTAATTTGGGCCTGTAGGTTTGTAATTTTTTCCCTATTTCTCTTGTTATGTTTAGAGAGGATCTGCATAAGGCATCCCCTCAGGACCGCCTTATGGGCATTCCAGACCGTGAGCTGATTTACTTCACCAGATACATTTCCTTGAAGTAGTTTAAGAGAATGTTTTCTATCTCTTGCTTGTACTCTGGTATATATAGCAAGGCTGGGTTAAGTCTCCAGCGGAATGGCTTGTCAGAGGGAGGACCCACGAGGAACTCAGCGAGAACCGGGGTATGATCCGAGATGGTCTTTTGCATGAACCGTATATCTTTAATTTTGGTTAAAGTAAATATATTAGTAAGTAGTAGATCGATTCTAGATGCTGTCTTATGTACATCTGAAAAGTGAGAATACTCACGAGACGATGTGTTCAAGCAACGGAAAGCATCATAAAGCTCATTTTGAATTAACCAGTTTTTCAAAGCTGAAACCTTGTGGCGAACTAATGAGGATGAATCCATGCTACTATCTGGGACAATATTAAAATCGCCTAGTAAGATCAGATCACCTGTTTTGACTTTGTCTATTTTTTTGATTAGCTTGTTCAAGAAACGAATGTGTCCCTTGTTAGGTGCGTATACATTCACTATTGTGCATGGCCTTTCATAGAGTAAGCATATGAGTATATGAAACCTGCCCAACGAGTCTGGTATCTCTTTGATGAGCTGAAAAGGAACGGTGCCACCTACCAGTGTAATGACCCCAGCCTTTTTCTTTGTGGACAGTGACTTGTACATGTGTGGAAAGTTCTTGTGCTGGAAGATCGGGTGTTGATCGGAGGCCAGTTTAACCTCCTGGAGGCATACCAATTTGGCACGAGTTCGGTTGATCTCCTTCCATACCGCATACCTCTTATTCGGACTGTTGAGCCCCCTAACATTGTATGATAACATTTTCATTGTTAGAGTGCAATATCAAAACAGAAAAATGGAAACAAGCAAAACAGTGAAATACAGAAAAAAGAAAATTAGGAACTTGAGCGTTCTCCTGGAGGACTCCAAACCAGTTGGTGTCTCACCTTAGTGTGGGGGAAAAAGTGAGAAAAAATTAAGTGGCAAGTTCCCACAGTAACATAAATAAACCGTAAATACGGGTCATAAGATATTCATATTCATGAAAAGGAAATTAATAGTATACACCATAGAAATTCGAACATAAGATAAAAATCAGTCCTAATCCCTATCCCTAAATGCTGGGTCATCCATCAGAAATTTAATGAACTTCTGACCCTCGTGTGTAGTGTAGATGGGGTAGTTTTTGCCATTATACCAGACTAATAGCTTGGTAGGGAAACCCCATCTATATAACACTCTGAGCTCTCTAAGTTTAGAGGTCAAATCTCTGAAGGACCTTCTTGCGTCCATTGTCTCTTTGGAGAAGTCTTGGAAAATCTTTAAATCTTTATATGGCTCTGGAGGTGAACCTCTCTCTCTCTCAGAGATTGTAGAACCTTCTCCTTTGTTTAAAACAAATGGACTCTGAGGATAATGTCCCTAGGCTTTTCCTGTGGGACCCCTTTTGGACGTGGGAGGCGGTGTATACGATCAATATTTACTTCTAATTCTGTCAATTTTGGCGATAATTTTTTGAATAAATTTTTAGTGTAATCTGAAAGATCTGCCTGGGAGACCGACTCAGGAATACCTCGTATTTTTAAGTTATTTCTCCTGCTTCGGTCCTCCAGATCCGTTAATTTGTTTTTAAGGGATATAACCTCAGTTTTGAGGAGAGAATTTTCCTTTGAGAGGTAGACTATGTCCTTCTCCGCCGGTACCATCTTTACCTCATATTTCGCAACCTTTTGGCTAAGATTCCTGCAAGTTTCCTGTTGGGCCTTAGCCTGAGTCTCAAACCCTATTTTTAGGGCATCACTGAAGGACTGGAAGAGATCCGCCATGAATCCTTCAGTGGCTTGTTTATTGGACCCCTTGTATTCCCCCAGGTTGATGGATGGAGGGGGAACCTCAAACAAAGGAAATGGACCTCCAGTGTCCCTTCTAGGCCTCTGCTTTTCAGGGCATGTGTTTGGGGTATAGTCAGCTGAGACACTGTCGGAGTTCTCAGAAGAAAGACTCTCGGTGTTTTCCTGATCGTCTGTGCCCTTCCTTTTGTTTGAATTGGAAGTGTCCATTTCCTCCGTGAGGAGCTGATTTGGAGGAGGAGTTTTAATGTGTCCCCCCAAATTTTTCTTTTTCTGAAGTGTTTCAGGTTGTGTTTTAGGAAGTGTTTTGGTCAATGGGTTATTGATACCTGATCCCCCATTTGCAGCTTTGACAGGTGCAGGGTTATGGGATTGTTTTATATAAGGCGTTTTGGGCTCACCTCTTTTGAAAGGTGACCTAGATTTTGTGGGGCTTAACACATTAGCGATATCCTCATAGGATTTTGAATATGCCCCCAAATTGTGCCTCATCACCCTGTATGAGCTATTATTAATTCTGCCCCTGCTTGACTGCATCTTAATTTGCCACGCAGCCTTCCCTGGCCTCAGATCTATGACCCTTTTAGCTTGATCAATCAGACAAGTTAAGTAAGATGGTCTAAAAACAAGTTTCAGAAAAGGAGTCAACTGAGAAACCCTCAGTAAGAGCGCCAAAAGTCACACAATTCCTCAATAATAATGCAAGCAGTCCACTGTAGCTCTAATCCTAGCTTGAAGATTGGATAATCCTCTATTATGGTGCACTGCACAGATGAGTATAGGGCACCGGGGCCACCAGCCAGAAACTGCGGTCACTATTGTGGTATAAGTCTGCGCTGCTGGTAAGTGCAGAATAGTCAGTATTCCTTTATTGTGTGGGGAGAGTGAGGGCCCTCCCGGCAATCTATATCCTTCTCCTCAGTACTCTTGGGGATGACTACCTGCTGCGCCGCACAGTTCTGGGGTATAGCTGAGCCTGTAGTACCGGGGGCCACTTGCTGTGTGCTGCGGGGCCTGTGATGTCAGGTTTCTGCAATGCTGACAGGCTGGACACAGCCAGAACTACTTCCCATTGAGTTCTATTGCGGCTGTGATCAGTGTGCAGCGTCCGGTTCTAGTGACCGGATTTCAGTTGTGCCTCACCTCAGCAGTTTTTAGTGGCTCCCCCCGGTGCTAGTCGCCTCTGATCCGGTCCTTTATGAGTCTGTATAGCGCTGTTCTTGGCCGATTCCGGGGTCTGGTCCTAGAAGTCCGGTGGTATCCCTCCGCCCTTCAGCTCCTTGGCAAAGAAAGAGTCCCCGCCGGTGTCTTTGCTTTCCTCTTCAGCGTGCCACGCTAGAATATGTCAAGGGAAGCTCCTCTGTCCCCACTAACCTCACCCTGATATTACAGCAGTCAGAATTCAGCAGCACTCAGGTGTAATCAGCAGGGATGAACATGCAGGAGTCTGTTTCCCTACGCCACAGCCACACTGTTATCCTCCACACACCACAGACAGAAAGCCATGCAGACAGCTGGATTTATGTTGTACCTTACTGGGGGGTCCAAATAAAGTCCTCAGTACCAATAATGATCCTTCAGATCAATCCTGGCTTCAGTAAAGCCTGCGCTGGCACTCCGGTCTCTTCACAGGAGGGCAGATGATGTGGGGTGATGTCCCTCAGCTTCTGCTGCACTGCAGCCATCCAGACTTGTAAAAGCTTATTTCTTCAGTCCTCTTTGGACCAGAGTCCTGCTTTTTGTCTCAAAATGGGCACCCAAACTTCATAAATAAAATAGGGTCCAGCAAGATTATTTTGGTTAACCCTATGCACGCTTATTTTGTAGCTTTAGAATATGACTGTGGGAGCTTAGAGCTCTTGCTGCTTACATGCTCAGAGCCCAGGCCACGCCCGTATTGATGCGTTTTTTACCGCAAAAAAAACGCATTGCGGTAAAAAACGCAGCATGCTCATTAATGTCACGGATTTTTCCGCGTTTCTGGCTATTTCTATGCCTTTTGAAAACGCGTGTAAAAAACGCATAAAAACTGTGCGTTTTCTGCGCAAAAAACGCGCAGAAAACAAGCAGAAAAAAACGTGCGGTTTCTGGGAAGGGAGTCAGGATTTTCAGCAGAAATTTTCTGCTACGTGTGAACTTAGCCTTACAGTAGTTTGAGTAGTTTGCAGTAAATGCTTCTTTGATGAAACACGTTATCAGCGATCCACAGATTAAGTAGGTGATAACTTATTGATTGGAAGAATCCAAGCATTGGAAACTGCAGATGGGATGTCTGACCGCAACTCCATTCATCCCCTTTGGGTGCTACCAGAAAAAGCCAAGTGCAGCCACATTGGGAATGAATGGATTAATCAGAGGAAAAGTATAATAGAAACGTGTGTACCACGTCTGCATTTATCACCCATTCCTGGTTTTTACAAATACTAAAGCAAAATACTGAATGTATGAACACGGCCTTAGGATCAGTGATTAGTTGTTTTCACCGTAGATCCCCTGTAAGTGCATATTTGCTTCTGTGTAATAGTCACAGGGCAGGGAGAGGTTTTCTTCTTCATCCAGTGCAGACTGCCATCACTTCTTCCAGCCAGGACTCATCTTTGCTGAAAATAAGACAGTTATCTATAGCTGAAATTGATAGACAATATTCACGCTGTAGCTTAATTTACAGAAATATAGACTGCTAAAGATGACAACCTAATAATTGATGTGCAGACTGGTCCAAGAGTAATGTGTTTACCCGCCTTTGTAGCCCCAATTCCATAAGATAAATACCACTGTAGCTAGAACAAATGCCAATCTAGTCTGCAGAATTGTAAAATACTAAGACAGTACAAGATAACCTAATTGGGGTTCAGGCAGTTTAATATAGGCCACTTTAAAGTGAAATATGTGGTATTTGGGGCAAGGAATAAAATTTATACAAAGATATTAATCACAGTCCATACTTGAAACACTCATAACATCTAATTATGCCATTCATAAGGTAATATATTGCTTAATTACCATTAAAATCACTGTATTTAAACAGTGCTTTGATGATTGCACATCTGGAGTTCAATCATACCCCTCCTTGGTCAATGTAAAAGCCCTTCTACGATTTAAGAAAACGCAATCACATTTGTAGAATATATGTTGCAAGGCCAGCATTGCCGGGAGTTTAAAGAGGACCTAGCCGTGATCATAGTCCATGTCCATAGTCACAATATTATATGATACACTGAAATATAGCAGCAGGGGGCTTTTACCTCATGATGTCTTGTTCTTTTTTTCTTACCTCCTATAGCACCAGAGGTTTTAGGAGACCTGGCAAACAAGCACATGATGCTGCCAATGGTTGGGTACTTCTGGTAGGGGCTGCTGGCTTAATACAGGATTCTGGAGCGTTGTCTTGGCCAGTGACAAACACTCTGTGCTGCTCTTACGATATTAAGCAAAGGGTTGCTAAACATAGACTGGACCTTCTTGACATCGGGCAGTTACGTGGTAGAAACCGGTATGAGACGCTGACAGGACCAAAATTCATCCTCTTGGACCAGTCTGTTCCTCAATTATAATGTTCTTTTCTCTAGCTATCTGTCCTTTTCTGTGAATTAAGCTGCAGTGCGAATATTATCTATCAGTTTTATTATTCCTAGACCAATCTGTGGTATTGTCTTATTTGCAGCTCGATTACATTACTTATACAAGCTCTACTATCCATTTACCTACACCTAGTTATTATAGCTCATCACTTCCAAAGCACATTCCCCATTTTTCCCTGACTTCAACACTACATCAGATGAAGAAAAAAGCAACACAGTGCCACCCTGCATAATTACAGGACTCCTCTTTTGTTCCCCCCTCATAGAAAACCGTATCCTCAAAAGTAAATTAAATTATAGTAGTAATAAAGTCTCCTGATTGGCCCCTACATTAATGTCCCCACTTGCCAGCATAAACCAATAATGTATGTTCCTCATCTGGACCCCCATACAGTAATTATATCATCCATTTATTTAATAAGATCCCAGATCCTGTGCCCCTTTATTTAATGTCCCCATCCAGAGAATGTGACTGATAACACCAAAACCTTTTCTGGTTGGGTGAAGTCATTTATTGTCAAACTACTGTGTTTTCTCTTTTTAAATCATAATGACAACCCAAATATCCAAATGACCCTGATCAAAAGTTTACATACTCTGGCGATTTTGGCCTGATAACATGTGACGCGCCCCGGGGGCTGTGGGGTACTCGGTACCGGGCCCGTCGACTTCAATGGGGGATGTCATGGTGGCTGTGACCCGGTCCGTGGCCCCTGGCAGTCAAATGAAAAAGGAAGTTGTTTGTTGTTGTTGAAGAGTAATAAAATGGGAATAAAGGTTTATAGATGAATACGTGACGCCACCTGTGGTATTCTGGTCAGAGGCGACCAGCGCTGTGGTGTTGCTCCCCTGAGACTGTTGGTGTGTCGCAGCTGAGGTGAAAATGGCTCTCCACAGGTAGAGCAATAATCCCAGGGCTGTTGAAAGTTGTTTTATTAGGGGGGATGCAGCAGTGCTGAGTGATGGATGTAGTAAGGAGACAAGGACTTAGTTAAATGCAGTTCCAAAGGGCTTTACTCACTGTCTGGTGCACACAGATGCCCACTTTGGTGCTCCAGGTCAGGGGTCCAGTAAACTCCCTGGTAGATGAGTACACCCCTCCAACACTCCCTGTCAGTATATTCCTTTCCAGGCTTTCTCACTGTGCTGGTTTCCACTCTCCAACCTAGCACCTTCACAGTCAGTGTCCCAGGCTAGCTGCCACGGATCCTGTCAGAATTTATCACTCAGGTGGCTTCTTAATCCTATCTGGCTGCCTTTCTGGGAAGGTAACTGTGGGAATCGCTGTGGCCCATACAGCAACCACAGCTGTCAGCTCGCTAGTTAAGTTCGATGTTCACTTCACTAGGCTAGGGGCTGAGACCCTACTGTGACCTAATTTCTTTCCCCACCTGATGGCTATCAGCGTGGAACTCTAGAAATATCACTCCTTTCTTCAGGGAGCTTTCCTTCAAAGCCAATCTATCCAGCAGCTCTTCCTGACAGGAGCTGCTCCAAGCGCATCCTTCCACTTGCTCTTCCCCTGAGCGACCTCTCTCAACTCTCTTCAAATCTTCCACTCTTTCTCTCAGCTCCACCCACTCACTATCACTCATTGGCTGCTCTAAATCACTCCACTTTCTAAGCTCCTCCCATTCTACCTACCTTCCCCACTAACCCCCCAACACCCTTTCCTAGCCAGTCTGGTGGGGAGCATTCATACCTAACAAACGTCCCAGATCCAGCGGGACAGTCCCAATTTTGAAAGTCTGCCCGCTGTTCCAGCTGGGAACTTACTTTCCCGCGGGCACAGGAGTACACGGCGGAGCCCCGAGAAGCACTTTAAAACTCGCACATGACGTTCCACTGGAAGTGATGTGCTGGAAGCGGAAATGAACCCCTCTCCATAATCTTTGAAAATTCTTGGAGAACAGGAGAAGTCCCAGAAGACTGGAGAAGAGCAAATGTTGTTCCTATCTTCAAAAAGGGGAAGAAGGTGGACCCAGGCAACTATAGGCCGGTGAGTCTGACTTCTATACCAGGAAAGATCTTTGAACAAATTATTAAACAACATGTATGTCAGTACCTGGATAAGAATGAAGTGATCAAACAGAGTCAGCATGGGTTTGTAACTAATAAGTCATGTCAGACTAACTTAATTTCCTTCTATGACGGAATCACTGATTGGGTGGATCAAGGAAATGCTGTAGATATAGTATATCTTGACTTCAGCAAAGCATTTGACAAAGCATCTCATACAATCCTTATTGAAAAAATGACTAAGTATGGAATGGACAAGGCAACTGTTAGGTGGATTCATAACTGGCTTAGTGATCGGACCCAAAGAGTGGTCGTAAATGGCTGCACATCCAGTTGGAAGAATGTCTCAAGTGGGGTACCACAGGGCTCTGTCCTGGGCCCTGTATTGTTCAACATCTTTATCAACGATTTAGATGAAGGAATTGAGGGTAAACTGATTAAATTTGCTGATGACACAAAGCTAGGAGGGATAGCTAATACTAGAGAAGAGAGAGAGAGGATTCAAAAAGATATAAATAAACTGGAGAAGTGGGCAGCAACTAACAGAATGGTTTTTAACAGGGAGAATTGCAAAGTACTACATCTGGGCAATAAAAATGAAAAAAGCATATACAGAATGGGAGGAATAGGGCTAAGCAACAGCACATGTGAAAAAGACTTGGGTATACTAATAGATCACAGACTGAATATGAGTCAACAGAGTGATGCAGCAGCAAAAAAGGCAAATGCAATTCTAGGATGTATTAACAGAAGCATACAGTCTAGAACACGTGAAGTCATTATTTCCCTCTACTCCTCTTTGGTCAGACCTCATCTGGAATATTGTGTCCAGTTTTGGGCACCACATTTTAAAAAAGACATCAACAAACTGGAGCAAGTTCAGAAAAGAGCGACCAGAATGGTGACCGGTCTGCAAACCCTGTCTTATGAGGAAAGGTTGCAGGATTTGGGAATGTTTAGTTTGCAAAAGAGAAGACTGAGAGGAGACTTAATAGCTGTCTACAAATATCTAAAGGGCTGTCACATTGTAGAAGGATCAACTTTATTCTCATTTGCACAAGGAAAGACTAGAAGCAATGGGATGAAACTGAATGGGAGGAGACACAGATTAGATATTAGAAAAAACTTTTTGACAGTTAGAGTGATCAATGAGTGGAACAAGCTGCCACGAGAAGTGGTGAGTTCTCCTTCATTGGAAGTCTTCAAACAGAGGCTGGACAGACATCTGACTGGGATGATTTAGCGAATCCTGCTTTGAGCAGGGGGTTGGACCAGATGGCCCAGGAGGTCCCTTCCAACTCTACAATTCTATGATTCTATGAGGTAATTTTGTGAGGAGATTGTGACAGAACCATGAAGGCACTTCAGGGAATGCTTCAGATCCATCACCGTGTCCTCTGACAGTGCGGACAGCAGGATCGCCTTGGAATCAGGGATGCTGGCCATGTGAGCAGATCATGATATGTCCTGCACCAGGAGGCTCAGGTGAGCACTACAATGGCAGCTGGGCTGCTATAGTATTATTATTATTATGCATTTATATAGCGCCATTTATTCCATGGTGCTTTACATGTGAAAAGGGGAAATATAGACAAGTGTAATATATACAAGAGTAATATACAAGTGTACGACAAGGGACAAGGGACGCGCAAGTACATAAGGAGAGGGGACCCTGCCCATGAGGGCTCACAGTCTACAGGGATGGGTGAGAATACAGTAGGAGAGGGTAGAGCAGGTTGTGCGGTGGTTCAGTAGACCGAGGATCATTGCAGGCTGTAGGCTTGTCGGAACAGGTGGGTCTTCAGGTTCTTCTTGAAGGTTTCTGTTGATGGTGAGAGTCTGATGTGTTGCAGTAGGGAGTTCCAGAGTATGGGGGAGGCACGGGAGAAGTCTTGTATGCGGTTGTGGGAAGAAGAAATAAAGGGGGAGTAGAGAAGGAGATCTTGGGACGATCGAAGGTTGCGTGCAGGTAGGTACCTAGAGACCATGTCACAGATGTATGGAGGAGACAGGTTGTGGATGGCTTTGTATGTCATGGTTAGGGTTTTGAATTGGATCCTCTGGGCAATAGGAAGCCAGTGAAGGGCCTGGCATAGGGGGGAGGCTGGGGAATAGTGGGGAGACAGGTGGTTTAGTCAGGCAGCAGAGTGTAGGATGGAGTGGAGCGGTGCTAGAGTGCTAGAGGGGAGGCCAGAGAGTAGGAGGTTGCAGTAGTCGAGGCGGGAGATGATAAGAGCGTGCAATAGTGTTTTTGTGGTTTCGTGGTTGAGGAATGAGCGGATTCGGGAAATATTTTTGAGTTTGAGGCAGCAGGAGGAGGCGAGGGCTTGGATATGTGGTTTGAAAGAGAGCGCAGAGTCGAGGATCACCCCAAGGCACTGGGCATGCGGGACTGGGGAAAGAGAGCAGCCGTTGACATTGATGGATAAAAAGAACACCGTGAGCACAACTCAAGATGGTGCTAAGGTTAGGTTCCCAAACCGTTAAAGCAACAAATATGAACCTAGCACTCAACTTAAAGGTATTTGTAAGGCGGTTTATTGTAGTACACGAAAAAAGACGTTTCGGTCAATGTGACCTTCTTCAGTTACTACAAGGGTAAATATAATTACAAAACAAAACGTCATATAACAAAGGAAAACAGAAGTATATACAAACAATAGTCAAAATGGTCATACAAAAATAGGATAAATTGGTCGCAGATAACGCCAGGTATCCCACACTGCCCATAGCACGCCAAATAATTTAAAAAGAGTCATTGAAAATATATAGCAGCAATCCATAAGAATGTCAAACATACCGTGTGGTATATAGATTGTGTAGAGCTTATAGGCATCTATCAGAAAGGACGATGGTGCTTTAGGCATCTAAAAAACAAGATGCGGTGAAATGGAGCGTATGATAGTAGTAGTGAATCATGTAGCAGGAAAAAAAAAAAAAGAAAAAAATAGTACTTACTGAGGAGAATGATCTCTCTAAGGTAATGAGCTGTGGAGGATATAGCAAGGGGGAGCATTATTGCAATGTGTGCATAAATAGTATCACCTCCCCTGTTGATAGGACATATCAGCACTAAGTATTTACCTTGTCAGTATATAGGAGAGGGGCAAATGTGCCTCCAGATGCGGTGTCCACCGGCCATCTGATCCTGCATGCAGACATGCAGGTTTAAAAAGGGGAGGGGGAGGGATATTTAGTGGTGGGCGGCCAATGGGAGCTGTAAGCTCCAGTAAACAGGAAGTGACTAACAGGAAGAATATGGCTGTGGGATCCACAGTACAGGGAGCTTGCTTTCCACCAGAGGAAAGACATAATAACAGCTCAAAATGTGGAGAAACACATGCTAATGATAGCGGTTATGTGTGGGGATGCTATATATTGTTGGTAGGGAGATTGGAATTCAGAATTCAAGACGTTTTGTTTTGTAATTATATTTACCCTTGTAGTAACTGAAGAAGGTCACATTGACCGAAACGTCTTTTTTCGTGTACTACAATAAACCGCCTTACAAATACCTTTAAGTTGAGTGCTAGGTTCATATTTGTGACATTGATGGATAAGTCTGGTGGAGGGGTAGAGTGAGATGGGGGAAAGATGATGAATTCTGTTTTGTCCATGTTCAGTTTGAGAAAGCGAGCAGAGAAGAAGGTTGAGATAGCAGACAGACATTGTGGGATGTCAGTCAGTAAGGAGGCGGGGTTGGGTCCAGATAGGTAGATCTGCGTGTCATCTGCATAGAGGTGATACTGCAAACCGTGGGATTCTATGAGCTGTCCCAAGCCGAAGGTATAGATGGAGAATAGTAGGGGTCCTAGGACAGAGCCTTGGGGAACACCGACAGACAGGGGGCGAGGTGAGGAGGTGGTGTGTGAGAGGGAGACAGTGAATGTACGGTCCGTTAGGTATGATGAGATCCAGGATAGGGCCAAGTCTGTGATGCCAAGAGATGAGAGAATCTGTAGCAGGAGGGAATGGTCTACGGTGTCGAAGGCAGAGGACATGTCTAGGAGAAGGAGGACAGAGTAGTGTCGCTTGCTCTTGGCAGTTAGTAAGTCGTTAGTGACTTTAGTTAGGGCAGTTTCAGTTGAGTGATGCGGTCGGAAGCCAGATTGTAACTGGTCAAAGAGGGAACAGGAGGAGAGGTGGGAGGACAGTTCAAGATATACATGCTGTTCCAGTAGTTTTGAGGCGTAAGGGAGAAGAGATATCGGGCGATAGTTAGACACAGAGGATGGGTCAAGGGAGGGCTTTTTGAGGATGGGTGTGATTGAGGCATGCTTGAAGGATGAGGGAAAGACACCATTTGTAAGTGAAAGGTTGTATAGGTGTGTTAGAGATGGAATGAGGACTGTGGCCAAGTTAGTATCTTTAGAGAATCTTTCTTTCTCTCTCTGTTTCTTTCCTTCTCTGTTCTTTCTCTCTCTCTGTTTGTATAGGGGATGGGGTGCTGCCTTATACTACAGTCTGCCTATAGGGGATGGGGGGCTGCCTTATACTACAGTCTGCCTATAGGGGATGGGGGTTGCCTTAAACTGCAGTCTGCCTATAGGGGATGGGGAGGTTGCCTTATATTACATTCTGCCTATAGGGGGTGCTGCCTTACATTACAGTGTGCTTATGGGGGGCTGCAATATACTATTGAGTCTGCCTATGGGGGCTGCATTATACTGTAGAGTCTGCCTATGGGGGCTGAATTATACTATATTGAGGACTATCTGGTGTATTATACTATATAGAGGCTATCTAGGGGGCCATCATACAGTGTGGGGTTTACAGTGAGGGGGGCCATCATACAGTGTTGGAGCTATCATTGGGGACATTAAGGGCTCAGTATCTATATAGTGAGGGGACATTATACCGTGTATAGGGGAGCTGTACAGGGGGGAGACTCAGGACATTATTAAATGTAAAGTGGGTACTTATTGTTATAGGGGAACTCAGGTTACTGTGACTGTCAAAGGGGCACACACAGGGCAATATTGCATTCTAGGAGACAATATTTGGGCCCTGTTTTCTAGGGCACTTGCACCCGGCATTACTATATTATAGAGGGATGCTTTAGAATTTAGAGATCACACAGAACCACACAATAAGACTGAGAGGAGACTTAATAGCTGTCTACAAATATCTAAAGGGCTGTCACATTGTAGAAGGATCAACTTTATTCTCATTTGCCCAAGGAAAGACTAGAAGCAATGGGATGAAACTGAATGGGAGGAGACACAGATTAGATATTAGAAAAAACTTTTTGACAGTTAGAGTGATCAATGAGTGGAACAAGCTGCCACGAGAAGTGGTGAGTTCTCCTTCAATGGAAGTCTTCAAACAGAGGCTGGACAGACATCTGACTGGGATGATTTAGCGAATCCTGCTTTGAGCAGGGGGTTGGACCAGATGGCCCAGGAGGTCCCTTCCAACTCTACGAGTCTATGATTCTATGATTCTATGATTCTAATAGGTGCATTAATAGGGACACATACGGTAGCAGCGGCTCAGCATTGGGTTATAAGGTGCAGCAATAGGGACACATACGGCTCAGCAGCTCAGCATTAAGGTATAAGCAGGATGAGGGGTTTGTACAGGTTGGGGATACATGGTGATTTGAGCGGGAATATGAGAAGTGAAACGTGTCTTTCTTGTATTCTCTGTAGCCGAGTCCTGGCTGGAGACGTTGTCAGTGTTGGTCTGGGCCAGATAGAATAGACGTGAAAAGTGAACAATTCCATCAGAAAAAACGTCAGCGGTATGTCGTAGGACTGGTATTTATCACTGACGATATGGCAGTAATATCAATGTTGGTCTTTATTTAGAGATTATTTTCAGTAACAGAGCAGTCTTCTCCTACATCCACTATTAGAGTGCGTCACCGAGTTGTAATCAAAGTTACCTGGTTAGGGGCCCACTCAGAAGTTTTGCCCCCCCTGAACAAAACCCCAGCTACGCCTCTGCCTGTCAGGCAAAGTAATCTTGCGCTCCACCTATGAGTAGGGGTTCACAGACCTGCTGAGTATGAGTGTTGTGTAACAACAGAGAAAAGATCTGTGACCTCCAGGCTGTCCCTAGTGCTAGGGGCACCCTAGCTCTCCCTGCATCCTAGATTACTTCTGATAGTGAACATGCTGCAGTCATGTACCTTGCTGGACTCCAGAATCAGCCCTATATCTGCCCCCCTCTCCACCCAGTAAAGTGGGGGAGTAATAGTGTATGTATGTACACAAAGCAAACTAAGAAGGGAGGATGTATAGGGATAAATGAAAATAACAATTATTCACTCACAGACAACAGAGAGGATCGCCTGGGAGAAAAGGAAGGAAAACCAAATAGGAGAGGACGTGGATTTGCACACAGCCGTAATACCAATCATGTAAGGATTACCGGATTCTCCTTTGTGCCTGTTTGCCCTGATTCAAGATGGAGTCTCGTATCTCGCCCTGTCATGGAACTTAATGTCTGTCCTGATTATTTACATCTAGGTCATGTGCTCCTCTGTGCCTGAGTATTTTGTTGCTATTGGCTCCAGAGCTCCTGTCTGCTGGTGGACTCCCTGCTGCTGCTCATTACTCGGTGCTCTGCCTTTCTACGTTCTGCCGCCTAAAGTCCTCTGTGCATCTCCATGATGCTATCTGTGCTTAACTACGGTCTGGACTTCTATTGTGGAGCTATTCACCCCTGAAACTGCTGTGGCTCATAAGGAATCCTGACATCTCCATTTTCTCTAGGTCTGTGCTTGTTTGGGCTGTGTTGCTGGACGTATGCAGGACTTTCAGCCCTAGAGATACATATAGTGACTAGTGTTGAGCATTCCGATACCGCAAGTATCGGGTATCGGCCGATATCAGCGGTATCGGAATTCCGATACTTAATTCCGATACTTTTTTCATATCGGATTCCGGGATCGGAATCGGAATAGGAAGTTCCCATCATGCTATGAGCCTGCTTGCTTTGATTAAGCCAATGGGAATCCTCCGAAGTGTGGGCACATCCTGTTAGGCATGTAGGCATGTTAACTATTGGCATGGCTGTGATTGGCTGCCGAAATGATGTCATGATGCACTATAAAAGCCACCGCAGCCGCCATTTCTGGTCACTCTGCTGTGAATTCAGTTAGGGACAGGCTGCTGTAGAAGACTGTGAGGGACAGTTAGAAATAGCGATTCTAAAAACAATATTGTGCTTTATCCAGGCTACATAAACCACCACTGTAGCTTGCTTTTCCCTAGCAGCGCTGTTTTCACAGCTGTCTGCAAGGGCTGTGTGAGTGCAGCTCACGCTGTGGAGTGGGTCCTGCAGCCACGTCAGGCTGTAGGCCACCCAGTGTGATCACTGCTGCCTCATACATCTTTTATTTTTTGAGCTGCATTTTTTAAATAATTTCAATCTAGTGTGCTTCCATCCGTATCCATATACGTTGGTTGCAAACACTAGTAGTAGACAGCGGAGCCTTTCTGCAGCCTTTCAGTGCTAGTGTCCACTTTGCTGCACTGTTCACGGCTGTCTGAGAGGTCTCTGACTGTGTGTGAGTGCAGCTCACGCTGAGTAGTGTGTCCTGCAGCTACGTCTGGCTGTAGGACGCTCAGCGTGCGTCACTGCCTCACACATATTTTTATTTGAGTGCAGCTCATTTTTTCTTCTATTAGTGTGCATCCATCCGTCTCCATCTACGGTGGTTGCAAACACTATATAGGAGTACACAGCGGAGCCTTTCTGCAGCCTGTCAGTGCCAGTGCCCACTTAGCTGCACTGTTGACGGCTGTCTGAGAGGTCTCTGACTGTGTGTGAGTGCAGCTCACGCTGAGTAGAGTGTCCTGCAGCTACGTCTGGTTGTAGGACGCTCAACGTGCGTCACTGCCTCACACATATTTGTCTCTGAGTGCAGCTCATTTTTTCTTCTCCTATTAGTGTGCATCCATCCGTATCCATCAACATTGGTTGGTTGCAAACACTATATAGGAGTAGATAGAGGAGCCTTTTTTTCTGGCTTGTGCCCTGCCGGCGCAGCCAGATTAGTATTACCCAATTTTTTTGGAGCCTCATCTTTTGCATTGTAGGTTACCTGCCTGCATTGTAATAGCTCCAAAAAGTTGGTGATACTATCAGTTTCAATTCTTTGTTCTCATACTTTGAGTTTGTTTCAAACAAAGAAACCACATAAAAAGTTCACCAAACACTACATTTTGAACTTGTGTAGGCCACATCAGCTCCTATTAAAGTCTAGTCCACACACACACACTTCATAAAATTAGTGTTTCTTGTACCTGTAACCAGCTGTTCAGGAATAAGCACACTAAGGCCCCCCTTTGTCCTTTTTTGCCTATCTTAAGCAGTCTTGCAAGATGAAGAAGGCAGGGAGTAAGGCGCGGGGGCGTGGGCGTGGGCGTGGAGTTTCAGCAGGGAGAGGACGTGGGGATTCTGCAGGGAGAGGACGTGGGGATTCTACAGGTAGAGGACGTGGGGATTCTGGGCCTGCTGCGGGCACCAGTGGATCAGCATCCCCCAGTTTTAGCAGGCAACAGTCCTTTATGCGCAGCTTTGTAGGACCTCAACGTACCCCACTGCTGCGGGAGGAACAAATTGAAGCCGTTGTCGGATGGATGGCAGCTAACGCATCGACTTCAATTACTTCCGCATCCTCTCAGGGTCAGAGCACCGAAGAGCAACCATCTGTCTCTTCACCACCTGCCAAAGTGCCCAGGCAGTCAGAGAGACATGGACAGGAGCCATCACAATCTCTACTTCTGTTCTCGGAATCTGTTGGCTTGGAAAGAGGGGGCCAGCCAAGCAGCATTCCTGAATGTGAAGAAGAGGGAGTATGCAGTGATGCGCAACTTCTTTGTCCCTCTGAATCTGAAGAGGCGAGTGGGCCAGTGCCTATGGTCAGCACACCTCAGTACGCATCAGATGATGACGAGACTCAGTTGCCACTTTCTGGTGCGTACGGTGCTGGCGAGACAACCCCGGAGAAGCAGCTGTTTGAAGAGGGGAGGGAAGATGATGAGGTCCTTGACCCATCATGGCGTGAGCAACAGGAAGGTGGTGGGAGCAGCTCGGAGGAAGAGATTCCCCTACCGGCCAAAACAGGAGGCAGAGGGAGGGGGAAGACTTGGTTGCCTGTACCCTCCACTTCGGCACCCGTTAGGAGCATTCCTCCTTCCAAAGGCAAACCGGGCGCTCACAAGAGTTGCAGTGCGTGGTCCTTTTTTGACACAGTTGCAGATGACATTTGCTTTGTCAAATGCAAGCTGTGTCATCAGAGAGTCAAAAGAGGGAGAAATGTCAGCAACCTCAATACCACAAATATGTGGAAACATGTGCGCACCAAGCACGAGTTGGAGTTGCAGAGACACCCTCAAGACGTAGGCCAACGTACAGCACCACCTACCACCTCTTCAGTTCGTGTTGGGCCCTCTTCCTCCAGCTCACACACTGCTGGTTCGGCTTCCTCACAGGATCGCCAAGGAAGAACCTCTGCCACTGTTGTCCGGAGACCCTGTCAGATTCCACCCATAACAGCACGTTCCCATCCATCACAGCCATCGGTAGCACAGGCATGGGATAAAAGGCGCCCTTACTCGGCAAACCATCCCCGAGCACAGTCTCTGAATGCTGGCATTGCCAAACTTCTGGCAGTTGAAATGCTGTCATTCAGGCTGGTGGACACTGACACCTTCCGGGACTTAATGGCATTGGCAGTCCCCCAATACAACGTGCCCAGCCGCTTTTATTTCAGCAGGCGAGCCGTCCCTGCCCTGCAGAAACATGTTGAGGGCAAAATAAAACATGCGCTACTAAACGCCGTTAGTAGCAAGGTCCACCTGACCACCGATGCGTGGACCAGTAACCATGGACAGGGACGATACCTTTCCCTCACTGCCCACTGGGTCAATGTTGTGGAGCCGGGTACGGATCTGGAGAGTGGCGCTGTACGTGTTCTTCCAACGCCACGGATTGCAGGACTCCAGTCTGTACACATAGACTCCTCCTCCTACTCAAGTTCCTCAGAAACAGCAGAGCAGGAGCCTGTTACGACCGATATGAGCACAGCCGTGGCCAAACGTCAACAGGCTGTACTCAAATTAATTTCTTTGGGGAATCGAAGCCACACAGCGCAGGAGCTCTGGAATGCTATCAAGCTGGAGAGCGATGTGTGGTTTGGGCCAGCGAATCTCCAGCCGGGCTTGGTAGTGTGTGACAATGGCCGAAATCTGGTGGCAGCTCTTGGCCTAGGCAACCTCACACACATCCCATGTCTGGCACATGTTCTTAACTTGGTCGTGCAGAGCTTTCTGAGGGACTATCCGGATCTTGATGCACTGTTGCACAAGGTCCGCATAGAGTGCGCTCACTTGCGACGTTCCAGCACGGCAAGATCGCGCCTCGCTGCTCTGCAGCGACAATTTGGCCTTCCAGAACATCGCATCATATGTGACCTACCCACCCGGTGGAATTCAACGTTACATATGTTGGAGCGGTTGTGTGAGCAGCAGGCAGCAGTCATGGAGTACCAGCTGCATCAGGCGCAAACAAGTCGCACTGTGCGCCGTTCACACTTCAGCACCATTGAGTGGGCCTCTATGAAGGACATCTGCCTCGTTTTGCGTGCCTTCGATGAATCCACGCGGATGGCGACTGCAGATGATGCACTAGTCAGCATGACTGTCCCCCTTATCTGCCTGCTTCAACAAACACTGCAAGCACTAAGGGATGAGGTTTCAGAAGAGGTGGAGGATGAGGAGTCCCAAATGCCATCTGCTTCTGGACAGTCTGCGCTACGTGTTTCCTCACAAAGGCCTAGGCAGGGGACACTTTGTGAGGAGGATGAGGAGGAGTCGATGGAGGAGGAAGACATCTCTCCAGAGGAGGGAGGTACACAAACCTCTACTCAGTATGTACAGCGAGGGTGGGGTGATGCAGAGCAGGTCGAGGTCACGCCTCAAACAGGGGACAGCGGTTCTTTGGCAGTTGGGAGTCTGCAGCACATGGTTGATTTCATGCTGCAGTGCCTGAGAAACGACCGCCGCATCGCCCACATTCTCGTCTCGGCTGATTATTGGGTGTACACCCTCCTAGATCCTCGCTACCGGGACAGCGTACAAAGGCTCATACCAACGTTGAAACGGGAGCGTAAAATGCGGGAGTACGAAGAGTCACTGGTGCAGTCCATAATGTTTTCCATTCCACCCGACAGCATTGTTGCAAGTGCTTTACAAAGCAGCTCTGTGCGTCGAGGCAGTGGAGGAAACTCTGCACAAAGAGGGAGCAGAGGCAGTGCCGCAGCACAAGGCAAGACCACTATGGCCCAAATGTGGCAAAGTTTTGTGTGTCCACCACAATTGTCTACACCATCAGCGACGCCTCGAGTCAGCAGGAGGCAACGCTTCCGTCAGATGGTGTCAGACTACATGTCTTGCCCTGTCGCTGTACTCCCAGATGGCTCTTCCCCCTTCAAGTTTTGGGTCTCTAAGCTGGATACATGGCCAGAGCTTAGCCAGTATGCATTGGAGGTGCTGGCTTGCCCTGCTGCCAGTGTATTATCGGAACGTGTCTTTAGTGCCGCAGGTGGTGTACTAACAGACCGTCGCACGCGACTATCTTCCGATAATGTTGACCGGCTGACTTTTCTGAAAATGAACAAGGCCTGGATCTCCAAAGACTTTGCCATTCCTCTTACAGACTAAATTAGTGGTTGGCAACTGTATCCAGGTCTGCTGGTGTGTTCATTTTTCTACCACCTGAACTATAATCCCTGTGCTTCAACACAGCCAGTTGTCGCTCAGATGTGTCGTCTGCACAGAGAAACACACTAGCTCCTGTGTTACTGGGGTTCAGTAATGCCAGCTGATCCCCTGCTGTGTGGACGGCAGAGTCACCAGCTCCATCAACATTCAAACCACTACTGATTTTTAACCGTGCCCAACTTAGGTCTCTGGCTCCACTGTCTCTACTATTTCCCCTGACCTCCAACCCCGCCATCTACATCTCTGAAGTGGCGTCAGCACAATCTACACTTGTTCCTGTGTTCCTGTGGCTCAGTCCCATCAGTTTATCCCCTGATGTGTGTCCGGCAAGGTCTCCTGCTCTGTCCACATTCCCATAACCAGTAGTGGGAATGAGGACAGAGCTGGCGAACTTGCCGGACAAACATCAGGGGATCAACTGATGGGACTGAGCACCAGTAACACAGGAACAAGTGTAGATTGTGCTGACGCCACTTCAGAGATGTAGCTGGCGGGGTTGGAGGCCAGGGTAAATAGTAGAGACAGTGGAGCCAGAGGCCTAAGTGGAGCATGGTTAGAATCAGTAGTAGTCCACAACCTCCATAAAAACCGCTGCCCATTGGCCTCTGCATGCGGCATGCGTAATCCTGGGCACCAACAGCGTCAGTTGGTGTTCAGAAGTGTCGTCTCCACAGAACCAAACACATTCGTTCAAGTGTTAGTGGGGTTCAGCACTGCCAGCTGTTCCCCTGCTGTGGAGATGGCAAGTCTCCTGCTGCCTTCACCTGCCAAAATCCAGTAGGCCCCAGCCTGCTCCTCGCCTAATCCTGGGCTCCAACAGCGTCAGTTGGTGTTCAGAAGTGTCGTCTCCACAGAACCAAACACATTCGTTCAAGTGTTAGTGGGGTTCAGCACTGCCAGCTGTTCCCCTGCTGTGGAGATGGCAAGTCTCCTGCTGCATTCACCTGCCAAAATCCAGTAGGCCCCAGCCTGCTCCTCGCCTAATCCTGGGCTCCAACAGCGTCAGTTGGTGTTCAGAAGTGTCGTCTCCACAGAGCCAAACACATTCGTTCAAGTGTTAGTGGGGTTCAGCACTGCCAGCTGTTCCCCTGCTGTGGAGATGGCAAGTCTCCTGCTGCCTTCACCTGCCAAAATCCAGTAGGCCCCAGCCTGCTCCTCGCCTAATCCTGGGCTCCAACAGCGTCAGTTGGTGTTCAGAAGTGTCGTCTCCACAGAGCCAAACACATTCGTTCAAGTGTTAGTGGGGTTCAGCACTGCCAGCTGTTCCCCTGCTGTGGAGATGGCAAGTCTCCTGCTGCCTTCACCTGCCAAAATACAGTAGGCCCCAGCCTGCTCCTCGCCTAATCCTGGGCTCCAACAGCATCAGTTGGTGTTCAGAAGTGTCGTCTCCACAGAACCAAACACATTCGTTCAAGTGTTAGTGGGGTTCAGCACTGCCAGCTGTTCCCCTGCTGTGGAGATGGCAAGTCTCCTGCTGCATTCACCTGCCAAAATCCAGTAGGCCCCAGCCTGCTCCTCGCCTAATCCTGGGCTCCAACAGCGTCAGTTGGTGTTCAGAAGTGTCGTCTCCACAGAGCCAAACACATTCGTTCAAGTGTTAGTGGGGTTCAGCACTGCCAGCTGTTCCCCTGCTGTGGAGATGGCAAGTCTCCTGCTGCCTTCACCTGCCAAAATCCAGTAGGCCCCAGCCTGCTCCTCGCCTAATCCTGGGCTCCAACAGCGTCAGTTGGTGTTCAGAAGTGTCGTCTCCACAGAGCCAAACACATTCGTTCAAGTGTTAGTGGGGTTCAGCACTGCCAGCTGTTCCCCTGCTGTGGAGATGGCAAGTCTCCTGCTGCCTTCACCTGCCAAAATCCAGTAGGCCCCAGCCTGCTCCTCGCCTAATCCTGGGCTCCAACAGCGTCAGTTGGTGTTCAGAAGTGTCGTCTCCACAGAGCCAAACACATTCGTTCAAGTGTTAGTGGGGTTCAGCACTGCCAGCTGTTCCCCTGCTGTGGAGATGGCAAGTCTCCTGCTGCCTTCACCTGCCAAAATCCAGTAGGCCCCAGCCTGCTCCTCGCCTAATCCTGGGCTCCAACAGCGTCAGTTGGTGTTCAGAAGTGTCGTCTCCACAGAACCAAACACATTCGTTCAAGTGTTAGTGGGGTTCAGCACTGCCAGCTGTTCCCCTGCTGTGGAGATGGCAAGTCTCCTGCTGCCTTCACCTGCCAAAATCCAGTAGGCCCCAGCCTGCTCCTCGCCTAATCCTGGGCTCCAACAGCGTCAGTTGGTGTTCAGAAGTGTCGTCTCCACAGAGCCAAACACATTCGTTCAAGTGTTAGTGGGGTTCAGCACTGCCAGCTGTTCCCCTGCTGTGGAGATGGCAAGTCTCCTGCTGCCTTCACCTGCCAAAATCCAGTAGGCCCCAGCCTGCTCCTCGCCTAATCCTGGGCTCCAACAGCGTCAGTTGGTGTTCAGAAGTGTCGTCTCCACAGAACCAAACACATTCGTTCAAGTGTTAGTGGGGTTCAGCACTGCCAGCTGTTCCCCTGCTGTGGAGATGGCAAGTCTCCTGCTGCCTTCACCTGCCAAAATCCAGTAGGCCCCAGCCTGCTCCTCGCCTAATCCTGGGCTCCAACAGCGTCAGTTGGTGTTCAGAAGTGTCGTCTCCACAGAACCAAACACATTCGTTCAAGTGTTAGTGGGGTTCAGCACTGCCAGCTGTTCCCCTGCTGTGGAGATGGCAAGTCTCCTGCTGCATTCACCTGCCAAAATCCAGTAGGCCCCAGCCTGCTCCTCGCCTAATCCTGGGCTCCAACAGCGTCAGTTGGTGTTCAGAAGTGTCGTCTCCACAGAGCCAAACACATTCGTTCAAGTGTTAGTGGGGTTCAGCACTGCCAGCTGTTCCCCTGCTGTGGAGATGGCAGTCTCTCCTGCTGCCTTCACCTGCCAAAATCCAGTAGGCCCCAGCCTGCTCCTCGCCTAATCCTGGGCTCCAACAGCGTCAGTTGGTGTTCAGAAGTGTCGTCTCCACAGAGCCAAACACATTCGTTCAAGTGTTAGTGGGGTTCAGCACTGCCAGCTGTTCCCCTGCTGTGGAGATGGCAAGTCTCCTGCTGCCTTCACCTGCCAAAATCCAGTAGGCCCCAGCCTGCTCCTCGCCTAATCCTGGGCTCCAACAGCGTCAGTTGGTGTTCAGAAGTGTCGTCTCCACAGAACCAAACACATTCGTTCAAGTGTTAGTGGGGTTCAGCACTGCCAGCTGTTCCCCTGCTGTGGAGATGGCAAGTCTCCTGCTGCCTTCACCTGCCAAAATCCAGTAGGCCCCAGCCTGCTCCTCGCCTAATCCTGGGCTCCAACAGCGTCAGTTGGTGTTCAGAAGTGTCGTCTCCACAGAACCAAACACATTCGTTCAAGTGTTAGTGGGGTTCAGCACTGCCAGCTGTTCCCCTGCTGTGGAGATGGCAAGTCTCCTGCTGCATTCACCTGCCAAAATCCAGTAGGCCCCAGCCTGCTCCTCGCCTAATCCTGGGCTCCAACAGCGTCAGTTGGTGTTCAGAAGTGTCGTCTCCACAGAGCCAAACACATTCGTTCAAGTGTTAGTGGGGTTCAGCACTGCCAGCTGTTCCCCTGCTGTGGAGATGGCAAGTCTCCTGCTGTCTCCGCATTACAAAGACAGTAGGCCTCTGCCTACACCCTCCTATTTCCTGGGCTTCAACACAGCCAGTTGTAGTTCGGAAGTGCCGTCCACACGGAAAGAGATACTTGCTCCCGTGTCTCAGTGGGGTTCAGTAACGTCAGCTGATCCCCTGCTGTGTGGATGGCAGTCTCTCCTGCTGTCACCTCATTCAAAATTCAGTAGGCCTCTGCCTACACCCTCCTATTTCCTGGGCTTCAACACAGCCAGTTGTAGTTCGGAAGTGCCGTCCACACGGAAAGAGATACTTGCTCCCGTGTCTCAGTGGGGTTCAGTAACGTCAGCTGATCCCCTGCTGTGTGGATGGCAGTCTCTCCTGCTGTAAACTCATTCAAAATACAGTAGGCCTCTGCCTACACCCTCCTATTTCCTGGGCTTCAACACAGCCAGTTGTAGTTCGGAAGTGCCGTCCACACGGAAAGAGACACTTGCTCCCGTGTCTCAGTGGGGTTCAGTAACGTCAGCTGATCCCCTGCTGTGTGGATGGCAGTCTCTCCTGCTGTAAACTCATTCAAAATACAGTAGGCCTCTGCCTACACCCTCCTATTTCCTGGGCTTCAACACAGCCAGTTGTAGTTCGGAAGTGCCGTCCACACGGAAAGAGACACTTGCTCCCGTGTCTCAGTGGGGTTCAGTAACGTCAGCTGATCCCCTGCTGTGTGGATGGCAGTCTCTCCTGCTGTCACCTCATTCAAAATTCAGTAGGCCTCTGCCTACACCCTCCTATTTCCTGGGCTTCAACACAGCCAGTTGTAGTTCGGAAGTGCCGTCCACACGGAAAGAGATACTTGCTCCCGTGTCTCAGTGGGGTTCAGTAACGTCAGCTGATCCCCTGCTGTGTGGATGGCAGTCTCTCCTGCTGTCACCTCATTCAAAATTCAGTAGGCCTCTGCCTACACCCTCCTATTTCCTGGGCTTCAACACAGCCAGTTGTAGTTCGGAAGTGCCGTCCACACGGAAAGAGATACTTGCTCCCGTGTCTCAGTGGGGTTCAGTAACGTCAGCTGATCCCCTGCTGTGTGGATGGCAGTCTCTCCTGCTGTCACCTCATTCAAAATTCAGTAGGCCTCTGCCTACACCCTCCTATTTCCTGGGCTTCAACACAGCCAGTTGTAGTTCGGAAGTGCCGTCCACACGGAAAGAGATACTTGCTCCCGTGTCTCAGTGGGGTTCAGTAACGTCAGCTGATCCCCTGCTGTGTGGATGGCAGTCTCTCCTGCTGTCACCTCATTCAAAATTCAGTAGGCCTCTGCCTACACCCTCCTATTTCCTGGGCTTCAACACAGCCAGTTGTAGTTCGGAAGTGCCGTCCACACGGAAAGAGATACTTGCTCCCGTGTCTCAGTGGGGTTCAGTAATGTCAGCTGATCCCCTGCTGTGTGGATGGCAAAGTCTCCTGCTGCCTACACAGTCGTACCACTACTGATTTTTAACCGTGCTCCAATTAGGCCTGTGGCTCCACTGTCTCTCGTATTTCCCCTGTCCTCCAACCCTGCCAGTTACAGCTCCGAAGTGGCGTCTGCACAATCCACACTTGTTCCTGTGTTACAGGTGTTCAGTCCGATCAGTTAATCCCCTGATGTGTGTCCGGCAATGTCGCCTGCTCTGTCCACATTCCCATTATCGGAATGTGGACAGAGCAGGCGACATTGCCGGACACACATCAGGGGATTAACTGACCGGACTGAACACCTGTAACACAGGAACAAGTGTGGATTGTGCAGACGCCACTTCGGAGCTGTAACTGGCGGGGTTGGAGGACAGGGGAAATACGAAAATCAGTGAATCCACAGGCCTAAGTGGAGCTTGGTTCAAATTAGTAGTCTACAACCGATCTTAAAATTTCTTCAATGCAGCCTAAGCCTGCTCCGTGCTTGTCCCTGGGCTTCAACACAGCCAGTTGTTGCTCGGAAGTGCCGTCTTCACAGAGTAAAACACTAGCTCCTGTGTTTGTGGGGTTCAGTAACGTCAGCTGTTCCCCTGCTGTTTTGATGGCAATCTGTCCTGCTGCCTCCCAATTGACAGCACATCAGGCCTCAGCCTGCTAAGTGCTTGTCCTGGGCTCCAACATCGCCAGTTGCTGCTCATAACTGACTTTGGCACGGGTACTCCCTCCTGCCCAGCTTGGTTCCAGCCCTGCCTGCTGTTTCCGGGAAGTGTCAATGTCAGTTTGCCACCCCAAGTTGCCATGTCGTGTTGCGGTTGGGTTAGCCGAGGCTAGGGTGCCAGCAGTTTAGGTGCTTCCTATGTGGACTGCGGGTTCTGGTAAGAAAGGTTTGTTCCATAGTGCCAGTAGGACAAGCACCCCCTGTAGGACTGTGTGATTCGGTAACTGCGGCCAGCTTGCGGCATGCCAACTTTGCTTTTCAGGGGTAACTTCTGATACCCCTCCGGGTTCCAGCACCGTCAGCTGGTTCTCATCAGAGCCTTTGGCCTAGGTGCCTCCATCTCGGTATCCGAGTTCCAGCAACGTCTGCTGGTCCTTGGTAGTGCTTTGTAGCACAGGTACCTCCTGCTTAGTAACCGGGTTCCAGCACCGTCAGCTGGTCCTCGGTTGTGCCATTGGCTCTTATTCCTTCTGCTGCCCCTCCGGGTGCCAGCACTGTCAGCTGGTCCTCGCTATTTCCATTTGCTCTTGCAGCTTATGCTACCCCTCCGGGTTCCAGCACCGTCAGCTGGTTCTCGTCAGAGCCTTTGGCCTAGGTGCCTCCATCTCGGTATCCGAGTTCCGGCAACGTCTGCTGGTCCTTGGTAGTGCTTTGTAGCACAGGTACCTCCTGCTTAGTAACCGGGTTCCAGCACCGTCAGCTGGTCCTCGGTTGTGCCATTGGCTCTTATTCCTTCTGCTGCCCCTCCGGGTGCCAGCACTGTCAGCTGGTCCTCGCTATTTCCATTTGCTCTTGCAGCTTATGCTACCCCTCCGGGTTCCAGCACCGTCAGCTGGTTCTCGTCAGAGCCTTTGGCCTAGGTGCCTCCATCTCGGTATCCGAGTTCCGGCAACGTCTGCTGGTCCTTGGTAGTGCTTTGTAGCACAGGTACCTCCTGCTTAGTAACCGGGTTCCAGCACCGTCAGCTGGTCCTCGGTAGTGCCATTGGCTCTTGTTCCTTCTGCTGCCCCTCCGGGTGCCAGTACCGTCAGCTGGTTCAAGAGGACAAAGAACAGGAAGACAACCACCAAGATGCAGAACAACAAGAGAGAGAAGACAAAGAAGCATAAAAAAAACAAAGCAGAAGAACATTAAGCATAAGACTAATACTCTGAGCAAATGATATTATCTTATTTATAAGCAGAAGAAGACTAAGCAGTGTATGGGGGTGAGTCCGTTCCTCCTCGTGGTGCCCCTGGAAAAGGCCTGCTTCTGCAGGCCAAACTGAACGCGGACAAATCCTGTTGTAAATCTTTTGTGACAGGCAGAACGGAAGGTGTAAACTTCTAACTTTTCTAGATAACAACTACAGGAATGCCTGACACAAACAAGAATATGATGAAGAAGAATAGGAAGAAGATGAAGAAGCTGAATATGTAGAATAATAATTGTTGAATAAGAAGAATATGAAGAATGTAAGAAGAAGAAGAAGAAGAAGAAGAAGAAGAAGAAGAAGAAGAAGAAGAATGTAAAAAAAGGAAGTAGAAGAAGAAGAAGAAGAATGTAAAAAAAGGAATAAGAAGAAGAATGTAAAAAAAGGAAGTAGAAGAAGAAGAAGAAGAATGTAAAAAAAGGAAGTAGAAGAAGAAGAAGAAGAATGTAAAAAAAGGAAGTAGAAGAAGAAGACATACATGTCTGGCAAAATATAAATGAGGCTAACATAGTCAATATCTTTGTAACTCCTAACATCTTTAAAAAAAAAAGTTTAATTCCTGCTATTCCATTTGATTGGGCTAAACCTCTATGGCTTTAATGTCTCCTCCACCTCCCACAATACATTCTACATTATTCTTAGTTGTTTTTCTTCATGTAGAATTAACCTACAAGGAAAGAAAGGGTTTTTTTTAATTCCGATATTTTGGCCCCATTGACTTGCATTGGTTCCCGGTATCGGAATCGGCGATACCGATACTTTTTTTTAAGATCGGCCGATCCATTCCGATCCGATATTTTCAAGTATCGGCTGGTATCGCTCAACTCTAATAGTGACCTTCACCTGTTTATGCCACTCCTGTATCACACTGCACTTCTATATTTAAGTGTCGTGCGCATTTCAACCCTTATGATTGCTGGACTTCTACACTTTAGTGTTGTGTGCGTGCTTATTCATAACATCGCAGGACTGCCTCATTAAAAACGGTGTGCTTACTTTCATACTTACTGCTGGACTCCTACATCTAGTGCCTTGTGCACACCTGCGTCAGTCATATTACTGTTGGACTGGTTTCCACCCCTCTCTTCAGTTATTCTGCATCATTCTATATTGTGCTGTGTTTTCGTTACCATTGCAGGAAGAACTCTGTTAGTTGTGTTACCCTTGTTAAATATACTTATTGACATCAACTTTAGTCTCCGTCTCATATTATTCCACCCAATTAGATTCAGTAGTATGCCTCTACCAACAACCAACTGTCACTATCCATTTTTGGATCTGTGCAGATTTGGCATTTCATATTAAAACTTTTTTCCTTTCAGATCATAAGGGGTTAATGTCAGTTTTTCCCCCCGGTGGCTGCGGGTGTAATTACAGTGCTGCTGAGTTTGCTGATGCAGGTGGTGACCACTCCCACCTTCCTTTAAAAGGTCACCTGATGCATCAGCTGACTGTTGGTTATACAGGGCCTTTTGGATACCAACCATGCTGAAGACAGGAGGTTGCTGGTGCAGTGGTGCTTTGGCTGAATGCTGTGATCTGGTGCCTTACTCTGCTGTGCAGTGCATTGCAGCAGAGAAAGCTAAGTGTTGTATATTTTATTTTTTGTTCCCCATTCGCTTTTGGTGTCTGTCTTACCTTGCCTTTTGTTGGCTTAGTGCAGCTGTGGGACCTGTGTCTTCACTTGCCAATTCCCTACTTAGGGATAGGAGCAGGGCAAGTGAGGGTTTAGGTATCCTGCTCGGTGACGAGTTGAAAAAACCCATATAAGGACATTAGTAAGAGCCAGGCACATCCTCAGGTGAGTGCAGGAGGTGTCCATTTCCCCATTCCCTATCGCAGGGCCCACCGTTGTTAAAGTTTTCCTGGTGTGTTTTTGTTTTGCCATTTAGTGACCGACCGATTGGTGGGTCGTGTCACGCTAGGACAGTCACTTCGTGACACCAACACCTCCACTCCACACCAGGCAGTATAAGACTAACACTGGCAATCCAGATTGCCAGAGATGAGTATATACTGTATAAGAGAGGGGAGTGGCCAATACTGAACAGCTGAGATTAGCCAAGCAGGAAAGCTTCAGAGACACTAAGCTGAACAGTATAACCCCTGCACTTCTAACAGAAACCTACACCATTTAACAAGAAGCAGAAGTGCCCCTAATCAGTTCAGGAGTATGTGAAGTCAGACACTGCTGTCTTCTGGCCACACTCTGTTGTGGTAAACCTGTGATAATAGTCCTATTTAATTTCTTCATATTTTTGTGCTGCTCAGTCCGTGATCTATTGAGTTAATTCCTGGTTTCTTTCTGTGAGCCATGGTCATTGTTGTCATCTATTTAAACCCCTAACCTATGACTCCCACTGCGAGTTAAAGTTCTTCTCTGTCTCTGTCAAGTGCTACAGTATCTGCTCCTGTGTTGCTTGTTGAATTCTTGTTGTCTGATTGTGGCATGTTTACTGACCAAACTTTGACTGCTGATTTTGTACATTTGCTGCTCTCCTGGTTCTGACCTGGCTATGCTTGACTTCTATTGCCACTAGTTGACTCATCTGGCCAACAGCACTTCCTTGGAAACAATCCAGTGAACCATTTGCAGGGGTTAGAGGGTAAATGCTTCGGTCCTCTGGAATCTGTCAGACAGAGTAGCTAGGTCCAAATCTGTCCATGTGAGCCTGAGACCACTGACAGACATTACAATCAGTTTTTAGTTTGCTGCCAAGGAGAAACTGTCATAGTTTTACACAACGTCCAACAAGTATTGAAAATTATATTCATTTTATGGGGTGCCTTCACAGTGCTTTTTAGGTGGATTCTGGGCAGAAAAAGTCACTGGGTGTACAAAACCTAATTGCAGCAAGATACCTTATCTATGATTCACCAAAAACTGTTTTTTTTATAAACTGGTAAACATGGTTTTATTTAACACTAATAATGTGTTTTTTATGTTTTACTTTTGTATGATGCCAATTACTTAACGTGAAAATTCTAGATTTTGATGAAGTGATGGGCGGGAAGATAAATGCTTTATGTAGTTTTTGAATGCAGAGCATTATTTCATTTCACAGCAAAACACAGCACAATGCTAACACTAAACATATGAAATTTTATCAGTCTTCTTAAAATACTTCAAAAGTTCATTACACTTTTCTGCCAGGATGCCGAGGCTATTAGAAAAAGTATGGATTCTACATTGCCACCTGTTGGACATATGTGATACAGCAAAACAAGCAGATACAGAGATATATACCAATCTCACTCTCTTTCACTTTTTATAAATTGAATTATTATTGGACATTTTCCATTTTTACAAAATATTAAACAAAGGAGTATATCAGAAAAGAAGAAGTCATGGTAGTATTATTTAACAAGCTCATTAAACAAGTGAAGTTTTATAAAGTCCCTCGTCAAACTGAGAGCAGACATATAACAGTGTACAATCAGCTACAAAAATCAAACATTTATGACAATAAGAGACAAAAAATGAAATAGAGTAGAAGAGGGAATAAATTATTATATCATAATCTTTATACACTCACTGGCCACTTTATTAGGTACACCTGTCCAACTGTGTGTTAAGACTTAATTTCTAATCAGCCAATCACATGGCGGCAACTCAGTGCATTTAGGCATGTAGACATGGTCAAGACAATCTCCTGCAGTTCAAACCGAGCATCAGTATGGGGAAGAAAGGTGATTTGAGTGCCTTTGAACGTGGCATGATTGTTGGTGCCAGAAGGGCTGGTCTGAGAATTTCAGAAACTGCTGATCTACTGGGATTTTCACGCACAACCATCTCTAGGGTTTACAGAGAATGGTCCGAAAAAGAAAAAAAATCCAGTGAGCGGCAGTTCTGTGGCCGGAAATGCCATGTTGATGCCAGAGGTCAGAGGAGAATGGGCAGACTGGTTCGAGCTGATAGAAAGGCAACAGTGACTCAAATTGCCACCCGTTACAACCAAGGTAGGCAGAAGAGCATCTCTGAACGCACAGTGCGTCGAACTTTGAGGCAGATGGGCTACAGCAGCAGAAGACCACACTGGGTACCACTCCTCTCAGCTAAGAACAGGAAACTGAGGCTACAATTTGCACAAGCTCATCGAAATTGGACAGTAGAAGATTGGAAAAACGTTGCCTGGTCTGATGAGTCTCGATTTCTGCTGCGACATTCGGATGGTAGGGTCAGAATTTGGCGTAAACAACATGAAAGCATGGATCCATCCTGCCTTGTATCAACGGTTCAGGCTGGTGGTGGTGGTATCATGGTGTGGGGAATTTTTTCTGGGCACTCTTTGGGCCCCTTGGTACCAATTGAGCATCGTTGCAACGCCACAGCCTACCTGAGTATTGTTGCTGACCATGTCCATCCCTTTATGACCACAATGTACCCAACATCTGATGGCTACTTTCAGCAGGATAATGCGCCATGTCATAAAGCTCGAATCATCTCAGATTGGTTTCTTGAACATGACAATGAGTTTACTGTACTCAAATGGCCTCCTCAGTCACCAGAACTCAATCCAATAGAGCATCTTTGGGATGTGGTGGAACGGGAGATTCGCATCAGGGATGTGCAGCCGACAAATCTGCGCCAACTGTGTGATGCCATCATGTCAATATGGTCCAAAATCTCTGAGGAATGCTTCCAGCACCTTGTTGAATCTCTGCCACGAAGAATTGAGGCAGTTCTGAAGGCAAAAGGGGGTCCAACCCCTTACTAGCATGGTGTACCTAATAAAGTGGCCAGTGAGTGTATATCACAGGCAGTTCAATAGATCCCATGTCTTATTAAATAAATCTTATCTTTACATAGGACAATATAGGAAAGATGTATATCTTTGCACCGTGTTAGCCAGTAGATAGAATAATATATTTGGAATTGAGAGTCTTCAGTGGTTAATACCTTTCAATGAATAACAGAAAAGATGAGAATTGTAGACAGAACTTGATGGATAAGGGATTTTGTCTCTAGCCAAAATGCTATTAGTAAAGAACAGTCAGAGTAAGGGTACCGTTACACATAACGATGTCCCAGCGATCCCACCAATGATCCGACGTGGTTGGGATCGCTGGGACATTGTTAGCTGATCGCTGGTAAACTGTCACATAGACAGCCCCTCTAGCAATCCGGACCAGCGAGTACGCTGGTTACCAACATAAACATTGGGTTTCTAAGCGCCGCGGGGCCCTTAGAAACCCGATGTTTACCCTAGATACCAGTGTGCACTGCAGGCAGGGCGGGAGGTGGAGGCAGAGCGGCGCAGACAGACCGGCGTAGCTCTGCTATCTGCTACTCCGGTCTGACAGTCTATGTAGAACTTCGGGGGGTAGAATATCAAAAATAGTATTTTGTGTTGATTCTCTCTATAGATAATGCCTGCGGAGGTCTTAGATGCTCTTCTCCAAATGAGGCACCATTTATCATCAGACAGGGACCCACCTAAAAATTCCTCCTATGTAGACATATATAGCTGTCGAACTAAATATTTTGATGAGGGATTAAGTAATAGATCATCGGTGGCTGAGATGACACCCTTAGTTGAGGATCCCATTCTGGATATTCTCTCAAACCTAGTTGGAATAGAAAATTGAGCACCAAGAAATTAAAAAGGTAGGAAAGTGGTGTATTTGAAATTAGTGATACCTGCATAGGTTTGGGAGGGAATTTTCTGAAAGAAGATCCTCAAAGGAGTGAAGGGAACTGGACTTGCAGTTGTTTATGTCCACAAAGATATGCAGGCCCCCTTGGGAACATATCTATCAATCTTTAATCTCTTTTTTTATTCTTGTTTGTAAAGAGCAGCAATTCCAGCCTAATAGCTCTAGGTGGCCAATGCATAATTATGTTTTCCACTTAAAATAAAAAGAACAATGTAGTAGAAATGTAACTTTTGGAAAAATCCATTTGACACTTTAATTACTAGAATATGATTCATACATTATTAATTTACATATGAAAAGAAACCCTAAATAATAATCTCTGATATTTAATACATACATAAGTGGAATTGCAAGCAAAACTGAGACATTTATCTGGTCTTCACTGTAAAGCAGATGTTCATGCATTTATTGCTTATATCTCATACTGTTCTTTTTCCTCTTGTGCCAATAATATATTTAGCTTGTAACACACTCTTGAGGAGTTGTATACATGTCCGATAGCGAAATGTGTGGCTGTGTGGGCTCCAAGCATACACATAAAGATAAACTTTTAAGATAAGAGTGAGAAATATTCATGAACTTAAGTCTATAACCCCAAAATGAACTTTAGTCTTGAAATGTTAAACTAGACAATGACACCACAATGAACAGTCAGAGACCTTAAACTAACATTCCTGCTGAGGCTCCCCATTAAAATTTCTGTGTAATCAACCAACAGGCCTCAGTCCTACTAACATGCTTCTTCTGTCTCTGCTTTGTGAATCTTTTAGCAAATGTGGCACCCCCAGGAGTATGGTCGCCACACTGGCCTTGCCTTCCTCCAGGGGAGGGTAATGCCAGGCTTGGAAGCAGTGATGGGTCTCTCCAGCAATTAACCTAATGCATGCAACACAGTTCCACTCCAAGCCAGCAGGGGGAACTCTGAACCAGTATGAAGGGGAGGGGATGCTCCCTGAGGGCTGAGAGGAAGGAGTGGTCAGTTAGTTGAAGAAGGTCCACGTGTGCAGACGTGTGGGTGAAATTGGAGGTTGAGCTCTGGGTGGAGAGCTCCCTGACTGCAAGAGCGCAATAACTGGAGCCTGGTCTCCACGGTGGTACGGATACTGACGGTCTTGCCACAGACACCAGAGGAGTAGGAGGCTGTAAATGCCCTGCTCCCATCAGAGACTTGGGACACAACAGCAATTGAATAGAGAGCCAGGACTCAGGAGAGGAGTCCCCGAGAGAGGCTACAGCTGTCTGTCATAAAAGTATAGTTCTAGGAACATCTGAAGAGAGGCATTCCAGAGTAACTAAGTACTGGGGAGCTTCCCACCACAAGGCGCTAGGAAGGAGACTGCACAGCCTTCTGCTGAGAGAGAGAATCCTGATCTGCTTCCAGGCTAACCTGCTCCAACACCATCTGTAATCAGGACCCTGGACTGCATATATTAAGTAAAGGTACCAAAACTGCAACCGCTGTGTCTTGTCTGTTCCCTACGCTTCCAGCACTGCTACATCCCCGTGCTGGTTTCATCTACACTGCCCTGGGACTACAGCTCCACCTGTGGGGAGCTTTTACATCTTTGCTGCACCCTACCATCAGTCCCAGCGGATCTGTATGCAGCGTTGGCCTAACACCATACTTGCCGAACACCACGGGTGGCGTCACAAACTATTCTACCATTAACTACATCCCCCATTGCTTGGGCGCCCAGGGCCACGGACCGGGTCACCGCTGCTGTGACACATCCCCCTGACACCGGCCCAGTCTCGAGTACCCCACAGCCCTGGTAGGGCGACCCACATAACTGTAAGAGGTAGAAGACAACACTTTGGCTACAGCCCAACCACCACCAATATGAGGGATGATCATTAAAAATTTCCTCTAACCCACTTCTATTTATCACAGAATGCTGAAACTGCACATGTGTAATGCTGATTTGAGAGTCCTCAGTGGTTGATACCTGTTAATGGCTAACTGAGAAGATGGTAACAAATTGCAAGCTCTCGAGACTATGCAGGTCTCTTCATCAGGCTAGACTAATACAACATCTGAAGAATCACATATTTATACACA
The DNA here is from genome assembly GCF_039654945.1 of Dendrobates tinctorius. Taxonomy (NCBI): domain Eukaryota; kingdom Metazoa; phylum Chordata; class Amphibia; order Anura; family Dendrobatidae; genus Dendrobates; species Dendrobates tinctorius. Next base: position 40,885,580 of record NW_027361714.1, read on the forward strand.
AGACAGCACAGAAATAACACAATATATAAGACAAGTGATGTGGAGCAGAATTGTCATTATGGGAGAGGGATAAACATAAATATTGGAACAGTTCATAGATAAGGAGCGTGAAAGTTGTATTGTACTCAGATTGGGATCTGGTTCTGTGTTGTGATGACCCCAGAAAGTCTGAAGAGCAAATTCCTTAATTGATGTAAAAAGACATAAATTCATGCGACACATTCATTCCTGCACTGAATGTGTCAAAAGTTGGCATAAATTTGTACTCCGAGACTCTTCTGTCTCTCTGAGACTTGAATTTACCTTCTACTACAAATAATTTAATGTCCATCATGCTATGACCAGGGATACAAAAATGTTTTGCCACAGGTAGATCCATTCTTTTTTCTCTTATTGTGTGATGATGAGAATTCATCCTTGTTCTCATTTTTTGCCCTGCTTCCCCCACATACAGACCCCCAGTTGGACATTTAGTACAAATAATTAAGTACACCACATTAGATGTGAAGCAGCTGAAAGTACCTGGGATCTTGTAGTCCTGATGTGAGTTGGGGATCTTTATCTTGTCCATGGTCATTATATATGGACAGGTTTTACATTTTTTCTGGTTGCAAGGAAAGGTTCCTGCAGCTGTTGAAGAGGACAGGGAGCTTCTGACAATGATGCTTCTTAAATTTGGGAGCAGCCTAAAACACAGCAGTGGGGGGGGTCTGGAAATATGTATTGTAATCGGTCATCTTTTTGTAGTAAAGGTTGTAATTTTCATGCAGCTCCACTTAGCACCTCCAGATTTGGATTGTAGGTGACCACTAGAGGCACCCGGTTATTTTCATCTTTAGCTTTGTAATGTAGCAGGTGATTCCTTGATATTCTGGTGGCTCTTGGAGTTTGGTTTTCAACTGTTCTTGGATGGTAACCCTGATTCAAAAAGGTCTTTCTGAGGCGACCAAGGTGTCCATCTCTATCCATGGGGTTGGAACATATACGATTGTATCTGATGGCTTGACTGTAGACAATAGAGTTTTATATGTGTTTTGGATGGAAACAGTCCCATTTAAGGTATGTTGGATGGTCGATTGGCTTCTGATACAGGGATGCCTCTATTACATTGTTCCTTAGCTTAATGATGGTGTCTTAAAACTTAATTTCAGTGCTGGAGTAGTTGAGTGTTAAGTTGATGGTGGAATGAAATTGATTAAACTGTTCGTGGAATGTCTTTAGATGTTGCTCAGACTCCATCGAGAAGATTAAAATATCATCAGTGTATCGGTAGTAGGCCAGAGGCCTGATGGGACATGAGGACAAAAAGTCACTTTCAGGCTTGGCCATGAAAAGATTTGCATACTGTGGAGCCATTTTACTTCCCATAGCTGTGCCAGTCTCCTGTAAATAGATCTTGTTGTCAAATTCAAAGTAATTGTGGGTGAGGATAAATTTTGTGAGTTTCACCACAGAATTCGCATCATTCCCTTTGTTTTCCATGAAGACTTTGCAGGCATTTAATCCATCCTGTTGTAATGCTATAAGTTTCTATAGGTTATGTGCCAATTTGCAACTCAGAACTGATAAGGGTCTTGATTTTGCAGGTGCTGAAGTGGTGTGAGGTTTGATAATGGACCCAGTGGAATACGGAGCAGTCATCAAGTTCCTTTACTTGAAAGGCCACACACCAAAGGAAACGTTCGATGAGATGAAAGAGGTTTATGGTGATGATTCCCTGTCACAAGTCATAACGTGACTTTTGGAGCAACCTGTCAACTTCTACAAGCAAGGTGTTTACAGTTGCTTAAAGAGATTTGAGAAGTGACATTGGATCATAGATATCACTGTATCATTTTATTCAGCTTTATATAACCTACATGTCCATATAAACATCTTAGGATGGCTTATCCAATTGACAGATTCCCATTTACACTATTCCCCTTAGCCAAAAGCACTGATTCAAAGCAAAACTATGCTATACAGTTGTTGAAAATAGCAGCCCAAATGGAAATCCCATTCCAATTGTATATTACAGTTTTACAACTCTTCCCCATTGTGCCCTCTTCATAACACAATCCAGAACATTTTATTTCCTCTAAAGAACCCTTTAACCAATTCATCACCTTGGGTTTTTCCGTTTTTGAGTTTCTGTTCTTGCTCACCTTCTTCCCAGAGCCATAACTTTTTTTTCTGTCAATACTTTTGAAGAACACCATTGGATTTGCCATATAGTATACTGGAAAACAGGAACAAAATTCAAAGTGAGGTGAAATTGCAAAAAAGTGCAATTCCGCAATTGCCTTTTGTTTTGTTTTTCACTATGTTCACTACATGCTAAAACTGGGTTCTTTTTTTATTTAAGTGGTAAAAAAAAATCCAAAGTTTGTAAAAAAAAAAAAAATTGACATTTTTCAAAACCTGTAGCGTCTCCGTTTTTCATTATCTGGGGCTGGGTGAGGACTTATTTTTTGCGTGCCGATCTGACGCTTTTATTGATACCATTTTAGGGTAGATACAACCTTTGGATTACCCTATATTGCATTTTAATGCCATGTTGCGGCCACCAATGTTACGCCGTTTACAGATCGGTTTAATTCTTTTTATATACTAATAGATTAGGTGATTCTGAACTCGGCGATGTCAAATATGTGTATTTTTTTGTTTTATTTTGAATGGGGGTGATTTAAACTTTTGCTATTTTATATTTTAAAAAAAACTATTTTTTTTTTACTTTTCACTTGCTTCAGTAGTCTCCATGGGAGACTAGAAGCTGTGATCATTTGATCACCTCTGCTGCACACTGCAGTAGCATTCCTATGCGGTACAAACTGTCAGCGCTGCACTGACAGACAAACTTATTAGATCATGCACTGAGCATCATCTAGCATGTTTGCTAGCTCTGATGACTCGGATGTCGTCATGACGACATCTGGTCACCATAGCAATGATCTGGCTTCCACCATAGCAACGATCCAAGGGCTTCCTCCCTCTGGTTGCTTTTCTAAATGTTGCATTTGGGGGGTTAAAGTGCCTGAAGCGGTGTTGCATTGCTCCTGGCACTGAGTCCCGGGTGTCAGAATCAGCTGACACCCAGCAGAGATCATGTGCGCAAAGCCCCTGTGTGCAGACGATCACCATGATGTATCCATACATCCAAAGTCGTTAAGTACCAGGCCACCTGGACATATGGATATGTCCAAAGTCATTAAGGGGCTAACTTTAGGCCTTTTAGAGATCCTTTCATCTTCAACTTGCTTAGGCCTCTTTCACACATCCGTTTGTCTCCATCAGTCAAAATCCGCCGTTTTGCAAAAAAAAGGATCCACCATTTTTCTTGGCGGATCCGTTTTTTTCCCATTGACTTGCATTATCGGCAGATCTTGACGGATGGTCATCCGCTGGATCCATTTTTTTACGGATCCACCAAAATTTAGGCGTCTGCTGACATGACAAGACGCACAATGAAACGTTTTTTAGGCTGGCCGGATCCGCATTTGTCACTGCGCATGCCCGGAAGAATTGCATTTGCCGGAAATTTAACCCTAAATCCCATTCTGGCGGCTGGTAAAAATCTCTCTCTCTCTCTCCCTTCCCCGGGCATGGGTTCCTTTAAATTTCTGCCTTCCCCGGATCCGTCAAAGCAACGGTCCGGTAGCACACGTTGCTTTCAAAATGGTTGCGGATCCGTGTCCCGCCATTTTCGCGGGTTGCAGCTGATGTAAAAAACGTATGTGTGAAACAGGTCTTAACTGTTCACAATAACAGTAATTTTGTCCAGGGGTGCCCAAACTTTTACGTATCACTGTATACGGCAATTTTGCAAAAGAAGTTTACCGCATGGTATATATTTTTTTTTTCCATTGTGATTGATGGGCAATGTATACAACTGCCTGGCATATAATTTCTTGTGTCAGGGGTATATGTTCATCATGAGCATAGGAAGATTTTCCCTACTTCCGAGAAAGAATCAATGATTTCATGAACTTTGCAAGAAGGAAATCAACTACCTATTTTATGAACATAAATGATAAAAATAAACCACATTAAACCATAATTTCTATCTCATGACTGTATATTTGCTTAGTCTAAAAGAGCTATACAAATTCAGCTACTAGCATAGAAATTGTAAATGTTTTCCTGTACATAGATATGAGAATATGCTGTAATATGACTAACAATGAAATATGATACAGCGTTAATGCATTATGGTAACGTCTCATTATGCATCCACTGAAGCAAAAAGAATAATACTCTTGGACAGTAGCATGTCTGGCCTGACAGATCTGTTATGTCTACAAGGACCAAACAGAGCGTCTGGTTTTTGTATCTGTTTGTGCAAATCCCATTAAAGGAAGTGTTGCAATATCATTACATATTAAATGAAAATCCATATTTTAAAATGAAAGGGAGCATTAACTAAAAGTCACTTTCCAAAATGACATGGTAAAGTATTTATTGGTATACTAAAGTAACATAGCAATGGCCAAGAATAGCAATACAAGTGGTGTGTTTCTATGGATGTGCAGTGAAAGGGTACGTATATTTTAAAGCACCACTTCAGCGGTTTGTTTTTTTTCAGTGCTGGAGTGGTGCTTCTAATATAAGGTCCCTGACCTTACTCTTACACTCATCTGCCTCCATCTTCGCCTTTTTTTGCGCCGCTCTGGTCCCGTGTCACCATCTTGTGACTGCAACTTCTGAGTGGTCAAGTCAATGAGAGCCAGAATAATGCTCTCATAGACTTGTATTGAGTTGTGACCTTCGGTGCTCACCAGCAAAAACTGTAGCAATCCGGAAGGTCACAAACTGCTTGAAACTGGGCAGGAGTGGCAGTAATAGACAGTGAAGATGGCAGCAGTCAAGCATGAGAATATGGTCAGGGACCTTAGATTAGAAGCACCAATCTAGCTCTGCAATAGAGAAAAATGCTGGAGTGGTGCTTTAAGCGTAAATGAAAAGTTGAAAAAGCAGCAACTGAATACAGTTACGCATATTTCTTAGATGGTCTGAGATAAGGAGTTCATTACACATACAAGAAGATTACTAAATCAGGGGAGATGCAGATTACATAACAAAAATGCTGCTACAGGGGTGGGAGGTCAAGGCTACTTTGTCAAACAGCTGTTTAGGAAAAGACAGACAACATATATTGCTGTTACAAAGAGAGGTCAAAGTTGCATGCCAAGACTAATATTATAAAGAAGTGATTGAAAGTAGTGAACCCTTCAGAACTTTCCAGATTTCGTAAATCTTACTTAAAACTAAATCAAATTTTCACAGAAGTCCAAAAATCAGATTAAAAAAAATCAAACGTACAAGTATTGAGGAAACTATTCAGTGTCACATGTCTGGGAGCAGCAAAAGTATGTGAACCTTTGTCTTCAGTATCTTATGTGACTCTCAACCCTTGCGCAGTAACAATTTTAACAACTCATATGGGAAAACTGCTTTTATGTTGGGGGAGGCTGATGGAACGGCCTTATTATTGGTCTGGCAGCAGCAATTATATGGAGAGTAGAGATGAGCGAATATTTCAATGTTCGATTCAGATTACGCTCGCCGAATTTCCAATTTTTGCCGATTAATTCTTCGAATATTTGTCGAACGCCATTCACGTCAATGGGAGGCGAAAACAAACACATGCACAACACCTTAGAATGGCCCCAAATGCTGCCAAAAAACATCACATGAGGGACAGACACCAGGAAAGTGGCCTCAATTCACCAACATTACAAACTGCAGCATAGAACTGCAGTAATCAGCCAGGCATGAGGTATCGGGGTCTGGGACAGCATTCACAGCTTTTCCCATACGTCACAGTAAGATGTAGTGGGTGAGGGATCAGTGTTGGGACCCTTTGCTGGGAGCCCTGATAACACATGTAACACCTCTACCTGCTTTCATGCTGAGCTATACTGAGGTGGCACAAATATCAGTTTTCTTGACTACCTTTGTCAGAAAAATTTAAGGATAGTAACACAGGAAGTTGAAAGCAAGGAAGTGGAGGCGTGACAGTCTTGGAGGCTACCTAAACAGGAGTGTTCTCATTTCCAAAAATTATTGGCAGACACCACCAAAGTGGCATCAATTTCACCACAGTAGAAATAGTAGAATAGAGACCAACAGATCTTTCTCTACATCCAATCCAGCAGATGAACACTCTACGAGGTGTGTTCACATTTAAGGAAGATGAACCGAGACAGAGTCAGCAGTGTCCGGTGCCCTTTAAGGATGGAACTATCGGGACTGTCACCACTGTTGGCACAGGAGATTCCTTCTAGGAAGGAGAGACCTTTCTATTGGACAGAAGGTGGTGCGGGGAATGTAAGGAGACCTGAGCACAGGAACGGGTCAGACTTGGCGGGAAGATGACAGGAGATGGTTGACTTCCTCTCCGCTGCCCACGCTGACGATCCCACGTCACTCAATCCTTGGCATGCTGACCTTAAGAATTCCTTTGACGCTATTAATTTACCGTCTGAACCCGTAAATTATGATACCTCTGTTTTGCTTGTGATAAAGGATAAACTGCCTAGAAACTACTCCATAAGGCCGCTAGCAGCCGCGGTCTGTAAGCATGTCCATCATTCATGTCCAGCGCCATTTCTGAGGAATCCTCATAAAGGACTGTTTCCACGTACCGGCACACTCAAGTCAAGCAGTATTGCGTCCATCAGCACCATCGGGAGACCGTGCTTCTCATATCTCCGTAGCAGAGCCAGAAACTTGTTTGACGATTTGCGATGCCGTCGGGAGATTTTCCAGCTCTTTCCCTGCAAGAACTGCAAGCGATAAGTTACCGTGTTTTTCTATATTTTATTCCTGAGCATTGTGTTTGAGTGTAATTTCCCCTGCTACTTTACTGGTCTTGCCTCACTGCGTGGAGTATTACTTGTTAATTGCCTGTTCAGTAAACCCTTGTAAACCCCTTCTCTGTCTCCGGGTATACACTGCACCTAACGGACCTCTCCTCCTTACATTTTGGCGTAGTCGGCAGGATGCAGTCTGGTAGCACAGAGGCGGCAGAACAGGCGGCTGTGCCCAGAACCAGTATCTCTCTGGGGGCCATGCTGAGTAATTTGCCAAAGTTCACGGGGTCTAACACTATGTTGTGGAGCTGGACGGAACGTATGAGGGGTATGGTGAGAATGCACCTGATAACCCCCGCACTTGAGGCCGAGGTGGCCATTATGGCTTTAGATGGGGAGGCTCAAGACTCCGTGATGCTGCGTACCCCCCGAGATTGTTATTCGTTTACTAAAGTACTCCAGATCTTAGAGGTGACCCATGGGGACACCACTGACGTAGGGGAATTTAGGACTCGCCTGTTTAGATGTATGCAAAGAGAAGGGAGACGGTTATGCAATATATGAATACCCTACAAGAATAACACACCGCCATTGTCAGAAAAGACAGGATGGAGATAGGGCCGACCAATGTCGTACTGTGTGATTTGTTGGTGACTGGACTATGGGATGCCCTGACCAAACAGACCCTGAGAGAGCGGGTGCGGGTAGACTCGTAACACTTTTGCTGACATAGGGAGAGAGGCCCGCTCACGTGAACAGGAGCAGCTGGTGACAGTCCCAGTAGGGAAGGTCCAGAGTGGTAAGGCAGCAGTACAGTTGGAAGTTGAAGCCCAATGGGTTGCAGAGATGTGAAGAGAACTGTTAAATATTCAAGGGGAACTGGCTCAAATGAAAGAGAGAGTCAAAACTGGCCAGTGCATCACCAGAAGTCAAGGTGAAGGAAAAGTCCATAACGAGGCCCGAAGGGTCCGTCAACCAAGGTCTTTCGCCTGTTACAACTGTGGAGAGATAGGACATATGTCTATGGAGTGTCCGCTACGGGCCGGCCTCCGGCCACGCCGTCCGTTAAACTAGAGGGCTCCGAGCCTGGGGGACGTCGCCTGGAGCCAGAATGGAAAGAAAGGAGTAGTGAAAGTCCCACGAATCTGGTGTCCACATGCCCACTGGTATGGGCCGAGTTCAACGACCGGGCCGTGCATTGCCTGGTGGATACCGGGTCTCAGGTGACCACAATGCCAGAAGCATATTTCCGTCGGCACTTCCCTGAAATCCTCAGGCTCAGTAGTAAAGCTGATGGCGGCAAATCACCTGCCCATCCTGGTCGCAGAGGTGGTATGGATGCAGGTCTCCCTGTGTGGGAAGGATCTTGGACGGAGGGGAACTGTGCTGACCCAGGGAGAGGCTGGTCACGGTCACATTGTTGCGTTGGGGTTGAATGTCTTGAAAGAATTCAGGAAACTGCTGAGTGATGAGCCATCACACTTGTTTTTAAAACCCGTGGAGTCCGCACACCCCCAGCGGCGGGTTTTTCAATAGTTAATTCGTGCAGCCCATGTGCAGGAAGTCTCGGGTCAAGGGGAAATGCTAAGAAAAGTAATTGTGCCGGCATCCACTCAACTCACCTTACCACCTGGGCAGACTGGGCTAACCCTGCCTGTCCGAGCACATGCTCACTGGAGGGGGTGGATGTCCAATTGGAACCTTCAGTAGTGGAATAGCTGCCTGCAGGACTCTTGGTGGCCCGAATGCTGGCCGTGGTACGAGGAGGGACAGTGCTTGTATGTTGTGTGAATTTGACAGACCAAGAGATTGTCATCCCACGCAGAGGTGAAGTCGGGCGGGTAGTGGGCATGCCCGAAGAAGTCATACCGCCCCAGAACATACAGTTGGCAGTGAATCCAGAAGACCTGTGGTCTGTGGAAGTTACTAGCTCTCCGGCGGATGAACCTCAATACATCCAGGAGGGTGTTTATCCCCCCCTTCTTCCTTTCCCTGCAGCCCCAATGGCTCTTAATGGCATGCTTTATTTGCTTTTTGATTAGGGTTTGAATGCTTTGGCTTCCTTTTTCTGATATCTTTCAGGAGCTACAGTTGTGGCCAAAAGTATTGACACCCCTGCAATTCTGTTAGATAATACTCAGTTTCTTCCTGAAAATGATTGCAAACACAAATTCTTTGGTATTATTATCTTCATTTAATTTGTCTTAAATGAAAAAACACAAAAAGAATTGTCCTAAAGCCAAATTGGATATAATTCCACACCAAACATAAAAAAGAGGGTGGACAAAAGTATTGACACTGTTTGAAAAATCATGTGATGCTTCTCTAATTTGTGTAATAAACAGCACCTGTAACTTACCTGTGGCACCTAACAGGTGTTGGCAATAACTAAATCACACTTGCAGCCAGTTGACATGGATTAAAGTTGACTCAACTTCTGTCCTGTGTCCTTGTGTGTACCACATTGAGCATGGAAAAAAGAAAGAAGACCAAAGAACTGTCTGAGGACTTGAGAAACCAAATTGTGAGGAAGCATGAGCAATCTCAAGGCCACAAGTCCATCTCCAAAGACCTGAATGTTCCTGTGTCTACTGTGCGCAGTGTCATCAAGAAGTTTAAAGCCCATGGCACTGTGGCTAACCTCCCTAGATGTGGACGGAAAAGAAAAATTGACAAGAGATTTCAACGCAAGATTGTGCGGATGTTGGATAAAGAACCTCGACTAACATCCAAACAAGTTCAAGTTGCCCTGCAGTCCGAGGGTACAACAGTGTCAACCCGTACTATCCGTCGGCATCTGAATGAAAAGGGACTGTATGGTAGGAGACCCAGGAAGACCCCACTTCTTACCCCGAGACATAAAAAAGCCAGGCTGGAGTTTGCCAAAACTTACCTGAAAAAGCCTAAACCGTTTTGGAAGAATGTTCTCTGGTCAGATGAGACAAAAGTAGAGCTTTTTGGGCAAAGGCATCAACATAGAGTTTACAGGAGAAAAAAAGAGGCATTCAAAGAAAAAAACACGGTCCCTACAGTCAAACATGGCGGAGGTTCCCTGATGTTTTGGGGTTGCTTTGCTGCCTCTGGCACTGGACTGCTTGACCATGTGCATGGCATTATGAAATCTGAAAACTACCAACAAATTTTGCAGCATAATGTAGGGCCCAGTGTACGAAAGCTGGGACTCCCTCAGAGGTCATGGGTCTTCCAGCAGGACAATGACCCAAAACACACTTCAAAAAGCACTAGAAAATGGTTTGAGAGAAAGCACTGGAGACTTCTAAGGTGGCAGCAATGAGTCCAGACCTGAATCCTATAGAACACCTGTGGAGAGATCTAAAATGGCAGTTTGGAGAAGGCACTCTTCAAATATCAGGGACCTGGAGCAGTTTGCCAAAGAAGAGTGGTCTAAAATTCCAGCAGAGCATTGTGAGAAACTCATTGATGGTTACCGGAAGCGGTTAGTCGCAGTTATTTTGGCTAAAGGTTGTGCAACCAAGTATTAGACTGAGGGTGCTAATACTTTTGTCTGGCCCATTTTTGGAGTTTTGTGTGAAATGATCAATGTTTTGCTTTTGGCTTCATTCTCTTTTGTGTTTTTTCATTTAAGACAAATTAAATGAAGATAATAATACCAAAGAATTTGTGTTTGCAATCATTTTCAGGAAGAAACTGAGTATCATCAGAATTGCAGGGGTGTCAATACTTTTAGCCACAACTGTAGCTAAACCTTTTATGCACTTTAAAGGATTTGCTATTTTTCCTAATGTTTATGTGGTGCAGTTCTTTTCTCAGATATTAGGTCAATGTAATTCCATACATATGGTGCCGTGAATAATCAGGAATTTATTCCTTGAATTTATGGTCATATATTGTCTCTCTCTTCAGGTATATCATCTGCCCTTATTTTAGAGCCTTGGTGTCTGTGATTGCATGCTGTGTGGGAATAGTTGTGGGGTGGCATTGCCATTATTTCATGGCATGTCTGGATTACGCTGTTTTTGTTTTTAAATGTTTTTAATTTTCATTGTGTTTTTGTCTACACATGTCAGGTTTCTGTGAATAAAGTACTATTTTTTATATTATATGGGTGTTCCCAATTTTTGTAGGCATGTTCTTGTCTTTTTTTCTTCATAGTTGTTATTCACATGCCTTTGGTGAACCCCTCTAACATGATAGTCTAGCGATGCCCTTCCTTCCTTTTGTCCCTTTCACATCCAAGAGGGTCAGCGTGTCTTAGAACAGATGCGCGCTGAACTGTCCGAACTCACGCCCACCGAAGTACATCAAGTAGAAGCATTACTGGGGCGATATCAGTCCATTTTTTTGAACCATGAAGATGACTTCGGCTGCACCACCACAATTACTCACGCGATACCAACGGGAGATACAGCACCCATACGAGAGTGCTACCGGCAGATTCCCCCCAGTTATACCAGGAAGTGAGAGTAATGCTTGGTGAGACGCTGCAGGTGAGTGTCATCAGGGAGAGCCAGAGTCCATGGGCGGCTCCCATTGTGCTGGTGCAGAAGAAGGATGGGTCCCTGAGGTTCTGTGTGGACTACCGTAAGCTTAACGCCTGTACTGTACGAGATTCATACCCTTTGCCCCGGATTGAGGAGTCTCTGTGCGCATTGGAGAAGGCCAAATTCTTCTCGACACTGGATCTCACCAGTGGCTACTGGCAAGTGCCCATGTCGGAAAAGGATGGGGCAAAGACAGCCTTTATACTTCCCATGGGCCTGTTTGAATTCAACAGGATGCCCTGGTACGTTTCAGCAGCTGACAGAGAGGTGTCTAGGTGATCTGAACTTTGAGGCCACACTCATCTATCTGGATGGCATCATCATGTACGCTGCCTCATTTGAAGATCATCTACAGAGACTGGAGCAAGTGTTGAGCCGTTTGTAGAAGTATGGGCTAAAAGTGAAACCCCAAAAATGTCACTTGTTCCGGACTCAGATTGAGTACCTTGGTCATGTTGTTTCCGCTGAGGGAGTGAAACCATCAAAGGAGAAGATTGCGGTGATCAGAGACTGGCCGACCCCAGAGAATGTAAAAGATGTACGGGCACTCCTGGGATTAACGGGATACTACAGTCGCTTCGTGGAAAATTTTGCTCGGGTGGTGCAACCTTTACTTGAACTCCTGAAGGGGGTACCCCCAAATGCCAAGAGTCTATCCATCCATTGGGAGGAGAGGCAGGAGAAGGCGTTTTGTGAGTTAAAGAAGGCAATGACCGAAGCTCCGGTACTGGCTTATGCGGAATTCTCTATACCGTTCATTCTCCACACCGGCGGGAGCTTGCACGGACTTGGGGCTGTGTTGTCGCAGGTGCAGGATGGAAGAGAAAGGGTGATCGCTTATACTAGCCGGTCTCTTCACGATTCCGAACGCAACCCGGACAAGTATATATCCTTCAATCTGGAGTTGCTGGTGTTGGTGTGGGCCATGACTGAGATTCGCAGAATACCTGTCCGGCTCGGAGGTGCTAGTGCACACCTATAATAACCCATTAGCACATTTGGATAATGGCAAGCTAGGGGCCTTAGAGCAACGTTGGGTGGCCCGGATGGAGAAGTTCCGGTACAAAACCGCCTATAGAAGGGGAGCAGAGAACACGCGTGCTGACGTCCTGTCCATAACAAGACATGCACCACTGGGAAAGAGTAGGGATGAGTTGCTAGAGGAAGAGGTTCCCCAGTTCTGGAGGACCGCTGGGACAGCAGAAGATCGTGAACTTGCTCTGTTCAGACACTGGGTGACCTTGAAGGAGCTGCCTAGCCTGGAACAGCAGAGTGCTCTGACTCCAGAAGCATTGAAGATACTCTGGCAGCATGAGCACCACCAGATGAGAAATGGGCTGTTATATCGGAAGGTTCAACTTCAGAGGGAACTTGGGGCTTCCTGACAGGTGGTGATACCGGAGACGGTGCGGTCTACTGTGGCCACTGAAGCTCACGAAAAAGGGGCTCACTTCGGACTTGAAAAAACTTTCCAGTGGCTTCAGCGACTCGTTTATCACCCACGGCTAAGAGCGGTGGTCGAGGAAGCTTGTAGACTCTGTCGAGCCTGTGAGTTGGCCAAGTCACTGGAACAAAGAGCTCCTATTCAGATGACAGTAACCTTGGCCCCCCTGGAATTACTGACCGTCGACTATTTAATCATCGGGCCAGCTCATCAAGGATATGACCACTGCTTAATGATGGTAGATCATTTCACGAAATTTGTGGTGGTGACACCCACCCGAGACCAGACGGCTTAGTCCGCTGCATATGCTATCTGTAAACACTTTATTCAGGTGTATGGATGCCCACAGTGGATCCATTTGGATCAAGGAGCTTGTTTCTTGGGAAGAGTGATTGATGAATTACAGCGGATCTATCAGTTCGACAGATCACATACCACACTGTTATGAATGGGTCACCGAGGAGGAAAAAACAACACAAGCCAAGTCTCAGAAAACCAGAGAGGTTGGTAACTATGCAGATTGCAGATCCCTGATCTTACCACACAACTAGCAGCAGTCATGGAGCGTACCTACGATGATCCTAGACGCCTCGTCACAACCGGAGAGCTACATAAGCCTAAAGCTGGAAAAGAGGAAAACTAACTGCCCCAGAGCAGACCCCAAAGGAAAGACAGCCCCACCACATGTATTGACGGTGAAACAAGATGAAAACACAAACAAAGGCAGAAAAATAGGCTGAGCAAACGATGGGGCCCGACTAACTAGAAAGGACAGGAAAGGAAAGACACTGTCTGCAATCTGCCAAAAACCCTACCAAAATAATGTCCAACACTTGTGATAGCAAAATTAACCCTGAAGTCACTAGACTTCTCCCACTATATCAGCACTCTGAAATATTCTGAGACAGAGCAAAAAGAGGCCAATCTAATAAGGGACCAAAAGGCAAATACAGATAAATAGGAGTGGAAATTTAGCACAACCCCAGCAGGGGCTGGCTGACCACAAAAAACTGAATTGACCAACAAGAGCAAGTGTGAACAATAGCAAAAACAAACTTAACTTGAGAAGACTGGAACAGAGCTGAAGTCCAAGACCTGAGAAGCAGACTGAATCACCAGCACCAGGATAGGGCGTCGGCTGTCTTATATCCAGTCTGATACTCCAGAGATCCAATCGTTATCCTCATCAGGTGGCAGATCACTACCAATTAAACCAACCTCACTACCTCCTGTCACCACCAGAGGGAGAATGGAAGGAGAACTCTCAACTGGTGGAGCAGAAAATGAGTTCACAACACCACACTATATCATGCTCAGAGAAACGGGGCCTGTGAGCAATTTAACCATACTCTGATTCAGATGCTGAGGACCCTAGAAGATGATAGAAAAACTAGGTGGCCAGAATATGTCTCTGAACATGTGTGGATCTACAACAATCGAGTCCATCAAACCATGGGTTACACACCCTACTCCTTGTTGTTCGGCCGAACAGGAAAGGAAGTCACAGAACTGGAGCTGAATCCAGGGGAGGACTACCCACGGACAGGGGTGTATATCTGGGTCCGAGAACATCGTCACGTCTACAAACCTTACATCGTTTGGTACAGACACGGCTCCGGGACCTGTAGCACCCTGAGAAGCTTCCTCTACAGGGGACAGATATTCAGGTTGGTGATTAGGTGTTAGTGCGGGAGAAACGTCCCCGTGACAAGCTTGAAAATCGGTGGGAGAGTAGGCCATTCCTGGGTGAAGCGTCGGGTCGGTAGGGAAGGACCTGTGTACGAGGTTTATCCGGAAGGGGAAGAGAATGCGCCCACCAGAGTGGTCCACAGGAGTATGCTCCATCCATGCCTCTCCGAAAATCCCATACTGAGAGAAAAAATCCATGGAGTTCCTGAGGAGGTGCCTCCTGTGGCCGTGGAGGATGAAGAAGAAAGTTTTGAACAGCCATTTGAAAATTTGTCTGCAGATCAGAATCCTGAGACCCCGTAAGAAAACTCTACAGCAGGTGCAGATTCGACTTGGTCTCTGCAAGAAGACTACACTATTCCTTCCAATCTACGTCGCTCCGAACGAACAACGACTGGACAACCCCCATTAGGTATAATCAGGATCAGTTTATTTGGCAGCAAACAGCTAGAACCAACAACAGACTCTCTAAATATGCTCAAGATGCCTCACCCGTGGAATGGCGAGTGAAAAGAGAGGGGGGTGTAAGAAGATAAGCCGAGACAGAGCCAGCAGTGACCAGTCCCCTTTAAGGCTTGAACTATCGGGACTGTCACCACTGTTGGCAGGGGAGATTCCTTCTTGGAAGAAGAGGCCTTTCTGTTGGACAGCAAGGGGCACGGGGTATATAAGGAGACCTTAGCATGGGAACCGGTCATACTCGGCAGAAGATGACAGGAGATGGTTGACTTCCTCTCCACTGCCCACGCTGACGATCCCAGATCACTCAATCCTTGGCGTGCTGACCTTAAGAATTCCTTTGATGCTATTAATTTACCATCTAAACCCTTACTTTCTGATAACTCTGTTTTGTCTGTGACAGAAGAAAAACTGCCTAGAGACTACTCTGTAAAGCCGCTAGCTGCCGCGGCCTGTGAGTGTGCCCATCTCTCATGTCCAGCGCCATTTCTGAGAAATCATAAAGGACTGTTTCCACGTACCTGTGCACTCAAGTCAAGTAGGACCGCATCCATCAGCAACGTCGGGAGACCGTGCTTCTCATATCTCAGAAACAGAGCCAGAGACTTGTTTCACGATTTTTGACGCCGTCGGGAAATTTTCCAGCCCTTTCCCTGCAAGAACTGCAAGCGATAAGTTACTGTGTTTGTCTATATCTTATTTCCGAGCATTGTGTTTGAGTTAAATTTCCCCTGCTCCTTACTAGTCTTGCCTCCCTGCATGGAGTATTATTTGTTAATTGCCTGTTCAGTAAACCCTTGTAAACCCCTTCTCTGTCTCCGGCTATTCATTGCATCCAACAGACCTCTCCTCCTTACACTTACACCACAGAAGTGGCATCAATTTCACCAGAGCAGAAATAGTCTAATAGGGACTGTGAAATATGTGAAAATGATATCTACTTGATATCATTTTACTATCTAATAGAATTCTCTACCAGACGCTGTGGCCCAGAAGGTGTGCTCCCAAACTCAGCCCCCCATCGTTGGGATTCTACAAGGCTATTCATTGTTTTTCTTTAATTAACTCTAGTTTGAAGCTCTCTTCAGGGGGGACATAGATCCTGTGTCCAGCAATTAGCACAGGGGTGTGAACTCTTGTGCAGCTACACGCCAACTGGCTTCTTTTATTTGACTCAGGCTGCCATCGTGGCCCAACAGATCCCAGGCTAACCAGATCAAGGCTCTGAGATATGGAATCTAGAAAATGACCTATAATAAAAGAATGCAATATCTCTGAACCTAGCCAAGCACATAATCTGAATCTGCATTCCTTTCCCTACATGCCCATACCATTAAGCCACCTCCAGAACCCTGCGTTGTGGAGTTATAAAGCATAGCTACTAGGAATTAAATACAGTAGCCATATTTGGTCTCCCTGCACAGAAACAATCCAGCGGAACCCAGTGGCGACACCGCCGACCCAATTGGAGCTACGTGCAAAAAGTTATGGGCCATCCATGGTTCTGCTTGGAAAATCATATTCTTAGATATTGGAGGATGGAAGCTGCTCAGTCCAGGGGTGGGTGCAGAGTGGGGGAGGGAGCAGTCTTGGAGATATTAGCCCCTCATTTTGAACTTAGTTTTTCTACTGGCAGGAGGTCCCTTGGCTGATGCGGCCAGGGGAATCCCACAACTAATATTTGGACCTGTGATACATCAGCGCCTTCCTGTGGGCACATGCACGGTAATTGTAACCTATGTGTACCCTATCCTTGTACTACACTCTTGACTGTATACTTGTATATTGTTCTGTATATATATACCTGTACTTATCTACTGCACCTTTTCGTTGATTAAAAATAAAATTAATCTTGGGCCGCTCTTTCATCTCGATTCACGAATCCCCATGTCCACACAATCAGTTGGCTATATTATACGCTACCTGGGTTGGTTTCTGACCTGATATAAGCCTGTTGTTGGATGGAGCTTATATCGAACAGGGAAATGGTGGCAGCAAACCATACCGTGTTAGTGAGGAGGCTTATATATATCCCCAGCCCTGACTGATCATATATAGCTCCCCTCACTGGGAGCGCCTCAATAACTCGTACCTATAAAGGAAGCCTTTCCGGTGACTATTTGCCCTCTGTGCAGTTCCCTGACCTGGGGCAAGTGGTGACACCAGAGAGCCGATCCCTGCTTGGTGCTTCTCTCTCCTCCCTAGAGGTGAGTGAAGGCGACACACCCCTTCCTCTGTGCAATCCGTCACAGGTACCAATAGGTCTTTCTGTACACCAAATACAGCAGATGGACACACAACAAGGAGTGTTCACATTTTAAAACATATTGGCAGACACCAACAAAGTGGCATCAATTTCAGCACAGTAGAAATAGTAGTATAAGGACCGACAAATCTTTCTCTACACCCAATTCAGCAGATGAACACCCTACAAGGTGTGTTCAACTTTAAAAAAATGAGGACCTTACACCTTACACCACAAAGTGGCATCAATTTCACCACAGTAGCAATAGTAGAATAGGGACCAACAGGTCTTTCTCTATACCCAATTCAACAGTTGAATACCCTACAAGGTGTGCACATTTAAAGAAATGAGGGCCTTGCACCACAGAAGTGGCATCAATTTCACCACAGTAGAAATAGTCTAATAGGGACCGACAGGTCTTTTTCTACACTCAATACAGCAGATGGACACTTAACAAGGAGTTTTCACATTTCCAAAAATTATTAGCAGACACCACCAAAGTGGCATCAATTTCACCACAGTAGAAATAGTAGAATAGGGACCGACGGGTCTTTTGCTACACCCAATCCAGCAGATGGACACTCAACAAGGAGTGTTCACTAGAGTTGAGCGACTTTTGGTATTTTAGGGTCGCGTTTCGTTTCGTGAAACCCGACTTTTCCAAAAGTCGGGTCGAGCAAGATCGGCCGATTATAGGGAAAAGTCGGGGTCGTCCCGAAACACGAAACCCAATGTAAGTCAATGGGGAATAAAAGTCGGCAGTGAGAGGAGGACAGGAAACACACCTACAGTGCCCATTTGAATGCCAAAAGCATCAATTCTTCTTTATTAAGCTTGTCAACCTTAATTAACTTCATAATACAAGTTACGCACTGAAAAATGGGGGTTATTTGGCTACAAACTGTGGGGGGGGGCTGGCTCCAGGTTTTCATGTGCCCTGGGCGAAAGAGCGCCCCTTTAACACATACCACAACTCATCATGCTCCGATACGGCAGAGAAATAGCGGTATAGTCCAATGAAAAATACCTCACTTTTTACATCTCATGACGAGGCCCATCTATTTCTCCATACAGAATCATTGGTCCCATATAATGTTTGAAACAGTATATGATGAGCTCCACATAATGCTACAGTATATGTTGGTCCCCATGGATGAAGCTCCACTGTCTTATGGGCCCAAATAATGCTCCAAACATAATGGGCCCCATTTCTAATGCTCTAGTGTATAATGGGCCCTGTAAATGCTGCTCCAGTGTCTGATGTCCACCTTTGGAATGTTCCAGTGTATGGTGGGCCCCATCTATCATTCTCCAGAGTATAGTGCTCCCCAAAAATTGCTGTCCCAACATTGAAAACAATCAAATAAGTCTCCTCGCTAGGGAATCCCTGTACTTGTCTGGACAAGTGCTGTAGCTTGCTTAACAGCTCGCCAGCCGTTCTCACGCCCAGTATGGATTATACGTGATTGCACAAAGGTGAGAAAGGGTACCGTATCCCCAGATAACATGTATGGATAGCGTACACATTCAAAATATATGTCTCAGGAGGCAGGCTCAGACGGTGTTAGGCCCAGTATGGATTGCACGTGATTGCACAAAGGTTAAAAAGGGTACCGTATCCCCGGATAACATGTATGGACAGCGTACACATTCAAAATATATGTCTATACAGCATGAGGCAGGCTCAGACGGTGTTAGGCCCAGTATGGATTGCACGTGATTGCACAAAGGTTAGAAAGGGTACCGTATCCCTGGATAACATGTATGGATAGCGTACACATTCAAAATATGTCTATACAGCATGAGGTAGGCTCAGACGGTGTTAGGCCCAGTATGGATTGCACGTGATTGCACAAAGGTTAGAAAGGGTACCGTATACCCGGATAACATGTATGGATAGCGTACACATTCAAAATATATGTCTATACAGCATGAGGCAGGCTCAGACGGTGTTAGGCCCAGTATGGATTGCACGTGATTGCACAAAGGTTAGAAAGGGTACCGTATCCCTGGATAACATGTATGGATAGCGTACACATTCAAAATATATGTCTCAGGAGGCAGGCTCAGACGGTGTTAGGCCCAGTATGGATTGCACGTGATTGCACAAAGGTTAAAAAGGGTACCGTATCCCCGGATAACATGTATGGATAGCGTACACATTCAAAATATATGTTTATACAGCATGAGGCAGGCTCAGACGGTGTTAGGCCCAGTATGGATTGCACGTGATTGCACAAAGGTTAGAAAGGGTACCGTATCCCTGGATAACATGTATGGATAGCGTACACATTCAAAATATGTCTATACAGCATGAGGTAGGCTCAGACGGTGTTAGGCCCAGTATGGATTGCACGTGATTGCACAAAGGTTAGAAAGGGTACCGTATACCCGGATAACATGTATGGATAGCGTACACATTCAAAATATATGTCTATACAGCATGAGGCAGGCTCAGACGGTGTTAGGCCCAGTATGGATTGCACGTGATTGCACAAAGGTTAGAAAGGGTACCGTATCACCGGATAACATGTATGGATAGCGTACA
The DNA here is from genome assembly GCF_039654945.1 of Dendrobates tinctorius. Taxonomy (NCBI): domain Eukaryota; kingdom Metazoa; phylum Chordata; class Amphibia; order Anura; family Dendrobatidae; genus Dendrobates; species Dendrobates tinctorius. The sequence continues at coordinate 40,905,279 of NW_027361714.1, forward strand.
CATTCAAAATATATGTCTATACAGCATGAGGCAGGCTCAGACGGTGTTAGGCCCAGTATGGATTGCACGTGATTGCACAAAGGTTAGAAAGGGTACCGTATCCCTGGATAACATGTATGGATAGCGTACACATTCAAAATATATGTCTCAGGAGGCAGGCTCAGACGGTGTTAGGCCCAGTATGGATTGCACGTGATTGCACAAAGGTTAGAAAGGGCACCGTATCCCCGGATAACATGTATGGATAGCGTACACATTCAAAATATATGTCTATACAGCATGAGGCAGGCTCAGACGGTGTTAGGCCCAGTATGGATTGCACGTGATTGCACAAAGGTTAGAAAGGGTACCGTATACCCGGATAACATGTATGGATAGCGTACACATTCAAAATATATGTCTATACAGCATGAGGCAGGCTCAGACGGTGTTAAGCCCAGTATGAATTGCACGTGATTGCACAAAGGTTAGAAAGGGTACTGTATCACCGGATAACATGTATGGATAGCGTACACATTCAAAATATATGTCTATACAGCATGAGGCAGGCTCAGACGGTGTTAGGCCCAGTATGGATTGCACGTGATTGCACAAAGGTTAGAAAGGGTACCGTATCCCTGGATAACATGTATGGATAGCGTACACATTCAAAATATATGTCTCAGGAGGCAGGCTCAGACGGTGTCAGGCACAGTATGGATTTGACGGCCCAGATTACACAGCGGAGGAGCAGGGAGAGGTAAAGATTGCAAATGCTGGGGCCCTGCCCAAGCAAGGGGGGCCCACTCATGGGCGTTCGTACTGGCACTGGGCCCCTCATAGTACAGCGGTGTGTCTGACGGCGGGTGTGCACCACCACCGTCAGAGACACTTGATTGCACTATGAGGGACCATGTGCCAGTGCCCGCGCCCAAGAGTCGGCCTACCCACCTGTCCAGGGCAACGGCACTCGCACGGTGTCGTGCGGTAGGTGGTGACCCCGGCCATGGGGGGGGAGGCAGCACAGTTAGGGAGTTTTAGAAAGTGGCATATGTTGATGTTGGACATTCAGCTGATGCAAAAGGCGAAATAGGTGAAGTACCAGAAAGAGGTGGACCAAAGCAAGCCATTTTTCTGTCACCCTATGTGTCATCAGGGGAAGGTGGGACAAAATCCTTGGAAACCCATGCGTGGTTCATTTTAATGAAGGTTAGATCATCCACATTTTGGGTTGACAGACGGGTCCTTTTTTCTGTCAGGATTGATCCAGCTGCACTGAAGACTCTTTCCGATAGCACACTTGCAGCTGGGCAAGCGAGCTCCTGTAAGGCATATTGGGCCAATTCAGGCCAGGTGTCCAGTTTAGCGGCCCAATAGTCAAAGGGGAATGACCTGTGTGGGAGAACATCGATATGGGAGGAAAAGTAGTTTGTAGCCATAGTTGACAACTGCTGTCTCCTGTCACTTTCCATCGATGCAGTATTACCAGTTGTGTGAGCGGTATTTGAAAAATCAGTCCCACAACATTGTCATGAAACCCCTGTCTCCAACGCCACTTCTGCTGTGTGCACCACGAACACCTCTGCCAAGCTGCCCCCGGCCCGTACGGCTCGTGTGAGAACCATCACCGCTGCTGTGTGCTGGGAATGCCTCAAGCAACCGATTTACCAGAGTTGCTTGTTTATTAGCCAATATTAGGTCAAGGTTCTCCTGTGGCATGATGTTTTGTAATTTGCCTTTATAGCGTGGATCCAGGATGCTGGCCAACCAGTAGTCGTCATCGTTCATCATTTTGGCAATGCGGGGGTCCCTCTTTAGGATCCGCAAGGCATAATCTGACATGTGGGCCAATGTTCCCGGTGTCAATGATGCACTGCGAGTGCTGGGTGGAGGAGCACTTTCTGGCAAATCCACATCCCTCCAGTCACGCACAAACCCTGTACCAGACCTTGCCACGCCAACATTTTCACTTGCCCCACGAGATGCATCCTCCTCCCCTAAGTAATCATCCCCATCATCATCCTCCTCCTCCTCTTCTTCCTCCATCTCGTCCAGGAGAGGTCCCTGAGCAGACAATGGCTGAATGTCATCAAGGATTCCCTCCTCCTCTTCCTCCTCATCAACATTGGCTGCAGACGCCTGCTTCTTAAGGTGCGTCAAAGTTTGCATGAGCAGACGCATAAGTGGGATGCTCATGCTTAGGATGGCGTCGTCTGCGCTTACCAGCCGTGTGCATTCCTCAAAACACTGAAGGACTTTACAAAGGTCTTTCAGCTTCGACCACTGCACACCTGTCAACTCCATGTCTGCTCTCAAAGTGCCTGGCCGTGTATCCTCCCACAAATGCATTATGGCCTGCCTCTGCTCGCACAGCCGCTCCACCATGTGCAGGGTGGAGTTCCACCTTGTTGCAATGTCGATAATGAGGCGGTGGTTGGGAAGGTGGAGCAATCGCTGCAGCTTCTGCATACGAACGGAGTGTACAGGCGACCGGCGGATGTGCGCGCACAGTCTTCGCACCTTCTGGAGCAGGGCTGTTAACTCCGGATAATTTTTGAGGAAGCACTGCACCACCAGGTTCAAGGTGTGAGCCAAGCAAGGTATGTGGCTGAGTTTTGAAAGGGCTATGGCTGCCACAAAATTACGGCCGTTATCACTAACTACCTTGCCTGCCTCAAGATGTACACTGCCCAGCCATGACTCAGTTTGTCGCTTCAAGTACTCGGCCAGCACCTCGGCGGTGTGTCTGTCGCCCAAACACATCATCTGCAACACAGCCTGCTGACGCTTTCCACTAGCTGCTCGATAGGGGGACACATCGTGTGCAACAGTGGCAGCTGCAGATGGAGTGCTCGTACGACTGCGCTCTGTGGACGAGCTTTCGCTTCTGGAGGAGGAGGAGGAGGGTCGAACGCCTACAGCCAACTGTTTCCTATACCGTGGGCTAGGCAGCACTGTCCCACCACCACTGTCCCCTGTGGACCCTGCATCCACCACATTAACCCAGTGCGCAGTGATGGACACGTAACGGCCCTGGCCATGCCGACTGGACCATGCATCAGTTGTGAGGTGCACCTTTCCGCTCACTGACTGCTTGAGTGCATGGACAATGCGGTCTTTCACATGATGGTGGAGGGCTGGGATGGCTTTGCGAGAGAAGAAGTGGCGACTAGGTAGGTCATAGCGTGGTACTGCATAGGCCATGAGTTCGCGGAAAGCTGTGCTTTCCACCAACCGAAAGGGCATCATCTCAAACGAGATTAGTTTGGCAATGTGGGCGTTCAAATCCAGTGTACGCGGATGAGAGACTGAGTACTTTCTTGACCTACTCATAGTGTCTGGGAGGGTGAGCTGGACTTGAGAGCTGCATATGGTGGAAGTAGCGGTGGACAGGGTGGACTGAGAGAGGGTTGATGATGGTGATGGAGTTGGTGTTCTTTCTGATGGCCTAGAATCAGTCTTTCGTTGATATAACAGTGGGATTCCCTGACTGCTGTGGTCTTGCAACGACACCTCAACATTTGCTGCTGTGCTAACCGGTGGGCTTACAGTGGGGGAAACAATGTAGCGTTGCTGACTACCTTCGTTGTGATCAGTTGCACATGTGGCACTTGAGGTTTGGTGTTGTGTCCACGCTTGCAAGTGCATGCTGGTTAAATGTCTAAGCATGCAACTGGTATTCAAATTTTTCAGATTTTTCCCTCGGCTAAAGGTCTTTGCGCACTTCTTACAGATAACCTTGGCCTGATCATGAGGATTTTGTTCAAAAAAGTGCCACACTGCACTCTTCCTACTTTGGCAGACATTTTGCGGACTAGCACGCTGTGATCTTTTGACCCTCTGGACAAGCTGTCCAGCAACTCTTTTGACGTTTGGAACCTGTCTTTGGAGTGCTCCGGGCCAACCAGATAACAGCTGTTGCGATGTCGATGTTTGCTGTGGATGCTCCTCATCTGAGCTATTGGAAGCAGCACCCTCTTCCCCCAATGGATGCCAATCTGGGTCAACAACTGGGTCATCCATCACCTCCTCTTCTATGTCATGTGCACCTTCCTCTGTGTCACCGTGTATGTCGGTATAGTGTGCGGGAAGGGGCACCTGAGTCTCATCAGGGTCAGAATCTGGCTCTGTACACTGCGAGGACAATGTAGTGCTCTGAGTGAATGTACCAGCAGAATCATCCATCAGCGGCTGTGCATCAGTGCACTCCATGTCAGATTCATCTTGGCCTGGGTAATTCACCATTTGACTTGATAATCCAGGCATGGTATGTGAAAACAGCTCCATGGAGTAATCAGTAGTATGGCCTGCGTCATCCTTCAATCTTGGTTGGGGTGAAGGACACAAGGAAAGGTGTGGTTCATGAACATGAGCCTCCAATGACGACTCAGTGCTTTTACTTTTTACAACTGAAGAAGAGGAGGCGATAGAGCTAGAGGCTGAGTCAGCAATGTAAGACAAAACTTTTTCCTGATGCTCTGGCTTTAAAAGCGGTTTGCCAACTCCTAGAAAACTAAGCGTTCGAGGCCTTATGTAGCCAGACGATGACGCAGGGTCAGCACCTCCTGCATTCGGTCCTATTTTGCTCTTGCCACTACCATCAGATCCACCACCAACACCATCATTACCAGCTGCCAACCCCCGCCCAATTCCACGGCCTCTTCCACCAGCCTTCCTCATTTTTGGTAGAAATGTAGACAAAATCCAACAAACTATATAGTAATGTAAAACAAGGTACAAGGTGTCTATAGGACAGGGGAGATTTTGAATTTCTGCACACACTTTTGGACACTGGACACTTTTGGATTGTGTGAGGCCCACTGATATCTGAGCGCTATGTGACAGGCTCGATGGCACTGCTGTGACAAAAGTGACTAGAGGATAAGGGAGATTTTGAATATCTGCACACTCTTTTGGACACTGGACACTTTTGGATTGTGTGAGGCCCACTGATATCTGAGCGCTATGTGACAGGCTCGATGGCACTGCTGTGACAAAAGTGACTAGAGGATAAGGGAGATTTTGAATTTCTGCACACACTTGTGGACAGTGGACACTTTTGGATTGTGTGAGGCCCACTGATATCTGAGCGCTATGTGACAGGCTCGATGGCACAGCTGTGACAAAAGTGACTAGAGGATAAGGGAGATTTTGAATATCTGCACACACTTTTGGACACTGGACACTTTTGGATTGTGTGAGGCCCACTGATATCCAGTGGGCCTCACACAATCCAGGGGAAGAGGGAAACCAGGGGAAGAGTCTTGAGGAGATCATTTGCATATTCCCAGTGCCTTCTGGGATAAGTGAAGAGTCTCCGCGAGCTGAACGATCACTGGGTTTTGGCCGTTGCAGCTGAAAAGAGGAAATCGGAGAAACCAGGGGAAGAGTCTTGAGGAGATCATTTGCATATTCCCAGGGCCTACAGGGATAAGTGAAGAGTCTCCGCGAGCTCAACGATCACTGGGTTTTGGCCGTTGCAGCTGAAAAGAGGAAATCGGAGAAACCGCGCGCCTTTCGGCGCGCAAATTTTGGCTCATCTTTCATCTTTTTAAGAAATCTCAAGATGGAAGAGGCCAGGAGCCATTTGGAGAGCTGCATTTCTTGCTACATGTTCACAGATTTACCAGTGGAAAAGCCAAACTTCACATGCCACAAATGCAAGCTTGTGACCCTGTTGGAGGAAAAGTTGCAAAATCTCGAAGAGAGGTTAGCTACGTTGAAGATCATTAAGGAAGGTGAAGACTTCTTGGACAGAGCAGAATTATCTCTTCATGTTACAGAAAGAGAAGAAATTCGAAGTGCACCTGAAGAAACAGAGGATTGGAGAAATGTGACCCAGAGAAGCAGGAGGATCAGGAGGCAGTCAGCACCCATACTGCTCAGAAACCAGTACCAGGCTCTCACGCAGGAAAACGATGAAGAAATACATCAGGATAAGACTTTGCCAACAAACAGCAACCTTGTACGCCTTCAGAGTCCTCCTGGATGGAGAAAGAAAAATGTTGTGAAGAAGAAACGGAGAGTGGTGGTCATGGGGGATTCCCTGTTGAGAGGAACAGAGGCCGCTATCTGCAGACCTGATATAACTTCAAGAGAAATGTGCTGTCTTCCAGGTGCAAAAATTAAAGATGTGTCTGACAGGATATCAGGACTCTTCAGACCTACAGATGACTACCCATTCCTGCTACTACATGTGGGGACAAATGACACCGCAAGAAACGACCTGGAAACCATCTGCAGAGACTTTGAAGACTTAGGCAAGAAAGTGAAAGAACTGGGAGCGCAGGTGGTCTTCTCTTCCATCCTCCCAGTGGATTGCCATGGAACAAGGAGGTGGAATAAGATTCTGCAGGTGAACAACTGGCTACGTCGATGGTGCCGTCAGCAACGATTTGGATTTCTGGATCACGGAGTGAACTACTTATACGATGGACTACTTGCTAGAGATGGGGTGCACCTTACGAAGACTGGAAAGCAGGTATTTGGAAGTCGCCTTGCTACACTTGTAAGGAGAGCTTTAAACTAGAACAACATGGGAAGGGAAGCAAAAGACCAGAAAAAGCCATACACCTGACAAATGCTACTGAGAACTCTGCTATTAGAAGTGGAAAGGAAGAACAAAGACGAAAGAATCTAATTAAAAAAAAATATTGGAGAAAGAGAAACCAATCACAAACTAAAATGTTTCTATACTAATGCACAAAGCATGGGCAACAAACAAGGAGAATTGGAACAACTAACACAGGAAAAGAAATATGATGTCATTGGAATCACTGAAACTTGGTGGGACAATACACATGATTGGAATACAAGACTAGAAGGATACAACTTATTTGCAAGAAACAGACTTGATAAACGAGGAGGGGGTGTCGCATTGTATGTTAGAAATGCGTATATCTGCACAGAGATTGAAGCTTCAGAGACTGGGAGTTCTGTGGAAACTGTTTGGGTAAGAATACAAGGACAGAACAATGGAAAGGACACCATTGTAGGCATTTACTACAGGCCGCCTGTGCAAGCTGAAGATATGGATGAACTCTTTATGCATCAAATGGCCAAGTTCTCCAAAAAATATGACATAGTTGTCATGGGAGATTTCAACTATCCAGACATTTGTTGGGAATCTCTCTCAGGCAAAACTAACAGGTCAAGGAAATTCTTATCCTCTCTTGCTGACAACTTTATCTTCCAAAAGGTAAAGGAGAAAACAAGGGGAACTGCTACCTTGGATCTAATCCTTATAAACAGGGAGGAAATGGTTGAGGAGGTAAAAGTGGCTGGGACCCTAGGAGGTAGCGACCATGCTATTTTAGAATTTTGGATAACTAGAGGCGGAAGACCTGTGAAGACTCAGACGTCAAGGTTAGATTTCAGAAAGGCAGATTTTAAGGGATTCAGAAAGAGAATTGGAGGGATCCAATGGCTGGATATCCTTAAAGACAAAAATGTCCAGGAAGGATGGGAAATCTTGAAAAATGAAATTCTCAAAGCACAGTTGTTAACAATTCCGAAAAGAGGGAAGAATAGGAAGCATTTAAGGAAACCAGGATGGATGAACACAGAACTTAAGCACATGCTAAAAAGGAAGCAAAAAATGTTTATAAAATGGAAAGAAGGAGGCATATCTAAAGAAGAATATAATGCTGTCTGCAGAACCTGCAAGGCACAAATCAGATTATCTAAAGCTGAAAATGAATTGAGGCTTGCAAGAGATGTCAAAAGCAATAATAAAGGATTTTGGGGATATGTCAAAAGTAAAAGAAAAGTCAAAGATGCTATAGGATTTTTACAGGATGAAAATGATGAAATGGTAAGACAGGATGTTGAGAAGGCTGAACTTTTAAATTCCTATTTTGCATCTGTTTTCTCTCAGAAAGGAAATGTAACATCAACTGTTATTCACTGTCCTATTAAGGGAATAGAAGAATCCAGGATATCTATAAACAGAATGATAGTGAGGAAACACTTAGCTAACCTAAATGTATTCAAGTCTCCAGGTCCAGATGAATTACACCCCAGAGTACTGAAGGAGATAGCAGAAGAAATTTTTGAACCCCTCTCCATAATCTTTGAAAATTCTTGGAGAACAGGAGAAGTGCCAGAAGACTGGAGAAGAGCAAATGTTGTTCCTATCTTCAAAAAGGGGAAGAAGGTGGACCCAGGCAACTATAGGCCGGTGAGTCTGACTTCTATACCAGGAAAGATCTTTGAACAAATTATTAAACAACATGTATGTCAATACCTGGATAAGAATGAAGTGATTAAACAGAGTCAGCATGGGTTTGTAACTAATAAGTCATGTCAGACTAATTTAATTTCCTTCTATGATGGTATTACTGATTGGGTGGATCAAGGAAATGCTGTAGATATAGTATATCTTGACTTCAGCAAAGCATTTGACAAAGTCTCTCATACAATCCTTATTGAAAAAATGACTAAGTATGGAATGGACAAGGCAACTGTTAGGTGGATTCATAACTGGCTTAGTGATCGGACCCAAAGAGTGGTCGTAAATGGCTGCACATCCAGTTGGAAGAATGTCTCAAGTGGGGTACCACAGGGCTCTGTCCTGGGCCCTGTATTGTTCAACATCTTTATCAACGATTTAGATGAAGGAATTGAGGGTAAACTGATTAAATTTGCTGATGACACAAAGCTAGGAGGGATAGCTAATACTAGAGAAGAGAGAGAGAGGATTCAAAAAGATTTAAATAAACTGGAGAAGTGGGCAGCAACTAACAGAATGTTTTTTAACAGGGAGAAATGCAAAGTACTACATCTGGGCAATAAAAATGAAAAAAGCATATATAGAATGGGAGGAATAGGGCTAAGTGACAGCACATGTGAAAAAGACTTGGGTATACTAATAGATCACAGACTGAATATGAGTCAACAGTGTGATGCAGCAGCAAAAAAGGCAAATGCAATTCTAGGATGTATTAACAGAAGCATACAGTCTAGATCACGTGAAGTAATTATTTCCCTCTACTCCTCTTTGGTCAGACCTCATCTGGAATATTGTGTCCAATTTTGGGCACCACATTTGAAAAAAGACATCAACAAACTGGAGCAAGTTCAGAAAAGAGCGACCAGAATGGTGACCGGTCTGCAAACCCTGTCTTATGAGGAAAGGTTGCAGGATTTGGGAATGTTTAGTTTGCAAAAGAGAAGACTGAGAGGAGACTTAATAGCTGTCTACAAATATCTAAAGGGCTGTCACATTGTAGAAGGCTCAACTTTATTCTCATTTGCACAAGGAAAGACTAGAAGCAATGGGATAAAGCTGAATGGGAGGAGACACAGATTAGATATTAGAAAAAACTTTTTGACAGTTAGAGTGATCAATGAGTGGAACAGGCTGCCACGAGAAGTGGTGAGTTCTCCTTCAATGGAAGTCTTCAAACAGAGGCTGGACAGACATCTAACTGGGATGATTTAGCGAATCCTGCTTTGAGCAGGGGGTTGGACCAGATGGCCCAGGAGGTCCCTTCCAACTCTACGATTCTATGATATCTGAGCGCTATGTGACAGGCTCGATGGCACTGCTGTGACAAAAGTGACTAGAGGATAAGGGAGATTTTGAATATCTGCACACTCTTTTGGACACTGGACACTTTTGGATTGTGTGAGGCCCACTGATATCTGAGCGCTATGTGACAGGCTCGATGGCACTGCTGTGACAAAAGTGACTAGAGGATAAGGGAGATTTTGAATTTCTGCACACACTTGTGGACAGTGGACACTTTTGGATTGTGTGAGGCCCACTGATATCTGAGCGCTATGTGACAGGCTCGTTGGCACTGCTGTGACAAAAGTGACTAGAGGATAAGGGAGATTTTGAATATCTGCACACACTTTTGGACACTGGACACTTTTGGATTGTGTGAGGCCCACTGATATCTGAGCGCTATGTGACAGGCTCGATGGCACTGCTGTGACAAAAGTGACTAGAGGATAAGGGAGATTTTGAATTTCTGCACACACTTGTGGACAGTGGACACTTTTGGATTGTGTGAGGCCCACTGATATCTGAGCGCTATGTGACAGGCTCGATGGCACTGCTGTGACAAAAGTGACTAGAGGATAAGGGAGATTTTGAATATCTGCACACACTTTTGGACACTGGACACTTTTGGATTGTGTGAGGCCCACTGATATCTGAGCGCTATGTGACAGGCTCGATGGCACTGCTGTGACAAAAGTGACTAGAGGATAAGGGAGATTTTGAATATCTGCACACACTTTTGGACACTGGACACTTTTGGATTGTGTGAGGCCCACTGATATCTGAGCGCTATGTGACAGGCTCGATGGCACTGCTGTGACAAAAGTGACTAGAGGATAAGGGAGATTTTGAATTTCTGCACACACTTGTGGACAGTGGACACTTTTGGATTGTGTGAGGCCCACTGATATCTGAGCGCTATGTGACAGGCTCGATGGCACTGCTGTGACAAAAGTGACTAGAGGATAAGGGAGATTTTGAATATCTGCACACACTTTTGGACACTGGACACTTTTGGATTGTGTGAGGCCCACTGATATCTGAGCACTATGTGACAGGCTCGATGGCACTGCTGTGACAAAAGTGACTAGAGGATAAGGGAGATTTTGAATTTCTGCACACACTTGTGGACAGTGGACACTTTTGGATTGTGTGAGGCCCACTGATATCTGAGCGCTATGTGACAGGCTCGATGGCACAGCTGTGACAAAAGTGACAAGAGGATAAGGGAGATTTTGAATCTCTGCACACACTTTTGGAGACTGGACACTTTTGGATTGTGTGAGGCCCAATGAATATCTGAGCGCTATGTGACAGGCTCGATGGCACAGCTGTAACAAAAGTGACTAGAGGATAAGGGAGATTGGATTGCTTTTAAAAAAGCAGTTTGCGGAGCAGTGGGTAAACAGCAATGCCAGCCTGTCAGGAAGCCTTAGAAGGCAGCCCAACAACCAACACCATTGATACACCACTATATAGCCTCCCCTTGCACTGCACACAAAGTGACTGGTGTGTTGTGCAGGCCAAATTGCTAGCAGCAGAAGCAGTTTTTTTTTCTTCTCAGCAGGACAAAAAAAAAAAATTGGGATTGCTTTTAAAAAAGCAGTTTGCGGAGCAGTGGGTAAACAGCAATGCCAGCCTGTCAGGAAGCCTTAAAAGGCAGCCCAACAACCAACACCACTGATACACCACTATATAGCCTCCCCTTGCACTGCACACACAGTGACTGGTGTGTTGTGCAGGCCAAATCGCAAGCAGCAGAAGCAGTTTTTTTGTCTTCTTCCCTGCCTAACGCTCTCCCTACAGAATCAGCAACCTCTCCCTATGCTAAGATTGGCAGAAGTAAGATAGCGGTCTGCGTGCACGCCCTTTTATAACCCCTGTGACGCCCACCAAAGCAAGCCAATCACTTGCATGCCCTTCTGAAAGATGGTGGTGACCCCTGCCTATGTCATCACGTTGCCCACAGTGTCCGTGGATCCTGATTGGCTGAAAAAGAGCGCAAAACAAACTTTTGAAACGCGACTTTGGCGCGTAAGTCGCCGACCTCGTGGCCGACCTCATCCTAGGGTCGGGTTTCGTTTCATGAAACCCGACTTTGCCAAAAGTCGGCGACTTTTGAATTTTTTCGACCCGTTTCGCTCAACTCTAGTGTTCACATTTCCAAAAATTATTGGCAGATACCACCAAAGTGGCATCAATTTCACCTCAGTAGAAATAGTAGAAAAGGGATCAACTGGTCTTTCTCTACACACAATACAGCAGATGAACACCCGACAAGGTGTGTTTACATTTAAAGAAATGAGGGCCTTAAGGGCATGTCACACTAAGAGATATCGCTAGCAATATCGCTATAACTAGTGACGTTATAGCGATATTGCTAGCGATATCGCTGTGTCTGATACTTACCTATGACCGGCTCCCCCGCTGGTTATCGCTGATCGCGCGAGAACGTTCAGGACTGTTTCTCGTCGTCAGCTTCCTGTGGCGCTTCCTGCTGTGAGGACGAGCGACGCGTGGAGCCGGGCAGGAGGACGCAGGATCGCCTGGTGTGACAGGTAAGTAGCGATCCCCGTCCCCAGCGATGTCGCTAGTGAGATCTGCCTATGTGGCAGCTCACTAGCGACTACTTAGCGATGTACCAGCGATCCTGACCACGTCATATCGCTGGTCGGGATCGCTGGTACATCGCTAAGTGTGACAGTACCTTTACACCGCAGAAGTGGCATCAGTTTCACCACAGTAGAAATAGTCTAATAGGGACCAACAGGTCTTTCTCTACACCCAGTCCAGCAGATGAACACACAACTATCAGTGTTCACATCTCCAAGAATTATTGGCATACACCACCAAACCAAATCATATGGCAAAGAGACTGAGAATATTACAACTTTACTGTTCGCTATCCAACTTTCTAACTGACTAAAACCAGGAAATGTCTCAACTATCACTACTCTGGTCCCTTTGAACTCAGAAATCCCCTATTCCCTTAACCAGTTCTTATCCTAGCCTTATCTAATCTCCTAATCTACAGTGCCCCCCACTGTACTAAACCCTATACTGCACATTACTAATATTCTCACAAAATCCGCTACTTATACTGTTCCCTAACTCTATCCTAGTCCATAAAGATGCATAATTACACAATACACATACTAAACATCATTACATATTAAAGCATAATCACATAACACATCATCTTACACGTAAAATCTACCCGTTTTACTAGAAAGGGATGCAGGGCATGGCTTGACCCCCACACCCTTACACTAACAAAAGAAAGTAGCTAATCCCTTTGACTTGGCTGTACTGTGCATAACTAACTTTTTTCTTCTTTAACCAATCCCTTGAGCAAGTTAAGATGTGAAACACAAGTTGGGGTTCAGAGGATCGCAGACCACTATATCATTCATGTGTCAGCACTAGCTGCTGTAAAAACAATTTTTGGGTTTAGATAAGTAATGTATCAATAGAGTCATTCAAACTATACAGTGTAGTTTGCTTTTATCAACAAGGGTTCAAGAATGATATATACATTGGGTACGGAAAGTATTCAGACCCCTTTAAATTTTTCACTCTTTGTTTCATTGCAGCCATTTGGTAAATTCAAAATAGTTCATTTTTTTCTCATTAATGTACACTCTGCACCCCATCTTGACTAAAAAAAACAGAAATGTAGAAATTTTTGCAAATTTATTAAAATAGAAAAATTGAAATATCACATGGTCATAAGTATTCAGACCCTTTGCTCAGACACTCATATTTAAGTCACATGCTGTCCATTTCCTTGTGATCCTCCTTGAGATGGTTCTACTCCTTCATTCTAGCCCAGCTGTGTTTAATTAAACTGATAGGATTTGTAGAGGCACACACCTGTCTATATAAGAACTCACTGTCAGGGTCCTGACAGTGCCGGCGAGCAGCCTCTGCTAAGCAGGGACTCACCCGCACCGCAGGGACCCCCGGGGACAAGTATAGCCGGAAAATGCACTAAGAAGACTAGAAAGCAGGCACAGGACCTTCGGTCATGTGAACGGTCATGTGGCTGCAAGGGGGCGGGGCTTAGTGTCAGAGAAGCCAGAGAACTCAGATTATGGCAAAGCAGAAGTCATGTACAGTACAGACTAGCGAGGTACAGAAGGGATAAACAGACGGGAGGTCAGACAAAGCCAAAGGTCATACACAGGATCACAGTACAGTACCAGGGATGAGACAGAGCGGATAATCAGGGCCAAGCAGAGATCAAAACCAAACAGACATAGGAGGTACCAGGCAGAATCCAAAGCGATATTCAGAGAACAGACCGAGTCATACACAGAGAATCAAGTAACCAGAACACAGCACAAACACACTCGGGTCACCACACAATGCCAAGGGCGAAAGTATAACTGACAGGGATGGGAGCATCCTGAGGCTATAAGAAGCCTCCCCCAGAACCAGGGAGAGGCCACAATCATAGCCCCAGGTGTGCAGGTAAGCCTGCACTGGGATCACAACCTTTAACCCCAGAAATGCCAGTCATCAGCACTGGTTCCAGACATTATCCCCACGTGTGCAAGTCAAACCCGCACTGAGATCATGACACAGCTTACAGAGCATGTAAGACAAATTGAGAATCATGAGGTTAAAGGAACTAGCCAAGGAGCTCAGAGACAGAAGTGTGGAAAGGCACAGATCTGGCCAAGGTTATAAAAGAATTTCTGCAGTACTCAAGGTTCCTAAGAGCACAGTGGCCTCCATAATCCTTAAATGGAAGAAGTTTGGGATCACCAGATGTCTTTCTAGACCTGGCCGTTCAGCCAAACTGAGCAATAGTGGGAGAAGAGCCTTAGTGAGAGAGGAAAAGAAGAATCCCAAGATCACTGTTGCTGAGCTCCACAGATGCAGTAGGGAGATGTGAAAAAGTTCCACAAAGTCAACTATCACAGTAACCCTCTACCAGTTGGGCCTTTATGGCAGAGTGACCCGACAGAAGCCTCTCCTCAGGGCCAAACATATGAAAACCCACATAGAATTTGCTAAAAAACACATGAAGGACTCCCAGACTATGAGAAATAAGATTCTCTGGTCTGATGAGATGAAGATAGAACTTTTTGGTGGTAATTCTAAGCAGTATATGTGTAAAAAAAACAGGCACTGCTCATCACCTGCCCAATACAATCCCAACAGTGAAACATGGTGGTGGCAGCATCATGCTATGTGGGTGGTTTCCAGCTGCAGGGACAGGACAACTGGTTGAAATTGAAGGAAACAAGAATGCGGCCATGTACAGCGATATCTTGGATGAAAACCTCTTCCAGAGTGTTCTGGACCTCAGATATGACCAAATGTTTACCTTCCAACAAGACAATGACCCTAAGCGCACAGCTAAAATAACAAAAGAGTGGCTTCAGAACAACTCTGACCATTCTTTACTGGCCCAGCCAGAGCCCTGACCTAAACCCATATGAACATTACTGGAGAGACCTGAAATCGCTGTTCACCATCCAATCTGACAGAGGTGGAGAGGATCTGCAAAGAAGAATGGCAGAGGATCCCCAAATACAGGTGTGAAAAACTTGATGCATCATTTCCAAGAAGACTCATGGCTGTACTTGCTCAAAAGGGTGCTTCTACTCAATACTGAGCAAAGGGTCTGAATACTTATGACTAGAGTTGAGCGACTTTTGGTTTTTTATGGTCGAGTTTCGTTTCGTGAAACCCGACTTTTCCAAAAGTCGGGTCGAGCAAGATCGGCCGATTATAGGGAAAAGTCGGGGTCGTCCCGAAACACGAAACCCAATGTAAGTCAATGGGGAATAAAAGTTGGCAGTGAGAGGAGGACAGGAAACACACCTACAGTGCTCATTTGAATGCCAAAAGCATCAATTCTTCTTACTTAAGCTGGTCAACCTTAATTAACTTCATAATACAAGTTACGCACTGAAAAATGGGGGTTATTTGGCTAAAGTTGTGGGGGGGTAGGGCTGGCTCCAGGTTTTCATGTGCCCTGAGCGAAAGAGCGCCCCTTTAACACATAATACCACAACTCATCATGCTCCGATACGGCAGAGAAATAGCGGTATAGTACAATGAAAAATACTTCACATTTTACATCTCATGACGAGGCCCATCTATTTCTCCATACAGAATCATTGGTCCCATATAATGTTTGAAACAGTATATGATGAGCTCCACATAATGCTACAGTATATGTTGGCCCCCATGGATGAAGCTCCACTGTCTTATGGGCCCAAATAATGCTCCAAACATAATGGGCCCCATTTCTAATGCTCTAGTGTATAATGGGCCCTGTAAATGCTGCTCCAGTGTCTGATGTCCACCTTTGGAATGTTCCAGTGTATGGTGGGCCCCATCTATCATTCTCCAGAGTATAGTGCTCCCCAAAAATTGCTGTCCCAACATTGAAAACAATCAAATAAGTCTCCTCGCTAGGGAATCCCTGTACTAGTCTGGACTCCTCGTCGTCCCCATCTTCCTTCTCACTGCACAGTATTTCAACCTTGCAAGTGCTGTGATCCTGAGCAAGCAGGGGGGGCCCACTCATTGGCGACGGCACTGGCACAGGGCCCCTGATAGTACGGTGGTGTGTCTGATGGCGGGTGGGCCGAACCTGCACTTTCATCTGCAGCTTCCTCTTTGTCACCGTGTAAGATGGAACTGTATATGGGAAGGGTAACCTGAGTTTCATCAGGGTCAGATTCAGGCCGGGTAGCGTGCGAGGGGAATGTAGTGGTCTGGGTCAATGTACCAGCAGATTCATCGAGCAGTGGCTGGGCATCAGTGCACTTGTGTCGCCCCCAGGAGTACGGTCGCCACAGTGGCATTACCTTCCTCCTAGGGAGTGTGATGTCATGCTTGGGAGCAACGAAGGATCTCTCTAGCAGGTTAACTGATTGGGCAGCGTTATTCCCACGAGTCATGACCCTCCAAACAGCGTTCATGAAGGCAAAGTGTTTGTTTTACGTGGGCAGTATGGTTGCAAAGCTGAACCTTAAAGGAATGTCCAGAAGGGCACCACCAGGAGTGGAGCCTACGGCGTAATTTGACTCAACACGGGCAACCTCAACCATGCCAGCTACAGAACAGATGCACACATTGCAAGCTTAATTCCGTTAATGAACGAGACTCCGTCATGCCCCGCGGTCCGAGTCCGGCTTACTAGAGGAACACGTGAGGCTCTGGCACATGAGATTGGCCAATAACTGGTGTGTCATGCCCTTACATGTCCGTGGCTGCATGTGCGCTACACTGAAAAGGCCAGCGTTTGTCGCTTACAGGTGCAGATAACCCGCTGAACAACGTTAGTGATGGGGATCACTGATTACAATTATTACTCGCGAACGATGATTTCCCAGTAAGTGCAGGTCAACCGCAGTTCCGGAATTAGGCCTAACCGTCATTCCTGAAAAAAATGAAAAACTTACGTGTGCAAACCACAGGTGCTGCAGCTTGCTTAACAGCTCGCCAGCCGTTCTCACGCCCAGTATGGGTTACACGTGATTGCACAAAGGTGAAAAAGGGTACCGTATCCCCGGATAACATGTATGGATAGCATACACATCCAAAAGATATGTCTATACATCAGGAGGCAGGCTCAGACGGTGTTAGGCCCAGTATGGCTTGCAAGTGATTGCACAAAGGTGAGAAAGGGTACCGTATCCCCGGATAACATGTATGGATAGCGTACACATTCAAAAGATATGTCTATACATCAGGAGGCAGGCTCAGACGGTGTAAGGCCCAGTATGGCTTGCAAGTGATTGCACAAAGGTGAGAAAGGGTACCGTATCCCCGGATAACATGTATGGATAGCGTACACATTCAAAAGATATGTCTATACATCAGGAGGCAGGCTCAGACGGTGTCAGGCACAGTATGGCTTGCAAGTGATTGCACAAAGGTGAGAAAGGGTACCGTATCCCCGGATAACATGTATGGATAGCGTACACATTCAAAAGATATGTCTATACATCAGGAGGCAGGCTCAGACGGTGTAAGGCCCAGTATGGCTTGCAAATGATTGCACAAAGGTGAGAAAGGGTACCGTATCCCCAGATAACATGTATGGATAGCGTACACATTCAAAAGATATGTCTATACATCAGGAGGCAGGCTCAGACGGTGTAAGGCCCAGAATGGCTTGCAAGTGATTGCACAAAGGTGAGAAAGGGTACCGTATCGCCGGATAACATGTATGGATAGCGTACACATTCAAAAGATATGTCTATACATTAGGAGGCAGGCTCAGACGGTGTTAGGCCCAGTATGGCTTGCACGTGATTGCACAAAGGTGAGAAAGGGTACCGTATCCCCAGATAACATGTATGGATAGCGTACACATTCAAAAGATATGTCTATACATCAGGAGGCAGGCTCAGACGGTGTAAGGCCCAGTATGGCTTGCAAGTGATTGCACAAAGGTTAGAAAGGGTACCGTATCCCTGGATAACATGTATGGATAGCGTACACATTCAAAATATATGTCTATACAGCATGAGGCAGGCTCAGACGGTGTTAGGCCCAGTATGGATTGCACGTGATTGCACAAAGGTTAGAAAGGGTACCGTATCACTGGATAACATGTATGGATAGCGTACACATTCAAAATATATGTCTATACAGCATGAGGCAGGCTCAGACGGTGTTAAGCCCAGTATGGATTGCACGTGATTGCACAAAGGTTAGAAAGGGTACCATATCACCGGATAACATGTATGGATAGCGTACACATTCAAAATATATGTCTATACAGCATGAGGCAGGCTCAGACGGTGTTAGGCCCAGTATGGATTGCACGTGATTGCACAAAGGGTAGAAAGGGTACCGTATCCCTGGATAACATGTATGGATAGCGTACACATTCAAAATATATGTCTCAGGAGGCAGGCTCAGACGGTGTCAGGCACAGTATGGATTTGACGGCCCAGATTACACAGCGGAGGAGCAGGGAGAGGTAAAGATTGCAAATGCTGGGGCCCTGCCCAAGCAAGGGGGGCCCACTCGTGGGCGTCGGTACTGGCACTGGGCCCCTCATAGTACAGCGGTGTGTCTGACGACGGGTGTGCACCACCACCGTCAGAGACACTTGATTGCACTATGAGGGACCCTGTGCCAGTGCCCGCGCCCAAGACTCGGCCTACCCACCTGTCCAGGGCAACGGCACTTGCACGGTGTCGTGCGGTAGGTGGTGACCCCGGCCATGGGGGGGGAGGCAGCACAGTTAGGGAGTTTTAGAAAGTGGCATATGTTGATGTTGGACATTCAGCTGATGCAAAAGGTGAAATAGGTGAAGTACCAGGAAGAGGTGGACCAAAGCAAGCCATTTTTCTGTCACCCTATGTGTCATCAGGGGAAGGTGGGACAAAATCCTTGGAAACCCATGCGTGGTTCATTTTAATGAAGGTTAGATCATCCACATTTTGGGTTGACAGACGGGTCCTTTTTTCTGTCAGGATTGATCCAGCTGCACTGAAGACTCTTTCCGATAGCACACTTGCAGCTGGGCAAGCGAGCTCCTGTAAGGCATATTGGGCCAATTCAGGCCAGGTGTCCAGTTTAGCGGCCCAATAGTCAAAGGGGAATGACCTGTGTGGGAGAACATCGATATGGGAGGAAAAGTAGTTTGTAACCATAGTTGACAACTGCTGTCTCCTGTCACTTTCCATCGATGCAGTATTACCAGTTGTGTGAGCGGTATTTGAAAAATCAGTCCACAACATTGTCATGAAACCCCTGTCTCCAACGCCACTTCTGCTGTGTGCACCACGAACACCTCTGCCAAGCTGCCCCCGGCCCGTACGGCTCGTGTGAGAACCATCACTGCTGCTGTGTGCGGGGAATGCCTCAAGCAACCGATTTACCAGAGTTGCTTGTTTATTAGCCAATATTAGGTCAAGGTTCTCCTGTGGCATGATGTTTTGTAATTTGCCTTTATAGCGTGGATCCAGGATGCTGGCCAACCAGTAGTCGTCATCGTTCATCATTTTGGCAATGCGGGGGTCCCTCTTTAGGATCCGCAAGGCATAATCTGACATGTGGGCCAATGTTCCCGGTGTCAATGATGCACTGCGAGTGCTGGGTGGAGGAGCACTTTCTGGCAAATCCACATCCCTCCAGTCACGTACAAACCCTGTACCAGACCTTGCCACGCCAACATTTTCACTTGCCCCACGAGATGCATCCTCCTCCCCTAAGTAATCATCCCCATCATCATCCTCCTCCTCCTCTTCTTCCTCCACCTCGTCCAGGAGAGGTCCCTGAGCAGACAATGGCTGAATGTCATCAAGGATTCCCTCCTCCTCTTCCTCCTCATCAACATTGGCTGCAAACGCCTGCTCCTTAAGGTGCATCAAAGTTTGCATGAGCAGACGCATAAGTGGGATGCTCATGCTTAGGATGGCGTCGTCTGCGCTTACCAGCCATGTGCATTCCTCAAAACATTGAAGGACTTTACAAAGGTCTTTCAGCTTCGACCACTGCACACCTGTCAACTCCATGTCTGCTCTCAAAGTGCCTGGCCGTGTATCCTCCCACAAATGCATTATGGCCTGCCTCTGCTCGCACAGCCGCTCCACCATGTGCAGGGTGGAGTTCCACCTTGTTGCAATGTCGATAATGAGGCGGTGGTTGGGAAGGTGGAGCAATCGCTGCAGCTTCTGCATACGAACGGAGTGTACAGGCGACCGGCGGATGTGCGCGCACAGTCTTCGCACCTTCTGGAGCAGGGCTGTTAACTCCGGATAATTTTTGAGGAAGCACTGCACCACCAGGTTCAAGGTGTGAGCCAAGCAAGGTATGTGGCTGAGTTTTGAAAGGGCTATGGCTGCCACAAAATTACGGCCGTTATCACTAACTACCTTGCCTGCCTCAAGATGTACACTGCCCAGCCATGACTCAGTTTGTCGCTTCAAGTACTCGGCCAGCACCTCGGCGGTGTGTCTGTCGCCCAAACACATCATCTGCAACACAGCCTGCTGACGCTTTCCACTAGCTGCTCGATAGGGGGACACATCGTGTGCAACAGTGGCAGCTGCAGATGGAGTGCTCGTACGACTGCGCTCTGTGGACGAGCTGTCGCTTCTGGAGGAGGAGGAGGAGGAGGAGGGTCGAACGCCTACAGCCAACTGTTTCCTATACCGTGGGCTAGGCAGCACTGTCCCACCACCGCTGTCCCCTGTGGACCCTGCATCCACCACATTAACCCAGTGCGCAGTGATGGACACGTAACGGCCCTGGCCATGCCGACTGGACCATGCATCAGTTGTGAGGTGCACCTTTCCGCTCACTGACTGCTTGAGTGCATGGACAATGCGGTCTTTCACATGATGGTGGAGGGCTGGGATGGCTTTGCGAGAGAAGAAGTGGCGACTAGGTAGGTCATAGCGTGGTACTGCATAGGCCATGAGTTCGCGGAAAGCTGTGCTTTCCACCAACCGAAAGGGCATCATCTCAAACGAGATTAGTTTGGCAATGTGGGCGTTCAAACCCAGTGTACGCGGATGAGAAACTGAGTACTTTCTTGACCTACTCATAGTGTCTGGGAGGGTGAGCTGGACTTGAGAGCTGCATATGGTGGAAGTAGCGGTGGACAGGGCGGACTGAGAGAGGGTTGATGATGGTGATGGAGTTGGTGTTCTTTCTGATGGCCTAGAATCAGTCTTTCGTTGATATAACAGTGGGATTCCCTGACTGCTGTGGTCTTGCAACGACACCTCAACATTTGCTGCTGTGCTAACCGGTGGGCTTACAGTGGGGGAAACAATGTAGCGTTGCTGACTACCTTCGTTGTGATCAGTTGCACATGTGGCACTTGAGGTTTGGTGTTGTGTCCACGCTTGCAAGTGCATGCTGGTTAAATGTCTAAGCATGTAACTGGTATTCAAATTTTTCAGATTTTTCCCTCGGCTAAAGGTCTTTGCGCACTTCTTACAGATAACCTTGGCCTGATCATGAGGATTTTGTTCAAAAAAGTGCCACACTGCACTCTTCCTACTTTGGCAGACATTTTGCGGCCTAGCACACTGTGATCTTTTGACCCTCTGGACAAGCTGTCCAGCAACTCTTTTGATGTTTGGAACCTGTCTTTGGAGTGCTCCGGGCCTGCCAGATAACAGCTGTTGCGATGTCGATGTCTGCTGTGGATGCTCCTCATCTGAGCTATTGGAAGCAGAACCCTCTTCCCCCAATGGATGCCAATCTGGGTCAACAACTGGGTCATCCATCACCTCCTCTTCTATGTCATGTGCACCTTCCTCTGTGTCACCGTGTATGGCGGTATAGTGTGCGGGAAGGGGCACCTGAGTCTCATCAGGGTCAGAATCTGGCTCTGTACACTGCGAGGACAATGTAGTGCTCTGAGTGAATGTACCAGCAGAATCATCCATCAGCGGCTGTGCATCAGTGCACTCCATGTCAGATTCATCTTGGCCTGGGTAATTCACCATTTGACTTGATAATCCAGGCATGGTATGTGAAAACAGCTCCATGGAGTAATCAGTAGTATGGCCTGCGTCATCCTTCAATCTTGGTTGGGGTGAAGGACACAAGGAAAGGTGTGGTTCATGAACATGAGCCTCCAATGACGACTCAGTGCTTTTACTTTTTACAACTGAAGAAGAGGAGGTGATAGAGCTGGAGGCTGAGTCAGCAATGTAAGACAAAACTTTTTCCTGATGCTCTGGCTTTAAAAGCGGTTTGCCAACTCCTAGAAAACTAAGCGTTCGAGGCCTTATGTAGCCAGACGATGACGCAGGGTCAGCACCTCCTGCATTCGGTCCTATTTTGCTCTTGCCACTACCATCAGATCCACCACCAACACCATCATTACCAGCTGCCAACCCCCGCCCAATTCCACGGCCTCTTCCACCAGCCTTCCTCATTTTTGGTAGAAATGTAGACAAAATCCAACAAACTATATAGTAATGTAAAACAAGGTACAAGGTGTCTATAGGACAGGGGAGATTTTGAATTTCTGCACACACTTTTGGACACTGGACACTTTTGGATTGTGTGAGGCCCACTGATATCTGAGCGCTATGTGACAGGCTCGATGGCACTGCTGTGACAAAAGTGACTAGAGGATAAGGGAGATTTTGAATATCTGCACACACTTTTGGACACTGGACACTTTTGGATTGTGTGAGGCCCACTGATATCTGAGCGCTATGTGACAGGCTCGATGGCACTGCTGTGACAAAAGTGACTAGAGGATAAGGGAGATTTTGAATATCTGCACACACTTTTGGACACTGGACACTTTTGGATTGTGTGAGGCCCACTGATATCTGAGCGCTATGTGACAGGCTCGATGGCACTGCTGTGACAAAAGTGACTAGAGGATAAGGGAGATTTTGAATTTCTGCACACACTTGTGGACAGTGGACACTTTTGGATTGTGTGAGGCCCACTGATATCTGAGCGCTATGTGACAGGCTCGATGGCACAGCTGTGACAAAAGTGACTAGAGGATAAGGGAGATTTTCAATATCTGCACACACTTTTGGACACTGGACACTTTTGGATTGTGTGAGGCCCACTGATATCTGAGCGCTATGTGACAGGCTCGATGGCACTGCTGTGACAAAAGTGACTAGAGGATAAGGGAGATTTTGAATATCTGCACACACTTTTGGACACTGGACACTTTTGGATTGTGTGAGGCCCACTGATATCTGAGCGCTATGTGACAGGCTCGATGGCACTGCTGTGACAAAAGTGACTAGAGGATAAGGGAGATTTTGAATTTCTGCACACACTTGAGGACAGTGGACACTTTTGGATTGTGTGAGGCCCACTGATATCTGAGCGCTATGTGACAGGCTCGATGGCACAGCTGTGACAAAAGTGACTAGAGGATAAGGGAGATTTTCAATATCTGCACACACTTTTGGACACTGGATACTTTTGGATTGTGTGAGGCCCACTGATATCTGAGCGCTATGTGACAGGCTCGATGGCACTGCTGTGACAAAAGTGACTAGAGGATAAGGGAGATTTTGAATATCTGCACACACTTTTGGACACTGGACACTTTTGGATTGTGTGAGGCCCACTGATATCTGAGCGCTATGTGACAGGCTCGATGGCACTGCTGTGACAAAAGTGACTAGAGGATAAGGGAGATTTTGAATATCTGCACACACTTTTGGACACTGGACACTTTTGGATTGTGTGAGGCCCACTGATATCTGAGCGCTATGTGACAGGCTCGATGGCACTGCTGTGACAAAAGTGACTAGAGGATAAGGGAGATTTTGAATTTCTGCACACACTTGTGGACAGTGGACACTTTTGGATTGTGTGAGGCCCACTGATATCTGAGCGCTATGTGACAGGCTCGATGTCACTGCTGTGACAAAAGTGACTAGAGGATAAGGGAGATTTTGAATATCTGCACACACTTTTGGACACTGGACACTTTTGGATTGTGTGAGGCCCACTGATATCTGAGCGCTATGTGACAGGCTCGATGGCACTGCTGTGACAAAAGTGACTAGAGGATAAGGGAGATTTTGAATTTCTGCACACACTTGTGGACACTTTTGGATTGTGTGAGGCCCACTGATATCTGAGCGCTATGTGACAGGCTCGATGGCACTGCTGTGACAAAAGTGACTAGAGGATAAGGGAGATTTTGAATATCTGCACACACTTTTGGACACTGGACACTTTTGGATTGTGTGAGGCCCACTGATATCTGAGCGCTATGTGACAGGCTCGATGGCACTGCTGTGACAAAAGTGACTAGAGGATAAGGGAGATTTTGAATTTCTGCACACACTTGTGGACAGTGGACACTTTTGGATTGTGTGAGGCCCACTGATATCTGAGCGCTATGTGACAGGCTCGATGGCACAGCTGTAACAAAAGTGACTAGAGGATAAGGGAGATTTTGAATCTCTGCACACACTTTTGGACACTGGACACTTTTGGATTGTGTGAGGCCCAATGAATATCTGAGCGCTATGTGACAGGCTCGATGGCACAGCTGTAACAAAAGTGACTAGAGGATAAGGGAGATTGGATTGCTTTTAAAAAAGCAGTTTGCGGAGCAGTGGGTAAACAGCAATGCCAGCCTGTCAGGAAGCCTTAGAAGGCAGCCCAACAACCAACACCACTGATACACCACTATATAGCCTCCCCTTGCACTGCACACACAGTGACTGGTGTGTTGTGCAGGCCAAATTGCTAGCAGCAGAAGCAGGTTTTTTTTCTTCTCAGCAGGACAAAAAAAAAAAAATTGGGATTGCTTTTAAAAAAGCAGTTTGCGGAGCAGTGGGTAAACAGCAATGCCAGCCTGTCAGGAAGCCTTAAAAGGCAGCCCAACAACCAACACCACTGATACACCACTATATAGCCTCCCCTTGCACTGCACACACAGTGACTGGTGTGTTGTGCAGGCCAAATCGCTAGCAGCAGAAGCAGTTTTTTTGTCTTCTTCCCTGCCTAACGCTCTCCCTACAGAATCAGCAGCAACCTCTCCCTATACTAAGATCAGCAGAAGTAAGATGGCAGTCGGCGTGCACGCCCTTTTATACCCCCTGTAACGCCCACCAAAGCAAGCCAATCACTTGCATGCCCTTCTGAAAGATGGTGGTGACCCTTGCCTATGTCATCACGTTGCCCACAGTGTCCGTGGATCCTGATTGGCTGAAAAAGAGCGCAAAACAAACTTTTGAAACGCGACTTTGGCGCGTAAGTCGCCGACCTCGTGGCCGACCTCATCCTAGGGTCGGGTTTCGTTTCATGAAACCCGACTTTGCCAAAAGTCGGCGACTTTTGAATTTTTTCGACCCGTTTCGCTCAACTCTAGTGTTCACATTTCCAAAAATTATTGGCAGATACCACCAAAGTGGCATCAATTTCACCTCAGTAGAAATAGTAGAAAAGGGATCAACTGGTCTTTCTCTACACACAATACAGCAGATGAACACCCGACAAGGTGTGTTTACATTTAAAGAAATGAGGGCCTTAAGGGCATGTCACACTAAGAGATATCGCTAGCAATATCGCTATAACTAGTGACGTTATAGCGATATTGCTAGCGATATCGCTGTGTCTGATACTTACCTATGACCGGCTCCCCCACTGGTTATCGCTGATCGCGCGAGAACGTTCAGGACTGTTTCTCGTCGTCAGCTTCCTGTGGCGCTTCCTGCTGTGAGGACGAGCGACGCGTGGAGCCGGGCGGGAGGACGCAGGATCGCCTGGTGTGACAGGTAAGTAGCGATCCCCGTCCCCAGCGATGTCGCTAGTGAGATCTGCCTATGTGGCAGCTCACTAGCGACTACTTAGCGATGTACCAGCGATCCTGACCACGTCATATCGCTGGTCGGGATCGCTGGTACATCGCTAAGTGTGACAGTACCTTTACACCGCAGAAGGGACCAACAGGTCTTTCTCTACACCCAGTCCAGCAGATGGACACTCAACTATCAGTGTTCACATCTCCAAGAATTATTGGCATACACCACCAAACCAAATCATATGGCAAAGAGACTGAGAATATTACAACTTTACTGTTCGCTATCCAACTTTCTAACTGACTAAAACCAGGAAATGTCTCAACTATCACTACTCTGGTCCCTTTGAACTCAGAAATCCCCTATTCCCTTAACCAGTTCTTATCCTAGCCTTATCTAATCTCCTAATCTACAGTGCCCCCCACTGTACTAAACCCTATACTGCACATTACTAATATTCTCACAAAATCCGCTACTTATACTGTTCCCTAACTCTATCCTAGTCCATAAAGATGCATAATTACACAATACACATACTAAACATCATTACATATTAAAGCATAATCACATAACACATCATCTTACACGTAAAATCTACCCGTTTTACTAGAAAGGGATGCAGGGCATGGCTTGACCCCCACACCATTACACTAACAAAAGAAAGTAACTAATCCCTTTGACTTGGCTGTACTGTGCATAACTAACTTTTTTCTTCTTTAACCAATCCCTTGAGCAAGTTAAGATGTGAAACACAAGTTGGGGTTCAGAGGATCGCAGACCACTATATCATTCATGTGTCAGCACTAGCTGCTGTAAAAACAATTTTTGGGTTTAGATAAGTAATGTATCAATAGAGTCATTCAAACTATACAGTGTAGTTTGCTTTTATCAACAAGGGTTCAAGAATGATATATACAGTGGGTACGGAAAGTATTCAGACCCCTTTAAATTTTTCACTCTTTGTTTCATTGCAGCCATTTGGTAAATTCAAAATAGTTCATTTTTTTCTCATTAATGTACACTCTGCACCCCATCTTGACTAAAAAAAACAGAAATGTAGAAATTTTTGCAAATTTATTAAAATAGAAAAATTGAAATATCACATGGTCATAAGTATTCAGGCCCTTTGCTCAGACACTCATATTTAAGTCACATGCTGTCCATTTCCTTGTGATCCTCCTTGAGATGGTTCTACTCCTTCATTCTAGCCCAGCTGTGTTTAATTAAACTGATAGGATTTGTAGAGGCACACACCTGTCTATATAAGAACTCACTGTCAGGGTCCTGACAGTGCCGGCGAGCAGCCTCTGCTAAGCAGGGACTCACCCGCACCGCAGGGACCCCCAGGGACAAGTATAGCCGGAAAATGCACTAAGAAGACTAGAAAGCAGGCACAGGACCTTCGGTCATGTGAACGGTCATGTGGCTGCAAGGGGGCGGGGCTTAGTGTCAGAGAAGCCAGAGAACTCAGATTATGGCAAAGCAGAAGTCATGTACAGTACAGACTAGCGAGGTACAGAAGGGATAAACAGACGGGAGGTCAGACAAAGCCAAAGGTCATACACAGGATCACAGTACAGTACCAGGGATGAGACAGAGCGGATAATCAGGGCCAAGCAGAGATCAAAACCAAACAGACATAGGAGGTACCAGGCAGAATGCAAAGCTATATCCAGAGAACAGACCGAGTCATACACAGAGAATCAAGTAACCAGAACACAGCACAAACACACTCGGGTCACCACACAATGCCAAGGGCAAAAGTATAACTGACAGGGATGGGAGCATCCTGAGGCTATAAGAAGCCTCCCCCAGAACCAGGGAGAGGCCACAATCATAGCCCCAGGTGTGCAGGTAAGCCTGCACCGGGATCACAACCTTTAACCACAGAAATGCCAGTCATCAGCACTGGTTCCAGACATTATCCCCACGTGTGCAAGTCAAACCCGCACTGAGATCATGACACAGCTTACAGAGCATGTAAGACAAATTGAGAATCATGAGGTTAAAGGAACTAGCCAAGGAGCTCAGAGACAGAAGTGTGGAAAGGCACAGATCTGACCAAGGTTATAAAAGAATTTCTGCAGTACTCAAGGTTCCTAAGAGCACAGTGGCCTCCATAATCCTTAAATGGAAGAAGTTTGGGATCACCAGATGTCTTTCTAGACCTGGCCGTTCAGCCAAACTGAGCAATAGTGGGAGAAGAGCCTTAGTGAGAGAGGAAAAGAAGAATCCCAAGATCACTGTTGCTGAGCTCCACAGATGCAGTAGGGAGATGTGAAAAAGTTCCACAAAGTCAACTATCACAGTAACCCTCTACCAGTTGGGCCTTTATGGCAGAGTGACCCGACAGAAGCCTCTCCTCAGGGCCAAACATATGAAAGCCCACATAGAATTTGCTAAAAAACACATGAAGGACTCCCAGACTATGAGAAATAAGATTCTCTGGTCTGATGAGATGAAGATAGAACTTTTTGGTGGTAATTCTAAGCAGTATATGTGTAAAAAAAACAGGCACTGCTCATCACCTGCCCAATACAATCCCAACAGTGAAACATGGTGGTGGCAGCATCATGCTATGTGGGTGGTTTCCAGCTGCAGGGACAGGACAACTGGTTGAAATTGAAGGAAACAAGAATGCGGCCATGTACAGCGATATCTTGGATGAAAACCTCTTCCAGAGTGTTCTGGACCTCAGATATGACCAAATGTTTACCTTCCAACAAGACAATGACCCTAAGCGCACAGCTAAAATAACAAAAGAGTGGCTTCAGAACAACTCTGACCATTCTTTACTTGCCCAGCCAGAGCCCTGACCTAAACCCATATGAGCATTACTGGAGAGACCTGAAATCGCTGTTCACCATCCAATCTGACAGAGGTGGAGAGGATCTGCAAAGAAGAATGGCAGAGGATCCCCAAATACAGGTGTGAAAAACTTGATGCATCATTTCCAAGAAGACTCATGGCTGTACTTGCTCAAAAGGGTGCTTCTACTCAATACTGAGCAAAGGGTCTGAATACTTATGACTAGAGTTGAGCGACTTTCGGTTTTTTATGGTCGAGTTTCGTTTCGTGAAACCCGACTTTTCCAAAAGTCGGGTCGAGCAAGATCGGCCGATTATAGGGAAAAGTCGGGGTCGTCCCGAAACACGAAACCCAATGTAAGTCAATGGGGAATAAAAGTCGGCAGTGAGAGGAGGACAGGAAACACACCTACAGTGCTCATTTGAATGCCAAAAGCATCAATTCTTCTTACTTAAGCTGGTCAACCTTAATTAACTTCATAATACAAGTTACGCACTGAAAAATGGGGGTTATTTGGCTAAAGTTGTGGGGGGGTAGGGCTGGCTCCAGGTTTTCATGTGCCCTGAGCTAAAGAGCGCCCCTTTAACACATAATACCACAACTCATCATGCTCCGATACGGCAGAGAAATAGCGGTATAGTACAATGAAAAATACTTCACTTTTTACATCTCATGACGAGGCCCATCTATTTCTCCATACAGAATCATTGGTCCCATATAATGTTTGAAACAGTATATGATGAGCTCCACATAATGCTACAGTATATGTTGGTCCCCATGGATGAAGCTCCACTGTCTTATGGGCCCAAATAATGCTCCAAACATAATGGGCCCCATTTCTAATGCTCTAGTGTATAATGGGCCCTGTAAATGCTGCTCCAGTGTCTGATGTCCACCTTTGGAATGTTCCAGTGTATGGTGGGCCCCATCTATCATTCTCCAGAGTATAGTGCTCCCCAAAAATTGCTGTCCCAACATTGAAAACAATCAAATAAGTCTCCTCGCTAGGGAATCCCTGTACTAGTCTGGACTCCTCGTCGTCCCCATCTTCCTTCTCACTGCACAGTATTTCAACCTTGCAAGTGCTGTGATCCTGAGCAAGCAGGGGGGGCCCACTCGTTGGCGACGGCACTGGCACAGGGCCCCTGATAGTACGGTGGTGTGTCTGATGGCGGGTGGGCCGAACCTGCACTTTCATCTGCAGCTTCCTCTTTGTCACCGTGTAAGATGGAACTGTATATGGGAAGGGTAACCTGAGTTTCATCAGGGTCAGATTCAGGCCGGGTAGCGTGCGAGGGGAATGTAGTGGTCTGGGTCAATGTACCAGCAGATTCATCGAGCAGTGGCTGGGCATCAGTGCACTTGTGTCGCCCCCAGGAGTACGGTCGCCACAGTGGCATTACCTTCCTCCTAGGGAGTGTGATGTCATGCTTGGGAGCAACGAAGGATCTCTCTAGCAGGTTAACTGATTGGGCGGCGTTATTCCCACGAGTCATGACCCTCCAAACAGCGTTCATGAAGGCAAAGTGTTTGTTTTACGTGGGCAGTATGGTTGCAAAGCTGAACCTTAAAGGAATGTCCAGAAGGGCACCACCAGGAGTGGAGCCTACGGCGTAATTTGACTCAACACGGGCAACCTCAACCATGCCACCTACAGAACAGATGCACACATTGCAAGCTTAATTCCGTTAACGAACGAGACTCCGTCATGCCCCGCGGTCCGAGTCCGGCTTACTAGAGGGACACGTGAGGCTCTGGCACATGAGATTGGCCAATAACTGGTGTGTCATGCCCTTACATGTCCGTGGCTGCATGTGCGCTACACTGAAAAGGCCAGCGTTTGTCGCTTACAGGTGCAGATAACCCGCTGAACAACGTTAGTGATGGGGATCACTGATTACAATTATTACTCGCGAACGATGATTTCCCAGTAAGTGCAGGTCAACCGCAGTTCCGGAATTAGGCCTAACCGTCATTCCTGAAAAAAATGAAAAACTTACGTGTGCAAACCACAGGTGCTGTAGCTTGCTTAACAGCTCGCCAGCCGTTCTCACGCCCAGTATGGGTTACACGTGATTGCACAAAGGTGAAAAAGGGTACCGTATCCCCGGATAACATGTATGGATAGCATACACATCCAAAAGATATGTCTATACATCAGGAGGCAGGCTCAGATGGTGTTAGGCCCAGTATGGCTTGCAAGTGATTGCACAAAGGTGAGAAAGGGTACCGTATCCCCGGATAACATGTATGGATAGCGCACACATTCAAAAGATATGTCTATACATCAGGAGGCAGGCTCAGATGGTGTAAGGCCCAGAATGGCTTGCAAGTGATTGCACAAAGGTGAGAAAGGGTACCGTATCCCCGGATAACATGTATGGATAGTGTACACATTCAAAAGATATGTCTATACATCAGGAGGCAGGCTCAGACGGTGTTAGGCCCAGTATGGCTTGCACGTGATTGCACAAAGGTGAGAAAGGGTACCGTATCCCCAGATAACATGTATGGATAGCGTACACATTCAAAAGATATGTCTATACATCAGGAGGCAGGCTCAGACGGTGTAAGGCCCAGTATGGCTTGCAAGTGATTGCACAAAGGTGAGAAAGGGTACCGTATCCCTGGATAACATGTATGGATAGCGTACACATTCAAAAGATATGTCTATACATCAGGAGGCAGGCTCAGACGGTGTAAGGCCCAGTATGGCTTGCAAGTGATTGCACAAAGGTGAGAAAGGGTACCGTATCCCCGGATAACATGTATGGATAGCGTACACATTCAAAAGATATGTCTATACATCAGGAGGCAGGCTCAGACGGTGTAAGGCCCAGTATGGCTTGCAAGTGATTGCACAAAGGTGAGAAAGGGTACCGTATCCCCGGATAACATGTATGGATAGCGTACACATTCAAAAGATATGTCTATACATCAGGAGGCAGGCTCAGACGGTGTAAGGCCCAGTATTGCTTGCAAGTGATTGCACAAAGGTGAGAAAGGGTACCGTATCCCCAGATAACATGTATGGATAGCGTACACATTCAAAAGATATGTTTATACATCAGGAGGCAGGCTCAGACGGTGTCAGGCACAGTATGGATTTGACGGCCCAGACTACACAGCGGAGGAGCAGGGAGAGGTAAAGATTGCAAATGCTGGGGCCCTGCCCAAGTAAGGGGGGCCCACTCGTGGGCGTCGGTACTGGCATTGGGCCCCTCATAGTACGGCGGTGTGTCTGACGGCGGTTGTGCACCACCACCATCAGAGACACTTGATTGCACTATGAGGGACCCTGTGCCAGTGCCCGCGCCCAAGACTCGGCCTACCCGCCTGTCCAGGGCAACGGCACTCGCACGGTGTCGTGCGCTAGGTGGTGACCCCGGCCATGGGGGGGGAGGCAGCACAGTTAGGGAGTTTTAGAAAGTGGCATATGTTGATGTTGGACATTCAGCTGATGCAAAAGGCGAAATAGGTCAAGTCCCAGGAAGAGGTGGACCAAAGCAAGCCATTATTCTGTCACCCTATGTGTCATCAGGGGAAGGTGGGACAAAATCCTTGGAAACCCATGCATGGTTCATTTTAATGAAGGTTAGATCATCCACATTTTGGGTTGACAGACGGGTCCATTTTTCTGTCAGGATTGATCCAGCTGCACTGAAGACTCTTTCCCATAGCACACTTGCAGCTGGGCAAGCGAGCTCCTGTAAGGCATATTGTGCCAATTCAGGCCAGGTGTCCAGTTTAGCAGCCCAATAGTCAAAGGGGAATGACCTGTGTGGGAGAACATCGATATGGGAGGAAAAGTAGTTTGTAACCATAGTTGACAACTGCTGTCTCCTGTCACTTTCCATCGATGCTGTATTACCAGTTGTGTGAGCGGTACTTGAAAAATCAGTCCACAACATTGTCATGAAACCCCTGTCTCCAACGCCACTTCTGCTGTGTGCACCATGAACACCTCTGCCAAGCTGCCCCCGACCCGTACGGCTCGTGTGAGAACCATCACCGCTGCTGTGTGCTGGGAATGCCTCAAGCAACCGATTTACCAGAGTTGCTTGTTTATTAGCCAATATTAGGTCAAGGTTCTCCTGTGGCATGATGTTTTGTAATTTGCCTTTATAGTGTGGATCCAGGATGCTGGCCAACCAGTAGTCGTCATCATTCATCATTTTGGCAATGCGGAGGTCCGTTTTTAGGATCCGCAAGGCATAATCTGACATGTGGGCCAATGTTCCCGGTGTCAATGATGCACTGCGAGTGCTGGTTGGAGGAGCACTTTCTGGCAAATCCACATCCCTCCAGTCACGCACAAACCCTGTACCAAACCTTGCCACGCCAACATTTTCACTTGCCCCACGAGATGCATCCTCCTCCCCTAAGTAATCATCCCCATCATCATCCTCCTCCTCCTCTTCTTCCTCCAACTCGTCCAGGAGAGGTCCCTGAGCAGACAATGGCTGAATGTCATCAAGGATTCCCTCCACCTCTTACTCCTCGTCAACATTGGCTGCAGACGCCTGCTCCTTAAGGTGCGTCAAAGTTTGCATGAGCAGACGCATAAGTGGGATGCTCATGCTTAGGATGGCGTCGTCTGCGCTTACCAGCCGTGTGCATTCCTCAAAACACTGAAGGACTTTACAGAGGTCTTTCAGCTTCGACCACTGCACACCTGTCAACTCCATGTCTGCTCTCAAAGTGCCTGGCCGTGTATCCTCCCACAAATGCATTATGGCCTGCCTCTGCTCGCACAGCCGCTCCACCATGTGCAGGGTGGAGTTCCACCTTGTTGCAATGTCGATAATGAGGCGGTGGTTGGGAAGGTGGAGCAATCGCTGCAGCTTCTGCATACGAACGGAGTGTACAGGCGACCGGCGGATGTGCGCGCACAGTCTTCGCACCTTATGGAGCAGGGCTGTTAACTCCGGATAATTTTTGAGGAAGCAATGCACCACCAGGTTCAAGGTGTGAGCCAAGCAAGGTATGTGGCTGAGTTTTGAAAGGGCTATGGCTGCCACAAAATTACGGCCGTTATCACTAACTACCTTGCCTGCCTCAAGATGTACACTGCCCAGCCATGACTCAGTTTGTCGCTTCAAGTACTCGGCCAGCACCTCGGCGGTGTGTCTGTCGCCCAAACACATCATCTGCAACACAGCCTGCTGACGCTTTCCACTAGCTGCTCGATAGGGGGACACCTCGTGTGCAACAGTGGCAGCTGCAGATGGAGTGCTCGTACGACTGCGCTCTGTGGACGAGCTTTCGCTTCTGGAGGAGGAGGAGGAGGGTGGAACGCCTACAGCCAACTGTTTCCTATACCGTGGGCTAGGCAGCACTGTCCCACCACCGCTGTCCCCTGTGGACCCTGCATCCACCACATTAACCCAGTGCGCAGTGATGGACACGTAACGGCCCTGGCATCAGTTGTGAGGTGCACCTTTCCACTCACTGACTGCTTGAGTGCATGGACAATGCGGTCTTTCACATGATGGTGGAGGGCTGGGACAGCTTTGCGAGAGAAGAAGTGGCGACCGGGTAGGTCATAGCGTGGTACTGCATAGGCCATGAGTTCGCGGAAAGCTGCGCTTTCCACCAACCGATAGGGCATTATCTCAAACGAGATTAGTTTGGCAATGTGGGCGTTCAAACCCAGTGTACGCGGATGAGAGACTGAGTACTTTCTTGACCTACCATTGTGTCTGGGAGGGTGAGCTGGACTTGAGAGCTGCATATGGTGGAAGTAGCGGTGGTCAGGGCGGACTGAGAGAGGGTTGATGATGGTGATGGAGTTGGTGTTCTTTCTGATGGCCTAGATTCAGTATTTCGTTGATATAACAGTGGGATTCCCTGACTGCTGTGGCCTTGCAACGACACCTCAACATTTGCTGCTGTGCTAACTGGTGGGCTTACAGTGGGGGAAACAATGTAGCGTTGATGACTACCTTCTTTGTGATCAGTTGCACATGTGGCACTTGAGGTTTGGTGTTGTGTCCACGCTTGCAAGTGCATGCTGGTTAAATGTCTAAGCATGCAACTGGTATTCAAATTTTTCAGATTTTTCCCTCGGCTAAAGGTCTTTGCGCACTTCTTACAGATAACCTTGGCCTGATCATGAGGATTTTGTTCAAAAAAGTGCCACACTGCACTCTTCCTACTTTGGCAGACATTTTGCGGCCTAGCACGCTGTGATGTTTTGACCCTCTGGACAAGCTGTCCAGCAACTCTTTTGATTTTTGGAACCTGTCTTTTGAGTGCTCCGGGCCTGCCAGATAACAGCTGTTGCGATGTAGATGTCTGCTGTGGATGCTCCTCATCTGAGCTATTGGAATCAGCACCCTCTTCCCCCAATGGATGCCAATCTGGGTCAACAACTGGGTCATCCATCACCTCCTCTTCAATGTCATGTGCACCTTCCTCTGTGTCACCGTGTATGGTGGTATAGTGTGCGGGAAGGGGCACCAGAGTCTCATCAGGGTCAGAATCTGGCTCTGTACACTGCGAGGACAATGTAGTGCTCTGAGTGAATGTACCAGCAGAATCATCTATCAGCGGCTGTGCATTAGTGCACTCCATGTCAGATTCGTCTTGGCCTGGGTAATTCACCATTTGACTTGATAATCCAGGCATGGTATGTGAAAACAGCTCCATGGAGTAATCAGTAGTATGGCCTGCGTCATCCTTCAAACTTGGTTGTGGTAAAGGACACAAGGAAAGGTGTGGTTCATGAACATGAGCCTCCAATGACGACTCAGTGTTTTTACTTTTTACAACTTCAGAAGAGGAGGCGATAGAGCTGGAGGCTGTCAGCAATGTAAGACAAAACTTTTTCCTGATGCTCTGGCGTTAAAAGCGGTTTGCCAACTCCTAGAAAACTAAGCCTTCGAAGCCTTATGGAGCCAGACGATGACACAGGCTCAACACCTCCTGCATTCGGTCCTATTTTGCTTTTGCCACTACCATCAGATCCACCACCAACACTATCATTACCAGCTGCCAACCCCCGCCCAATTCCACGGCCTCTTCCACCAGCCTTCCTCATTTTTGGTAGAAATGTAGACAAAATCCTACAAACTATATAGTAATGTAAAACAAGGTACAAGGTGTCTATAGGACAGGGGAGATATAGATTTTCTGCAGACACTTGTGGACACTGGACACTTGGATTGTGTGAGGCCCACTGAATATCAGAGCGCTATGTCACAGGCTCGATGGCACAGGTGTGAAAAAAGTGACTACAGGATAAGGGAGATTTTGAATTTCTGGGAGATTTTGAATTTCTGCAAACACTTGTGGACACTAGACACTTGGATTGTGTGAGGCCCACTGAGTATCACAGCGCTATGTCACAGGCTCGATGGCACAGGTGTGAAAAAAGTGACTACAGGATAAGGGAGATTTTGAATTTCTGGGAGATTTTGAATTTCTGCAGACACTTGTGGACACTGGACACTTGGATTGTGTGAGGTCCACTGAATATCACAGTGCTATGTCACAGGCTCGATGGCACAGGTGTGAAAAAAGTGACTACAGGATAAGGGAGATTTTGAATTTCTGCAGACACTTGTGGACACTGGACACTTGGATTGTGTGAGGCCCACTGAATATCACAGCGCTATGTCACAGGCTCATTGGCACAGGTGTGAAAAAAGTGACTACAGGATAAGGGAGATTTTGAATTTCTGGGAGATTTTGAATTTCTGCAGACACTTGTGGACACTGGACACTTGGATTGTGTGAGGCCCACTGAATATCACAGCGCTATGTCACAGGCTCGATGGCACAGGTGTGAAAAAAGTGACTACAGGATAAGGGAGATTTTGTATTTCTGGGAGATTTTGAATTTCTGCAGACACTTGTGGACACTGGACACTTGGATTGTGTGAGGCCCACTGAATATCACAGTGCTATGTCACAGGCTCGATGGCACAGGTGTGAAAAAAGTGACTACAGGATAAGGGAGATTTTGAATTTCTGCAGACACTTGTGGACACTGGACACTTGGATTGTGTGAGGCCCACTGAATATCACAGTGCTATGTCACAGGCTTGATGGCACAGGTGTGAAAAAAGTGACTACAGGATAAGGGAGATTTTGAATTTCTGCAGACACTTGTGGACACTAGACACTTGAATTGTGTGAGGCCCACTGAGTATCACAGCGCTATGTCACAGGCTCGATGGCACAGGTGTGAAAAAAGTGACTACAGGATAAGGGAGATTTTGAATTTCTGGGAGATTTTGAATTTCTGCAGACACTTGTGGACACTGGACGCTTGGATTGTGTGAGGCCCACTGAATATCACAGTGCTATGTCACAGGCTCGATGGCACAGGTGTGAAAAAAGTGGCTACAGGATAAGGGAGATTTTGAATTTCTGCAGACACTTTTGGACACTGGACACTTGGATTGTGTGAGGCCCACTGAATATCACAGTGCTATGTCACAGGCTCGATGGCACAGGTGTGAAAAAAGTGACTACAGGATAAGGGAGATTTTGAATTTCTGGGAGATTTTAAATTTCTGCAGACACTTGTGGACACTGGACACTTGGATTGTGTGAGGCCCACTGAATATCAGAGCGCTATGTCACAGGCTCGATGCAGCAGGTGTGAAAAAAGTGACTACAGGATAAGGGAGATTTTGAATTTCTGCAGGCACTGGACACTTTTGGATTGTGTGAGGCCCAATGAATATCAGAGCGCTATGTCACAGGCTCGATGCAGCAGGTGTGAAAAAAGTGACTACAGGATAAGGGAGATTTTGAATTTCTGCAGACACTTGTGGACACTGGACACTTTTGGATTGTGTGAGGCCCACTTAATATCAGAGCGCTATGTCACAGGCTTGATGGCACAGGTGTGAAAAAAGTGAATTGTAGAATTGGGCAGAATAGGAATCTCCCTAGAGTGTAGGTCTGTAAGAACGGAACAAGTCCTCCACTTATCCTTCCACAGTGACACACAGATAGCTTCACTGTGGCTGTGATAACAGCCGTTACACGGTACTGTGTGAGGAGCGTACACCGCTGTATGGTGTGAATAAATGAACGCTCAGTACCTTAGCAGGACAAAAAAAAAATTGGGATTGCTTTTAAAAAAGCAGTTTGCAGAGCAGTGGGGAAACAGCAATGCAGCTGTCAGGAAGCCTTAGAAGGCAGCCTAACAACCAACACCGCTGATCCACCACAATATAGCCTCCCCTTGCACTGCACACACAGTGACTGGTGTGTTGCACAGGCAAAATCGCTAGCAGCAGAAGCAGTTTTTTTGTCTTCTTCCCTGCCTAACGCTCTCCCTACAGAATCAGCAACCTCTCCCTATGCTAAGATCGGCAGAAGTAAGATGGCGGTCGGCGTGCACGCCCTTTTATAACCCCTGTGACGCCCACCAAAGCAAGCCAATCACTTGCATGCCCTTCTGAAAGATGGTGGCGACCCCTGCCTATGTCATCACGTTGCCCACAGTGTCCGTGGATCCTGATTGGCTGAAAAAGAGCGCAAAACAAACTTTTGAAACGCGACTTTGGCGCGTAAGTCGCCGACCTCGTGGCCGACCTCATCCTAGGGTCGGGTTTCGTTTCATGAAACCCGACTTTGCCAAAAGTCGTCGACTTTTGAAATTGTTCGACCCGTTTTGCTCAACTCTACTTATGACCATGTGATATTTAAGTTTTGCTTTTTTAATAAATTTGCAAAGATGTCTACATTTCTGTTTTCTTTTCAGTCAAAAGAGAATACATTAATGAGAAAAAATGCACTTTTCTGAATTTACCAAATGGCTGCAATGAAACAAAAAGTAAAAAATTTAAAGGGGTCTGAATACCTTCTGTACCCACTGTATTTTAGGTCTGGGCAATTCATTATATTGTTTGATAACAAATTTACATTATTGGCTTATATGCCTCTTTATCATTTGCCACTTTACATTTTGATGCATTGAGGAAGTTTTATGTATTTGGATATACAATGATTAATGTGTAGTCCACTATTAGTGATGAGCGAGCATGTTCACCACTACTTGGTACTCGCCCAAGTATTGCTGTACTCACGGTACTCGGCAGTCACAGAGCATTATTCAGTGGGAGCTGGGGTCTCCGCCCTGCAAGTTTGGTGCTCTTTAGAGCACCAATCAACATGCAGGGATTGCTTGCCATGCACTGTAATGCCACAGCCATCTTTGTTGTGGTATTACAGTGAATGGCTGGCCGCACAGCATCATCAGGTCTATAAGAGACCTGCAGCCGTCCTGCTCGTCACAGTCATGTCTGCAATCAGACAGTGTAGGGGGAGCTGCTACTAAGATAAGGAGAGATTTGTGCTTTTATTAGTTAGTGTGAGTATGCCATCGTTGAATCCACATATCCAGCTAAACCAACAGTCTTTCTAAGGACTAATTACGGGGTATATAGATTGCAGTGCTAGGTAGGCATGGAGTGTATGTGCGTATATACACATCAGTGCAAGGCATGCAGGCACTGTATGTGGGTATATAGATATTATTGCATACATCAAAATGGTCCATTACTGTCTGCTCCTGCCTATCTAATATATAAAGCTCAAAGTGTGTATGTATGTATGTATGTATGTGTGTATGTATGTGTGTGTGTGTGTGTATGTGCGGGATAGGCATCCGCACCCTCGCAGCTACAGCCACAAAATTTGGCACAGTCGCACGTCTGGACCCCGAGAGCGTCCTAAGCTATGTTGTGAGGTGAAATTTTAACCCCGCGGGTTCCAATTCACCAAACAAATTTGCCCCCATCTACATACTGGGGAAAAAGTGTGTGTGTGTCAAGCCCCGCCCCTCATTATGATGTCATAATGCCCCTATTTGCATACTGGGGTAACAGACGTGCATATCAAGCCCCGCCCCTCATTATGATGTCACAATGGTTGCCATGACGACGCTGATGTCATCATAGGTTGCAAGCCCTGCCGCCGCTCATTATGATGTCATAATGGTTGACTATGAGATGGAGGATGTGTGATGGGTATATGGGCACTGGACTATGGGATGGAGGACATGTATGACGGGTATATGGGCACGGGACTATGGGATGGCGGATATGTATATGGGCACGGGACTATGGGATGGAGGATGTGTGGTGGGTATATGGGCACTTGACTATGGGATAAAGGATATGTATGATGGGTATATGGGCACGGGACTATGAGATGGC
Organism: Dendrobates tinctorius; assembly: GCF_039654945.1. Lineage (NCBI taxonomy): Eukaryota > Metazoa > Chordata > Amphibia > Anura > Dendrobatidae > Dendrobates > Dendrobates tinctorius. The sequence continues at coordinate 40,944,998 of NW_027361714.1, forward strand.
GGATAAGTATGATGGGTATATGGGCACGGGACTATGGGATGGAGGATATGTATGATGGGTATATGGGCATGGGACTATGAGATGAAGGATGCGTGATGGGTATATGGGCACTCGACTATGGGATGGCAAATATGTATGATGGGTATATGGGCATGGGACTATGGGATGGAGAATATGTATGATGGGTATATGGGCATGGGACTATGGGATGGAGAATATGTATGATGGATATATGGGCATGGGACTATGGGATGAAGGATGTGTGATGGGTATATGGGCACTCGACTATGGGATGGAGGATATGTATGATGGGTATATGGGCATGGGACTATGGGATGGAGAATATGTGTGATGGGTATATGGGCACGGGACTATGGGATGGAGGATATGCATGATGGGTATATGGGCATGGGACTATGGGATGGAGACTATGTATGATGGGTATATGGGCATGCGACTATGGGATGGAGAATATGTATGATGGATATATGGGCATGGGACTATGGGATGGAGGATGTGTGATGGGTATATGGGCACTCGACTATGGGATGGAGGATATGTATGATGGGTATATGGGCATGGGACTATGGGATGGAGAATATGTATGATGGGTATATGGGCATGCGACTATGGGATGGAGAATATGTGTGATGGGTATATGGGCACGGGACTATGGGATGGAGGATATACATGATGGGTATATGGGCATGGGACTATGAGATGAAGGATGTGTGGGTATATGGGCACTCGACTATGGGATGGCGAATATGTATGATGGGTATATGGGTATGGGACTATGGGATGGAGAATATGTATGATGGGTATATGGGCATGGGACTATGGGATGGAGAATATGTATGATAGGTATATGGGCATGGGACTATGGGATGGAGAATATGTATGATGGGTATATGGGCATGGTACTATGGGATGGAGGATGTGTGATGGGTATATGGGCACTCGACTATGGGATGGAGGATATGTATGATGGGTATATGGGCACGGGCATATGGGATCGTGGATATGTATGATGGGTATATGGGCATGGGACTATGGGATGGAGGATAATTATAATTTGCTATAACTAACCACAGTTAGTTACTATGCCCGGGCAGCGCCGGGCTCTTCAGCTAGTTACATATATATCTAGCTCCAGGTATCAGTGGCTAGGGAAAAAAATTTTTTGCACCTTAATCCTGATTATTTTATTCCAAAGCAATCCAGAGCCCCTTTTTTTCTCCATTTGCTTGTTAATACTGCAGACTACAGCCAGATCCTTTTAATACTACAGCATGAAAATCCAGCAATTTTAAATGGCTTTGCCTGTCCCAGGCATCACATCTGAGAGCACAGAAAATTCTAGCATTTTTTATGGTACTGTAGTATTTTTTGGAGTGTCTTCTAAAAATTTTTGACACCATTTGCTGCCAAAAAAATATTTAGCTGCCAAAAAAATATTTAGCTGCTCAAAAAATATTTATCTGCCATAAAAAGTATCTGCCAAAAAAATATTTAGCTGCAAAAAAAATTAGCTGTCAAAAAAATATTTAGCTACAGTTCATCTATTTAACACTGTTTTGTCCGCCACACACATCGCATATCATTGCGCTAAAAATTTTACAATTTCAGTCCTCCACACAATTTTTTTTGGAGTGTCATAGCCTACTTATTAACACAATTTTGGTGGCAAAAATAAAATGCAGGCCACATATTTAACAGTGTGCTATCTCTGTCAGACGCCTGATCTATCTCTGGGCTATAAATTTGGGCATTTCAGGCCTGCATTCATCGGTTTTTTTTTGCTGTGTCTTACCGTAAATCTATGCAGCATTTTTCTGTAAAAAAACAAACATGCAAGCCACATATTGTGGCACTTCAGGTCTCCATTTTACTGTATTTGCTGTCTGTTACCCTAGGTTTATACACTATTTTGGGGTAAAAAATAAATAAATCCAGGCCACATATTGAACAGTCTGGTATCTCCATCAAACGCCTGATCTATCTGTGGGCTACAAATTGTGGCATTTCAGGCCTCTATTCTACTGTATTTGCTGTCTGTTACCCTATGTTTATACACTATTTTGGGGTAAAAAATAAATAAATTCAGGCCACATATTGAACAGTCTGGTATCTCTGTCAGACGCCTGATTTATCTGTGGGCTACAAATTGTGGTATTTTAGGCCTCCATTCTACTGTATTTGCTGTCTGTTACCATAGGTTTCTACACTATTTTTGGGTAAAAAAATAAATAAATCTAGGCCACATATTGAACAGTCTGGTATCTCCGTCAGATGCCTGATCTATTTGTGGGCTACAAATTGTGGCATTTCAGGCCTCCATTCTACTGTCTTTGCTGTGTCTTACCCTAGTTATTGACACCAGTTTGATAATCAAAAATAAATTTTTACCTACAGTCCAGATATTTTAAAGTGTGATTTTCCTGCACATGGATCACATACACGTTTGCAACCAATTCAGCCATTTGTAGTGAACGTTGAAAATATTGTAGTCCATTTAAAATGGGCAAGGCACATGGCAAAGGACGGGGAAGTGGATGTGATGGTGATGGTGCATGCAGACGCCGAGGTGGTCGGCAAGCTGAAATTGTGCCACAATAAACATCCACATCTTCTCGTCTGACCTTCATGACCCAATTACTAAGTGCCTTCAGCCGGACATCACTATTGAAGCCAAAGCAGTGTGAAACGGTTGTTGGTTGGTTAGTGGATAATGCTTCCGGTCAGTTTGCACCACCACCATTACCACCCTGTCTCCCACACGGTCAAGTCTGAGTAGCTGTGAGTCTGGACCGCATATTCCTCACCCTGATCCTTCTTTCTCCCACCACGTCAAGTGCCCGGAGACAACTGATCCCACACTTGGACACTCCGAAGAGCTGTTCACTTTTCCATTTATAGATTCGGGCCTCTCGCCCGGTCCATTTGAAGCAGGGCAAGATGAGATTGCATGTAGCGATGGCCAAATATTTGAGCAGCCATGGTCACAAGAAGGCAATGGTGGGAACATGTCACAAGAGGTGGACGATGATGAGACACAATTGCCAGAGGAGGAACAGGGTGCGGAAGTGGAAGACGAGGTGGTGGATGATATACTAACTGACCCAACCTGGCAGGAGCACATGCAGAGCGAGGACAGCGGCACACAGAGGGAGGGAGGCGTAGCACCCAAACAGGCAGGAAAAAGCAGTGTGGTGGCTGCAGACAGAAGGCAGGCAACCATTCCTTGTAACACCAACATGACGGAAGTTGGCAGTACAACTGTTAGGTATTCCCAACTCTGCCAATAACCCCAAACAGGCCATTTGCACAACCTGCCATGCCCACATCAGCAGGGGTAGCAAAACTAACAGCCTGACCACCACCAGCATGATCAGGCACATCGCATCAAAGCACCGAACATTGTGGGCCAAACCCCAGGCTCCAGGAGCATTGTCTGTGGGTAAAAACACTGCTTCTTCAACTGTTGTGCGTGCAAGCCATTCCCCTGTCTACGGTGCATGCGAAGATGCCTCCTGCCCTGCACCTGTCATTGCCCACATTCAACTACCACCATCATCAAGCACGTCCACGTCCTTGTCCCAGCACAGTCTTCAGCTGTCCACACCCCAGTCATTGGAATGCAAGCGTAAATACGCAGCCAAGGCCCCACAGGCCACAGTACTAAATTCACACATTTAGTGTCTGCTTGCGCGATATATTGCCTTTTAGGCTTGTGGAGACAGAAGCTTTCTGCAACCTGATGGCGGTGGCCATCCCAAGATACTCGGTCCCCAGCCGCCAATATTTCTCCTGGTTTGCCTTCCCGGCATTACACAAGCACGTGTCCCTCAACATTACCTGTGCCCTGAACAGTGCTGTTACTGGGAAAGTCCACCTAATCACGGACACGTGGACAAGTGCTTGTGGGCATGGATGCTACATTTCGCTGACAGCACACTGGGTTAACATAATGGAAGCCAGGACCCAGACGGACCTTGAAATGGAACACATCCTCCTAACGCCGAGGATTGTGGGCCCTAAGTCAATCAGGGTTGCCCACACAGTCTACAGCTCCTGCACCTCATCCTCCTCCTCTTCAGCCTCCATCTCCGAAATGAGCACATCAGTCACAAGCTGGAAACACTGCAGCACTGCCTAAGCCAAGCGTCAACAGGATGTACTGAAGCTAATATGCTTAGGTGACTAACCGAACAATGCTGAAGAGTTGTGGACAGCTCTGAAAGAGCACACAAATGTGTGGCTGACACCACTGAACCTACAGCCAGGCCTAGTCATGTGTGACATTGGTCGGAACCTGGTCACAGCTCTGAGGCTAGGCAAGCTCACACACGTACTATGCCTGGCCCATGTGCTTAACCTCTTTGTTCAACAGTTTCTCAAAAGCTACCCAGAGCTGTTGGATATGCTTGTGAAAGTATATTGCCTGTGTGCCCATTTTCAAAAGTTAGCTCCAACTTCCACCGCCCTTGCCATGCTTCAGCAGCGTTTGCAGCTTCTGGCTCACCGACTAGTGTGTGATGTCCCCACACATTGGAACTCTACATTGCATATATTGGAAAGGATTTGTGAGCAGAAGAGGGCAGTTGTTGACTACCAGCATCAACAAGGCCATTGTTATTCAGGCCAGACTCCACACATAAGACATCAGGAGTGGACATGGATGTCAGACGTCAGACATATGTACCTTCCTCCAAATTTTGAGGAATCCACCAAGATGGTGAGCGGCGATGACGCCATAATTAGCGTCATCATGCCGCTCCTCTGCATTCTGAAAAGCTCTCTGCTCACAATGAAAGAAGATGCATTGCAGGTGGAGCAAGAGGTCATGGAGCAAGGAACCATACAGGGTGATTAAACACAGCCCAGCCTCATGTCAGCCCAACGTGGATTGGTTGACAATGAGGAAGATGAGAAGGAGGAAGAACAGAAGCTACTTTCATGCGCTATAGACGGTACTACAAGCACAACTGTCAAACCGTCTCTTCAGCATTGAAGGCCTGAGGACAAGGAGGAGGAGGAAGAGGAGGACACCATGGTCAGTTATCCTGTTGGTGAGGACACAGAAGGCTTGCCTCTTGCTAGTCTGGCTTGCATGGCTGACTTTATGTTGCGCTGCCTTTCTCGTGACCCTCGCATTATGAAAATTTACAGTGACACTCATTACTGGTTGTTGACACTTCTAGACCAACGATACAAGTAGAACTTTCAATCTCTTCTTCCAGAGACAGACAGATCTATTAAAATGGTGCAGTACCAGAGGGCCCCTGTTTCCGAATTATTAAAAAATTTCCCATCTGAAAATGCTGGTGGCAGATGCCACCGTACGTTGGACAACCAAGGAGTTCCGGTGAGAGAGACACAACTCCAATCCAGCAGAGGCAGGGGAACACTGGCAAAGTTCTGGGAGAGTTTTCTCAGACCCTTCCATCGCCCTGGCCCAGAGGCGCGGGGTAATGTCACAAAGAATGGAATGTTTTGGAAGATGTTGATTCCTATGTGCCTTTTATTTATTGGGTATCCAAGCTGGACACGTGGCATGAACTGGCTCTTTACAATTTGGAGGTCCTGGCCTGCACTTCCACTAGCATTTTGTCAGAGTGGGTTTTTAGTGCTGCAGGTGGAATTATAACTGATAAGCGCATTCACCTGTCAACTGAAAATGCAGAAAGGCTGACTCTTCTAAAAATGAACAAGGGCTTGATTGAGCCAGTCTTCTCTACACCACTGAATGATAACAGCGAAACATAACCTCCAATACAGTGTCTTTTTGGGAGGTGTATTCCCATGCACCCACACTGCACCCACACATGGGTGTATGTTTCCTGATTTTGGCTATTTGATGTCATCCTCCTCCTTCTCCTCATCATCCACCATACCACCACCACTAGAACACGAGGGTGACCGTGTTCCGTGCTGCTACAGCCACTCTAGTTTTTTGAAAGGGTGTTTATGATGCCCGTCAAAAAATTTAAAAAAATATGTACCCCACAGGTGGAAATGTTTGTCAGCCCATACACATAGTGTATGGACATTCCAAATAAAGGAGACCCACGCCTTTATAATGAAAAAAATGTTTCAGCTCACCCCTTAGCGTCCTCCGGAAAGCAGGAACCACACCGTTGCATGGAGCCGCCCTGGCTTGGCGGATACAAGTCCAAACACACAGTAATCTCCAGCGATCTCAGGCAGGAAGGTATTTATAAAAAATATTCCTTTATTTCTTTTTGTTAAAAGAACATGTTACAGGTACTGGATACCCCAGTGGATGGTAAAAAATCCAATGTGTTTCAACTCAAAAGAGTCTTAATCAAGGAACATTAACGTAAAGAAATAAGGGAAAATTTTTATAACTACCTTCCTGCCTGAGATCGCTGGAGATTACTGTGTGTTTGACTCCTTTCTAATGGGAACATTTTTGTCATGATCCAGGATGGGGTTTGTCTTTGGCCCGTCCTGGTCAGACAGGGGTTAATTGTTTCTGCCTCTCTCTAGCAGAGGGTGGCTATTTAATGCTCACTCGACCTAGGTCCGGTGTCAGTTATACTCCTGCCCTCGGCTGAGTTAGTTGACCTTGTGCCACGTGTGCCTTGTGCCTGATAACTTGTTGCTTGTTTGGTTTTGATCCAGTTCTGTCCCTGTTACGAGTTCTGCCTGTCCCTCTTGTCCTGCGCTATCTCTCTGTGTATGACCCTCTGCCTGTGACCTGACTATTCTCTGCTCGTCCCTCTGGTATCGCACAGCCCTCTCCGTGTACGACCCTCGCTTGTTTGACCTGCTTTTTCCTCTCCTCTACAACAGTTGCCCTGCATCATCTGCAGCAGTAGGATGCTAAGCCCCGCCCTCTGCAGTCACATGATCGTAGGTCCTGGGACTCCTTACTATTTTCAGTGCTGCAGGTCCTGTCTGCTTGAACCATCATTACAGTGTTGGACCCCGTGCTCTCCCATAGTGTGGGTAAGTCACCCTGCCCTGCATGGCAGTTTGCTGACGCTGCCAGGGTCCTGACATTAGAGTCCTAACATTATAACTGACCGTTACCATTTTTTTTTCTCTGCTCCCCTTCTCCTGTGTGTGTGATGGATCCTATGCACGCTCTTTCTGAGCAGGTAAAGCACCTGACTCAGATGTCTCAGAAACTCCTGGGGGAACAACTAGCCCTGGCTCAGTCTCAGCAGCTGATCGCTGACACTGTGCAGGGGGTTTTATCATCGGGGGCTCGGGATGTTACATTAGTTTCTCCTGAGTCTCCGGTTAAGTTACCGGATACCTTTTCTGGAGATAAAAAGGAATTCAAAGTTTTCAAGGAGGGCTGTAAGCTTTTTTTTTCATTGAGACCACACTCTTCTGGGGATGAAAGTCAGAGAGTGGGGGTCATTATGTCTCTGTTAAGGGGAGCCCCCCAGGCTTGGGATTTCTCCCTTCCAACCACTGCCCCTGAGCGTATGACTGTGGATGCATTTTTTGAGGCCCTGGGGCATATTTATGATGAGCCTGATCAGATGTGTATGGCTGAGGACATGGTGATGAGTATGTGCCAGGGAAAGCACTCAGCCGAGTGGTTTTCCTCAGAGTTCAGATGCTGGGCTGCTGAGGTCTGCTGGGATGATGCCGCCCTCCGGGGTACGTTCCGTAGAGGCCTGTCTGAACATCTGAAAGATGCTTTGGCTCTCCACTCTCCTCCTGATTCCCTGGAGGAGGCTATGACACAGGCCGTCCGAATGGATCGCAGGCTACGGGCGAGGGGAGTGATGCAGATTGACACCCCGTTATTCTCCCAAGGAAGGGGAGCCAGTCCTACATTGGAAACCATGGAGATGGGAACCATTGACCTCAAGGAAAAAGAAAGGAGACAACGGCGCTTGGGAAAATGCTGTTTTCACTGTGGCGATTCTGGACATTGGAAAAAGGACTGCCGCTCCTGTCCACTGACCAACAAGCGTCTGAGCCCGGGTGATTGTCATGGAGGTCACCCAGGCTCTCAGGTACCTTTTTCTCCATTTTCAAAAATGTTGTTGCATGTGGAACTTTGTTGTGGGAGTGTCTCCACATCAATTCTGCTTTCATAGATTGCGGATCGTCGTTGAACTTTATTGACTCTGACTTGGTGTCCAGGTGTAAGTTAGGGACAGTTAGGCTGGAGACTCCTATCCATGTTGTTGCCATTGACAAAACACCACTGGCTAAGAATGACATCATATTTCTTACAGAGTAGTATCTCCTTAAAGTGAGTTCCTTGCACCAGCAACATATTTCATGCTTTGTTATGGACAACCTGCCTGCGGGACTGGTGTTGGGGTTCCCCTGGTTACAATTACATAATCCTGTGATTAATTGGGAATCTCGGGACATTGATAAATGGGGTCCTTATTGTTCTGAAAGATGTCTTGCTACTGTGTCTGTGTCGTCCGTTGGTCTGGAAGGTATTCTGGAGTACCTAAAGGACTATAAGGACGTTTTCTCCGAAAAAGAGGCTGACGTTTTACCACCACACCGCCCATTTGATTGTGCCATTGACCTGGTTCCAGGTGCTAAATTGCCCAAGGCCTGCTTGTATAACCTTTCGGGTCCCGAGAGGGCTGCTATGAAGGAATACGTTTCCGAGAGTCTCCGTAAGGGACTCATTCGTCCTTCTGTCTCTCCCGTTGCAGCAGGGTTCTTTTTCATAAAGAAAAAAAGACGGTGGTTTGTGCCCATGCCTCGATTTTCGAGAGTTAAATAAGATAACTGTGAGAAATATGTATCCTCTCCCACTTATTCCTGATTTGTACAACCAGTTGTCCGGAGCTAAGTGATTTTCGAAATTAGATCTACGGGGAGCGTATAACCTTATCCGAGTCCGGGAAGGAGATGAATGGAAAACTGCTTTTCTCACTACTGAAGGGTTGTTTGAGAATTTGGTCATGCCTTTCGGTCTGACCAATGCTCCAGCAGTCTTCCAAAATTTCATCAATCACATGTTCTCTGATTTTATTGGACATTTTATGGTTGTGTATTTGGATGACATACTGATCTACTCTCCTGATAAACAGGCTCACATTGGTCATATCCGGGCAGTTCTCCAAAGGCTTCAGGAGAACTGTCTCTTTGCTAAACTAGAGAAATGTTTATTTTTTGTTCAGGAACTGTCTTTTCTGGGATTTATTGTGTCTGCTCAGGGGTATCGCATGGATCCTAATAAGGTGCAGGCCATTGTCAATTGGGTTCAACCTTGTGATTTGAAGGCTCTGCAGCGTTTCCTAGGATTCGCCAATTATTATCGCAAATTTATTAGGGGGTTCTCACATGTGGTTAAACCCCTCACAGACATGACTCAAAAGGGGGCCAATATCAAGAATTGGTCAGCCGCAGCGATAGCTCCATTTCAGTTTTTAAAAAAATGTTTCATGTCTGCTCCGGTTCTTATTCAACCGGACCCGTCTGAACCATTTATTGTTGAGGTGGACACCTCAGAGGTGGGGGTGGGGGCGGTATTGTCCCAGGGACCCACCACTTTGACTAATTTGAGACCCTGCACCTTTTTCTCGAAGAAATTCTCCCCTGCGGAGAGAAACTATGATGTTGGGAATCGAGAACTTCTAGCCGTGAAGTTGGCCTTTGAAGAATGGAGGCACTTTTTGGAGGGGGCTGTCCATCCTATAACCGTAATTACGGACCACAAGAACCTAGCTTACATTGAGTCAGCTAAAAGGTTGACTCCTAGACAGGCTAGATGGTCACTTTTTTTTCCCGATTCCACTTCTCTATCACTTTTCGGCCAGGATCCAAAAATGTCAGAGCTGATGCCTTGTCACGCAGCCTAGATCCGGTGTCCCCCCCGAACCTCCATCCTCCATTCTTCAGCCCGGGGTGGTGGTGGCAGGTATTTCTAATGTGTTGGAACGGGAGATTCGGGAAGCCCAGTCCCTTGCACCTCCGGCTAAGCCGGTGGGTAAACTTTTCGTATCAGCTCAATTTAGTCTCAAGGTCCTCCGGGAGTTCCACGACTCAGCTCTGGGTGGACATCCAGGGATCTCGGCTACCCGGAAGGCCATCGCTAGAATATTCTGGTGGTCTTCTTTAGCCTCTGTTGTTGGAGAATATGTGTCTGCTTGTGATGTTTGTACCCGTGCGAAAAACCCCCATAACTGGCCGGCCGGGGAATTGGTACCACTGACAATTCCTGAGAGACCATGGACTCATTTGTCCATGAATTTCATCACCAACATTCCCCCTCCAAGGGTATCACCGCCGTTTGGGTTGTGGTGGACAGGTTTAGTAAGCAGGCACATTTTGTACCCTTGGCGGCTTTACCTAATGCGGAAATGTTGTCCAGATTGTTTGTTGAGCATGTGGTGCGGTTGCATGGGGTACCCTTGAATGTGGTGTCTGATAGGGGAGTACAATTTGTTTCCAGATTTTGGAGGGCATTTTGTAAGAGGTTGGGTATTGGTCTGTCCTTTTCATCCGCTAACCATCCAGAGACTAATGGGCAGACTGAGCGGACCAATCAGTCTCTGGAGCAAATTTTGCATTGCTTGACCTCAGCCCGACAGGATGATTGGTGTACTGCGTTACCTTTGGCCGAGTTTGCATTTAACAACCGCATTAGCCAGTGTACGGGTACATCTCCCTTTTTCTGCAACTATGGGTTTCATCCACATTTTGGAGAGTTTTCCTGTTTGGACTCTGGGTGTCCTGGGGCGGATGAGGCGATCCAGCGGTTGGGGGAGGTATGGTGGGAGGTCCAGAGTAACATTACGATGGCCCAGGATAAATATAAGTTTTTTGCAGACAAAAAACAGTCTGTGGGGCCGGTGTTCCAGGTTGGGGATAAGGTATGGTTATCGACCAAGAATATAAGGCTCAAGGTCCCCTCTGCGAAGCTTAGACCTAAATGTATTGGTCCCTATGAAATTATCGAAGCAGTGAACCCGGTGGCTTTTTGGTTGCGTCTCTCACCATCTCTACGGATCTCCAGTATTTTCCATAGGGCCCTTTTGAAACCTGTGGGGTCCTGTGGGGAGGGATCAGTGTCTTCCCCGCCACCGGTTTTGGTAGACGGGCAGTCTGAGTACAAGGTGAAACGAATTGATGACTCTAGGTTGGTACGTCGTGCCCTTCAATATCTTGTGCATTGGAAAGGCTACGGTCCTGAAGACCAGTCGTGAGTTCCTGCTCCATCGTTCATGTGGATCGGTTGATCCGGGCCTTTCACGTCAAGTATCCTGAGAGACCCGGGGGTCCAGTGGCCCCCCCGTTGAGAGGAGGGTACTGTCATGATCCAGGATGGGGTTTGTCTTTGGCCCGTCCTGGTCAGACAGGGGTTAATTGTTTCTGCCTCTCTCTGGCAGAGGGCGGCTATTTAATGCTCACTGGACCTAGGTCCGGTGTCAGTTATACTCCTACCCTCGGCTGAGTTAGTTGACCTTGTGCGTACGTGTGCCTTGTGCCTGATAACTTGTTGCTTGTTTGGTTTTGATCCAGTTCTGTCCCTGTTACGAGTTCTGCCTGTCCCTCTTGTACTGCGCTATCTCTCTGTGTATGACTCTCTGCCTGTGACCTGACTATTCTCTGCTCGTCCCTCTGGTACCGCACAGCCCTCTCCGTGTACGACCATCGCTTGTCTGACCTGCGTTTTCCTCTCCTCTACAACAGTTGCCCTGCAGTAGGTACATTACATCATCTGCAGCAGTAGGATGCTAAGCCCCGCCCCCTGCAATCACATGATCGTAGGTCCTGGGACTCCTTACTATTTTCAGTGCCGCAGGTCCTGTCTGCTTGAACCATCACTACAGTGTTGGACCTCGTGCTCTCCCATAGTGTGGGTAGTCACCCTGCCCTGCGTGGCAGTTTGCTGACGCTGACAGGGTCCGGACATTAGAGTACTGACAATTTTTTTATGAGGCCTTCCTCCATGTCTCTTTCAAAGGGCATTGGAGTGCCTCCTAATTTTTGGCAGACCTTGCATTCAATACATAGGCAAACACTATGGTAGACTCACTTCCTAATAATGGGAACATTTTTTTCCGGAGGCCCACCTTTATTTCTGTTCCAAGGGTTATTGTGATGCATGTAACTTTGGTGCAGGGCAGGCCTTACATTCAATGCATTTGAAAACACAATGGGAGATACACTTTCTTCTAATGGGAACATTTGTGTCATGAGGCCCTCAAGTACATCTGTTGAAAGGCTTATTGTGGTCCATGTTACTTTGGTGCAGGGCAGGCCTTACAATCAATGCATAAGCAAACAGAATCAGAGTACAAAATGAATAATGTGAAGTGGGTTTTCCTGTGGCCATCCAGTATGTGTGTTTTCTAAGGCTTATTGGGGTGCGTGTAACTTTGGTGCAGGGCAGGCATTGCATTCAATGCATAGGCTAACAGTATGGCAGTACCAAAAGAATAATGTGAACTTGGTTTTCCTGTGGCCATCCACTATGTGGGTTCAAAGGCTTATTGGGGTGTGTGTGAATTTGGTGCAGGGCAGTGTTATGAACGGGTAGCAGAGGAGAAAATAAAAAACAACAAAAGCTAAGTCTCAGAAAACCAAAGAGGTTGGTAACTATGCATACTGCAGACCCCTGATCCTAACACTCAACTAGTAGCAGTCGTGGAGCGTTTCTACAGTGGTCCTAGACACCCCGTCACAACCGGAGAACTAAATAAGCCTAAAGCAGGAAAAGAGGAAAACTAACTGCCCCAGAGCAGACCCCAAAGGAGAGACAGCCCGGCAGGGGCATCAGCAACCCACTAGAACGAGAACAGGGTTAAGACCGAGAACAAGTCCCACAGGACTGTACAAAATTCCTGACATCACGAGATAAGGCAGGCCACCAAAACGACCGACTCACCAAATCTCTGGTACCAAAAATATCTGGATGACCAGCCAATGCGGAGCAATGGACTTCAGACATCACTCTCTTTCTCCACTGGTCCGGAACATACAATCTTCCCATAGGGCAAAACTCAGGTTTATCCTCATAAAATTCCTCCAGGGCACGTCTCAAATCGGGCGAAATGGCAGAAAGAACTACCCCCTCACCTAGGATAGTAGTAGGCTCGGTCACATTAAGAGAATCAGCAAAGAAACTCCTAGAAAGGGCGTCTGCCTTAACATTCTTAGTGCCCGGAAGAAAAGAGACCACAAAATTAAAACGCGTGAAAAACAAGGCCCATCTAGCCTGTCTAGGATTCAAGCGTTTAGCCGACTCCAGATAAGTCAGATTCTTGTGATCGGTGAGGACCACAAAGTGGTGTCTAGCTCCCTCCAACCAATGTCTCCACTCCTCAAATGCCCATTTCATGGCCAACAATTCCCGAGTCCCTACGTCATAGTTGCATTCAGATGGGGAGAACTTTCGAGAAAAGAAGGCACAGGAATTCATCTTAGAAGTCACAGGGTCTTTTTGGGACAAAACAACTCCTGCACCAATCTCAGAAGCGTCTACCTCCACTTGAAATGGAAGTGAGACATCAGGTTGCCGTAAAACTGGAGCTGAAGTAAACCTCCGCTTAAGCTCCTGAAATGCTGAGACAGCCTCAGGAGATCAATTCAGCACATCAGCTCCCTTCTTGGTCAGATCAGTCAGTGGTTTGACAATACTAGAAAAATTACCTATAAATTTGCGATAGAAATTAGCAAAACCCAAAAACTTCTGAACAGCCTTCAAAGAAGTAGGCTGAACCCAATCATAAATGGCCTGTACCTTGGCCGGGTCCATTTAAATAGTCGATGGAGATAAGATAAATGCCAAAAATGAAATCCTCTGTACACCAAAGTGATATTTCGATCCCTTAACAAACAGGGAATTCTCCCTCAAAATCCGAAACACAGTCCGGACATGTTCCACATGGGAATCCCAATCATTAGAAAAGGTCAAAATATCATCCAGATAGATGATCAAAAACTTATCCACAAAGTCTCAGAAAATATCATTCATAAAGGACTGGAAGACAGAAGGGGCATTGGAGAGCCCAAATGGCATCACCAGGTACTCAAAATGTCCCTCCGGAGTATTAAACGCCATCTTCCATTCATCCCCGTGCTTGATGCGAATAAGATTATGCGCCCCCCTGAGGTCAAGCTTAGTAAACCAGCAGGCACTCTTAACTCTGGAGAATAAATCAAACATCAGAAGTAACGGGTACTGATATTTAACCGTCATCTTGTTAAGGGAACGATAATCAATACACGGTCTTAATGAACCATCTTTCTTGGCCACAAAAAAAAACCCAGCACCTAAAGGTGACGAGGATGGTCTAATATGACCCTTCTCCAACGACTCCTTAATATAGGATCGCATAGCATCATGTTCGGGTACAGATAAGTTAAAAAACCCACCCTTGGGAACTTTACACCCAGGCATCAACTCAATTGCACAGTCATAACTCCTATGAGGGGGCAAAGACACAGACTTACTCTCACTAAATACATCAGAGAATTCAGCCAGATAATCAGGAATATCATGAGACTGAGGAGAGGTGGAGAAAACAGGAGCGTCCCTAAGAACACACTGACAACCCCAACTCACCACAGACACAGATTTCCAATCCAAAACTGGGTTATGAGTTTGCAACCAGGGGAACCCCAGAACAATAGTGTCATGCAAATTATGCAGCACCAAAAATTTACAATTTTCCTGGTGGTCAGGGGAAACTCGCATTATCTCCGCCAACGGATTGGCATCAATACCCCTCAAAGGAATAGGTGTCTGCAGAGGCGTCATGGACAAACCACAACGTTTAGCAAAGTCCAAATCCATCAGATTCAGAGCTGCTCCTGAATCCACAAAAGCCTTAGTGGAAAATGTGGACAAGGAGCAGATCAAAGTAATTGCCAAACGGAACTTAGGTTGTATACTGCCCACAGCAAATGTGTGTGCAAAACGTTTCTCTCGTTTAGGGCAGACAGAAATAGTATGAGAGGCGTCTCCACAGAAAAAACACAGCTTATTATGCCTTCTAAACTCCTGACGTTGCACCCTAAACAAAACCCCATCACATTGCATAGGTTCAGACATTTGTTCAAAAGGTGGCAGCGCCTCCCGTGTATTTTTACGTTCACGTAAACACCGATCAACTTGAATGGCTAATGCCATAGAGCCATCCAGACCAGAGGGAACAGGAAATCCCACCATAACATCTTTTACGGTCTCTGATAAACCTTTCCGAAAGAGGGCTGCCAATGTACTATCATTCCATGTAGTAAGGACCGCCCACTTTCGGAATTTTTGACAATATAACTCTGCAGGATCCTGACCCTGGTTTAATGCCAACAGGGTTCTATCAGCTTGATCAATGAAATTAGGTTCATCATACAACAGCCCCAAGGCCTGAAAAAATGCATCCACATTAGTCAGAATAGGATTTTCAGGTGTCAGAGAAACGCCCAATCCTGGGGATCGCCGCACAGCAAGGAGATGACAATTTTAACCTGCTGCGCAGAGCTTCCCGATAAGTTAGGCTTCAAGGCAAGAAATAATTTACAATTATACTTAAAATTCAAAAATTTAGACCGATCCCCAGAAAACACATCAGGAGTGGGGATTTTGGGTTCAACAGCATGTGATTGAGCGAGATAGGCGGAAATTCCCCGCACTTCAGCAGCAAGCTGCTCCACACGATCTGACAATTGCTTAATCTCCATTAAGGAAAAAATCATCCTACGGCCCCAGAGAAAGAGGAAAAAATGCATATAAAAAAAAAATGCTGACACTTTTTCTTTTTTTTTTCTCCTGCTTTTGAGTACCCTAGAATCTGCGATATGGCTGGTAATTCTGTTATGAACGGGTAGCCGAGGAGAAAATAAAAAACAACAAAAGCTAAGTCTCAGAAAACCAAGAGGTTGGTAACTATGCAGACTGCAGACCCCTGATCCTAACACGCAACTAGCAGCAGTCGTGGAGCGTTCCTACGGTGGTCCTAGACGCCTCGTCACAACCGGAGAACTGAATAAGCCTAAAGCAGGAAAAGAGGAAAACTAACTGCCCCAGAGCAGACCCCAAAGGAGAGACAGCCACCCACATGTATTGATGGTGGAAAAAGATGAAAACACAAGCAAAGGCAGGAAAATAGGCTGAGCAAACGATGGGGCCAAACTAACTAGAAAGGACAAGAAAGGAAAGACACTGTCTGCAGTTTGCCAAAAAACTGCAAAATGTCCAACACAACTGATAGCAAATTTAACCCTGAAGTCACTAGACTTCTCCCACTATATCAGCACTCTGAAATATTATGAGACAGAGCAAAAAGAGGCCAATCTAATAAGGGACAAAAAAACGCAATTGGGCAAATAAGAGTGGAAATTCAGCACAGCCCAGCCGGGCTGGCTGACCACACAAAAAACTGAAAAGACCAACAAGAGCAAGTGTGAACATTAGCAAAAAACAAACTTATCTTGAGAAGACTGGAACAGAGCTGAGTCCTAGACCTGAGAAGCAGACTGAATCACCAGCACCAGGATAGGGCATCGGCTGTCTTATATCCAGTCTGATACTCCAGAGATCCAATCATTATCTTCCTCACCAGGTGGCAGATCACTACCACTTAAACCAACCTTACTACCTCCTGTCACCACCAGAGGGAGAACGGAAGGGGAACTCTCAACTAGTGGAGCAGAAAATGAGCTCATACCAGGGCAGGCCTTGCATTCAATTCATAGGCTAACAGTATGGCAGTACCAAAAGAATGTGAACTTGGTTTTCCTGTGGCTATCCACTACGTGGGTTCAAAGGCTTATTGGGGTGCATGTGAATTTGGTGCAGGGCAGGCCTTGCATTCAATGCATAGGCTAACAGTATGGCAGTACCAAAAGAATAATGTGAACTTGGTTTTCCTGTGGCCATCCAGGGTTATTATTGAGGTGCGTGTAACTTTGTGGCAAGATGGGCCTTGCATTCAATGCATAGGCTAACAGTATGACAGAACCCAATAAATAATGTGAACTTGGTTTTCCTGTGGCCATCCAGTACATGGGTACAAAGGCTTATTTGTGTGCATGAGGCTTTTTGGCAGGGCGGGCCTTGCATTCAATGCATAGGATAACAGCATGGCAGTACCAAATGAAAAATAATGGGAACTTTTGTTTCATGTGGCCATCCAGTACGTGGGTTCAATGGCTTTTTGGGGTGCATGTGAGTTTGGTGCAGGGCAGGCCTTGCATTGAATGCACAGACTAACAGTATGGCAGTACCAAATGAAAAATAATGGGAACTTTGGTTTCATGTGGCTATCCAGGACATCTGTTCCAAGGGTTATTGGGGTGCGTGTACCTTTGGGGCAAGGCAGCCCTTGCATTCAATGCATAGGCAAACACTATGGGAGACCCACTTTCTTATAATGGGAACATATTTTCAGGAGGCCCTCCTGTACATCTTGTGAAAGAGGTATTGGGGTGCGTCCTAATTTTTTGCAGCCCAGCCACTCAATACATAGGCAATAACAGTATAGGAGACCCACTGCTTAATAATGTCCCTTTAAGAATAGTAATGCCGACTGATGCCCCTATAAAAATAGGCTTTGTGACTTTAAGGCCGGGATCACACATGCGAGGAATGTGGCCTAGTCTCGCATGTTAATATCCGGCACTGCCGCCGGCACTCAGGAGTGGAGCCTGCGGCTGCTTGTATTGCCATGCGGCCGCACGCTCCGATCCGAGTGCCGGGTATTAGCATGAAAGACTCGGCCATATTCCTCACATGTGTGATCCCGGCCTAAGAGTCACTCCTTCATAAATGAAGCAAGATGTGTCTGATGATGTGTCACAGACCACATGGCCAGCTAAGGTTGTTAAATGCTACGATGACATTTCCCAGTAAATGCATTTGTATTGGTTGAAAGCAATGGTAACATTGAAAAGCGCATCAAAAACGCTACGTGTGAACATAACCAAAGTGGTGGAGGACCATTTTTTGGGGGGGGTTATTTATTTTGCCTTACATACAAATTATTACACTGGAAAGGATATCCCTTAACATATTTCGCTGTAAAATTCATTTTGGTTTTGTTCTTGCATGTTTTACTTTGCACCTGTAAAAGTGGCATCACACTCTAACAACATTGGTCACAGCAGTGACCTAGGAGTCGGAAATGCTTCCAGGGGCCTTCCCAATGTCATTTGTGCACTGTTCCCATAAATTTCTGATGTTGATACCCTAGAAAGACCTCGGGGGGGAGGTTTCGGCAAAAAAGCTCAATCGAGCGATGAAAGGACTTAGCCTCTGGAGTGGCTTGCTGCTGATCAGCCTGCATTGCTATTGCTGGCCCAGAGGTGGTAGCAACAGCCAGACCCACAGAGCTTGTCTGAGAAAAGCGTCGGCAACGACGGGGCTGCTGAGCAAGCTCCTCTGCGGTCGATGGAGAATGAGACCGCAGAATGTGAGGCTCTGGATTCCTGCTGTGCCGCTGCAGGATCCTGACGCCTAACAAATTTCTATATGTAGGTGTATTTTAACTTCACTGGGTAGTTTTTAACATTTCGATTTCTTATAAAAATATTATGTAGAAAAGGAGAAAGCTTTGTTTGTAGAATACGTGCACCCAATGGGCAACATTTGGTAAGCAGAACTGGTGTTGTGCGATTGCATGTGAATGCTGATGTGGACAATTGCTCTACACTTGTCTAGCTATTCATTAGTCATCTAGTTAATTTTACCAGACTTTTTATTTCAAAGGGAACCTGTCAGGTCCCCAGGCTCTCCAAACTAGCCGCATTCACCTATGTATGAGCAAATTCTCTGCCTAACCAGCCCTGTATAATGTTACTGAGTGAAAACAAGGTATAAAAAAAGTATAATGTCCCTGTTTGCTATGCCAGTGAGAGCTTTGACTAGTCGATGGGGCATTAGTTGCCCCAGATCAGTCAGCACTCTTTCCATGTTATCACGCCCCTGTAAGCATGATAACTAAATTCGCACGAGTGGCATCATAGCCGCTAATGCAAATCTAGCGCATGCGTGAGGCTTATTCCGGCAGCGTCACTGCGTCTCAGAAGCCAGTTGTACACTTCACGGATTCAGAGGCTCACTGAGCATGACCGAAAGCCACCTTCTAAACTTCCGGGCATGCGCAATGTGTGGGTGTGATAGCAAGAAAAGAGGGCTGACTAGTATGAGCAAATAACACCCCATTGAATAGTCAAAGCTCTCATTAGCATAGAGAAAGGGGTCATTATAAATACCTTTTTATACCATGTTTTCACTCAATAACGTTACACTGGGCTGGTTAGGCACAAAATTTGCTCATACAAAGGTGAATGCTACTGGGTTGGAGGGCATGGATGACCTTACAGGTTCCCTTTAATAGCTATAATAAAAGAAATACTACCTTTGCATTACATTTAATTTGTATAGTAGATTATCAGAATAATATATGTTGGGTCAAGAATGCTCATATATCACAAAAAGAAAAGAGTGATACCCCAACAATAATTCCGTGAGGTCCTCAATCCCTCAATTTCTAATGATGTTTTGTGTTTGAAGCATGCTGTACAGTGCCCTTCTTAACAACATCATCCGTAATGTTCATTTATCAGGTGTATATGGCATAATGGGATGGTGTTTAGAAATTCTTTTTGCCGTACGGTATTCTTAATGCCTCCACACAATCTCCATTTGTCAGGGGATTTAGATCTCAGCTGTGTTTAGTTTTTAGGGCTTGAGAACAAGTCGACCCTATGGGCAGACACCTAATGATATAATTTTTGCAGAGTGAAAAGATTTGACTGCCCTCTATCAACCTTCATGCAGACAGTTCCTTTGAATACAGTAATGGAAGACAATATAAAAAGCATAAATCTCCACTAACTTCAAGGGTTCCAGGAAACTGACTCCTTAAATGCAGTTTCAGAAAAACTTGGCATGGTGACAAAAGCTTTTGGGCTATTAATTTACCTAACACTAGCCAAAAATAACTAGTCTATATGTGTCTCTTGATTTGTTTTGAAATCCATTCAAAAGTGAAAAGAAGCTAAAAAGTTAGAGATTCAGAAATCTGAAATGGAAGACTGAAGAAAGTAAGAATAGTCTTATTCTTTATCTTATGCAAAAAGGCTTTAAAAGCAGAACTTGGTTTTGAGTTTTGAGTAATTTAAGCTGAACACTGAAGCAAAAAATAAATCCAATATGTTTACTAGTTACTTATGACTCTCAGTAGGTTTAATTAATAGCAAAATTAAACTACCCTTATAGGAACTTCAAGGAGCATGACTGAGATATTAGAGGGAGGAATATTAGATTTTTAACCAAAATAGTCGCAGAGATTAATGTGACCACTTACTTGTATTGTGGAATATTCTTAAATATTTAACTCCTATCTTCTCCGATAATCCAGATTTTTATATATTTCTGATGTTGTACAATATTTATGCATCAACCAACATCATTGCGTCTTCACAAATTGTAAAAGTAAGAAATAAAGCTATTATTTTGATGCCTGTGCCAGGGTAGAATGTAAGGCTTTATTTTTCACATTTTCTGCCTGTATTATCTGCCTCAAAAGTATTCTTCTAAAGAATCCACTGTATGACATATGTCAGCCATTGACTTCCATCATAAAATACAACAAAAACCATAGTAACCATGGTATACTTTCTATAATTATGCCCCACAGCATAGAAAAGTATGATAGACCACTCTTTTCTAAAAAGTGAAAAAAAAGGTATGCCAACAAATACTGGCTCAGCATATGCCTAAGGGCACAGTCAGACGGCCGTATAAATGTGACCGATATCAGACCACAATGTACGGACTGGCCGGCGGCTCTCTGGACCAGAGTGTGGCAGCTGCTTATGAATATGTGGAGCTGTCACACTTGGGATGGTAGAGCCATCAACCTGTCTGAACACTGTGGTCCAATCTCGGTACAATTTATATGACAGTCTGACTGCAACCTAAACGACACCATTTTGATTATGTCAAAAAGAGAATCTGTCATTTGCTTAAAAAATTTAGTTAAATACTTTGCAAAAATACATTAGCATCCTTATTTTGCCACTCTTTTTCATTTTGCCCTACATCATTCCATTGCAGAAATATTCGTATTCATTGTTTTTGTAGAGCAGTATGTGAAATCTCTGTTTTGCAGTCCAAGTGGACAATTTTTCAATCTTTTCTGGGGGTGTGTGCTATCACCCCTCTTTCTGAACATTGCCAATTACAGTTTTGCAGCATCTAAGTCTGATAGACTGCTAGATCAGCTGTCGAGCTGTGAATCATCTGGGAGAGGTAAAAGCGTACACTAACAGAGAAGACTCTAAAAAATGTCCAGATGAACTGCAAAGCACAAATTACACGTAAACAACACATATTAATAGCTCTGCAATGGAGTGATGCAGAGCAAAACTGAAAGGAGTATCAGAATGAGGTAAGCTCAAGGATTTTTATTTAACTCAATTTTTTTAGCAAGTGACATGTCTTCTTTAAGCTGACAGATGGCTTTACACTAAAACAAGATCCAGTAATTTAAATGGACACTGTCATGACATAATATTTCAATGCAAAAAATGTTACTTTCTGTAAAAATAGTTAAAAATTTATGTTTGATAGGTGTGTCCTTTCTGAGTATCTTGATGTCCACAGTCTGTTGTTAAGACTGACCCCAGTATAGTAAGTGACAAGCAGGACTGATTAAAGGAAGTGGAAAAGTGTCCTTAGAAGCCTGATCCTGCTCTCAGCATATTTGCAGCTTCTGGACCTCCTTGCTGAGCAGAGTCTCAGCACAGCACAGAGTATGAAAGCTGCTGAACATTTTTCTGAATTTTTAGACTGATTTCATCAGTCATTCATGTTTTGTTCAGATCTCCCCTTCTCTCCTACACCTTTTTGTTTTGTGTAGTAAGAAAGCTTAGTTACAGTTGTGCTCTTCCTGGACCAGTCTCTATATCATTGCTTTACCGCCAATTATGTAATTCACTCATCCTTTGCCACTTCAGAAGTGAGGGAAAATGGTTAAATATGATATCAATATCTAAAACCTGGGACTTTCATAGGTAAAGATACCTTGTTGGGGATGTTATAAAATCCAGACAGGCTGAGAACATCCCACAAACAGCCCCCACATGGGTTTGGGTCCTTGTCAGTCCTTGGAAGACATAGTTTGGTTTGCTGTGGAGGTTATCTCCATTTTCTCAATCAAAGTGCTTCCCTTCACTAAGCTTTGAGCTATTTCTGTGACCAGGTTACATAAGTTTCTTTCACTATCCCTTTTTATTCAATGTAATTGTACATATCGTATTGTTTTAATCCCATTCTGTATCATCTTGTATATTTTTATACACACTGCCTATTTTTCTGTATTACTTATAAAATTAAACAGCTCTGTTCCTCTTGCTCTGCAAACCGCACCCCTGAAGCTATACGCTACCTGTAACAAGTGTCATGTTGGAAAAAAATGTATATGTATCTGAGAATTATTAATAACTTGTTTACAGATTTATCCCCTAAAATTCAATTTTATTCAGCTATGATTAAAGCCAAAACACGAAATACCCCGATAATGTAAATAACCAAAAAAGAAAACATACAATTTTTGAGTGCATAATCAGATAGTTTCAATAGTGTGGTGTATAATGCAGACAGAAGGCTGCTGCATAATATGCTAAGTTAACTATTCAACTACATCTTCTTTTGCAGCTGGTAACAGAGATCAAGAACTCAGACATAAATATTCAGTTTGCCCCTGTACTTATCCCCTGCCTTCAGGGGAGGTTGGCACCCCAAACCAAACACACAATATGATGCCCCCACTCATCAGCCGCCATCTATATATTACCATCAACCTGTATTACAATGTGATATATATAACATTTAAGTGAATCAACACTATCCCAAAATATCCCATTAGATCCACATTGAAAACAATTAATATTGAAAACAAGTAATACAACACTAAGATGTATTAATTCTGTATAGGACAGAAAAGATATTCCCCTTGTAAATACTTCAGCATAACATCCTAAAAAGACCATCCATTAAGAGATTCACATCTCTATCCAGAGGTCAATTCGTCCCCTCAATAAACAAATCAATATCAGAAAGCATATGTCAAGCCATTTTTAAAACTTATATGTCTACATGTTGTCTTCAATATGGTGAAAGGGAATGTCCAGTGCCTTGAAGCATTTCCCCTTTAAGGATGCAAGTTCATCAGGAGGATAATTTATATATGAGCACGTTAATGATTAGATGTCCCCTTAATGATGTCCAATCGAACTGTATAAACGATTGGTGGTGGCAGCAAGTAGTCGTTCCGGTGTTTTTATTTTGGAGCTGACAGTGACCATACGGGGGTATATACATATGTTCCATGCGTTGGATTTGGAGGTGTATATACCATACACTCACTGTTAATTCACTAATAACTGTCCTAGTTGTGGAAGCAGCCACGGTCTTGTCCATCCCTCATTAAACAAATGCGTAATTGTCCTGATGATTGGAGGCAGCAAAGTTGCGTTACCTTGACAATTGGTGGCAGCGGTGGGATCTGTGGGATCTCTCTGGTATCATCTGTGACCAAGTAGTGACAGTGGTGGGTTGCACTCACCCTCCACCCCCTAGCTGTTTACCTGTGACAACATGGATTGCTGCTGTGTATGTTCTGCAGACTAAATCAGATATACTGATCAACAAACCTTTTTGCTATGTATTATATACATACCAAAATATTGGCATAAAATGTATAAAACATGACATCTTCCAAATTTTCCAGCAATTTCATCAGTTTTACTCATAATTTTGCCACTAGTAACACTTAAGGTATTTGCAACTTTATATTTTGTAGGAGGATGACAAAGGGCAACATCTGCAAGTAATGTTTGTATGTAGTGCCCATGTTTGTGTGGGTTTCCTCTAGGAATTCTGGTTCAATTCAATATTACACTCTAAAAACAAACTAAGAAGTTATTATTAAATTAACAATTATGTTTGTGCATATAAAATAGAAAATATATATTGTAACTCATTAGCCACAGAGTCTTATGTGCAACATCGTGGTATATGTTTATGCTATGCTTCACAATACACAGTGCATATTAGATATGATTGGTGAACTCTTATGGACATTCTGAATAAAAATGATAATATCATGAAATTATTAAATGAGCATTTTATGAGTCCAGCTAAAGAGTGAGAAAGCTCATGAGTGCAAATGTATTCAATATCTTCCAGCCAGTCTGACAGCTGCAGGTTACAATGAGCAGTTAGATTTCAGCAACTGTCAGTCATCTTAGGTGCGACGTCAGTGAAAAAAGGAAGGATCTCACCCAATAAATGACCAGCGTCAGATCCATAAGTCCTTCTCACTTCCCTTCTCCCTACACTTTTTGTGGTTAACTCATCAGGGGAGTGATCGGGCATTCTGTAGTGCCATGTCGCTATAGAAAATTGCCGCTGGACAAGCTGCTTACCCGTCTATCTTTATAGCATGCGCCATGTAGGAACACTTCCTGTCCTGACAGGAAGCGCTCACAAAGGAACTGAGAGAATCCGGTCTGTGGACCGCACTGGAACGCTAAGGCACACATTGCGCATGCAAGTTCCCTAAAGGCAATGTACCGATGTTTTTCCTCATCAAGCAGGCATGTAAACTGCTCTGCCCCTTGGTACATCCACTGTATGCAGTGAAAAACCTCCGCATTCACTCCTAGTTATATGACATATGTGAATATGCTGGGGAATGCCGTAATTAACCCCAGAATTGGGGATACCATCAGACAGTGTACAAGTTTCTCAATAAGGCATTCTTTTCATGAATGGGATTCAGAGGAAAGTAAAAACGCATTATACGGGAGTCATCATAGAGAAAATATCCAACCACAAAAGGTGTAAAAAAAATTTTTTGCAAAAATGTTTTTTACATATTCTTTCATAAATGTAGCCAAAAAAGATTCATATGTACGACACACGCCATTAGAGTATGTAAAAGAAGAAGAGAAAGAAATGACAATATCGAATACGGTGGGGGCTAGCAGGGCCCTAGTGTGCCCTCACTAATAATTCCCTACCTCATGTGGAGGTTGGCACCCTGGAACCTGCGCAGTGGCACCCCCACTCAACGTCGGCTCTCCCTATCTACCTAACCCTATTTAAACCTAAATCTAAAGTAAAGAAAAAAAAGAGAGTTGGTCATTAAGACCTGTTGGATGAATAGTTTTGAGCCAGAAGATCCACTTGCAATCTCTTTGTAGGATCAACTGGTCCCAGTTACACCCCTCAATGGGGAAAGAATCCTGTCAATCAACATAAAATTAATCTTCTTGGAGTCTCCTTGGTGAAAATTATTTATATGACTAGCAATCGCTTTGTCTCTATAATTAGCTATGTCTCTTAGGTGTTCACACACTCTTGGCCTAAACTCTCTTCTTGTCTTCCCTATATACTCAAAGCCACAGTCACATGTTGCCTTGTAGATGATGCCTTCAGTCTGACAGTTAATGCCATAGGGAGAGCCGACTTTGAGTGAGGGCGCCACTGCGCAGGTTCTAGGGTGCCAACCTCCGCATGAGGTAGGGAATTATTAGTGAAGCCATTTATATTGATACACCTAAATAAAATGGGAATTGTTGGTGACCCAGATCGGCACCCTAAATTTGCAGAATGGGCAAAACAAAAATTGGAACAGGACCCTCAGTTTACACAGAAGATTATTTTCAGTGATGAGGCAAACTTTTTTGGGAGGGTCATTTATATGGATACACCTAAATAAAATGGGAATGGGAATGGTGACAGTTTTCTTGCATAGGGTGTCTTGCATTGAAATCTGCTGCAATGACGCGGGTACTGCGTTCACCAGACATCAACACAATTTCCATCCACTCCTCACGTGTTAACCTCTGCGACATGTCAATGGCTGTAAACAAAGAGAAACTTGTAAACAACTCATGAAAGAATAGTTATGTTAAAACCAAGCACACCATTGTTTTTCTTGTGAAATTCTCAATGTTTGATGTGTCACATGACCCTCTTCCCATTGAAAAAAATAAAGTAGGATCCAAAATGGCCAACTTCAAAATGGCCACCATGGTTAGCACCAATCTTGAAAAGTTTTTCCCCTCCCATATACTAATGTGCCACCAGCAGGAAGTTGATATCACCAACCATTCCCATTTTATTTACGTGTATCCATATAAATGGCCCACCCTGTATATTTAACCCCTTAGCGACAGAGCCAGTTTGCAGCTTAATGACCAGGCCAATTTTTACAATTCTGACCACTGTCCCTTTATGAGGTTATAACTCTGGAACGCTTTAATGGATCCTGCTGATTCTGAGACTGTTTTTTCGTGACATATTGTACTTCATGTTAGTGGTAAAATTTCTTCGATAAGTCTTGTGTTTATTTATGAAATATATTTTGCAATTTTAAAACTTTAAATTTTTATGCCCTTAAATCAGAGAGATGTGTCACATAAATTTCTTAATAAATAACATTTCCCACATGTCTACTTTACATCAGCACAATTTTGGATGCAAAATTTTTTTTTGTTAGGAAGTTATAAGGGTTAAAAGTTGACCAGCGATTTCTCATTTTTACAACAAAATTTACAAAGCCATTTTTTTTAGGGACCACATCATATTTAAAGTCATTTTGAGGGGTGTACATGACAGAAAATACCCAAAAGTGGCACCATTCTAAAAACTAGACCCCTCAAGGTGCTCAAAACCACATTCAAGAAGTTTATTAACCCTTTAAGTGCTTCACAGGAACGAAAGCAATGTGGATGGAAAAAATTAACATTTAACTTCTTTTTGGAAAAAAATTACTTCAGAGCCAATTTTTTTTATTTTCACAAGTGTTAAAAGAGAAAATCAACCACAAAATTTGTTGTACAATTTCTCCTGAATACGCCGATACCCCATATGTGGGGGTAAACCCCTTTTTCAGCACACGGCAGAGCTCGCAAGGGATGGAGCACCGTTTGACTTTTTCAACGCAGAATTGGCTGGAATTAAGATCGGATGCCATGTTGCGTTCGGAGAGCCCTTAATGTGCCTAAACAGTGGAAAACTCCAACAAGTGACCCCATTTTGGAAACTAGACCCATTAAGGAACTTATCTAGATGTGTTGTGAGCACTTTGAACCTTCAAGTGCTTCACAGAAGTTTATAACGTAGAGCCGTGAAAATAAGAAATCCATTTTTTTTCCACAAAAATGATCTTTTCACCCCCAAATTTTTATTTTTACAAGGGTAACAGGAGAAATCATACCCCCACAGTTATTATGCGATTTGTCCTGAGTACGCTGATACCCCATATGTGGAGAGGAACCACTGTTTGGGTGCATGGGAGAGCTTGGAAGGGAAGGAATGCCATTTTGGAATGCAGACTTTGATGGAATGGTCTGCGGGCATCATGTTGCGTTTGCAGAGCCCCTGATGGGCCTAAACAGTGGAAACCCCCAACAAGTGACTCCATTTTGGAAACTAGACCCATGAAGGAGCTTATCTAGATGTGTGGTGAGCACTTTGAACCTTCAAGTGCTTCACAGAAGTTTATAACGTAGAGCCGTGAAAATAAGAAATCCATTTTTTTTTCCACAAAAATGATCTTTTCACCCCCAAATTTTTATTTTTACAAGGGTAACAGGAGAAATCATACCCCCACAGTTATTATGAAATTTGTCCTGAGTACGCTGATACCCCATATGTGGGGAGGAACCACTGTTTGGGTGCATGGGAGAGCTTGGAAGGGAAGGAGTGCCATTTTGGAATGCAGACTTTGATGGAATGGTCTGCGGGCATCATGTTGCGTTTGCAGAGCCCCTGATGGGCCTAAACAGTGGAAACCCCAAATGGGCCTATAATATTTTTTTTATTTCATTATGTGTGCCTATATAAGGGGGTGATAAACGGGGGGGTTATGTACTATTTTTATTATTTTGATCACTATGATCGTTTATCATAGTGATCAAAATAATGAATGGAATCTGCCAGCCGGAGCCAGCAGATTCCCGGCGGGCGCACTGCGCATGCGCCCACCATTTTCAAGATGGCGGCGCCCATCGGATGACGCCGGCGGGCGCGGGACCACCGGGAGGGGATGGAGGACAAGGGAGAGGTACCGGGAGGGGACCGGGGGGATCGGGGACCCTATTTCTCTATCCTCTGATGTGCGATCACATCAGAGGAAAGAGAAATTAAATGTAAAATCGCGGCTTTTTTTTTTTTTGCGGTCGCCGTTATAGGGTTAATAACAGCGATCGCAAAAGCGGGGGTCGGTAAAAACCGACCGATTCATGTTCTCTGGGGTCTCGGCTACCCCTGGCAGCCGAGACCCCGGAGAAAATCCGACACTGGGGGGCGCTATTCACTTAAATCACAGCGCCGTGAATTAACGGCGCTGTGGTTTAAGTACCCTTAATTAACGCCGTTAAAAGGCGTATCGGCGGTCGTTAAGGGGTTAAACTGTTCTGTTGTTGTTTTTATGTTATTTATTATAGCATTTTTCTGTCAAGTAGGTAGAATTTTTTAAAACCTTTATGTCAGTTTACAAAAAAAATTAACAACTCTTCTTAGTAGATTTGTGTTATGAATGAGTCACCGAGGTGGAAAAAACAAAAACAAGCTAAGCCCCAGAAAACCAGAGAGGTTGGTAAATAAGCGGATTGCAGACCCCTGATCCTATCCACACAACTAGCAGTAGCCGTGGAGTGTACCTACGATGATCCTAGATGCCTCGTCACAGCCACAGAACTAAATAAGCCTAAAGCAAGAAAAGGGGAAATCTAAACTGCCCCAATAGACAGCCCCCAAACATGTATTGTCAGTGAGACAAGATGAAAACACAAACACAGATAGAAAAATAGGCTGAGCAAACGATGGGGCCCACACTAACTGTTAAGGGGGAAAATATATGCCTACATCCAAAGGCAGGACTGCGGGCCTTGACAGAAGTATACGAGAGGTCCACTCAAAATGAAGCTAACGGAACACCGGTCAGACACCACAAAGCCATACAAGAATTAATGGAGTCCTTGTTGATGCCAGGAAGAGTTGCGGTGGTAAAAGTAAAAGCACACACACTGGAGACACTTCAAGGGAAGCAGTGGGCAACAGACTAGCTGAAGTAACAGCAAAAGAAGCAGTAGTAATACCGGTTGACACGGAAACAGAGGAAAAGGGATAACCCTGGAAAAAAATGTTCTGACACTTCAGAAACAAGTATCCAAGGAAGAAAAGAAGAAATGGACCTAAGATGAAGTTATACAGGATGAAATACGCCTAAGGATGAACAAGGAAATTTTAAGGCTTCGAACAAAACTCTACATACTTGATGCTATACAGGAAACAGGGGAGTCATAGCGTAAGAGTTTAGTCTTTCCCTTGGGTCACACACACGCACAAATACACACACATAATAGCAGGTCCAGCAAAACTCAGCCCTATAAGATCCTACTTGCAAATATTCACAGTTTAGGATTATATTTTGTTCTTTATAATTGCCTATATGTTGACTAAGTTTAAAAACATGTGACTAAAATGCATTTTCGAGTCTTTTCATCCATCCCAGATCCTGAGGACCTAGGAGCCCACCAGATCCTGCCCGGTGACTGAGTCCTCATCGCCAACAGGGCCAACAGACGTACCCTTGAACCTAGAGATGACAGCCTGTTCCAAGTCCTGTCAACTATCGCAGCAGTCCATGGGTCCACGCTTCCCACTGCAAGGAGATGCCAGATCCAGAGTCCAGTAGCAGCTGCCACTCTTCATCCATCTGGCACTTATCCTTTTCCTAGCTCAAGGGGTAGTCAGTCACCAAGGGGTAGTCACTCATGAGAAGGGCATTCTGACTTTCTGGTATAATGTCTCCACCCCAAGAGTAACATATCAATTTGACTACTGTCTCACAATAAGAATGTCCAGGCCCTGCAGCGAAGGGACAAATGGGTAATAAGCCTATTAAGCCGCATGACCCTGTCCAAAGCCCATTTTAAGGGTCAGAGTGGCCTTCCAGATTCAATACTCCCTGTCACTGCCGCTCACTGCCCCAAGGAGGGATGCATAGTTCTGTACCTTACTATGGACAACCCTTCAGAGAATGAGCAAGGGTTATATGTACTAGGCTCAAGTACTAAACTTGGAAGGGAAAATGGTGGCAAAAAAGGTAAATTTTGGCTAAGAAGCATAGATACCAGTGGGGGCACACAGGGAGCACCTGACAAATTCAAAGTCGAGAACGAGACAATAGTTGTGTTTAAATGTACCATCACCGTAAATAAGAATGCAAAGCGGATAAACTATTTATACAATAATCAACAACGGTTTATAAAATATACTGGGGATGTCACAAAGGCAATTATTGACCCATTAAGTTTACAATAGTTATTTTATGTCCTTTGATCATATTTTCCTTAATTCTATGCTGTATAGCTCCATGTCTAAAGAAAATGATAATGACTATGCATGCCGATTTTGAAGATCCCCTGTATGAAAGATGTCCCAATGAAAACATGCAAGCACCACCTCCGGAATATGCCTGCCTGAAGCAAACCAACGAGGGATAGTCCAGGATCTGACTTCCTCCTGTGCAAAGTCCGTTAGGAGGGGGTCCATCTACTAGAGATGGGTCGTCTCGTATACACGGTGAAGATTAGTTAGTTAGGTTCCAGCACTGTTGAGATAGGTAGGCCGGGAGGACAGATCGATAGGTCCGACGAGATTAGGATTTTGATTTTGCATATTTCCAAAGGAGGGACTGTTAAGGGGGAAAATATATGGCATATGAATATATACAAGAATCAAAACTGTACCACTATATAGACACTTTGCTGAGTATTGGGATCATGTTGCTTTAAGATACTTCAGATTTTCTGAGAATTGTTTTCTGTATTGTATAACCCACCTAGGCTTCATGCAATACTGGGTGGACTGGGTGGACTAGGGTGGATCGGGCTAGAAGACAATAATTATGTACATAATGATTATGTAGCGATATGGGAACATATGAGATCCCACGAGATCAATACTAATTTACTATTTGGGGTAAACAGTAATTTGGAAATGCACCCATGATGTAACACAATGATTTCTGTTATAAAAACTGTACACCTTGGATTAAAGATAGAGAAGAATCATATTGACATGATACACCTTGTCTTGTGTATTCTTTTCTCCGTGCACGTAAAATCTCTGCCAGAGATCCAATTCGGCCACAGACAATTAAGACGGGCCACACCCTAGTGTGGCAGAATCCTCAGAATCAACATAACTAGAAAGGACAGGAAAGGAAAGATGCTGTCTGTAATCACGCACAAAACCCTGCCAAAAAATGTCCACCACTTTCTGATAACAAAAACCCTGAAGTCGCTGGACTTCAATTCCCTATATCAGCACTCTGGTATATTCTGAAGACCAAGCAAAAAGAGGCCAATCTGATCAGAGACAAAAAACAAACTGGCATAAACAGAGAAATAAGAATGGAAATTCAGCACAGCCCCAGCAGGGGCTGGCTGACCACAAAAACTGAGCAAACCAGACTAAATCTCATGTGAAAAAATAGCAGAGAACACTTAGCTTGAGAAGGCAGGAACAGAACTGGAAACCAGAACCTCAGGGCAGGAAAAAATCACCAGCACAATATTAGGGAGTCGGCTGTCTTAAATCCAGTCAGAGACTCCTGATGTCCAATCACAGTCCTCCTCCTCACGTGGCTGGTCTCTGCCATTTAGATCAGCTTCATTACCTGCTGTCACCACCAGAGGGAGCCCAGATGGAGAACTCATGACTCCTCTGTCAACACAGCCAGCTCCACCACCCTCACCAGAAGCCAGAGGTAAACCAGAAAATGAGTTCACAACAGTACCTCCCCTTGAGGAGGGATCACCGAACCCTCATCCACGCCACCAGGCCGATCAGAATGGGCCCGGTGAAAAGCACGAACCAATCTATCGGCATGAATGTCAGAGGCAGAGACCCAAGAATTGTCCTCCTGGCCATAACCCTTACACTTGACCAAATACTGGAGTCTCCGTCTAGCCAGACGAGAATCCAGTATTTTCTCTACCTCATATTCCACATTAACTTCAACCAACACAGGGTCAGGAGGTGCCGCCATAGGAACCACTGGCTCAACAAACCTCTTCAACAGAGACTTATGAAACACGTTATGGATCTTAAACGTAACTGGAAGAGCCAATCAAAAAGAAACCGGGTTAAGAATCTCCAAAATCCTATAAAGCCCAATAAATCTTGACTTGAACTTTGGAGACGCAACCTTCATAGAGATATTTTTTGATGACAACCAAACCATATCACCCACTTTAAACTGGGGACCAATGGTCTTATGCCGGTTGGAAAACCGCTGGGCCTTTTCTTGTGAGAGGGACAACTTATCCAACACTTGGTCCCAAATCTGCTGCATTCTCTCTACCACAGTGTCAACACCTGGGCAGGCTGAAGATTCCACTTTCCCTGAAGGAAATCGAGGATGAAACCCAAAGTTACAGAAAAAGGGGCGACATCAATGTGGCAGAACTAGCTCTATTATTTAGGGCAAATTCGGCCAAGGGCAAAAATGAGACCCAATCATCCTGATCAGCAGATATAAAATATCTCAAATAGGGCTCCAAAGTCTGGTTTGTTCTCTCAGTCTGCCCATTGGTCTGTGGCTGAAACACAGTGGAGAAGGATAACTGAATTCCCAGCTTGTAGCAAAAGGCTTTCCAAAATCATGAGACAAACTGGACTCCTCTGTCCGACACAATGTTCTCAGGAATCCCATGCAACCAAACCACCTGTTGTAAAAACAAGGGCACCAACTCTGAGGAAGATGGCCGCTTTGGGAGTGGTACAAGATAGACCATCTTAGAAAATCTATCACAAATCACCCAGATAACAGTCATTCTCTGAGAGACAGGAAGATCAGAAATAAAATCCAGTGAGATATGGGTCCATGGCCTCTTGGGCACCGGCAAGGGCATCAACAACCCACTAGAACGAGAACAGGGTTTAGACCGGGAACAAGTCCCACAAGACTGCACAAAATTCCTGACATCACGAGATAAGGCGGGCCACCAAAAAGACCAACTCACCAAATCTCTGGTACCAAAAATACCTGGATTACCAGCCAACATGAAGCAATGAACTTCAGACATCACTCTCTTCCTCCACTGGTCAGGAACATACAATTTTCCCATAGGACAATGCTCAGGTTTGTCCTCCTGAAATTCTTCCAGGGCACGTCTCTAATCGGGCGAGATGGCAGAAAGAACTACCCCCTCACCTAGGATGGTAGTAGGTTTGGCCACAATAGGAGAATCGGCAAAGAAACTCCTAGAAAGGGCATCTGCCTTAACATTCTTAGTGCCCGGAAGAAAGGAGACCACAAAATCAAAACGCGTGAAAAACAAGGCCCACCTAGCCTGTCTAGGATTCAAGCGTTTGTCTGACTCCAGGTAAATCAAATTCTTGTGGTCAGTGAGGACCACAACTTGATGTCTAGCTCCCTCCAATCAATGTCTCCACTCCTCGAATGCCCACTTCATGGCCAACATTTCCCGATTCCCCACATCATAGTTGCGTTCAGATGGGAAGAACTTTTGGGAAAAGAAGGCACAGGGATTCATTTTAGAAGTCACCGGATCTTTTTGGGACAAAACAGCTCCTGCACCAATCTCCGAAGCATCTGCCTCTACCTGAAATGGAAGTGAGATATCAGGTTGCCGTAAAACCGGAGCAGAAGTGAACCTCCGCTTCAGCTCCTAAAATGCCAAAACAGCCTCTGGAGGCCAATTCAGCACATCAGCGCCCTTCTTGGTCAGATCAGTCAGTGGTTTGGCAATACCAGAAAAAATAGCTATAAATTTGCAATAAAAAAAGCAAAACCCAAAAAATTCTGGAGAGCCTTCAAAGAAGTGGGCTGAACCCAATCATAAATGGCCTGTACCTTGGCCGGGTCCATTTCAATAGTTGACGGAGACAAAATAAATCCCAAAAATGAAATCCTCTGTACACCAAAAAGGTATTTCGATCCCTTAACATACAGGGAGTTCTCCCTCAAAACCCGGAACACAGTCCGAACATGTTCCACATGAGAATCCCAATCACTGGGAAAGATCAGAATATCATCCAGATAGATGATCAAAAACTTATCCACAAAGTCCCAGAAAATATCATTCATGAAGGATTGGAAGACAGAAGGGGCATTAGTGAGCCCAAAAGGCATCACCAGGTACTCAAAATGTCCCTCCGGAGTATTAAACGCCGTCTTCCATTCAACTGAATGCTTGATGCGAATAAGATTATATGCCCCCCTGAGGTCAAGCTTAGTAAACAAGCAGGCACCTTTAACTATGGAGAATAAATCAGAAATCAGCGGTAACGGATACTGATATTTAACCGTAATCTTGTTAAGGGAAAGATAGTCAATACAAGGCCTTAATGAACCATCTTTCTTAGCCACGAAAAAAAAAACAGCACCTAAGGGTGAAGAAGATGGTCTAATATGACCCTTCTCCAACGACTCCTTAATATAAGATCGCATAGCCTCGTGTTCAGGTAAAGATAAGTTGAAAAGCCGACCCTTGGGAAGTTTACACCCAGGCCTCAACTCAATTGCACAGTCATAACTCCTATGAGGAGGCAGGGACGCAGACTTACTCTCACTAAATACATCATAAAAATCAGCCAAATAGTCAGGAACATCATGAGACTGGGGAGAAGTGGAGAAAACAGGAGTGTCACCAAGAGCACACCGACAGCCCCAACTCACCACAGACACAGATTTCCAATCCAAAACTTGATTATGGATTTGCAACCAGGGGAAACCCAGAACAATAGTATCATGCAAATTATGCAGTACCAAGAATCTACAATTTTCTTGGTGGTCTGGGGCGACCCGCATTATCACTTGGGTCCAAAACTGAGGTTTAAATCACAAAACTCAAGATAAAAAAGCGGACGGCACCGCTGTTACCATGTATCTGCAAATGATGTGCGGCATGCAGAAGCCCAACAGCTGGGAATCTCGGGTGCCAGACCTGGAAACAGTCAATCCTGGGAATCCATGCAAAGAGAAAAGGTCGCACTCATCGAGACGGAAGTTTCACTGATTTATTGACATATCATGAACATGTCAAATCGGGGGAGTGACATAAGGAGTGCAAGGAAGGCTGACAACGGCCGTTTCGCGCTGCTCGAGCGCTTCAACGGGTCCAACCAAGGGTTACCGTGACGTGGTGAAGCAGCTTGGTATATATTTTTTGCAAAAAACGTATCGACTAAATACCCTGTATTTGTTATACAGCACTTGCTGATTACTGTCATGTTTTTACTGCAGAGTATTATTTCAAATTTGTTATTTTGTGTTTTCTTGTTGTGTCTCAGCCATTGAGTGGTGTGAGCATTGTCTTACCGACTTGTTCACACTTGTGCATGTTACATATGTTTTTAATCCTTTTTTTCCGTGCTCAGCATGGTTTGGGAGACCCCACCCCTCTCTTGTGTAACATGCACATAAATGAGCTGTCCTGCACCACAAGCCCATACTAGGAAGCGCCTGTCCGAATCCTGTTCATTTTAGACACTGTTCAGATGTTCAGGTTTTAAATACATTAGATAGGGACTGCTTCGTGAAGGGTTACCATGACGTGGTGAAGCAGCTTGGTATATATTTTTTGCAAAAAACGTATCGACTAAATACCCTGTATTTGTTATACAGCACTTGCTGATTACTGTCATGTTTTTACTGCAGAGTATTTTTTCAAATCTGTTATTTTGTGTTTTCTTGTTGTGTCTCAGCCATTGGGTGGTGTGAGCATTGTCTTACCGACTTGTTCACACTTGTGCATGTTACATATGTTTGTAGTCCGCAGAAGTATGATGGGAAAACCACAATGTTTAGCAAAATCCAAATCCATCAGATTCAAAGCCGCTCCTGAATCCACAAAAGCCTTGGCGGAAAATGTGGATAAGGAGCAGATCAGAGTAATTGCCAAAAGAAACTTAGGTTGTACGCCACCCACAGCAAATGTGTGTGCAAAACGTTTCTCTCATTTAGGGCAGACAGAAATAATATGAGAGGCATCTCCACAGAAAAAAACACAGCTTATTGCGCCTTCTATACTCCTGACGTTGCATCCTAGACAAAACTCTATCACATTGCATAGGTTCAGACATTTGTTGAAAAGGTGGCAACACCTCTCTTGAATGGCTAATGACATAGAATCGTCAAGACCAGAGACAACAGGAAATCCCACCATAATATCCTTTTACGGTTTCTGATAAACCCTTGGGAAAGAGAGCTGCCAAGGCACCATCATTCCTTGTAGTAAGGACCGCCCACTTTCGGAATTTTTGACAGTATAACTCTGCAGAATCCTGACCCTGGTTCAATGTCAATAGGGCTTTCTCAGCTTCATCAATAGCATTAGGTTCATCATACAACAACCCCAAGGCTTGAAAAAATGCATCCACATTAGTCAGAATAGGATTTTCAGGTGTCAAAGAAAACGTCCAATCCTGGGGATCGCCGCGCAGCAAGGAGATGACAATTTTAACCTGCTGCGCAGAGCTCCCCGATGAGTTAGGCTTCAAGGCAAGAAATAATTTACAATTATTCTTAAAATTCTAAAATTTAGACCGATCCCCAGAAAACACATCAGGAGTAGGGATTTTTAGTTCGACAGCATGTGATTGAGCGAGATAGGCGGAAATTCCCCGCACTTCAGCAGCGAGCTGCTCCACACGATCAGACAATTGCTTAATCTCCATTAAGGAAAAAATCCTCCTATGGCCCCAGAGAAAAAGAGGAAAAAATACATATAAAAAAATTAAAAAAAAAATTCTGACACATTTTTTTTACATTTTTTTTTTCCTGCTTTTGAGTACCCTAGAATCTGCGGTATGGCTGGTGATTCTGTTATGAATGAGTCACCGAGGAGGAAAAACAAAAACAAGCTAAGCCCCAGAAAACCAGAGAGGTTGGTAACTAAGCGGATTGCAGACCCCTGATCCTATCCACACAACTAGCAGTAGCCGTGGAGCGTACCTACGATGATCCTAGATGCCTCATCACAGCCGGAGAACTAAATAAGCCTAAAGCAAGAAAAGGGGAAATCTAAACTGCCCCAGAGCAGACCCCAAAGCAATAGACAGCCTCCAAACATGTATTGTCAGTGAGACAAGATGAAAACACAAACACAGATAGAAAAATAGGCTGAGCAAACGATGGGGCCCACACTAACTAGAAAGGACAGGAAAGGAAAGATGCTGTCTGCAATCACGCACAAAACCCTGCCAAAAAATGTCCACCACTTTCTGATAACAAAAACCCTGAAGTCGCTAGACTTCAATTCCCTATATCAGCACTCTGGTATATTCTGAAGACAGAGCAGAAAGAGACCAATCTGATCAGAGACAAAAAGCAAACTGGCATAAACAGAGAAATAAGAATGGAAATTCAGCACAGCCCCAGCAGGGGCTGGCTGACCACAAAAACTGAGTAAACCAGACCAAATCTCATGTGAAAAAATAGCAGAGCACGCTTAGCTTGAGAAGGCAGGAACAGAACTGGAAACCTCAGGGCAGGAAAAAATCACCAGCATAAAATTAGGGAGTCGGCTGTCTTAAATCCAGTCAGAGACTCCTGATGTCCAATCACAGTCCTCCTCCTCAGGTGGCTGGTCTCTGCCATTTAGATCAGCTTCATTACCTGCTGTCACCACCAGAGGGAGCCCGGATGGAGAACTCACGACTCCTCTGTCAACACAGCCAGCTCCACCACCCTCACCAGAAGCGAGAGGTAAACCAGAAAATTAGTTCACAGCAGATTTGTAATTTTAGGAATAACATGAGGTCACTCATTGTTATAATTTAGAAAGTTAAAACAGAATCTCTTCCTAGTAAATATATTTATGAGGCTTTTATTTGTCCCTGACATTATGCATTAGAGTAATGAGACTACCTATTAATGTGTCCATTAAGGTATGGGTTAAGTAAATATGCATGTGCAAATATCAGAATGCTAGATAAGGTTGGAGAAGAGAAAGGGTACAAATAACAATGCACAAGAGGATCAGACACTCCTGTCATGTACAAAGTCTAGGTAGGAACACATAACTATACTAAATGTTTAATCTGCATAAACCCTATATTCAACACTGTCTAAAAGAGGTTTGTAAAATAAGAAATAAACTATTTTATTTGACTATGAA
The DNA here is from genome assembly GCF_039654945.1 of Dendrobates tinctorius. NCBI lineage: Eukaryota > Metazoa > Chordata > Amphibia > Anura > Dendrobatidae > Dendrobates > Dendrobates tinctorius. The sequence goes on from NW_027361714.1 coordinate 40,983,143, forward strand.
ACCTAAAGAGCATCTATCACCAACCTGGGGCTGCCCTGTCAATTAAAAAAAAGAGCGGGGCAGGGCCAGATTAGTGATTTTGGGTAAATTAGTGTAAAAATGCTCATAAGTGCTTCTAAACACCCCTTAAAAGTACCCAACTTTCTACCGAAGTGGGGCCCCAACTTTCAAGTTGCTGTATGTGATCCCAACCTGAAGAGCAGCATCCCACAATCCTCTCAGACTGCACTCTCAGTATACAAAGCAAGATCTCACACATTCCATCAATCCAGTGTTGCTGTAAACTTTACTGAGATTTTACTGAACGGTAACCACCCTTATCCGGCAGCAGTGGGTTGACGGAAAGAGCAGCAGGATCTTGATCTTTCACTATGAGTGGGGCTATGGAAGACTGAAGGTTTCCATTATTCAGGCTGAGATCCCACAACCTGAAAATTGTAGTGCAACGTTGGTATAAAATTGGACCCTTTTAGGAAAAATGATCAACACTTATGTGCACTTCTGAAACCAACTGATATTTAATAAAATCATCAGTCTGATTTATACCATTATTTTAATAAATGAAAGGTCAGCCCAAGATTGGTAATAGATAGAATTGAGCGAAACGGGTCGAAAAATTTCAAAAGTCGCCGACTTTTGGCAAAGTCGGGTTTCATGAAACGAAACCCGACCCTAGGATGAGGTCGGCCACGAGGTCGGCGACTTACGCGCCAAAGTCGCGTTTCAAAAGTTTGTTTTGCGCTCTTTTTCAGCCAATCAGGATCCACGGACACTGTGGGCAACGTGATGACATAGGCAGGGGTCACCACCATCTTTCAGAAGGGCATGCAAGTGATTGGCTTGCTTTGGTGGGCGTCACAGGGGTTATAAAAGGGCGTGCACGCAGACCGCCATCTTACTTCTGCCAATCTTAGCATAGGGAGAGGTTGCTGATTCTGTAGGGAGAGCGTTAGGCAGGGAAGAAGAAAAAAAAACTGCTTCTGCTGCTAGCGATTTTGCCTGTACAACACATCAGTCACTGTGTGTGCAGTGCAAGGGGAGGCAATATTGTGGTGGATCAGCAGTGTTGGTTGTTAGGCTGCCTTCTAAGGCTTCCTGACAGCTGCATTGCTGTTTCCCCACTGCTCTGCAAACTGCTTTTTTAAAAGCAATCCCAATTTTTTTTTTTGCCCTGCTGAGGTACTGAGCGTGCATTTTTTCACACCATACAGCGGTGTACGCTCCTCACACAGTACCGTGTAACGGCTGTTATCACAGCCACAGTGAAGCTATCTGTGTGTCACTGTATACCGAAAGAAAAAACCCGAATTTAATGGTCAATAGTGCGAAAATTTAAAAGTAATAAAAAATATATATTTTAAAATAAAATAAAATTATTAAAGAAATTTTTTAGAAACAATAATAATATTTAAAATACCTTTATTATATAATAGTGGTACATATATGTAAAAAAGCAATGTGTGCTCAAATTAATTAGAATATATACCTATGTAGGTTTAATAACCAACGGTCCATACATATGAAATAATATAATTACACCATTAAAAAGAGTTGTCCAGTAAAAAAGTGACAAAAAATATATATAAAAAGAGCCAAACCAATAGTGTAGGCTCAAACAATGTGTCAGTGTATTCAAAGCAAGCTGCGAAAATGCAATATGAGCCAACAAATGTGGAATAATCATCCAAATGGTGCAAATTAAAGTGCTGAGTGCAAAAAACTGAGAGTAGAAGTGCACAAGGACAAATGAGGGTGTATACCTTTAAGGACCGCCGGTAAGCGAGCAACACAGCCCCGACGCGCGTTTCGGAATAAATCCTTCGTCAGGGGGTGGTGTGTGCTATAACCGGTCTCCCTAAATACTCCTGTGAAAGAAACATGAGGTGCGATCCAGCCTATTGCGGCGCGCGCGCCGCCATGATGTCTCAGACATCGCATCCGCCCCCACGTCACGTGACCAGCAACCTAGCAACAGGAATACCAGACACGGACATAGGAGCAGGGGAACCGAGACTCCGGCTGCGCACGCGCACAGGCCATCTGCACTCATGGTACAAACACTGCTCCAAATGTGGAAGGGGGACTGGATATGACGGCGCATGCGCAGTGAGCAAGACTGGAGATCTCAGACAATGTCCGAAATACACCCAAAAGGGGATCTCAGCACACATAACGAGAACACCAAGACACTCACCGCGCACGCGCACGTGCACCTCCAGCTCCCAGGCACATAACTACATAAGGGGGTATATCCTATATATTAGATAGAGCGCAATAAAATTAATATATATAACAAAAAATAGAAAAATAAATATATAAACTGATGGTCAAATATAATATATGCTACCAATATTAGAGAAAGAAGGGGGGGGGCAATGAAAACTGTACTTAAATACATATCCATACAGAAGCATAAAAAAAGGGGGGAGGATTTCATAAAACAAGCGAATGATCTTAAACTTAGATTTTTTGATCGTGGTTATAGCCACAGATCCGTTAAAAGGGCATTCAATAGAGCAAAGAATATATCACGACATCAGGCATTATATTCTTCAAGATCTCTTACAGCTGCTAAGAAAATTAGATATATTACACAATATCATGGCCAGACAAATATGATGCTCAAAATTTTGGAAAAATCCTGGCCTATATTACAGACCGACCCTATTTTATCCCACTATATTGGATCAAAACCTAGTGTAACTTATAGGAGACCTACAAATCTGGGTGACAAACTTGTTCAAAGCCACTACGTTCCATAACCTATACAATCAATGGTTCTTTCGAATTCTAAACCAGCTTGGGGATGTAAACCCTGTGGAAAATGTGTGGCTCGTCCAAACATTGATCGAGCACAGATATTTTCAAGTTCAGATGGCTCTAATGTATATAAAATTACTCACTCAATAACTTGTACAACTCAAACGGTTGTTTATTATGCCACTTGTCCCTGTTCCTTAATATATGTCGGACTTACAACCCATCAATTAAAAGTTAGAGTCCGGGAACACGTTTTGGGGATTTTAGCGGCAAAGGATATTGAAGACATTAATACATTGAAAACAATACCAAAACACTTTAAATTGTTTCATGATTGCAACGCTGATGAACTTAGGGTAATTGGTATTGATATGGTAAAACCGAGTAGTAGAGGGGGTAAAACAAGTGCCCCTTTAGCACGCTTAGAAGCCAAATGGATCTGGAGTCTCAAAACGGTCTCACCCTTAGGGCTCAACAAAAATCTCAGCTTTGCTCCCTTTTTGTAATCTACTATTTTCCCTTGTGAACCAACTTGTACCCCTCCCCTCCTTTATGTTTTTAATATTTTAATTTTTTTCTTTTATTAAGGAATTCTTCTCTTCCTTTTTTATTGATATCTCATGTGATGATGGAGAAGTCGGAACCTTATGCTACATGAAGAGATATATATCTGCGGTCATTTTTTGATGTCTATTGCATATCCATGGATGAAGATCTATACACACATATATACATATACATATATTTATATATATATATATATATATATATATATATACCCTCTGTATACTTTATACAATCACTTTATTGTACCCCTTTATTGCAATGTATTTGTGATATCCTTTAACATCTTATATGGTACTTTAATATGCACTATGTGACTATTTTATATGATTGTAATTTTACAACTTTATGTCTAAATTGTTTGTCGTGGGTTTTTTTTTTTTTCCCCCCTTTTTTTATGCTTCTGTATGGATATGTATTTAAGTACAATTTTCATTGCCCCCCCTTCTTTCTCTAATATTGGTAGCATATATTATATTTGACCATCAGTTTATATATTTATTTTTCTATTTTTTGTTATATATATTAATTTTATTGCGCTCTATCTAATATATAGGATATACCCCTTATGTAGTTATGTGCCTGGGAGCTGGAGGTGCGCGTGCGCGGTGAGTGTCTTGGTGTTCTCGTTATGTGTGCTGAGATCCCCTTTCGGGTGTATTTCGGACATTGTCTGAGATCTCCAGTCTTGCTCACTGCGCATGCGCCGTCATATCCAGTCCCCCTTCCACATTTGGAGCAGTGTTTGTACCATGAGTGCAGAAGGCCTGTGCGCGTGTGCAGCCGGAGTCTCGGTTCCCCTGCTCCTATGTCCGTGTCTGGTATTCCTGTTGCTAGGTTGCTGGTCACGTGACGTGGGGGCGGATGCGATGTCTGAGACATCATGGCGCGTGCCGCAATAGGCTGGATTGCACCTCATGTTTCATTCACAGGAGTATTTAGGGAGACCGGTTATAGCACACACCACCCCCTGACGAAGGATTTATTCCGAAACGTGCATCGGGGCTGTGTTGCTCACTTACCGGCGGTCCTTAAAGGTGTACACCCTCATTTGTCCTTGTGCACTTCTACGCTCAGTTTTTTGCACTCAGCACTTTAATTTGCACCATTTGGATGATTATTCCACATTTGTTGGCTCATATTGCATTTTCGCAGCTTGCTTTGAATACACTGACACATTGTTTGAGCCTACACTATTGGTTTGGCTCTTTTTATATCTATTTTTTGTCACTTTTTTACTGGACAACTCTTTTTAATAGTGTAATTATATTATTTCATATGTATGGACCGTTGGTTATTAAACCTACATAGGTATATATTCTAATTAATTTGAGCACACGTTGCTTTTTTACATATATGTACCACTATTATATAATAAAGGTATTTTAAATAATATTATTGTTTCTAAAAAATTTCTTTAATAATTTTATTTTATTTTAAAATATATATTTTTTATTACTTTTAAATTTTCGCACTATTGACCATTAAATTCGGGTTTTTTCTTTCGGTATGCAGTTTCTCTTGAATGGTCTACCATTCCTCCATGAGCATCCACTTTTAAACGAACCCTATATGATTTCTGTTATATAATTCCTTTTAATTTTCTACGGTTCTTTGTGGTATTGCTAATCAGGTCAATTGGTTTCACTGTGTGTCACTGTGGAAGGATAAGTGGAGGACTTGTTCCATTCTTACAGACCTACACTCTAGGGAGATTCCTATTCTGCCCAATTCTACATACACCTTGTAGTTTGTGATACACTAGCCAATTTCTGCCTGTGACATCGCGCTCTGATATTCAGTGGGCCTCACACAATCCAAAAGTGTCCAGTGTCCACAAGTGTCTGCAGAAATTCAAAATCTCCCTTATCCTGTAGTCACTTTTTTCACACCTGTGCCATCAAGCCTGTGACATAGCGCTCTGATATTCAGTGGGCCTCACACAATCCAAAAGTGTCCAGTGTGCACAAGTGTCTGCAGAAATTCAAAATCTCCCTTATCCTGTAGTCACTTTTTTCACACCTGTGCCATCAAGCCTGTGACATAGCGCTCTGATATTCAGTGGGCCTCACACAATCCAAAAGTGTCCAGTGTCCACAAGTGTCTGCAGAAATTCAAAATCTCCCTTATCCTGTAGTCACTTTTTTCACACCTGTGCCATCGAGCCTGTGACATAGCGCTCTGACATTCAGTGGGCCTCAGACAATCCAAGTGTCCAGTGTCCACAAGTGTCTGCAGAAATTCAAAATCTCCCTTATCCTGTAGTCACTTTTTTCACACCTGTGCCATCGAGCCTGTGACATAGCGCTCTGATATTCAGTTGGCCTCACACAATCCAAAAGTGTCCAGTGTCCACAAGTATCTGCAGAAATTCAAAATCTCCCTTATCCTGTAGTCACTTTTTTCACACCTGTGCCATCGAGCCTGTGACATAGCGCTCTGATATTCAGTGGGCCTCACACAATCCAAGTGTCCAGTGTCCACAAGTGTCTGCAGAAATTCAAAATCTCCCTTATCCTGTAGTCACTTTTTTCACACCTGTGCCATCGAGCCTGTGACATAGCGCTGTGATATTCAGTGGGCCTCACACAATCCAAAAGTGTCCAGTGTCCACAAGTGTCTGCAGAAATTCAAAATCTCCCTTATCCTGTAGTCACTTTTTTCACACCTGTGCCATTGAGCCTGTGACATAGCGCTCTGATATTCAGTGGGCCTCACACAATCCAAGTGTCCAGTGTCCACAAGTGTCTGCAGAAATTCAAAATCTCCCTTATCCTGTAGTCACTTTTTTCACACCTGTGCCATCGAGCCTGTGACATAGCGCTCTGATATTCAGTGGGCCTCACACAATCCAAAAGTGTCCAGTGTCCACAAGTGTCTGCAGAAATTCAAAATCTCCCTTATCCTGTAGTCACTTTTTTCACACCTGTGCCATCGAGCCTGTGACATAGCGCTCTGATATTCAGTGGGCCTCACACAATCCAAAAGTGTCCAGTGTCCACAAGTGTCTGCAGAAATTCAAAATCTCCCTTATCCTGTAGTCACTTTTTTCACACCTGTGCCATCGAGCCTGTGACATAGCGCTCTGATATTCAGTGGGCCTCACACAATCCAAAAGTGTCCAGTGTCCACTAGTGTGTGCAGAAAATCTAAATCTCCCCTGTCCTATAGACACCTTGCACCTTGTTTTACATTACTATATAGTTTGTTGGATTTTGTCTATATTTCTACCAAAAATGAGGAAGGCTGGTGGAAGAGGCCATGGAATTGGGTGGGGGTTGGCAGCTGGTAATGATGGTGTTGGTGGTGGATCTGATGGCAGTGGCAAAAGCAAAATAGGACCGAATGCAGGAGGTGTTGAGCCTGCGTCATCGTCTGGCTCCATAAGGCTTCGAAGGCTTAGTTTTCTAGGAGTTGGCAAACCGCTTTTAAAGCCAGAGCATCAGGAAAAAGTTTTGTCTTACATTGCCGACTCAGCCTCCAGCTCTATCGCCTCCTCTTCTGAAGTTGTAAAAAGTAAAAGCACTGAGTCGTCATTGGAGGCTCATGTTCATGAACCACACCTTTCCTTGTGTCCTTCACACCAACCAAGATTGAAGGATGACGCAGGCTATACTACTGATTACTCCATGGAGCTGTTTTCACATACCATGCCTGGATTATCAAGTGAAATGATGAATTACCCAGGCCAAGATGAATCTGACATGGAGTGCACTGATGCACAGCCGCTGATAGATGATTCTGCTGGTACATTCACTCAGAGCACTACATTGTCCTCGCAGTGTACAGAGCCAGATTCTGACCCTGATGAGACTCAGGTGCCCCTTCCCGCACACTATACCACCATACACGGTGACACAGAGGAAGGTGCACATGACATTGAAGAGGAGGTGATGGATGACCCAGTTGTTGACCCAGATTGGCATCCATTGGGGGAAGAGGGTGCTGCTTCCAATAGCTCAGATAAGGAGCATCCACAGCAGACATCGACATCGCAACAGCTGTTATCTGGCAGGCCCGGAGCACTCAAAAGACAGGTTCCAAAAATCAAAAGAGTTGCTGGACAGCTTGTCCAGAGGGTCAAAACATCACAGCGTGCTAGGCCGCAAAATGTCTGCCAAAGTAGGAAGAGTGCAGTGTGGCACTTTTTTGAACAAAATCCTCATGATCAGGCCAAGGTTATCTGTAAGAAGTGCGCAAAGACCTTTAGCCGAGGGAAAAATCTGAAAAATTTGAATACCAGTTGCATGCTTAGACATTTAACCACCATGCACTTGCAAGCATGGACACAACACCAAACCTCAAGTGCCACATGTGCAACTGATCACAAAGAAGGTAGTCAGCAACGCTACATTGTTTCCCCCACTGTAAGCCCACCGGTTAGCACAGCAGCAAATGTTGAGGTGTCGTTGCAAGGCCACAGCAGTCAGGGAATCCCACTGTTATATCAACGAAATACTGAATCTAGGCCATCAGAAAGAACACCAACTCCATCACCATCATCAACCCTCTCTCAGTCCACCCTGTCCACCACTACTTCCACCATATGCAGCTCTCAAGTCCAGCTCACCCTCCCAGACACTATGAGTAGGTCAAGAAAGTACTCAGTCTCCCATCCGCGTACACTGGGTTTGAACGCCCACATTGCCAAACTAATCTCGTTTGAGATGATGCCCTATCGGTGGGTGGAAAGCGCAGCTTTCCGCGAACTCATGGCCTATGCAGTACCACGCTATGACCTACCCAGTCGCCACTTCTTCTCTCGCAAAGCCATCCCAGCCCTCCACCATCATGTAAAAGACCGCATTGTCCATGCACTCAAGCAGTCAGTGAGTGGAAAGGTGCACCTCACAACTGATGCATGGTCCAGTCGGCATGGCCAGGGCCGTTACGTGTCCATCACTGCGCACTGGGTTAATGTGGTGGATGCAGGGTCCACAGGGGACAGCGGTGGTGGGACAGTGCTGCCTAGCCCACGGTATAGGAAACAGTTGGCTGTAGGCGTTCGACCCTCCTCCTCCTCCTCCTCCACAAGCGAAAGCTCATCCACAGAGCGCAGTCGTACGAGCACTCCATCTGCAGCTGCCACTGTTGCACACGAGGTGTCCCCCTATCGAGCAACTAGTGGAAAGCGTCAGCAGGCTGTGTTGCAGATGATGTGTTTGGGCGACAGACACACCGCCGAGGTGCTGGCCGAGTACTTGAAGCGACAAACTGAGTCATGGCTGGGCAGTGTACATCTTGAGGCAGGCAAGGTAGTTAGTGATAACGGCCGTAATTTTGTGGCAGCCATAGCCCTTTCAAAACTCAGCCACATACCTTCCTTGGCTCACACCTTAAACCTGGTGGTGCAGTGCTTCCTCAAAAATTATCTAGAGTTAACAGCCCTGTTCCAGAAGGTGCGAAGACTGTGCGCGCACATCCGCCGGTCGTCTGTACACTCCGTTCGTATGCAGAAGCTGCAGCGATTGCTCCACCTTCCCAACCACCGCCTCATTATCGACATTGCAACAAGGTGGGACTCCACCCTGCACATGGTGGAGCGGCTGTGCGAGCAGAGGCAGGCCATAATGCATTTGTGGGAGGATACACGGCCAGGCACTTTGAGAGCAAACATGGAGTTGACAGGTGTGCAGTGGTCGAAGCTGAAAGACCTCTGTAAAGTCCTTCAGTGTTTTGAGGAATGCACACGGCTGGTAAGCGCAGACGACGCCATCCTAAGCATGAGCATCCCACTTATGCGTCTGCTCATGCAAACTTTGACGCACCTTAAGGAGCAGGCGTCTGCAGCCAATGTTGACGAGGAGGAAGAGGTGGAGGGAATCCTTGATGACATTCAGCCATTGTCTGCTCAGGGACCTCTCCTGGACGAGGTGGAGGAAGAAGAGGAGGAGGAGGATGATGATGGGGATGATTACTTAGGGGAGGAGGATGCATCTCGTGGGGCAAGTGAAAATGTTGGCGTGGCAAGGTCTGGTACAGGGTTTGTGCGTGACTGGAGGGATGTGGATTTGCCAGAAAGTGCTCCTCCAACCAGCACTCGCAGTGCATCATTGACACCGGGAACATTGGCCCACATGTCAGATTATGCCTTGCGGATCCTAAAAAGGGACCCCGCATTGCCAAAATGATGAACGATGATGACTACTGGTTGGCCAGCATCCTGGATCCACGCTATAAAGGCAAATTACAAAACATCATGCCACAGGAGAACCTTGACCTAATATTGGCTAATAAACAAGAAACTCTGGTAAATCGGTTGCTTGAGGCATTCCCAGCACACAGCAGCGGTGATGGTTCTCACACGAGCCGTACGGGCCGGAGGCAGCTTGGCAGAGGTGTTCATGGTGCACACAGCAGAAGTGGCATTGGAGACAGGGGTTTCATGACAATGTTGTGGACTGATTTTTCAAGTACCGCTCACACAACTGGTAATACAGCATCGATGGAAAGTGACAGGAGACAGCAGTTGTCAACTATGGTTACAAACTACTTTTCCTCCCATATCGATGTTCTCCCACACAGGTCATTCCCCTTTGACTATTGGGCCGCTAAACTGGACACCTTGCCTGAATTGGCACAATATGCCTTACAGGAGCTCGCTTGCCCAGCTGCAAGTGTGCTATCGGAAAGAGTCTTCAGTGCAGCTGGATCAATCCTGACAGAAAAAAGGACCAGTCTGTCAACCCAAAATGTGGATGATCTAACCTTCATTAAAATGAACCATGCATGGGTTTCCAAGGAATTTGTCCCACCTTCCCCTGATGACACATAGGGTGACAGAAAAATGGCTTGCTTTGGTCCATCTCTTCCTGGGACTTGACCTATTTCGCCTTTTGCATCAGCTGAATGTCCAACATCAACATATGCTACTTTCTAAAACTCCATAACTGTGCTGCCTCCCCCCCTTGGCCGGGGTCACCACCTAGCGCACGACACCGTGCGAGTGCCGTTGCCCTGGACAGGTGGGTAGGCCGACTCTTGGGCGCGGGCACTGGCACAGGGTCCCTCATAGTGCAATCAAGTGTCTCTGACGGTGGTGGTGCACACCCGCCGTCAGACACACCGCCGTAATATGAGGGGCCCAGTGCCAGTACCGACGCCCACGAGTGGGCCCCCTTGCTTGGGCAGGGCCTCAGCATTTGCAATCTTTACCTCTCCCTGCTCCTCCGCTGTGTAGTCTGGGCTGTCAAATCCATACTGTGCCTGACACCGTCTGAGCCTGCCTCCTGATGTATAGACATATATTTTGAATGTGTACGCTATCCATACATGTTATCCTGGGATACGGTACCCTTTCTCACCTTTGTGCAATCACGTGCAATCCATACTGGGCCTGACACCATCTGAGCCTGCCTCCTGATGTATAGACATATCTTTTGAATGTGTACGCTATCCATACATGTTATCCGGGGATACGGTACCCTTTCTCACCTTTGTGCAATCACGTGCAAGCCATACTGGGCCTAACACCGTCTGAGCCTGCCTCCTGATGTATAGACATATCTTTTGAATGTGTACGCTATCCATACATGTTATCCGGGGATACGGTACCCTTTCTCACCTTTGTGCAATCACGTGCAAGCCATACTGGGCCTAACACCGTCTGAGCCTGCCTCCTGATGTATAGACATATCTTTTGAATGTGTATGCTATCCATACATGTTATCCGGGGATACGGTACCCTTTCTCACCTTTGTGCAATCACGTGCAAGCCATACTGGGCCTAACACCGTCTGAGCCTGCCTCCTGATGTATAGACATATATTTTGAATGTGTACGCTATCCATACATGTTATCCTGGGATACGGTACCCTTTCTCACCTTTGTGCAATCACGTGCAATCCATACTGGGCCTGACACCGTCTGAGCCTGCCTCCTGATGTATAGACATATCTTTTGAATGTGTACGCTATCCATACATGTTATCCGGGGATACGGTACCCTTTCTCACCTTTGTGCAATCACGTGCAAGCCATACTGGGCCTAACACCGTGTGAGCCTGCCTCCTGATGTATAGACATATCTTTTGAATGTGTACGCTATCCATACATGTTATCCTGGGATACGGTACCCTTTCTCACCTTTGTGCAATCACGTGCAATCCATACTGGGCCTGACACCATGTGAGCCTGCCTCCTGATGTATAGACATATCTTTTGAATGTGTACGCTATCCATACATGTTATCCGGGGATACGGTACCCTTTCTCACCTTTGTGCAATCACGTGCAAGCCATACTGGGCCTAACACAGTCTGAGCCTGCCTCCTGATGTATAGACATATCTTTTGAATGTGTACGCTATCCATACATGTTATCCGGGGATACGGTACCCTTTCTAACCTTTGTGCAATCACGTGCAAGCCATACTGGGCCTAACACCGTCTGAGCTTGCCTCCTGATGTATAGACATATATTTTGAATGTGTACGCTATCCATACATGTTATCCGGGGATACGGTACCCTTTCTCACCTTTGTGCAATCACGTGCAATCCATACTGGGCCTAACACCGTGTGAGCCTGCCTCCTGATGTATAGACATATATTTTGAATGTGTACGCTATCCATACATGTTATCCGGGGATACGGTGCCCTTTCTCACCTTTGTGCAATCACGTGTAATCCATACTGGGCGTGAGAACGGCTGGCGAGCTGTTAAGCAAGCTACAGCACCTGTGGTTTGCACACGTAAGTTTTTCATTTTTTCAGGAATGACGGTTAGGCCTAATTCCGGAACTGCGGTTGACCTGCACTTATTGGGAAATCATCGTTCGCGGGTAATAATTGTTATCAGTGATCCCCATCACTAACGTTGTTCAGCGGGTTATCTGCACCTGTAAGCGACAAACGCTGGCCTTTTCAGTGTAGCGCACATGCAGCCACGGACATGTAAGGGCATGACACACCAGTTATTGGCCAATCTCATGTGCCAGAGCCTCACGTGTCCCTCTAGTAAGCTCGGACTCGGACCGCGGGGCATGACGGAGTCTCATTCGTTAACGGAATTAAGCTTGCAATGTGTGCATCTGTTCTGTAGCTAGCATGGTTGAGGTTTCCCAGGTGGAGTCGAATTTAACCGTAGGCTCCACTCCTGGTGGTGCCCTTCTGGACATTCCTTTAAGGTTCAGCTTTGCAACCATACTGCCCACGTAAAACAAACACTTTGCCTTCATGAACGCTGTTTGGAGGGTCATGACTCGTGGGAATAACGCCGCCCAATCAGTTAACCTGCTAGAGAGATCCTTCGTTGCTCCCAAGCATGACATCACACTCCCTAGGAGGAAGGTAATGCCACTGTGGCGACCGTACTCCTGGGGGCGACACAAGTGCACTGATGCCCAGCCACTGCTCGATGAATCTGCTGGTACATTGACCCAGACCACTACATTCCCCTCGCACGCTACCCGGCCTGAATCTGACCCTGTTGAAACTCAGGTTACCCTCCCCATATACAGTTCCATCTTACACGGTGACAAAGAGGAAGCTGCAGATGAAAGTGCAGGTTCGGCCCACCCGCCATCAGACACACCACCGTACTATCAGGGGCCCTGTGCCAGTGCCGTCGCCAACGAGTGGGCCCCCCCTGCTTGCTCAGGATCACAGCACTTGCAAGGTTGAAATACTGTGCAGTGAGATGGAAGATGGGGACGACGAGGAGTCCAGACTAGTACAGGGATTCCCTAGCGAGGAGACTTATTTGATTGTTTTCAATGTTGGGACAGCAATTTTTGGGGAGCACTATACTCTGGAGAATGATAGATGGGGCCCACCATACACTGGAACATTCCAAAGGTGGACATCAGACACTGGAGCAGCATTTACAGGGCCCATTATACACTAGAGCATTAGAAATGGGACCCATTATGTTTGGAGCATTATTTGGGCCCATAAGACAGTGGAGCTTCATCCATGGGGACCAACATATACTGTAGCATTATGTGGAGCTCATCATATACTGTTTCAAACATTATATGGGACCAATGATTCTGTATGGAGAAATAGATGGGCCTCATCATGAGATGTAAAAAGTGAAGTATTTTTCATTGTACTATACCGCTATTTCTCTGCCGTATCGGAGCATGATGAGTTGTGGTATGTGTTAAAGGGGCGCTCTTTCGCCCAGGGCACATGAAAACCTGGAGCCAGCCCTACCCCCCCACAACTTTAGCCAAATAACCCCCATTTTTCAGTGCGTAACTTGTATTATGAAGTTAATTAAGGTTGACATGCTTAAGTAAGAAGAATTGATGCTTTTGGCATTCAAATGAGCACTGTAGGTGTGTTTCCTGTCCTCCTCTCACTGCCGACTTTTATTCCCCATTGACTTACATTGGGTTTCGTGTTTCGGGACGACCCCGACTTTTCCCTATAATCGGCCGATCTTGCTCGACCCGACTTTTGGAAAAGTCGGGTTTCACGAAACGAAACTCGACCCTAAAAAACCAAAAGTCGCTCAACTCTAGTAATAGATAGTGATGAGCGAGTATACTTGTCGCTCGGGTTTCCCCGAGCATGCTCGGGTGATCTCCGAGTATTTATGGCTGCTGGACAGCCTGAATACAGGTGGGAATTCCCTAACAAACAGGCTTCCCTCACATGTATTCAGGCTGGTTAGCAGCTGCAAATCATGCAGCTGCATCGACAGAAACTAAATCTCCGAGCACGCCAAAATACTCTGAGGCCACTCAATCATGCTCGGGAAAACCTGAGCAACGAGTATACTCACTCATCACTAGTAATAGATACTCTTTAACTCTTACCACAAATGAGCATAACTGTACGTTTAGATAGCAGGTGATTTCTTGCAACCGAATGTACAGTTATGTCTGATGAATGGCGCAAGCATCAGTAAGCCTCTGTCCCCTGATGACGCCAGATTCCTGGGGAAACATGTTGAGGAGGATTTAGGTTTTACTAGCTTTAGTCAGTCTGCGTTATTGGCAGCAATATTAGCGAGCAGTTGGAACGGCCGCACCAAGCTAATACTTATCAATACTCGCCAGTGTGGGATATAGGGAGTTACTATATTGTGAGCATAGCGAAAAAAGAGGTTATATCTCGATGTCCCCTCATACACACTGACTGTCATATCTTTTAATCTTATTCTTTAAATAGTTCATTAAAAGTTAATTTTTAACTGTCTTTATCAGTTGCCTTCATTGGCAAATTGTAATTAATAATAATTGATGAATGGCACAGGCACATGAGTTGTGTCCATGCCATCTGCGCCAGGAGTCAGCTGTTATACACAGCAAGACTGCGACTGAAAGTGCTGATACTGGACAGAGTGCTAATATCTACATTTTAACCCCTCATATGCTGCTGTTATATGTGACAGCTGTACGTGAGGAATCTGACAATGGGAGATCACTCTCTCTGTCATCGCATGGGCACTCATACAGTACGATCGCAGGGTGCTGATTGTTGCGGTTGCAACACGTAGGTCAGACAATGATTTCCCAATGTCATATCCTTCAGCCAATCATATCACCCAGGGGACATGGCCTCGCTATCAGTCTAAAATGACAAGGGAGAAAATGCACTGTAATACATAAATCATAGTAGTAAGGCTACTTTCACACTTGCTTTTTTTTGCAGCGCGTTTTTCCCGCAAAAAAACGCATGGAAAAAATGCATACAAATGCTGCGTTTTTTTCAAGCATTTTTATGCGCATGCATGAAAAAACCGCAGCGTTTTTATGCGTTTGTATGCGTTTTTACCGCATTTGCGGTTTTATTTCCAACATTAGTTGGCCTCACCAAAAAAATCAAGATAGGGTTAGGATTAACAATAACCCAAACCATGACTTTACTAACCCTAACCCTAACCCTAAACCCCCTTAACCAACCCTAACTCTAACCCAAAACCCTAATTTCAATTGTCTAACCAATGGTCAACAAAAAAACGCATGCGCAAAAAAATGCATACATGAGCATGCCAATGCGCACACATGCGCACCCATAGACTTACAATGGGTGTCTTGCTGTAAAAAAAAATGCATTGCGCGCGCATGCGTTTTTTGAGGCAAGTCGGACACCCAAAAAATGCAATAGGATGCATTTTGTGCGCCCGAGCGCACACCCAAAAAACCGCATGAGCGTAAAAACACATACAAATGCATGTGTATGCGTACATAAGCGCATCCCATGCAAAATATAGGAAAAAAAAGCGCATGCATTTTTTAGCTCTAAAATACAGCGCAAAAAAACGCAAGTGTGAAACCAGCCTAATTACTGTAAAATGAAAAAGAAAATGTTTTTAATTGTACGCAAAAAATGGAATACAAAAATCATAAAATCACAGTTTAAATAATAAAAAATGATTTATTTGTAAGAAATCACCCACCCCTAGCAAAACTGTAACATATTTGATATCACCACATTCATAGTGACCCGTTCTATAAAACTGTATAAATTGTCATCTCACACGGTGAATGCTATAAAAAATATGAAAAACTATGTGTGGTATAATTGTCATTTTTGCTTATCATCGCTCATAAAAAATTTACAAAAAGTGATTAGTCATTTGTATTAGAAAATTGTACCAACAAAACTATACTTCTATATGCAAAAAAACGCACTAAGGTCTCACTCAGATGTCCGCGTTTCAAGTAAGTGTTGTATCCATTTTCAGGGCTACAACACGTACCCTTTATAATCAATAGTGCTATTCACATACCTGTGTTTTTTAAGAGACCATGTATCCATGCAAAACTTATCATGGATGAAAAAGCCAATACAAGTCTATGGATCCATACCTACACCACATGGATGGCATTGCAATATAAAGAAGCTTTGTAATTCATTTGTTTATCCATCGATGAAAAACACTGATGGTGAAAACGGACACGGGGACCATACACTGATGACACACTGATGGTGGAAACTGACAAACACTGACCATACATCGATAGCGCACTGATGGTAAAAACAGGCACACACACCACATACTGATGGCACTCTGATCCAAAACACTCATGGCAAAGGTACCATTTTTTCATGTACATGTTTAAACACAGATGAGTGAATGAGGCCTAAAACAATTTGGTAAACACAATAGTAAAAAAAAAAGTAGGTCTCTCACTGTATGAAGACTAAAAAAATTATCGTGAAAAAGTAGTTAAACCTTAAAAGACTATTAATTTCTGTACCAGCGTAATTATAACAATCTTCAGAATAACATTAATACTGTATATCATTTATACTACACTGTGATCAAAAAGTGATATGTACTAAACTGTAATGCCAGTGAAAACTGCAGCTTATCCTGCACAAAACAATCCCTCATAGCGCTCTATCTATGGAAAATAAAAAAAGACATGGTTATCGGAGTATGGTGACCAAAAAAGATTTGATTTAAAAAGTACGGTAATTTCTTGTGCAAAAATTACATAACAGTAAAAAAAATCCTATGTAAATTTGGCTTTAGTGTGATTGTATTGAACGGCGAATAAAGAAAATACGTCAATTATACCGAGCGGTGATTTGTGTTTAAAAAAACACAATTGCTGTTTTTTTATTCTTTTTGCAACCCACTGAGTTAATAAAAATGTATGAAAAGGTCACATATGCTACAAAATGGAACCAATAAAAATTACTTGCATAATTCCATAACTGCAGGTTAACAGCATCATTCCTGGTGACAGGTTCCCTTTAACAAATGTCCCCATAGTGTCCGCACAATAAAAAAGCGCAAGTGCATAGTAGAGTGTCATCTCATCTGTATGATATGCGTGGCCAGCTTTTTGTAACATACTTTTGTTTTTTTTGCATGGCATTGTATGGTTTCAGAATCTGATCAGAGAAATGTACACTACTTATGAAATAATAAAATAAAGTGGGAGACAATCTGGCTTTCGTATCTGCGTTCTGGTACCTTGGACAGTGACACGAGTTCTGCTGTTGTGGCGTACTGTGGTCAAGATTATGACATCCCTCTTGTCGTTATATTTGACCATCAGCAGGTTACCACCACTTTGGGTCCAGCTCTCATACTTTCTGAGTAGTTCCCCAAATAGCGTTCTAAGGAGTCCTCTGATTTTTTTCAAATGGTAATTCATGCAACAGTACCTTCGAGGGACTAGAAGTGTGGCATGTTGGTGTAAAAGTTATCCATGTAACCCTGGTTGAGCAGTCAAGTTTTTCTGAGTGAAATATTGGTATGGCTCACTTACAGTAAAGTACTATTACACATTTAATCAGAAAGCTTTCGGCTAAGTTCCCACAATGAGTATTTGGTGATATAAAAATAAAACCTGAAAGTTACTATGTAAACTGTACACCAACATGAACCTAGCCTTAGTCAGGCCGGCAAGACTGGATATAAAGTTCATGGGGAAGAATGTAACATTTCTCGTTGGACACATTTGCTTATAAATTTCTACATTGATATTAATGGTTGTATTTATTTAGACCAGATGTCTTCATATGTAGTCATAATTTAATAGTAGGAAGATAGTTGAACATTGCCGAATATGCCATATTCTTCAAATATTGAGATTACCTAACACTTTACTAAAATAGAGCTATTTATTAAACCTATTCTATAGTTTACTTAAGTTACAATAAATGGCTGATCTCCATTGGGATATAGAAACAATGTTAAAAACAGAACCAGTTTGTCTATTTTTTTAACAGACCATATGGAATGCTTGGGCTATGTTTTCTACATTTATATCGGGAGTTCTGGCACACTAGGCGAGAACATCTGTTCATTAAACAAACAATATGAAAAGTTGCATTTTTTTCCAGAGAGTAAAAGTAATTAGTCATTGTTCTAAATGGTGCCGTATAATATATTGAAAACATTGCAAATTTTCATCCTCCTCCTTCTTAATTGCTGCACAGCCCAGATAAAGGGGAATAATAGTCACTGATGCTTTCTTTAAATCTTGTATAATACTGAAAAAGATTTTAAATAAAATAGTCTAAATAGTGTGAAAATGTAAAGGGCATTAAAGAGTTTGTCCATTTCAGAAAACATGTCCCTATACAGAGACTTATTTGAAAAACTGGGATTACTTACCCTCGCCAGGTCTAGAACTGAGCTGTCTCCAACACTGCTTCAGTTTTCATTATTTGGTTGAGCTCATTGGCTCTGCCCATGAAGAAGGTTCATGGCGCTGCAAGCTGCTGAGCTCAGTGATTGGTTGTCACGATGTCATGATGTCACCTCTGCAACAAAATAACAAAGACCGCGGTAAAGCCAAAAACACTGTGCTGGATCCTGGGAGGGTAAGTAAAGCACAGTTTTGTTTTTTTACAATGAAGTATGCAAATAAAGGAATAGTTTTCAGAAAGGAGACAAACCTTTCAATTTTAGATAATATACAGCATGTCTATGAATGCGGAAAGTTATAAAAAAAATATTTCAGTTGCATTGTTGCTTGATGGTTTACCTCTTCCTGGCAATGGACACCCATACATCGTATTTTGCATGGTGTTCCCACAAATGAGCATATCAATTTGTGCTGGTGATTATGCGAGCACAGGATATTGTGATTGGCACAGTCAACACATGAGCATGGCTTAACTGCCTCACATTTTGTACATTTTCTGTTTTTTCTTTTTTTACGTTTTCGTTTTTTCCTCCCCTTCCTCCAAGAGCCATAACTTTTTATTTTTACGTCAGTATAGCCCTATGAGGGCATGTTTTTTGCAGGATGAGGTGTACTTTTGAATGCCATCATTGATTTTACCATATAGTGTACTGGAAAAAAAGGGAAAAAAATTCCAAGTGCAATGAAATTGCAATTCCACTGTTGTTTTTTAAGCTTTTTATTTCCCGTGTTAACTAAATGGCATTATGATTTTCCAGGTCAGTACGAGTATCCAGATGCCCAACATGTATAGTTTTTTTTATTTAAGTGGTAGAAAAAAAACAGCATTTGTATGAAAAAAGTTTTTGCATTTGTCTCCATTTTCTGAGACCCTGGAGCTGTGTGAGGATTTATTTTTTGCATCCTGAGCTGATGTTTTTATTGATACCATTTTAGAGTATACATGATGTTTTGATCACCTTTTACTGCATTTTATTGCAATGTTGCGGCTGCTAAAAAAACATAATTCTGGAGTTTTATTTTTTTTCCTAAGTACACTTTTTATTAATCTGATCAATTTACTTTATATTTTGATAGCTTGAACATTTCAGAATCTAGATACCAAATTTGTGTATTTTTTATTTGTTTTATTTTCAATTGGGCAAAACGGGAGAGATTTGAAATGTGGTTTTTTTTTTACTTTTTTCATATTTTTTTAAACTTTTTTTTTACTTTTTCCCTATTTAATAGTCCCTTTAGGAGACTTGGAGCTGCGATCATTCCATCAAGATCTATGAATGCCGGCCCTGACCCGGCTTTCAGAGGAGTATTGTAATGACAGGCATAGGAGTCTTCTGCAGTCCCCCTGCTGTCATGGCAACCTATCTGTGCCCATCAATCACGTGACAGGGGATTCAGAGATTGACAGGGGTATTTAACTAGTCAGATTTAATTAGCTATTAAAGGTGGAACATGTCAGCTGTTTAAATCAACTGTCATGTGCAGGGAAAAATGCAGGTCCATTGTCAGAGCTCGCATCAAAGTCAGGGACACAACAAGTTATGTAAATATAAGTCATATCTTGTGAAGGTTTTAATTAACAGCTAAGCTCCAGCAATAACAGCCAAGGCTGGTGTCAGCACCATCACTGCCTGTTTGGTCTTCTAGAGTTTAGGAAGTTGTGAGCGTGAGAGGGCCTACTCACAACATAATCATCGGAAGCCTTAGAATTATCATGGTACCCTAAGGTCAAAGAATGACCTCTAGGTTTGGCAGATCATACTGCAAAAAAAAAGACCTCATACAGCACTGTTGGCAGAAAAATAGAAAAATCATAGTTCTCAAAATATATTTATGTAAAAAAATGTTTTTTTTTCTATGTTTTAAAGTGTTTTTAGTGTGTAATAGTGATTTGTTCACTTTGCCTTCCAAGAATCACAGCAAAGCTCAGTTCTTATTTATCCTGAGCGCTACGCTGAGCACTTACCTTGGCATGGCGCATGGAAAGGAAACCATTGCAGAAACATCTGCCTTCCAATATGGCACTACTTACATTTTGAGCTTTGCACTGTGGTTGAACAGTATATGTGATACAGACATAGAAGAGAAATTGTGCAAACAATTATGTGGGCTCTTTTCCTGTTCTAGCCCTTTTAAAAATTACAATTTGGGGGCTAAACATTATTTTAGTAAGAAAAATGTATTCTTTCATTTTCATAGCCCAATGTTATGAAATTCCATGAATCACCTGTTGGTTTTAAAATGCTTACTACACCGTGCAATGAATTCTTAGAAGGCCTGCAGTTTTTAAAATGAGGTGACCTGTGGGGAGTTTTTGCTGTAGTTGTCACGTCACCATCAGACTCGTGGACTGCTGTTCCTGCCTCAGCCACTGGACTGATTTTGACTCTGCTACTGTATGCCGATTTTGTACCTCTGCTGCCCTCCCAGTTAATGACTCTTGACCTTGGACTGGATTTCGACTCTGCTTTAGCCTGCCCATTTTGTACCTCTGCCTCCCGCCTGGTTTAGACTACGCTTTCGGTCCCGTTAATTTATCCCTTTCTGGCGACTGTCCTGCTGTGGTCCGCTGCTGTTATACAGACAGCTACCTCCTGGGTAATTCCAGATCCCTGTATAGGGTTAAAGGGTCTCAGGGTTGCTCGGGGTGCTGTCTCAATTGCAGTCCAGACTCGTACCAGACGGACATCACAGTAGTACTCTGGAGTCCAAAATCTATTCCACAAAGTAAGGCCTGTTTCACACGTCAGTGGCTCCGGTACGTGTAGTGAAATTTTCTCACTGACACACGTAGACCCATTCAAATGAATGGGTCTATGCAGATGTCAGTGTGTTTTCACGGACCATGTGTCCATGTGCAAAACACGCAGAAATGTCAATTTTGACCCGGACACACAGGCCGCAACACATGCAGCACACGTGCACATGGAGAACAGTGTACACTGTCCTCCGTGAGCATGGACGGCCTCCAGGGAAGTAGCGCTACTGTAAGCCGGTGTTCCCCTGCATGTGGTGCAGAATGCGGCTGTCATTCTCCCTGCTCTGCCAGCAACAGTGCGAGCAAGGAAGAATGAATGAAAAAAAACAATGTGGGGTCCCCCTTATATTTTTAACCAACCCGGCAAAACTAACAGGTATGGGCTGCAATTCTCAGGCTGATACGGGGCCATGAATATGGGCCCCCACAGCCTAAAAACAGCAGCGTGCAGCTGCACAGTAAAAGCACATCTATTAGATGCGCCTATTCTGGAGCTTTGTTGGTTTCTTCCCACTGGCCCTGTAGCGGTGGCAAGTGGGGTAATAAGAGGTTAATGTTACCTTTTTATTGTAAGGTGACATTAAGCCCGGCTTAGTAATGGAGAGGTGTCAATAAGACACCTGTCCATTACTAATCCTATAATAAGTAAAGGGTTAAATAAACACACACACAGTAAGAATAAAGTTTTTTAATGAAACAGCACACCACACATTTTTTCCATCTTTATTATACTGCTAATCCCATCTCGAATCCTTCGATCTCCTCTAAAAAAAACTAAAAAAAAAAAACAACAATGTACAATACCTGTCCGACGTACAGTCATTCCCACAGCGCAATTCATTTCTGAGGATAATCAGTTTACAACCGGAGCGGTGCTAATGCGACTGCTCGGGCTGTAAACTACTGGGGAATGAATGGGAAGCAGCACGCACAGGCTCAGTGACTAGCGGTGACGTCACTGAGTCTGTGTTTGATGCCGGCATGAACTCCTGTGACCTCAGCACCATCATTTTTCCACGGTGGCATACAGTATGGACAAATTTTGGAAAAATTGCACCACAGATAGTATTGGTTTATTTTCTCCTATTACCTTTGTGAACATAAATGAAACAAATCCAAAGTGGAAAAAAGAGCCAGGCTGAATAAACCGCGCTGACCAGAAAAAAGCGCACCTTCGGCAGTCCATATAATAAAAAACTTCTTTAATAAGCCTACGCGTTTCGTGGCAAAACCAGCCACTTCATCAGGGCATAAAAAACAATCACAAATTCAGGATATAAAAACAATCACAAACTGTTTCAATACACCTTTCTTTGACATCATTTCCTATGGAAACACCCATATATCATATAAAACCATGTATATAAATAAAAAAATGCTTAAATATTGTGATTAAAATCCAATAACATATCTATCAATATCATGGAAATTTTATACACCAAAATAACAAAAAATATATATGATAAAATAAAATGCAAAAAAATGAACTCGAACCCACCACTTCAGAACAACTCAAAAATGTCGTTTATGTGTCTTAGCCCACTGGACCACACCAAATCCACAAACTCCTTGAGATCCTCATATGTAGCAAATACCCCACTCATTTAATTATTTCACCAAAATATGTTTTTAAAAAAGGTCACTAATTTCATTTAAACCCATTGGTTGGAGTGTATTTAATTTATATATCCAATAAGTTTCCTTTCTTTTTAAATTTTGTATTCTATTCGGGGTATGTTTGGATACATGATCTATGGGAAGCACCGTCAGAGACACAGAACCCTGATGCAACACTGCGCAGTGACGGGACAAACCATGTTTCATATATCCCTTCCGAATGTTAAACCTATGGGAATTAATCCTCTTATGTAAAGGTTGAGATGTCCTACCTACATATTGCTTCCCACATTTGCATTGAATCAGATAGATGACAAAACTGGTCATACATGTCATCCTATATCTGATCCTAAATTCCCCACTCGGATAACTAAAGGAGTGAAATCTATCAGTAGAATCAATTACAGATCTACAACACTGACAGCCTTTCCTATTACATTGAAAAGCGCCTGGAAAATTGTTTTAAATGATCCAGTTCTGAATAAAGTGGTGGATCAGAAGCCGGGGTTGATTTTTAGGAGGGCTCCCACCATTAAAAATATTTTAGCCCCAAGTGTTATCTCCTCAAGGGATATTTCACTAAACAGTAGTATACTACATGAGAAAAAAGGCGCTTTTCAATGTAACAGGAAAGGCTGTCAGTGTTGTAGATCTGTAATTGATTCTACTTATAGATTTCACTCCTTTAGTTATCCGAGTGGGGAATTTAGGATCAGATATAGGATGACATGTATGACCAGTTTTGTCATCTATCTGATTCAATTCAAATGTGGGAAGCAATATGTAGGTAGGACATCTCAACCTTTACATAAGAGGATTAATTCCCATAGGTTTAACATTTGGAAGGGATATATGAAACATGGTTTGTCCCGTCACTGCGCAGTGTTGCATCAGGGTTCTGTGTCTCTGACAGTGCTTCCCATAGATCATGTATCCGAACATACCCCGAATAGAATACAAAATTTAAAAAGAAAGGAAACTTATTGGATATATAAATTAAATACACTCCAACCAATGGGTTTAAATGAAATTAGTGACCTTTTTTAAAAACATATTTTGGTGAAATAATTAAATGAGTGGGGTATTTGCTACATATGAGGATCTCAAGGAGTTTGTGGATTTGGTGTGGTCCAGTGGGCTAAGACACATAAATGACATTTTTGAGTTGTTCTGAAGTGGTGGGTTCGAGTTCATTTTTTTGCATTTTATTTTATCATATATATTTTTTGTTATTTTGGTGTATAAAATTTCCATGATATTGATAGATATGTTATTGGATTTTAATCACAATATTTAAGCATTTTTTTATTTATATACATGGTTTTATATGATATATGGGTGTTTCCACAGGAAATGATGTCAAAGAAAGGTGTATTGAAACAGTTTGTGATTGTATTTATATCCTGAATTTGTGATTGTTTTTTATGCCCTGATGAAGTGGCTGGTTTTGCCACGAAACGCGTAGGCTTATTAAAGAAGTTTTTTATTATATGGACTGCCGAAGGTGCGCTTTTTTCTGGTCAGCGCGGTTTATTCAGCCCGGCTCTTTTTTCCACTTTGGATTTGTTTCATTTATTACCAGCGGGATACCAGCGATGACCGGACCTTTATGAGTGATTCCCAGTTTGTTGTGACTCACACAACTTCAGCAGGTGAGTCTAACTGATTGGGCTTGCTTGCTATTGTGGTTCTTCAAGACAATACACCCTATGTGCGCTTTCCATTTTTGTTTTTTCTTTGTGAACATAAGAAATTTTGAGCTAATGGAACATTTTCATGGAAAAACCTAATATTTAATTTTCACAGCCCAGTATTATAAAATTGTGTGAAGTACCTACAGTTTCAAAATGACCATTACACTATATATACAAATAAGCCCCTCAAAAAGAAAACATAAAAAACTGACCAGCTGCTGATAACAGAATGAAGCAAGAGTAAACAGGTGCAAGCTGCTATGAATACCTAATATATAAGCAAAAGAATACAGCAGCACTCTGTAAGCACTTAGATGTATGCAAACATTGAATTTATTGTATATAGCCTGTAACTTGGCTACAATTGTTGCTGCTTAGAGTATTGTATTTACCATAATAGAAAACATTCCTCTTTAAGGCTCTGTGCACACGGGGCGGATTCTGCTGCGGATACGCAGCAGATTTGCCGCTGCGGATCTCCAGAAGACCTGCAGGTGATGTACAGTACCATTATAGCATATGTAAAAAAAAAAACCCGCTGTGCACATGCTGCAGATTTTTCTGCACGGTTTTTGTGCGGAAAAAAAAAAGCAGCATGTCACTTCTTTTGTGCGGTTTTGCTGCAGTTTTCCACCTGCTCCATTCTACAAATCCGCAGGTGGAAAACCGCACAAAAATGGCAGTAAAACCGCAAAAAAAAGGAAGAAATCTGCAGGAAAAATGCAGGTCATTTGACCTGCGGATTTAGTAAAATCCGCGCGGAAATATCGCGGGAGGATCCGCACCGTGTGCACATAGCCTCGGGCTCAACATGATTTTGGGAGTGTTTATACTATATTCATCAAAGTGTTTCCATCAGAAAATTCATAAAGTTTCGGGATAAAGTTACTCTTTGTGGAGAGTGCAAGTCCGTGGAAGGAGACTTATAAGTCATGCAATTCTCTTCTGGGAATTTCAATAGGATTTCAGGATTGTTAATTCCAAAAGGTGGCACTAGAAGGCTATTTGCATATCATAATAAAGTGTGACACAAGCAAATCATTTATTTTGTTTTTAGTTTTTAGTTTTTTAAACATGAAAACTATATAAATTTGGTGCCGATATAATATTCCTAACTTGCAGAAAAGAGGGAAAAATCTTACTTTTACCACACAGTGATTGCCATGTAACACCATAGGTGGTAAATTAAATTGTGCAATTAAGAATTACAACTTGTGCCAAAAAGCAAGCCATAATATAGCTATATCGAAGTTTAAAAAAATGGTCGCTTCTCACTGCCCAAACACCTGAAATAGTTGAGAGCAGAGCTGCCCATCACTCACCACGGAGCAGGAAGGCTAATGTATGTGCCTTCAACGTCTGACTTCCTAATACTGGAACTAATTTGGTTATCACTTTTATTGTTGCCCAATAATCTATACAGTGACAACACTTGTTTCCGCAGTCCTAGTATCTGCCCTTTATGAATACAGTTTTCTAGGAAACACCCTCATTGGAGACACAGTTTGCGCTTTCAAATTCTTTTTAGTTACTTTCCTCACTTATAAAGCGCCATCATATTCCACAGCACTTTACAGACCTCATCATCACTAGCCCTAATGGGGTTCACAATCTAGATTCAGCATCAGTGTCTTTGAAGAGAAAAAAGGGACACCCAGAGGAAACTCATGCAAACACATGGAGAGCATAGAAACTTCTTGCAGATGTTATCTCGGTGGATTTGAATCCAGGACCCCGGTGCGGCCACGGCTATATTGCTAACTACTGAGTCACCATTAACCAAGAACTCTACATTTGGAGACATCTCAGGTGCTTGTTGTCTAGTAAAAAAAAAAAAAGAACGCCAAGAAATCCCTTAAAAATACAATGTTTGAGTACATTCAAACACATATTAATAGAATTAGCACGTAAGAGTGGAAAACTGACATTATGTTGTTTATAAATGGTCTATTATAAATGCATACAATCCTTGAAAAATACGACAACAAATGTTTATGGAAAGAGGTCATTTTCGATAAATCCTATAAAAATAATATTATATTTATTATTGTTCAGTTTTCTCTGAATTCTTCTTCCCTCAACGTTTCCTATTTTTCTACAAAAATATATAGGTCGCAATATTTAAGACTGGCATTTAAAAAGCACACTGTACTAAGATGTACTGTAGTAATGTTTTTAAGAGGCTTGTGCCTCATAATGAATATGGCGAATTTTTCATCTGATGTGTGGGAGCCACAACAAGTAATGTTACTCCAATCTGTGGATGGAATACAATTTTGTTCCAATTTAAGCTCCGTTTTTGGGCAAATTATCATGAATTTATTGCTCATTCTTGTCCTTGCCCCCTTCCATCTAAAAAAAATGGAAGAAGGAAGCAGATATAATGCCAATAAACGTATATGAA